>NC_090179.1:38683704-39388704 GCF_024679245.1 Pseudorasbora parva
CTCCTCTCAATTTCGATTTCGTTTCAACTCCTACGGTGGCCGATTTAGTCATGGCTTTCAGTTCGACCTCTTCGGTGAGTGTTGCGTCAACTCAAGTGATGAGGTAATTTTTGAAAACTATTATAATTTGCAGTTATTTAATTTACCAAATGATCTATGATCAAGTTAATCTATGTAAAATGAATAATAGAACTGAATAATAACCAGTTCATTGCTAACATCAGCTATCAGGTTCCCAGACGAATGCAAGCTCTTAGTAAAGTAACTTTTATCAGTGCTATCATTATTCTGTATATTGTACAACACCACTAGCGTAAGGCAAACAAATTATAATGCAATTAAAAAATTAATTCTAGTGTTATGCACAGCACACCATGATATAATTAGCCAAGCAACAATAAAACTTCCAATATACACAAATAGGCTGAATTAATATTACCTGTCGAGAAGAAAGCAGGCAACGTCGGCGTTCTTTTTAAAATCGTTGCTCCTCATGAGCTCTTTCCATCTTGGAAAGGCCACTCCAGTATTTACTTTTGTCTTGTTGATTTGCCTGTCGCGTTACCGTCTTAATTCTCTTTTCCGCTTCCTTGGCGACTCTGATACATATCCTGCAATGTTACTAGGTCCCCGACCGGGGTCGAATTCGGTAATCAATTCCGGGACGTGGTTGCTTTTACACAGAAGGCGACCCGGCAATGTTCGGGAATATTGCGGGTCCGACGTGCAGTGTGAAAGGGGCTTAAGAGTGATGATCCTCCATCATCATAAAGCAGCCTCAAGCAATCCCCCTCTTCACATTCGATACAGTGCCATCGAGTGTAAAAACGCGAAAAGCGAAGCTTGAATTTACGGGTATGTCCCTCTTTGGCAAATGTACTTTCAAGATGGAGGAGCAACATGGCGACCGCCATCCGAACCCTCAACACTTATGTATTTTCAATGGTATATTATAAAATTATGAGAATGCATTATTACTTGAAAGAAGTAAATATACATTAAAGGGGGGGTGAAACACTCAGTTTCAGTCAGTGTCATGTCAATCTTGAGTACCTATAGAGTAGCATTGCATCCTGCATATCTCCGAAAAGTCTTTATTTTTTTTATAATTATATAAGAAAGATGCGCTGTTCCGAGTCTTTCCGAAAAAAGCCGAGCGGGTGGGGGCGTGTCATGTGAGCGGAGCTAAATAATGACGTGTGCAGCAGCGCGCTGCAATGAGGAAAGTGAGTCGCTCTGCGAGGAAAGTGATTCGCTCTGTGAGGAAAGTGATTCGCTCAGTGAGGAAAGTGAGTCGCTCAGCGAGGAAAGTGATTCGCTCTGTGAGGAAAGTGATTCGCTCAGTGAGGAAAGTGATTCGCCCGCCGCGTGAGGAAAGTGATTCGCTCTGTGAGGAAAGTGATTCGCTCAGTGAGGAAAGTGATTCGCCCGCCGCGTGAGGAAAGTGAGTCGCTCTGTGAGGAAAGTGATTCGCTCTGTGAGGAAAGTGATTCGCTCAGTGAGGAAAGTGATTCGCCCGCCGCGTGAGGAAAGTGAGTTGCTCTGTGAGGAAAGTGATTCGCTCAGTGAGGAAAGTGATTCGCCTGCCGCGTGAGGAAAGTGAGTCGCTCTGTGAGGAAAGTGATTCGCCCGTCGCGTGAGGAAAGTGAGTCGCTCTGTGAGGAAAGTGATTCGCTCAGTGAGGAAAGTGATTCGCCCGCCGCGTGAGGAAAGTGAGTCGCTCTGTGAGGAAAGTGATTCGCTCAGTGAGGAAAGTGATTCGCCTGCCGCGTGAGGAAAGTGAGTCGCTCTGTGAGGAAAGTGATTCGCCCGTCGCGTGAGGAAAGTGCTAATACAGATCGACCGCCGGCCTATCAGTGGGTAAGTCAGTAGCTACTGGTTATATCACCTGTTTAGCATCCTACAAGCCAGCGCTTTGATGGGGTAGCCTGTTGCTTTCGCTCTCTCCCTCGCTCTCTCTCACGCGCTTCCGGTAGAATTGTCCGTAAGGCCCATACAAGGAAATTCCGCCCCCACTAACGTCAATGGGGACGCATGATCTCAAAAAACTTGCCGAAACTTATGACTAACCGGAAGTAGTATTTTTGACAAAGAAATACTCCCATCAAACGTCCACCTTAACTTTTGAAACTTTGTCTATGTTTAGTATGGGATTCCAAGTCTTTAACAGTGTAAAAAGATCAGTATGCATGAAACAGCATTTCACCCCCCCTTTAATGAGCACATATATTTTTGAAAGAACTAAGTGATTTTAGCTAAGAATAAACTAAAAAAGTTACATAGTGTAGCTTTAAGACATCAATGTGTCGCCACGAGCCACAGGGTTTAATATGGATTTGTATGTATGTGTTTTTTAATCTCATAGAATTACACCCCATTGACATGCATTATACGAGCAACGGTTGGAGTAAAAAAAAAATTCTTTGTGTTTTTCTGAAGAAACAAACACACCAACATCTTGGATGCCCTGGGGCTAAGCAGATAGACATATACTTTTCATTTTTGGGTGAACTATCCCTTTTAACAATTAAATGATATTTACATTTAACATTTAACAATTAACATTGTGCTTTAAACATAAAAAAAATAACCAAATGACATGTATTACATTTATTTCTGCATATATTCATTTATTTTTAATAATAAGTACTATAAAATTTGTTAAACTTGTAAATAAAACTGTATAAAATAACTTTTTTTTAAATTGACATTTGAATTGAATTTTAAAATAATATTAAAATCTGACTTAACCCAAATTGCATTAGATGTCGTATTTTCAAAATCATATTTCAAACAAAGTGTAAAAAGAGATTATGCAGTGTTTTGCTTGTGTGCTTTGTTATAACCCAATCAAAATAGATCAGTGTTTACACCTGAGCCTGTAAGTGCAGTTGCGTCTTCCCGAACGGCACGCGGGTGACATGAATTATTGCGTAGGTTCCTGACAGGGCATTTTAGAAGAGGAGTGGGTCGAGTCTTATTTCCTGCACGTCAACTGCTTTAGCCAGAGGAGACCGGCCTTATTGTTCCTCCCACACAATATCCCAAGGTGTGTCAAGTCCTGCTGGACGGTTGACACAATCCTCCCGGCCTGTTCCATCACCATCCTGTCGCTGACAGACACATCACACTGATGACACAGACGGGAGGAGGTAATAAACTCTCTCAAACACTGTGTGTGTGCAGAGAGATCTAATTTAAACACACACTGCTATGGAGGAGGGCAGGGTGAGAAACAAGCTCGGTGCATCGAGACCAGACATCTGTGCCTCTTGCTCTTTAGTGTGTGTATTCCTTCATCACATTCCTCCATTTCTCTAACTTCTAGCCATGGAAGCAGGGAATAGAGCGGAGGACCACCGGCCTCCTCCCCACTGTTCTTAAAGGTGAGGTCACGACACACTTCGTTTGAGTAAATGTCTGGGACTGTGGCTGGTTAGCAGTGGGAACGCCTTTTAAAAGCAAGAGCCAAGAAGCTGAAGCAGAGTGCTTTCTCCTTACAGAAGAAATAATTAAATATAGATTTGATACAATCTAATTGCAGCCGAATCGAGATTAATCACAGCGTATGGGGCAATTTACTAAATGTGACGTGAAGTTGCTTAGGCTGCTGCCAGCATTTACATTCACTGACATTAAAGTCAAATGGGACTGTTTGTGGCATATGCAGCTCTTTCCTCAAGAGTCCAAATACTGTGGTTATGTTAGACTGGAAAACATATTTGACCCTGGACCACAAAACCAGTAATAAGTCGCACAGGTATATTTGTTGCAATAGCCAACAATACATTGTATGGGTCAAAATTATTGATTTTTCCTTTATGACCAAAATCATTAGGATATTAAGTAAATATCATGTTCCGTGAAGATCTTTTGTAACTCTCCTACCGTAAATATATCGAAAATGTATTATTAGTAGTAATATGCATTGCTAATGACTTAATTTGGACAACTTTAAAGGCGATTTTCTCAATATTTAGATTTTTTTGCACCCAGATTCCAGATTTTCAAATAGTTCGGCCAATATTTCCATAACATACATCATACATCAATGTAAAGCTTATTATTCATCTTTTAGATTATGTATGAATCTCTATTTAAAAAAAAAAAAAATACCCTTATGACTGGGTTTGTGGTTTAGGGTGATTTTTTTTTTTTTAATCAATTATAATATTTTTTGTCATTCAAATAAAAATGTAATATAAAAGTAGCTAGTGCTATATTAAAATAAATGCCACTTTTTTAATATTTTGTTTTATAATGCATACCATGTTTTATAAAGACAATCAAATTCATAATAATTTAAACCCATTTTTTTTAAAACAATAATAGTAATATTGATAATAGTTATAATAATAATAACATTATGTATTACGCTTTTTATGTCTGTATGTTATATATTGCAAAATACGTAGTATTAATAAATGTAGCATTAATTAGTTTTGATATAAATAAATGTTTTTGTTTTGTGTGAAAGGTTTGCTTCTATAAAAACTTACACTCAATTTTATATTTTTCTATGTAATGTAGACATGCTAAATAATAATCATTTTAATAACATTTTAATTAAAACAAACAAATAAAAAAGTGTTATATGTAACATACATTTTATATACGTGTATATATACGTGTATATATATATATATATATATATATTTAAATTAAATAATTCATACTGCTAAAGACATGATGAAGTCTTTAAAAGTAATTTAATAATAATAAATTAGAATTTACTTAATAGTTAAATGTAATAAATAATAAATAGATACAAATATTTAGAATTTTTTACTTAAAGTCTGCAGGCATAATAAATACCACTGTGTTTGATATTTTGTTATATAATGCAAAGGTGTGCTAAAGTGTCCTAATGTGGGCCTTCATTCACGCCTCACCCACCAAACAGCTTATAAGACATCACAGGCGTGACCTTTAAGGAATACGCTCCAATGCAGTGGAGCGAAGCCACGGGGTGGGAGAGTAACCTTGCTAAGAGCGGTCACGAAAGAAAAACAGCAGCCAGCCATCACTTCCTGTTCATCCGTCGCCGGTGAGTAAGAGTGGCAGGCAGAATACGGCAAATGGCATTCAAACGCTCCTCGTGTAAAGGCTAGCTGTGACCAAAAGCTGGGAAATGCGGAACAAGATGAACGCGGCTAACAAAGGCGGTGCAGGTGGCTACAGTCTGGAACAGATGAAAGTGAACATTCAGATGTAAGACAGAAGCGGCTACACTGTCTCTCTTGTCTTTTATTTGTCTGTTTCCTCAGGGATATCTCCTCTGATGTGCTGAGAAGCAATGCCTACTGGAGCCAGACTGACTGCCTGTTCTGTCAAATCCTGCGCCGCCTCCTCCCTTGCAGCCTGCATGCAGTGTATAAGTTGGAAACACGCTTGTCAGTTTTTCTCCATTCCCACTGCAGGCGTGTGCTCTTCAACTGTCAGACCCCCGACGTGGGCCCCGACTGACAGCCTTTTCTTACAAATAGCTTGTGATGATTCAAGCTTCCATTTCCAAAAGAAAAATGAGACAGTACAATTCACTGCAGATCAAATTAATGGCTAGACTAAATTCACACGGGCTATATTTGGAGACAAAAGTACATTGTCAATGTTCTACTTTATCGAGGGAGGCAGCAGCTAACCAAAATGAAATGCTACATCATCTGAAACTGTACATATAAAACAATATAATATAATGTAATACTGTACATACACACACATGCATTTCAATATTTAAGACAAATATATATATGTACATATAAAATGTTTATATTTATTATAAACACAGTATATACATGCAAATATTTATTAAATATATACATGAAGGAGTGTGTATTTATATATACATAATAATTATACACAGTACCCACACATATATTATGTAAACAAACTTTTATTTTGTATGCGATTAATTGTGATTAATCGATTGCCCAGCACTAAATATAATATAATATAATATAATATAATATAATATAATATAATATAATATAATATAATATAATATAATATAATATAATATAATATAATAAGGGATAATGTACACCCAGCCGAGGGGTCTTGCATCACTCTGAAGCGGTTTATTCTGCGATAACAACCGGCTCAGTGTACATTATCCCGCTTCTTACACGGCTACTAGTCTCAAATAAGTAATTATTAGACACAAAATATTGTCTCGAGATTAAATATTTTATTAGCTCTTCCGCAAAGCTTCCGCGAAGGAAAACAGTTCCAACCTGCTTTAAGCCTTTATCTATTGCTGAAGATTTGCCATATGCCCTTGCTAAATGTTGAAAATTAATGCTGAAAGGGTTAGTTCACCCAAAAATGAAACCAAGTCTATGATTTACTCACCCTCAAGTTATCGTAGGTGTATATGACATTCTTCTTTCAGACAAATACAATCGGAGTTATATTTAAAAAGTCCAGGCTAACGTTAATCCAAGCAGTTGTTGTAGTTGTGTTTGAAGTCCATAAAAAATGCAGCTGTCCGTCAAATAACGTGCTCCACACGACTCCGATGGGTTAATAGAGCCTTCTGATTCGAATCGATGCGTTTGTGTGAGAAAAATATCTATATTAAAAACGTTATAAAGGAAACCTTCCTTGAAGTCTTCCATTGTAACCCACGGCTGCTTAAGCCACAAGATGGCGCCAGCGTTAAGCATAGAAGTAGTACCGGTCAAGTAACTCGTAGTACCCGTATGAGCGGGTGTTATCTGGAAATAACATACCGCTGGAATGCGCGATTGACCAATCAGAATCAAGTATTTCACAGAGCCGTGTAATAATATAATATAATATAATATAATATAATATAATATAATATAATATAATATAATATAATATAATATAATATAATATAATATCAGTAATTTCATCTCATTTTACATTTTCTTGGTTTCTGCATTAACCTCACCATATTTTTTTAAAGATATACATTATTTCTAATTTGAGGTAGGTAAGAATTTTGTAAGAAGTTTCTTATGCTTAGCCAGTCTGAATTTATTTGATAAAAATACAAAGAAAACAGTAATATTATTACAATTTTAAACAAAAATGTAAATATCATGTATTTCTGACTTTTCATTTGAAATCATTCTAATATGATGATCTGGGGCCGGCTGCATAAATATGGTCATTATGTTAAAGGGTTAGTTCACCCAAAAATGAAATTTATGGCATTAATGCCTCACCCTTTCGATCGCGTTTCAAACTGCCAAACTGCTGAAATCACATGACATTGGCGATCTGAATCATGAATCAATCCGCTGATTCATAACCGTTCAAATCTTTATTTGAGGTTTAAAAACAAACCCGAAAGAGAAGACAATGCTGAATAAAGTTGTAGTTTTTGTTACTTTTGGAACAAAATGTATTTTCGATGTCAACTAATTAACTGATGTCACATATGGACTACTTTGATGATGTTTTAATTCCCTTTATGGACATGGACAGTATAGTGTGCATACACTTGCATACGCTCTTGGACTAATTATAAAATATCTTAAGCCATGTTCCGAAGTTGAACGGAGGTCTTACGGGTGTGGAACGACATTAGGGTGAGCCATTAATGACATCAGTTTCAACTAACCCTTTGTTAATGAACTAACCATTTTTGACTGTCTTAAAAACTCCTGGAAAACAAGCCAAAAACACTGATAAAGCGGCACAAAAAAATCAAACAGAACAGTTACCATGTATTTCTTGTTGCTGGTCAGCTGATCCCCCTCTCTCAGCCAGGTGACCACCGGCTTGGGGTTTCCAAAGGCAGTGCAGGTCAGAGTAATGCTGCCACCCTCCCTCGCCTCCACGTACTGCGGTGGCGTGTCCGTGAACGTAGGGGGCGCTGGGAGAGAAACAAAGGACAAGGTGAGTACAGATTCTTTTATAATTTAATACTCTCACATCTTCAGGACCCTATAGTGAATAAGGCTCTCTGTTGAGTTCTGCATCCACACAGCACAACCACTAGCTACCATTATCAGTACTAGCCAACATCTCAGTGCAATCTGCACTCATTTTTACACCAATTGTGGGCTGAGCTGCAGTATTGGTAAATAAAACTATAATGAAAGTTAACTTTTAACAGGAGTTGTATGACCGCTCAAAAAAATACAGAGATATAAATACAAAATCTAGAGCATGACTACACAAGTTGCCAGGTAAAAATATGTCCAACAAGTCTGACTGTCTGACTTGAAAACTAGTCATACTAGTCAAAATAACACAAACTAATTCTGTTGTTTTAATCATTTCTTTTTTTGTAAATATGAATATGACCAGTGTTGCCAAGTCCACAGTTTTTCTGCAGAAGTGAGACTTTAAGTTGTTGCCGTGGGTTATTTTTTTCCGCGGATTGCTTTCCACCCACGTAGGTACGATTTCGGTACTCAAACACTCCTAAAACGTCCTCTAGATTAAGAGAGAATTCATCTACCCAATGGAGAAAATTACATTGGGCTATTTTTGGGCTACTTTTGACTGGCTATTGGGCTACTTTTGTTGCAAAGACTTGGCAACCCTAACGAGCACCGACTCCGCTGCAAAATTTTTTACTACAAGTGAAAGCAGCAGCTAAGCGACGATTACAACATTTTCCACGTCCCTTATGAAAGGGCCTTAAGTGATTGCTGGTTGTTTACTCACCCTAAACCAAGTCTCTTATGTGATTCAGGACCCTTTTTCAATGAAAATCTATGCGGTTGAATCGTTGTTTTGCCACCAATCCATAGGCGGAGCATGTTTAAGGCCACGGGTCAAAAATTGACAGGGGCCTGGGCCAAAAAAGCACCTGCACATTTAAACAAAATCTAGTAATAAAGTGAAAATGAAATGAAAGTGTCGATTGCACTATTCAGTTTAGATCTGCTCATGTTGCATCATAATTTTAACACGTTGTGCCCTATAACCAATCACACATGACTCTGTTGAGTGTATGAATGCAATGGGCAATCAGAGGCGTTCTCTCTGAATTCTGACTGAATTCTGCACTATCGCTAGCCTAGAAATAGTGCAGAATTTCTAGGCCAATCAGAATTTTGGGCCAATCACAACGTGTATAGAGTCGGTGGGCGGGGCTTAACACAATGAAGGCCGAGTTGCGTTTGCGTGCTTCTAGTAAACACAGAAACTGGCGAACGGCGGCGGTCTTTCAAATCAGCTTTGACCACGACTCTGGAAGACTTGGAGTTGAGCTTTTCTCTGAGAAAAGAACAAAGAACGGCACTGAAGTCAGTCTTAAGAAGGAAAGATGTGTTCACACCAGGGCTGGACTGAGGCTAAAATTCAGCTCTGGCAAACCAAGCCCAAACGGCCCATCAGTTCCCCATGAATATTTTTGCTGGGTTTGGGGCTTTAATTTGGAGTAAATAAATAAAACTAGGACAAGGACAAATAATGATAGATATGATCGAATTTGCTGCAAATGCAGATAAACATAATATTGCTTTTTTTGTCACACAGAAATGCACTTGACAGTAAAGCACTGATGATTTTGAGCTAGGATGCAGTAAATTAAATTTACTGCTTTTAAATGCTGTCATCATTCACTCACTCTCGTGTCATTCCAAACCTGTATGACTTCCGTGAAACACAAAAGATGTCTTGAAGAATGTTGGCAACCAAGTCATTTTGGTTAGGCTACCATTTGAATATTGTATGAACAAAAAAAAAAAAACAGACTCAAATTATTTTATTTTATGTTACACAGAAATAAATTCATTTAGGTTTGGAATGACATCAGGGTGAAAAATAAAATCACATTTTTGGGTTGAATTAACACACATTTTGAGTTAACACATAATTTAAGTAAGACACTGATATCTATCTTTCATGAGGCTATCATTGAAATATAATTTAATTAAATTTCATTAGATCTATTAAAAAAGTTAATAAAAGTTTTAAAAAGGAAAAAAAGCTTTGTCTTGAATTCATGGGATCTAGACTTAAAGCTGTTTTATAGACTATAGTTTAACTGTAGGCCAGTTTCATTTAAATGTAAGATCATGGTAGTCACAGGGTAAAAAACATAGACTTTAAAAATCTTGCTCCTCATTATATGGCTATGGTTTCTAAAATATATAAAACATATATATTAAACTATTATATTTGTAATTAACACAAATTGTAAACACCTGTAGAAAATACAAAAACAGCCTCTATAAAAGTGATTTATATTCTGCAATAATAATTTAAGTAATAATAGGAACATTTTTAATAAATCTTTCTTCCAAAACACCATATTTCTTCGCTGTTAGTAGCTGCAAAGTAAGTTGTGGTTGTGGTAAAGTGAAACGTTTGTGTGTATTGCCGTTTTCCACTTTACCTCGTCATGAATAGGCTACATGCTCGCGGCTGTTTTCAGCTGATTCACCACAGAACCTGTAATGTTTTCATATCACACGATTGTATAAAACAAAATAAGTCAAAGTGCCGTGTTCATAGAGTAATATTTAAACGCAGCGTACATTCGTCAGCGGCTGTGCTGTGCGGATATTCACCCTTTGCAGTTCCATGCGCTCAAATAATAAATAAATAAATAAATAGAAAAAAGCGCCTAATATGGAGGGGAGGTCTCTCTCGCTTCGGCTTGTCAATTCAGAAGACAAACCAATGGGCCGCTGTCGCTGCATGTTGTCAGTGGCACACACACACACACACACACACACACACACACACACACACACACACACACACACACACACACACACACACACACACACACACACACACACACACACACACACACACACACACACACACACACACACACACACACACACACACACACAAAAACACCTATCGGCCCCAAAGTGCGCCGGCCCACCGGGAAATTGCCCGGTATGCCAGATTTATTTTTGAAAAAAGTTACCTGGTTGCCTTAAAATTTTGAGTTCATTGAAATTAAAATTTTGAGTTAATACAATGAACATTTTTTGAGATTCGACAACCTTTATTAAAATATTATTAAAAGATTTTGTAAGCATATTGGGTAATTGTGTGTGTTTTATTTGTGATGACGCAGTGAAACCTGCCAAATAGTGCGATTTTCATGATTTATCAAAAAAAAATTGTGGTTCAGATACAATAATATTTTGAGTTTCTATTTATTAAACAAATTTCCTTCATTGTATCAACTCAAATTTTTAATTTCAATAAACTAAATTTTTTTTGGCAACCAGGTTACTTACTTTTTTAAGTTAAACCAACAAAAACCAAAAAAAAATGTTTACAGTGCAGAGTTTTGCCGACCGGATACGGCGAAAGTTAAATCTTCCAACTAGTTCTGCTTCACCTTCGTTGCTCTGGTTGGTTGTAGCGCTATCCTATCACGTGCAGAGGGAGTTTGAAAGACAACCGTTTATCCCGCCCCTCGGATTATGCCCTGTCAATGATGAGTTTCCAGACCAAACATCTTGATGTGGGTCTGGCTTGTCAGGCTACACTATCGCGGAAACTCTCATCAGAAACTGATATACGTAAGCAGTAGTGTTGTCACGATACCAAAATTATGACTTCGATACGATATCAGACTAAAATATCGATATATCGATACTAAATCGATACCACAGTAAAAAAATAAATAAATAAGATAAGATGCTTAATATGACAACAGAACTTGTTATTATTCATTGTTATGAATAATATTTTTATTATTCATTTTTACTAAAAATTCATGTGGCCAGCATGTTCCTTAGGGTTGGGCATCGTTTTGATTTGAACAATTATTGATCAATTGATCAATTACTATTAAAATTATTTCACAAATTTTTGCTATCTCAATGTATTATTTACAATGGGGTAATTGTGTTGCAATAGCTTACACACAGCACAAGAAAGCTTGATTTCGAATGGTAAATTGAATTAAAAAAGACGAGTAAACAGTAATAAAATAAGAACAAATAAACAGATTACAAACAATAGCACAAATAAATACAATAGAATAGAAGATACAAATTAAACAGACTGCTTTATTTTTTCAGGTAGGTCTAACATTCAGATAAGAAACTGAATTTAAAAAATGCATAGTAATTACATTTAAAACAACATTGGATAATGTTCTTTGTAAAAAATTCAATAGCGTACAGATGAAACTATTAAAGTTACACAAGTTGATCAGTCAAGAGCAGTTGATCGTTTGTCTTTTTGTAGTTTGAATAGCAAATGACTGCGGTCCCTTTAAGACTAACGGACGCATGGATCCTGAACACTGTTCCTGTTACTCGTTCTTCCTGAACTGTTTGCGACTGTGTTTACGTTAATACTCTTCCAGATGTGCACTGATAATTCTTTGAGTGTATTTGACCAATAATAAGCTGGAAAAGGAAGCAAATGTTTGCACTTGTATCATGTCAGAGGCGGCTTTATTACGGTAGGCTATGTGTGTGTGCGCTTCAGATGTGGAGCACGAAATCTGCGGGGATTAGTAGAATTAATTTATGTGCAATCCCGCGCGAAATTCAGACCGATCACTCACTAACACTAACACACTGTCATGAGGAAAAAGTCCAGCAGAACGCGCGCTCGCCGTGCTCAGAGGTTAACCGGGCTGAGTGAGAATATGCCGGTGTGTGTCAACCAGGTGTCAACTCGCTGATGGTCAGAGAGGAGAGCGCAGCTGATATCGATACTGTAAAAACTGAGAATCGTATCGTTTCAGATATTCCAGTATCGATATATATCGAAATATCGATATTTTTGACAACACTAGTAAGCAGATTTGGTAAATTGGTTTCTATTTATAATGTCTTTCGCAGCGTTGAACAATGTGGCCAATCACAAACATACCTGAGGATTTCTTCCATGCATCGGCCAATCAGACGTGTTTTAGTTTTGCTGCAATGGTTAGGCTATATTTATCATTGGCTGCACTGCCAAATCACGCATACAGTATGCTTGCCTGTTCAAATTATAGTGGTTTGTGAACATAACCCCTTTAATAAGAGTGTTTATGCTGGGATGTGCAGGTTGTTGATAAGCAACATGTAACTATTTCATCACATTCTATTTAAATGTGTTTTTAAGGGGGAATCGCAGTCACATCTATCTTCAGTTCGCTTGGTTCACCCTTCGCCTATGCACCAATCATAACATCTGATCGCGGTGAACTTGTAGAACATTTCAGCATAATTGTGCATAATCACACCTATCTACGTATCAGGTGGTAATACAGGTGCAAACAGTCTCTAGGACTATGTGTTGTGCACTACAATGAAATCTTAACTTGCTCTGCATGTGGGTCACTGTTAGTCTATAGCAGTTTTGCTTTCAACAGCGCAAACACCTGGTGAAAAACAAACAAAGCAAGCAATTAACGCCTCTGAACATCTGTCCATCTGTGCCTACCATGAGCTTTTTCATGCACGCTCCAATCTGTTGCAGGCTAAACACTAGGGAGAAGAATTTATAGCCCAAAACATCTTGCTCATCAAATCTCTAAAAATATGTATACAAATTCCCTAGGGATACATCACAGTGGTTGACTAATCCAGCACAAAACTAGTACGTTTTTGACATTGACTAGTTTATCTAGAATTTTTCTTGCATCCCTTTATAGTTTTGATATTTTTAGCAGCAGTGCTAATTAATGTGCTGACGGCATATCAAGCCGTTTTCACAGTCAACTTCTCAGAAACATGTTTTTTAATTGAAAGCTTTGACTGGATCTCATTGTTTTTGAGTTCCCAGCATTCTGTTTCATTCCAACACACTCCAGATGTTTTTGAACTTGTCTAATGTGAATGCATCCTAAGACATGTGTTATCTAGCGTCTCGTTTAGGTTTAGGAAATTCTTACACTACGTCATTTTGCATATCCCCGACAGTGACCAAAAGATTCTTTCTTCTTTGTTCCCATTTCCATCTCTGTTTCTCTCTCAGAAATACTCTTTGATAAACATTTGAAGGTGCTTTAAGAGACAAACCAACTCCCTCATACACCTGCCCTACTTTCTGGACGTGTCTCATTATGTGTTTGTGGGAAATCTTGGGCTCACACTGTGAATGACAAACAGAAGACATATTTCAGAAGGCACTTGTCTGAAGGTCTTTCCACATGAACAGATGGTCTGGACAGAGCTCACTGACTAGGCACCCAGCACCTCAACTTTTCTCTTTCTCTCACTCCAGACTTTAACTTCTGACAAACAAACAAGCTTCGCCTTCTAATTACTAAATACTGATTGAGGTCTAATTAATAATACCTAAAAAATCATTGGAGAAGAAGACAGATCTCATATACTGAGCTAAACTAATTTGCTTTTGTAAATGAACCCTGCCAAAATCTTTAATGAACCTGTTAAACTCTGAAATGCAGCTTATTTGGGGACACTGATGTAGATCTACAGCAATGAGGTCGAATGTTTCACGTTATAATGCATTACACGTTATTGTAAAGAAAATTCTGTGAAGTTATGGTAAAATAAATTGCCAGAAATGTTTACAAAAATATATGGTAGCAACTTTGTAGGTTTTACGATTTCATTAACTGATATAATGTGGATATACCAACTTACTGAAGTACTAATATCTGTTTTTGAACCATTGTAATGCACAATCACCAAAAAAGGGGGATGATGAGAAAGAAACTTTCATCTTGTGGGTTCATTACACCTTGCTTAAAGGGATACTTCACCCTAAAAAGAAAATTCATCCATGATTTACTCACCCTCAAGACATCCTAGGTGTATATGCCATTCTTCTTTCAGACGAATACAATCGAAGATATATTATAAAATGTCCTGGCTCTTCCAAGCTTTTCAATGGCAGTGAATGGGTGTTGAGAATTTGAAGAAAAAAAAACGTGTATCCATTCATCAAAAAAGATATCCAAACCTTCTTTAAAAGTAAAGGGTTACTCTTCTGCCGTAAGTCGACTTGTGTAGGCCGTCAGCTGGAAGCTAGTTATTTTAGTTTGAAAAGCTTTAAATATGAATATTTCTCTTACAAAACCCCCAAATCACTTTGCTTCAGAAGGTCTTTATTAACCCCTGGAGTTGTATGGATTACTTTTATGATGAATGGATGCTCTATTTTTGGACCGCCAAACTGCAATCTTTAGGTTACCACTCAGATCTTAAAGCGCTAGGCTTCATCATCGTGGTTTGGATTGGCACTTAGTATCAGAAGCTAATGATCTGTGCCCGCTATGGGGCTGGGCAGGATGCTCTGAGAAAGACAAGTGTGACGGCCGCACTGATGAAGGGGGTCTGTGTGATGACCTGAGCGTCTCCACAGAGCCACTACTGTTCTCCAAACGGGTACATCTGCCCGGCTGACACCTGCTGGGTACACGCGGCCAGCCGGCCACCCTCTCACCCGTCCTGGCAGGAAGAGCAGCCACTGTCCACACAGGATCCATACACAAGTGGATGCTAATATCGCCGGCTACAGGAAACCAGTGCTGTCAGGCTTTTCTGCCCTTGTGAGGCCAGACAGCACCTGCCCCAACAAAGACGCTTTTGGACAAGATGGGCAGTCTGAATACCAATGAACACCAGTGTTTCTTACAAAACTTTTAAGATAAGCTTAAGCAGGCAATGAGCACGTTCATATCTGTGATGCAATTAGTTACTGCACATTGAATGGTAAGCATTGATCATGCTATGCTGTCCTTTCCATAAAAATAATAATACTGTGCAAAGTGACTGATGCAACATATAAGTAAATAAAAAGTACTTTGTGCTAAACAAAGCTAGAATGTACAAAACAAAACTCAGATGTGCAAACCAAAACTACATTTTTAAAATATTACTAGACTGCACAAAGCAAAACTAGATGTCCAAAACAAAATTACTGTCCAAAACAACCCTTACGAAAAAGAAGATTTGAAGATTTGAAGAAAAGAAGATCTGCTAAATGATTAAATGTTATGGACTTCTCAGAAATAAACGTAAAATTACGCTTAAATGCACTTGACTAATACTGACAGAAAGTCTAAATATATTTGGCTTATACTTGTACATTGTCTTATATATCTTTTATTTTATATTTATACTTAAACGTATAATTAAGTGTTCTAATTACACTTGGCTTGTAGTTTGCTCTTTTGATTGAGTAGCCTATTAAATATTTTTTCCACATAGTTTTACATTGTCTTATAAACTTACATTGTTTGAATATAGTGATTTATACAAATAAAAAACAACAACAATCCTATTCTGAGTATCTGAATTTTTGTAGTGTGCATTGGAATTTACTTCAAACTTTCTATACTTTACTCTATCCCCACCACTGACTGACAACCTATGTTTTCACTTATATATAGTAGAGGGCGCTATTACGCATCTTCTGAAATAGTACAAAATCTACAGAGAGATCAAAACACAGGCGAAGAAGCAGAAACAAGTGATGTGTCCCAATTCACATGCTATCCATCCTAAATAAAATTCAAAATTAAAATTACTGCGTTCTAAATCGTAGTATGTTGAAATGAGTATTCCAAAGATACCCGGAGGGTCTACTTTTTCTGGTTAGAATCTGAAGTGCAGATCAGTGCACACTCTTAAAGGCCAAAGTATATCTCTTTGTAACTTTACTTATACTTATATATATCAAAGTAACTTTACTTATACTTATTTTTTGTAGGGAAAGCTAAACTGTGTAAAAGAAAACTACAGTCTTATTATAATCAACACATTTGTTTACACAAGAAGCCCTTGATGCTGAAAAATAAATAAACAAAACAAATAAAAATCATTTTATTTTATTTAAAAATATCACGTGTGAATATAAAACCATCTTTTAATAATAAGCTACCGTTATCAGTCAGCAAAAAATCTGGTCAGCACCCTTTTAGTGGAAAAGGCGTAACAAACCACAAGAGCAAGCACAACTTTTGTAATTATTAAAATGATTTTAGAGTTATTTACTTATTACATCAGACTGAAAACGTTGAAGTATCCACATAATAAATGCACATAAAGCATTTAATCTCAAACTAACCAAGTCAGCTAATGGACTTCTCCTGAGAGGAGCATCTTTAAAGGCATGACAATGCATATTAAAAGTCATAAAATGGTTACATCTCATAAGAGCCTCACGCCAAAATCTACCGGGAGGAGCAATATCTGCCTCCTATCATTTTCATTTCAGTCAAAGACTCAGCCATGGCTGCAGGTCAATCACACATCCGCAATCAAAGCAAATGTAGTGAATTTCAAGCAGGCATTATGTCCTTTAGATTCAAAGCTGCATTGCTTGCAAATCCAACCATGAGCCATTTAGCCAAAAGGCTATTATACGCGCCTTATTGTAAAATGCCCCGACGACATATAAAACCCACACGCCGCAATCACTGTTATTGACATTTCGGAAAGCAGGGCCGGGAGTGTGTGTGTGTGTGTGTGTGCGTGTGAGTGGACGTGACTGAGTGAACCGGCGAACTGACCATGAATGCAAACGAGGGAGGGCATGAATGGCCGCTGCGGCAGTAGAGAGGAAATAGGAAGCCGTGAAATAAACCATCACAGATGTTCGCAGTAGCGCCGCCCGCCACAGCTGCACAGGTGACATTTCTCCGGCTGAAAAAAGATGAGGCAGACACTGAACTCATTCACCCTGGGCCAAAAACACACACATACACCAACACGCAGGCCGCGTGCAATAATACACCCTTCACTTGCGCCTCGCGCTCGCTCGCTCGCCTGCTCTCCCGCCGCAGCTCTCAAATGGAAAAACGGCTACTGTGCACTTTCCAAATAAGTCCCAGTGATTTCTGCAAGAACGGCTGTGGACTTTTAACATGGACACAGGGTGCAGCAGACAGTTACCCTTGCTGGTGTCATTGCTTGAGGTTTGGAATATGCATGAGTCTCACCTCACAAGCATATGTTAAATATACAAATACCCTGCACTAACAGAGAACTGACAACGCTAATTATACCGTTCCTGTGGATGACACCTCGATGTCTGACAGCAGACAAATAAATATCAGGTGCTGCTTCATTTCGCAATGAATAATCAAAAGTAGGCTACAAATAAGCAAAGTGTATCACTGCAGCAAACATCCCTGGTGTAAAAACTATACCAAAATGTATTTAAAATACATTTATTTCATACTAAGTATACAAATTATTAACACATGGGTCATTCCTAGGATTCGGTAATATTTCAGTCCCCTAGATTTTTGAAAGTGGTGGTTCACCAAAATGAAATGTTAAAAGCTTTTCACAATACTTTGGTATGTCCTTTATAATGAATACAAATAATTATTGCATTTAAATAATTTTTATTATTAAAAATAATCTTATTTCTGTCTTACAGCAAGCATGTGGTCATGTCCCTGAGGTTCTTCGCTGAATTTGTACTTGGAAAAGAATTAATAAAATGTGCACAATGTCTATAATTTTCAGCAATAATGCAAGTATGTATTTGCAGGGGTGGTAAGTAATCAAGTAAAAATACTTTGATACTTTACTTAAGTATTTTTTTCGGGGATCTGTACTTTACTTGAGTATATTTTATTTTCATCTACTTTTACTCTTACTCCACTATAATATTAAAGGCAAAGTTTACTTTTTACTCCAATACATTTCCCCATGCCCACTCCAAGTATTAAGTATTTATTACACTTGATTTCCAAACCGGTCTGGTCGGTCATGGATGGTCCAGTCTGGTAGCCTATAGACTTGACAAGGCTGACAAGTCAGGTTTGCCACACTAACGTTAGCTCATGTGTTTCCCCAACTTTTTTATTTTGCGGCACACTATTTACTATGAAAACATCGGTAACATTTTGCAATACAGGTGCACTATTATAATTCATGCCTAACTAATGCACAGATAATCATGAGTTAATGTATTACTAATGAAGAACTAAACCATTTATTAATGATTACTGCATCAGCAACTAATGAACATTCTCTATGATTAATAGATTAAGTAATATATGAATTGCTATTGACATCATTAATTCCCTAATAACATATTACATTAACTAATAATGTAAATTCATGTATTCAAAGCCATGCATTCCGACTCTCAGTTGTCTGTTTAATTAATCATTAATCATAACAATTGGCAAAATTATAGTATGACTTTACTTGTTGAGGCACATGACTATTAACTAATTGTTACGTAATATGTCATTGTGGTTATGGCTTTTGAATTAATTTTGAATTAGTTAATAGTATCTTGCTCCTCATCTGTTTTATGGAGCTAATGTTATGGAACATGTCTATTTTAAGTTTAACCCCTATACTGCGTTAAGGTGCTTCATTGTCTCCTATTAATTGCAAATCTAACAAATTCTTAATTACAGTATCTAATCTTATAATTTGTTCAATTAAAGCATTGCATATCAGTCCCAAAAGATTTTATCTGCTTAATTATTGATATTTACAGTTAATTTGAATATTTACTTTTTACTTTCGGTACTTGAGTACGTTTTAAATCTGATACTTTTGTACTTTTACTCAAGTGATGTTTGAATGGAGGACTTTCTACTTTTACTGGAGTATTTTTTTATTTAGGTGTATATACTTTCACTCGAGTATAACTTTTGAGTACTTTTACCACCTCTGTTTATTTGTATTCTTTGCTTTTGAAAATAATAATTAAAAAAAGCAAGATATTTGATTTAAAAAAAAACTACTTATAAAGTTACGTCCCTCAGTCTGAACTCAACCCCGTCACGCCAACCAATCTTCACCCATAATAATTTAGACTCCACCCATATGTGACATCATTTACAGGAATTTGCATCATTTAGCTCTCTTCAACAGCAGGGTGTGGAAGAAGGTGAGTGATATCACACTTTATTCCTTTTTGTAGGTGTATTATAGTCAAGCTTAAAAACTCAACCCCATCACATAAAATTAAGATGGAAAATTATGACTTTTCAAAATGTTATTTTAATCCATAAAAATCTATGCTATACTTATTTCATTGGCTGCCATTTGGCCCACTCTTCTACACCACATTAAGAGCAGTGGCCATTTTGAGCAAAAAAAAACCATCACACTCACATATGTCATTATTTCGGGGTTGTAAACTTTGTGACAGGGTTGAGTTATTCACTTAATTTAATCATGATTTAAATTTAAAAAATAAATTTCAGTAAATATATTATTACAAAAATCATAACTTCTATTTTTGTTATAGAATGTGTCCTGTCCACTTCAACAGGCATCCTAGTCAGAAATGGCACCCACATCAACAGCAGAGAGGCAAAGGAAGTTTCGTGCACGCAGAGAATATATATGGATAAATATGGATTAGACCTGTTTTTTCTTTACATTTTTTCAGGTATTTTATGCAAATGTTCATAAAGTAACTATTTTAAAATGTTGGAATTGTTGAGTGCGTGCCATAATCCTTTTTTATGTGGAGTTTTTGTGTTAACATGGCATTTTCTTTTTTAATGACCCACTGATTGTTACTTAGACTCACCTAAAGGATTATTAGGAACACCTGTTCCATTTCTCATTAATCCCATTATCTAATCAACCAATCACAAGGCAGTTGCTTCAATGCATTTAGGGGTGTGGTCCTGGTCAAGACAATCTCCTGAACTCAAAACTGAATGTCAGAATGGGAAAGAAAGATGATTTAAGCAATTTTGAGCGTGGCATGGTTGTTGGTGCCTGACGGGCCGGTCTGAGTATTTCACAATGTTAGAGGCCCAGTTATGGCTGGTCCTTGTTTGTTTTTGTGTTTTGTTTGCAGGTGTGCTGCTGAGTGGGGGGTGTGGCTGTTCCACCTGAAGCTCATTGGAGGCACATAAGAACGACTGATGTAGGATTGGAGAGGGGAACGTCGGGGTGTCTGCGCTTGGCTGCCGTTTTGTTATTTCATTTGTTCTTATGTTGTTTATTTAAATAAATTATTCTTTCTTTTTACGACTTCGCTGGTCCATGTTGCCTCCCGTTCATGTCGCAATTGTGAGCTGGTTGTGACATATGGGGGCTCGTCCGTTTCTTTTGTTCGAGAGGCACATGGAGTGGTAATTAGTGAAAAGGATCAGGTGCGCTTATGTTTGGTAGCGGCGCAGTGATGTTCGCGTTCGGCTGTTTTTTCATCGAACGGGTAAGTTAATGCGGCTCACAGGTTGGTTTGCTCCCCGGTTAGGTGGTAGATTGTTTTTTGTTTTTCGTGAATTCCTGGGTTGAGTGCACGGCCGTGGTTGCGGGTCTGGACCGATAGTTCAGCTCTGCGCCAGCGGTATTAGTGCTTAAAGAGGCTCGACTCTTGGGAAGTCACAGAAGAGTTAGGGTTGAGTTAGTTAGTGTTTTTTTTGGGGGGGTTTTTTGGAATTAGTTAGGGGGAGAGGTTATTGTGAGCCGGGTTGCTTATCATGTTTTGATGTTCGTTGATTACACGTTATTTGTCAGTGGCTGCGCTGTTCTGTGATTTAGATATGGCAGCGTTAGAAGAATTTGTGCGTGTCCCTTCAGAAGAGAAATTAAATTTATGTTCGAAACAGCAATTGTGGGGGATTGTAGAGCGCTATAAACTGGTGGGGATCGATAAACGCTTACGGAAAGATGAATTGCGAACGTTGGTTAAGAATAAATTAATTGATTGTGGTGTGCTAACTGGCGTGCGAGAGATAGTGGGTGGATCTGACTTGAGTGGTTTATCATTTGAACAGCGAAAAGAAATATTGTCGCTGAAGCAGGCGCACGAAAAAGAAATGTTTCAGCAGGGTACAGAACGTGAGCGAGAATTGAAAGAAAAGGAAATTGAATTGGCGAAAATTAGGGCTGATGAGTTGGTAAAAAAGCATGATATTGAGTGTGCAAAACTTAAACAGGAAAGCAGATTAGAATCAGATCGGCAGGCACAAACTTATCAGTTACAAATCGAACGTTTAAAACTCGTGGCTGATGGAAAAATAGCAGGGGATGGTGTTAGTAAACGTGATCATTCGGGAGACTTGATAAGTAATTTGAAGTTACTACCGAAATTTAATGAAAGAGACCCTGAGGTGTTTTTTTCATTATTTGAGAGTGTGGCCGATGAACGAAATTGGCCAAGTACGGATCGAACAATTATGCTGCAGTCAGTATTGTTTGGAAGAGCTCAGGAAGCGTATACGGCGTTGTCAATGGAGGATCGTAAGGATTATGTAAAAGTTAAAGCTGCAGTTTTGAAAGCTTTTGAATTAGTCCCTGAGGCGTATCGATTGCGTTTTCGCACTTGGAAAAAAAGTGAGCGGCAGACGCATGTTGAAGTTCTTCGTGAGTTAACAACTCATTTTGATCGTTGGTGCGCTACTTCTAGTATCGATACATTTGAGGGTCTGCGGGAGTTGATTCTCACTGAACAGCTTAAGTATATAATTCCTGAGAATATTGCTACCTATATTAATGAGAACAAACCTAAGACTGCTGGGCAGGCTGCAGTGTTAGCCGATGATTTCGTTTTGACGCATAGAAGTATGGGCGACTATCGAGTGAATAGAGGCAGGAATTATAGTGATAGTTATTCCAAGCCAAAATTTCAAAAAAATGATTTTTCATTAAATATGGATAAAATGCCTAGGGGAACCCCAAAAGTTATTTCTGATTCCATGTGCCGCTACTGTTTTGAGGAAGGGCATTGGAAAAAGGAATGTCCGGTTCTAAAAAACAAACAATTTCGTGGAAGAGGATCGACAAGATCACAAAATGTTTTCTCGCCGGTATTATTGACTGGTTGTGTTCGTTCCGAGCTTTGTTCTGCGGAGGAACCGATTCGTGTTCTGCTCAGTTACTGGGACTTTCACGCACAACCATTTCTAGGGTTTACAAAGAATGGTGTGAAAAGGGAAAAACATCCAGTATGCGGCAGTCCTGGGGGCGAAAATGCCTTGTTGATGCTAGAGGTCAGAGGAGAATGGGCCGACTGATTCAAGCTGATAGAAGAGCAACTTTGACTGAAATAACCACTCGTTACAATCGAGGTATGCAGCAAAGCATTTGTGAAGCCACAACACGCACAACCTTGAGGCGGATGGGCTACAACAGCAGAAGACCCCACCGGGTACCACTCATCTCCACTACAAATAGGAAAAAGAGGCTACAGTTTGCGCAAGCTCATCAAAATTGGACAGTTGAAGACTGGAAAAATGTTGCCTGGTCTGGCAAACTAAAATAGCTTTTTTTTCTTTCTTGCTTCCTCTTAACTGTTCCTTTCTTCCTAATGTACCAATACAATTTGAACACCCAGTCCCTCCAGTGCAACTTCGATCAGACGACCACATCATTAACTGCACACTTTCATCACATCCTCTCTGCTACTGTCTACTGAATGCACACATCTCACTCGGGGATGCAATTCAATAAATACACTATAAAGGGCCAATATGTTGCTTGTTATCACCAACATATCAACACAGCAAATGATTCTCACCAACATGATACTCACCAACCATACTTATTCTGAATTCCTCTGCCACTACAGCTCATACATGTAAAATTGTGTACAGTGAAAATCAGTATGCAGATCAACCGAATACAAAAGGCTCCAGTATTGGAAATAATCTGCCGTGTCAGCACTTGAGTTAAGCCTACAGCGGCGTTGTGATACTATTAATATGCGACCGAGGGCCTTTTGGATATTGACCCCCAGGCAATGATTACTGAGCTGTGAATCATGATAGTTTATATATTGTCTTAATGGATCGTATTAAATTCATCATCTAATAAAATGCAAACACTCACCGTGGAGGAGATAATATATTTCCAGTGGTGCTGAACCATGCCCATAAATAATAAATCAAGCAAAATGTGATGTTCAAACAGAATGAGCGAGAGGAACATGACATGACCAAAGCCTTGAGCTACCCCAAATTTGCCTCTGTAGTTTGGCACTATGGAAGACATCTCCATTAGTGTAATGGAAATAATGGTGGTGCCTGGTGAAATATACTCTGTTTATTAGACACAAGAGCATGCAGATTTTAGAGCAGGCCGATGGGTTTCTTTTGAATGCTGGCCAATACCCAAAGGCTCATAATATTGAGTGTAAGCTTCCCTTTATTATTTTAAACACCTTTATGAAATCGCTCGTCAAGCAGTTTTGTCCTGTGTTCCTAATGAAATGGGAAGTTCTGGAGGGAGATATCAATTAATAGTCCCTTTTATTTGTAAATAGCCAAATGATTTCTATACATCACGGCCATGAACTACAGTTTACTTGCTAGTCTGTTGCAGGTTGGATTAGATGCAGGAGATTTGTATTCTGGAGAGAATTTGATTGGACAAAAATATGTGTAGTGCATGATGAGTCATACACACTCTAAAAAAGATTGGGTTATTTTTTCTACCCAACTCCTGAGTCATTTTTTTGGTTATCTTTTCAGTTTTTGGGTAGATTTTGTGTTACCCAGATCCCAGATCAGACATAACAAACCCAGTGTTTGGGTAGTTTTTGTGTTACTCAGATCCTGGGTCAGACGTTTTTGGGGTTATTTTTTCAGTGTTTGGGTAGTTTTTGTGTTACTCAGATCCTGGTTCAGACGTAACAACCCAGTGTTTGGGTAGATTTTGTGTTACCCAGATCCTGGATCAGACATAACATCCCAGTGTTCGGGAAGTTTTTGTGTTACCCAGATCCTGGGTCAGACATAACATCTCAGGTTTGAGTTAAATCGTGGACTTTTTGCAACCTTTTCAGGAGAGAGAGCAGTGCAGCTCCATCAAATTGGTGCATGTCTTCTGTAAAATGCAGGTTTGTATACATTACATTTTTTTTATAAATGTATTATTGTGCTGTATATTGTTTAATCTTATGCAAAGCAACAAACAAGGGCATGATCATTTGAGTCATCTCAATGAGTGTCACATCTGTCTTTTCAAGTGACGGGAACGACTGATGCCTAAAATGTGATGATTTTATAAATACTTAGTATTTATAGTATATTCTAGGAACTGTGCACTGACTGTTTATGGAATGGTTATGAATTCAGTCACCACATATTTCGTTACAGTGAGACTGGTCAACAGAGACTGGTCAATTACACTTTAATTACTTCAATATGTTTTATTTTCTACTTCTAATATTTGTTAAACTAGCTTAAATGTAGGAAATATGTTTTAAAAACTATCTACAAAATCTTTAAAACATGCGATACTGTAAAATATAATAACCAAAATAAAGGAAATATCCAAAACAGTGGTCATGTGGTCTATTTTTTTTTTTTAAATTGAGGATTAGGTTAATCTATAAACATTCATGTATGAAGTATTAAAAAAATGTATATATAGTATACATAGTAAAAATGTTTTTTTTACTTAGTTACACAATTACACAACATGTGTTCTGTCCTATATTTACCCAGCCCTTAACTCTGTTTTTTTTAGAGTGCAGAAATGGATTAAATGGAACAAAACTCTCATTTTTTAATTTTGATGGGACAGTCACAGTAACATACTAACCGAAAATCTAATTTTGACCCATTATTGTCTCTGACAAGGAGGATGGCAAAAACATTTTCTGATGGAAACAAGGGCAACAGACCTAGACAAAAATCACAAGGGAGTACATTGCTCATTTCTGCAGCTTGAGCATAAAGGCTGTTTTTTTGTTGGGTCTACCACACGTATTACTCACAGCAGCAGGCAGTCATGAGTGGTAAGAGACAGTCTCATCCTCCTCCACTCCTCACAGCTCTGATTTACTGCTGATATTAGAAATGAATATGAAATCAAGCCACGATTAGTCCTACTCCACCCCCAAAAGCAGACATCCATTAAATGGTGGGGGAGGGGGAAGAGAGCAGAGAGAGAGAGCGAGAGAGAGAGAGAGAGAGAGAGAGAGAGAGAGAGAGAGAGAGAGAGAGAGAGAGAGAGAGAGAGAGAGAGAGAGAGAGAGAGAGAGAGAGAGAGAGAGAGGTAAAATGTATGTCGGCTCCATCCTGCAGTGTATGTATAGTCTGTGCATGGATAGACTGGCTACATACATTTACAAATAAAGTTATATGCAAAGCCTTATACAAAGAACAAACGTCCGTCCGTCTGTCCGTATAGATGGGTGTGTGACAGTGGCGAGTGTCTCACCGTTGACTGTGAGGTGAACCCAGCTGCCGTTGTGGAAGGTGTCATATTGTTGTTCCAGCATGAGGACCCTGCACTCATACCAGCCCTGGTCTTCTGAGCGCACCTGGTCGATCTGCAGAGACGCTTTGCCATGCAGACTGGTTCTACCTGAAAGCACACAGGAACAGAAGAGAGCAGAGTGAGACTGGTTGTCTGGCTGACACTGATCATCAGACCGAGCTCAATTTAAATTTGAACAATGGTCTCGGGAGTCTGCTCTGTATTTTTACTGCACAAGAGGCGTGATCAACGAGCATAGTTCAAATGACTGCTAATTCTGACTTTAAAACTTGCAATTTTGAGTTTATATCACACAATTCTGACTTTATATCATGCAATTCTGACTTTATAACTCACAATTGTGCAATTCACACAATTCTGAGACAAAAAGTCAGAATCATGAGATAAAAAGTTACAAGCTTCCATTTGCTATAGTACTTTATTATAGAAATATTGTCTTGGTAACTATGTGAAATAAAATAAGTTTAAATTCTTTTGTATTTTATTTTATTTCAGTTGATGTTTCTTTTATTTAAAGCACAAAATGTTTGAATGTTTTTAGTATAAGCACAATAACCCTGACATTTTAGGCTTTATTGTGAATAAAGCCTAATCATTTTCGATAAAAAAATACAAAGCAGCATCAACAAAAAGCCTAATTTAATAAAGCATGAGGAGAATGTCAGTGTAAACTGTTCAAACTGTTATAAACTATTTAATTCAATTCAAAGTTGTGTTGTTTTTATGAAAATTTCCCCCTGAACTTCACTCTTGTGTTGCATGAAAAAAGGCCGTTTGTAACGTGTCGCACGTTGTACTAATGTGAAGAATGTTGCAGCCAAAATAACCTGACATGACAGACAGCGGCACCAGTTAATGACAATTTAACAAATGCACTGATGTTAACAAACAAGCATGATGAATATCAGGGTCTATGGTCTGCCTTGTTTAAACGATTCTTACTTTGCTGTCACTGCTGAAACAGGAAATGTATATGTTTTAATTAGCTGTGTCTAATTAAATGTACAGTACAGTTAATGTATATGTTTTAATTAGTCTGTGTAATATTGTTTGGTGGAGATTATTATTAGTTATTATCTCCATGAAATAAAACCCGGTATTGCCATTGTGATTGCAGTTCATCACTCCAGCATGTCATTTTATAATCATATAGCAACATAGGTTTCGCCAAAGCTATTTTTCTATTCACAAAATGATTAAATGATAAACAGCAAGCCAGTATGAGGAGCAATGTAAAGCAAAGCAACATTCGCTTGATTTCAACCCTCCTACACTATCAAATGAAAAGTGTACTGTACTTTAAATAGAAAAGAACAAAGTATCGCAGCTCACATCTGAGTGTTACACTAAGAGGCTTAGCAACACTGACAATACAAATAGAGGCCATGGAAAGTAAGAGAAATTTAGGCAGTCAAGCATCTCTCTGACTGAACTAAGCCAATCCTGAGCTAACAAATAAGAAGATACAATCTCTCATTTGCCTTTTTGAGAACTTTAGCTGGGATTTAATGTTTTCGAGAGTTTAGGGCACTATTCACTGGGCCGATATTGCCTGAGTGTCTTAGCCTCACATATTTACGTTGCGGCTGGCATTCATACTTCATATTGCTGTGTACTGAGCAGTAGATATCATAGCCCTGGGATCACAGCTGCACCTGAGAAAGGAAACAGCAGGTTTCCAGAGCAGAAAATCAATACGGCAAGAGGTAGAGAAGGCTGCGGTCTTGCCGTAAAAAATAAAAAAATAAATAAGTCCTTCAAAATCACAGCTATTTTCGCATAGAGTGATAAAGTACTGATAGGATTGGGCATTGTCATCAAAGTTAGGGAGCATCTTCACATTGAAAGTAACAGCAAATAAAAGCCTATCTTTGCTGAAAGACTGCATTACTATCTTTCACACTAGCTTAAGTGCAGTGTTCTATGAAAGTCTACTTAAACTTCATGTGTTCTCTAAGCCTAGAAATCTAGACGCACCCTAGCGGCAGCAAATTTAATTTGCCCGCAAGTGTGGTCTAGCAACTCTCAATTCCTATCTGAGCTGTATTCCTCAGAATCTGGACGGCCCAATCACATGGGGCGGCAGTGGCTCAGTGGTTCATGTAGGTTGTCTACAAACCAGAAGGTTGGTGGTTCAATCCCCGGTTCCGCCTGACCAAGTGTCGAAGTGTCCATGAGCAAGACACCTAACCCCAGCTGCTCCCGACGAGCTGGATGGCGCCTTACATGGTTGACATCGCCGTCGGTGTATGAATGAGTGTATGAATGGGTGAATGTGAGGCAAAAATGTAAAGCGCTTTGGATAAAAGCGCTATATAAATGCAGTCCATTTACCATTTACCATTTACATCGTGTATAGAGTCGGCGGGCGGGGCCATAATGACGACGGCCGAGTTGCGTTTGCGTGCTTCTAGTAACACAGAAACTGGCGAACGGTGGCGGTCTTTCGAATCAGCTCTGCCCACGACTCTGGAAGACTTGGAGTTAAGCTTTCCTCTGAGAAAAGAACAAAGAGCGGCACTGAAGTCATTCTTAAGAAGGGAAGATGTGTTCGGAGTTTAGCCGACCGGATACGGCGAATGTTTAATCAGTCAGCGAGCTCCCCTTCACCTTCGTTGCTCTGGTTGGTGTAGCGCTATCCTATCGCGTGCAGAGGGAGTTTGAAAGACAACCGTTTATCCCGCCCCTCGGATTGAGCCCTGTCTATGGTGAGTTTCCAGATCAAACATCTTGATGTGGGTCTGGCTTGTCAGGCTAGTGTTCTCTACCAATCGAAAACTATTGGATAGTTATACTAGATGCATCTGATGGAAACTTGAATCCTTAGAAATGGATCTGTGTTAGCAAATTTGGGAACCCCAATAAAAAATAGATCACAACATAACAGCGGCTGCTGATACTGTTAAAGAAATTTGAGCTATTTCAACCATCTCTAGTTCCCTTTCAGTCGGTCACGTTCGACATACGTCAGAACTGAACCAACGAATTGGGATCAGATCCCAATTCGTCGGTTCAGTTCTGACGCACGTCTCCGTTCCCTTCTTCAGGGAATGAGGGTTACATACGTAACCGAGACTTTTTTTATCTATATTTTAGTTTTAGTTTAGTTATAGTTTAGTTTTTTAGCACATGTAGCCAAATATTAATGTACTGCTTCATTACAGCTTTTCTCAGTCGCTTTGGTACATTTCTCAGATCAGAATTGAAATTCTCAAAACTACCTGTTCAATTCTCACATCATTGTGTCACTTGTGCACATCAAAAAAGCAGTTTCTCATTTCTTTGAGCAAGTTGCAAATGCTTTGGTACATCCATGCAAATGATTATGTACAATTCTCAGCTGTTTCCTACATTATCAGTTGCTTATGTCATGTTGATCAATATGTAAATATTTTGTCTCTGTTGAATAGTCTCACCGCCCACAACATTTAGGCACAAGCTCATAGCATAAGTTATCATACTATGTCAAGCATATTTCTGTACTTTCTATATTTCCATTAGACTTTTTTCTAAATCTGTCCTGAATTGGTAAATTGCTCCCAGGTAAATCTTGACTTTCTCTAATGAAGGTGCTTCTCATGAAACATCAACTAGCAGATATATACAAATATATTTCTACAGCACCGCATGTACAGTTTTTCTATGTTCACATTTCTTGTTTAGGTTTTTTTGTGTGTGCTATTCAGTGCTGTCTTTTCATTTGTCTATCTCAATGACATGTTCTGTCAATAAAATACAGTACAAACAGTAAGAGTGTAAATTTGAATATTTTCCATTCTCTTGCGATTACACTCACACATACACTAAGATGTAACTTACAATTGACAATAATTGTCATCAAAACTTTACCCGTAGTTTCCATCAGAATATCCCTCCAGAGTAAACTGTTATATTGACAACATGACTAAACAATTTGACTGTCTTGTCCGTACACAATGACACAAGGACTTGTCATTCTGATGGCAATGATATGTTCATTGACACAGATATTTACTTTTGAGAGATGAACTAAGGATTTTGAGCAAGAGAGTGGCTTTTGCAGGTTATCTATGGTGTTTTGCTATTTGTACAAATTGTTTTGAGAAATGCACTTACTGTTTTGCAAATGATGAGTTTGATTCGAGAAATGTACCAAAGCGACTGAAAAAAACTGTAACACTAAACCAGAAATGTGTTTCTTTTAGTTCATTTTTTATATAGGTACTGAATATAATTTAGCATTATCTTAACAATAGTAAAAGTATAAATGTATTAACATTACCAAAACATAAACATATATCATGGTTTCCACAAAAATATTAAGCAGCACAACTGTTTTCAACATTGATAATAATAAGAAATGTTTCTTGAGCAGCAAATTTGAATATTAGAATGATTTCTGAAGGGTCATGTGACACTGAAGACTAGAGTAATGACGCTGAAAAGAGTTTTGTGTCCTTTGTGTCCATCCTTAAATATTTACCATTTTAATTCTGTGTAACTGTATTTTTGTTACTGTTTTTTGTCAACATTTATTTAAAAAACATCTATTATGATCCACAAAGCATGTTACAGATGGATGAACGGACGGACGGACGGACGGACGGACGGACGGACGGACAGACAGACAGACAGACAGACAGACAGACAGACACAGACAGACAGACAGACAGACAGACAGACAGACAGACAGACAGACAGACAGACAGACAGACAGACAGACAGATAGATAGATAGATAGATAGATAGATAGATAGATAGATAGATAGATAGATAGATAGATAGATAGATAGATAGATAGATAGATAGATAGATAGATAGACATACTTACATTAGATAGTATAGTGTTGTCTAGTGTTCACAGGCTTTATTTTATGTTTTTGCCCGATGAAGAAGTAAGATACATATGAACCTCAGAAAACCTCATTTCTGGCCTCATGTCAATGTCCATGGACCACTGGCTCTTTGGTAAGTTGTAAGGAACACTGTCAGGAAAGGGATGTCACTGCATACCCTCTACATGAGATACATATACAACCGCAGGAGATCCCATATTATAAATGTTAGGCGCTTAATTACCAAAATCTTCCTGCAGGCCTCTTGCCAGCAATGAGTGCTCTGCGTTTTAGGGGCCCGTAAACAGGCCCGTCCGGAATGAATACAATCTGCCTCTAGCTAAGAATCACTTTAGGAGAGGCTGTGTAAATCACATCTAAACTGCTGCAATGATTGCTGCATAGATTGTCCGTCTGCAAGACAATGAGGACTGTAATACGGTAAATTGGTTGAGGAATCAGACCCGGAGCTCTGGCAGTAGCCAGCAGGGAGAGAGTTTGGGAATTTCTGCAGCAGAAAATTGCATTGTGAGTTACAGTAATAGCCTTTTGGAGTTCAGTGGTAATTGTGTGCGGGTCCAGACAAACCGTGAGACTAAAGCCTTGTGGCGTAGAGGAACAATACAAAATGAGCTGCCATGGCGACGCTATAGTACCCACAGGAGACAAGGATATACAGTGGAACTGAACATTAGATCTCATATCTAATTTAAAATGGAATGAGGCCACAACCAAATAGTGGAAGGATAGTTAATTCACTTCCCCCTTCCTCTCCCTTACTAAAATCAATAATTTATTTTATGGGTGGGAAGGATTTATGAGAAATTGTAATATAAAGATGTGAATTACAAGTGAATTCTTTCCGGCCCTCTTTTTGAGTGTTGACCTCTCATTCAAAGAGAGGGATATAGAGGGGGTTTAAAACAGGGTTGCCCAATCCTGTCCCTGGAGATCTACCTTCCTGCAAAGTTTAGCTCCAACCCTGATCCAACACACCTCGACCAGTTAATAAGCCGAACGTCACATGAACAAAAAGGAAAAACAAGACTCATTGCATCTGCTTGTCGGAAAAAGTGTTAAAGGCACACTATGTAAATATTTTTGGATTCAAATATCCTAAAAATCACTAGAACAATGTTATATATTGCTGACTTGTGTACTTACATTATCCCAAATGTTTCCAAGTTTTTTAACCAGGACACGGACCATCAATCATATCATACCCACATTTTTTCTTTAAATATTTTGTAGAATCCATGGAAAATGTATGTAATATGATAAAACAGTGCTGTGTTACCTCACATACACATGAGCAGAAGAAGCGGAAGCGCTCGTCTGTGGCATAATGAAAGCTCCGCAGCTCTCGAGCCGTGTGTCACTCGTCTCTCATTATCAATCGCTCCAGCGACCTCGTTCCGCTCCAACAGCTTTCAGCCCCACCCTGCTTCATACTACAGTACCGCTAATAAATCTTTAATACATTTGCTCATTTATGAATATGATTTCTGCCTGAGTCCCATTGGATTCTTTTTCACCAGCAGTAGAGGTGAAGATGACATCTATGATTCCACGAAATTAAAGCATCAGCAAGTTACGCCTTTGTTTTGAATAAGCGACCTCTAGCAGAGATTGTTATGCGATTGGATGCGATTATTAACGTTACTGTAGTGTGAAGCAGAGCAGGACCGAGTGTTGTGGAGCTGGCAAGGCAGCTGGAGCGATTGTTAAAGCTACACTGTGTAACTTTTTTAGTTTATTCTTAGCTTAAAACACTTAGTTCTTCCAAAAATATATGTGCTTATTAATGTATATTTACTTCTTTCAAGTAATAAAGTATTCTCGTAAGTTTGTAATATGCCATTAAAAATACATACAGGTGAGGCGTTCGAATGCTGGTCGCCATGTTGCCCCTCCATCTTGAAAGTACATTAGCCAAAGAGGGACATGCCCATAAATTCAAGCTTCGCCTTTCGCGTTTTAACACTCGATGGCACCGTGTCGAATGTGAAGAGGGGGATTGCCATGTTAATCTTGGACTAAATCGGCCACCGTAGGAGTTAAAACGAAATTGGAATTGAGAGGAACAGAAACTATTATTCACTGGATGGCCATATACCTTTACACCGCTAGATGGGGGGAAATATCACACAGTGTAGCTTTAATTAGATATACAAAACACACCTCGCAAGCAGCAGGACTTTTATCATATTAGATACATTTCAGTGTGTTTAAAATGATGTCATGACTCTGTGCTTTCGCTCAGCAGCTGCTGTGACACTTGTTCACACTGCTAAGAGTAAAGCGCTTCTGCCAAATAAAACCATAAACCGAGGGTAACGCAGAAATAATGCAACTGACAGGCGACTCCCTTAGACGTCCCTTGGTTAAAATAGCTATTTTTTTCACAATTTACAAATAGTTGGAAACATTTGGGGTATTGTAAGAACTCAACTGAACAAAATATATAACACTGGCCTAGTGGATTTTGGATATTTTACTGCAAAAATACTACATAGTGCACCTCTAATGCTGGTACGAACTGATGGCGATATAAGGAAATCAGCTTACCTAGCTATTTTTATTGTTGCCGTTCAAACATCTAAATATTAGTGAGAAGAAGAAAAATAAAAAACTTTTAGATATTAATTTGCATATGCAATGGACATCGGTTGCTCGCTCCTTTGAAGGTATCTTGAGTAAATAAAAAGTTTGTGGTCTTCGGGAAGTGTATCTGCAGGTCGGTAGATCTGCAGGGACACCTGGACTGCGTCAGAAAACGCCCCAGTATAGGACTATACCCTTAAATAGGGCACTATTTGAGGGGACAGCCATTTGCAGTGGTCATAGAGTACATTATCAAGTGCACTCATTCAATCCCACAATGTACCGCAATAACAAGTGTACACCGATGTACACTCAACCGGTGTTTACGTATGGCAAAGTATGGCAGTTTCCATACCCTGGCCTTCAGACAAGCAGGGGAAATAAACAGCTCATGATGCCGCTTGTTAGTTATGTTGCAGCTTTGAAAAACAAATTTAAACAGTCTGAGCCTGACACCATGTCCTAACCAGGCGCGATGTCAGAAGGTTTTCAGCAGCAAACCAGGCTCGACCCGAGATAAATTAATCAAAAATCACAGCCAATCAGAAGAGCGTGTGGGCGGGCTCTCTAAAAGCACACTGACTGCATTCGCAACGAAATAGATAAGTACAATATCGAATTCCTAAATAATGGTTTGTTTAGAATGGACTCATGCTATACCCTAGGTTTTTGTGAAACGCCGCCACCTAGGGAAAGTCTAGAGAATACCCATAATGCACTGTGAGGGTTGTGCCGAATTAATTCCTGTGTCTAAACAGAAGATTGAGCACGATTAATTGCGATTAGGCTAGACCGTAGGCAGCGCGGCAGCTGAATAGGTTTTAAAACTGAGCTTTCTTAATGTAGAAAGCAACAGAAGTTTCCAATTTAATAAGGTGTGACAGCAGTTAAGTGATCAAATAATCTCAAACGATCACAAAGATGGATGTGTCTCACGCAGCTCTGTGCCCAGTGTCACGGAGAGTGTGTGCTTTGAGAAGTGCTGACAATAGGTGATTTTTCACCCAGACGGCCAGCAGCAGATCTGCGGTAATTAAGGTTCTGTAATGCACCTTGAAAGAGAATGAGTGCTATGCAAGCAGGCAGCCATTACTAAAGCTTTTCACAATCCATGTCAAGGGCTGCTCACAGTCTCTTTTTCTCTGGGTCGGACAAAAGGCTCGTTTTCACGTTAAGTATTAAACATAGAAAAACTGTGCTTTCACTCAGCCGCACACAAAATCGGCACACTGGATCAAATTCAACAATTTTGACTTCAAAAGGGAGATTGATGGTGTGACTGGAACTTTTAATGGTTTGTTTTCAGTTAACAGCTTCCTTTAAAGCTGTCATGAGCAGGTATATTTAATCAAATCCAATGGACATCTCAGGGCTGAGACGCAATTTGCACACTATCCCTTCTGCAACTGTCCACCTTGAATTTTCATCTTGGTTTATGCTGGTTTTTAAATTGAAATTACTGGCTGCATAGGAGGTCCAAAAGTCTGAAACCACATGGAAAATATGTGACTTAAAATCTAATTTAGTCCTGGAAATAACCTGAAAGATATTCTGAAATTCATCAATTAATTTTTAATTCAAATCGTGATGCTGATAATATAATTCAAATTACATTTTAACTTTATTAATATACTATTTTTTAATCTGTAAATCCAACAGGCAAGGAAACTCAGGGAAAAGGATAATACAACCATGTAAAACATTGACCGGACAGGACAAAGTACTGAACAAAAGAGGGAGTATATATATCAGACTAAACGAGGGAACTAATGAGGTTATTAACGAACACCAAGTGAACAGAATGAAACCGACACAGACTGGGAAACTAACTGTGTGATTACATGATAACGATGTAAAGACAGACATTAACATTCTCAAAATGATCCCTTTTCACACAAATCTGCGAAAATGCCTAAAAATGTGGTAATATGCCTGCTAGGCCAGTAGTTGGCGATGTTGCTTTGTCAAGAGAAAAACTTGTTGAGTGTTGTGGATAATAGACCCTCTGGTTTCGAATGGCCATGTTATTAAAATGATTTATATAATTCACATCGGGTGGCCATGATTATTTGCCAGCACGGACATGATAACAGCTGTCATGGATGCTTTACAGTGCAAAATCTGACTGAACGCATATAGAAAACAAAAAATAGCAATCATTTTTGTGTTATGTTATATATAGCTTATTAATGAAATAAAGCTGTACAATTTTTTTTAAAGATTTCAGATTAATTAAGAGATCTTAGAGAGAGAGAGAGAGAGAGAGAGAGAGAGAGAGAGAGAGAGAGAGTAGTCTAATTGTGAAGCTTGTTGGTTTAATTACAGCAAAGTTATGACCTCATTGCTGAGAAATAATAAAGAAATAATGTAGCTTTCAGTGGTAAAGCGGTTTTATTCATAAAACTCATAGACAGTAGTCGATAACCAGCTCCTGAAATACTGTGTGCACGCAATTTCTTTTCTTTATAAAGTTCCTTCCTCAATATAAAAAAAGCTGAGAGCAAGAGCAAACAAGAATGTCTGCTTCATAATACAACATTAAAAAGCGATCGTTGTGGGCAAACATGTCGCCCTCGCTTTGTGGTGGGAATCGGAATTCATATTCAGACACAGGTCGAATGTTCAGATATCGGATATGTATCTGATTTAAAACCAGATTTGGAAGTGGCTTAGAGCGAATGTGAAATCAATTTTTTGTGTTTAAACGTGTGCAACAAATTCCGATCTGTGTCAGATCATGTGAGAAAAAATACAATTATTTTGTGCCAGTGTAAACGCAGTCTAAAACCATAGACTGTAAAAAAATGTTTTTAAAAAATGAACGCAGTGTCCGTGGAGTCACCCGTAGGTTTCTGAAGAGCATTTTTAAAGCCTAAAGAAGCAGGACAAGGGGGGAGCTGAGGTGACGTGATGACTAACAGACAGCAGACAAATGACAATCCACCTGTCACTCAAAGTGACCACGCCCTTAATTATGCACAACTTTAAGGATTTATATAATGTAAATGAATGAGTTATTTAAAAAAATCCACAATTTGTACCAGGCTGTAAAACTGTATTTTCTGCTGTTTTAAAGGAATAGTTCACTCTCTTTTGGAGCCTGTAATGACCAGTCGATGAATTGCAGTTCAAGTCACTTCCGTATTGGCTTCAAGATAAATTGGGGGAAGTTGCCACTTGCCTATTTTCAATTTTTTAGTAATTTAGTTATGTGCTTTTGTCATTTTATTGGTGTGTTATATATAGGTTTCATTTTTTTTCTTTTCAGTTTTAGCTTTAGTTATTTTAGTACTTTTTTTGTTTCAGATTTTTGCCATAGCACCATTTCTGATTTTAATTTTTTAACGTTTAGGTTAGAGGTGCACTATGTAAAGATTTTTCAGTACTATCCAAAAACCGCTAGGCCAGTGTTATATATTTTGTTCAGTTAAGTTCTTACAATACCCCAAATGTTTCCAACTATTTGTAAATTGTGAGAAAATTGCTATTTTAACCAAGACGCCGAGACGTCTGAGGGATTCGCCTGTCAGTTGCGTCATATCTGCGTTACCCTCGGTTTCCGTTTTCATTCTGCAAACGCTTTACTCTTAGCATTGTGAACAAGTGTCACAGCGGCTGCTGAGTGAACGCACAGAGTAATGTCATAACATCATTTTAAACACACTCAGATGTGTCTAATATGATAAACAGAGCTAGTACCTCATTCTCATGGCGCCGGCGACTGTGGCATAATAAAAGTCCCGCTGCTTGCGAGGCGTGTCGCTCTCGTCTCTCATTAACAATCACTCCAGCGGCCTTGCTCAGCTCCACAACACTCGGCCATGCTCTGTTTCACACTACAGTAACGTTAATAATCACATTCATGAACATGATTTCTGCCCGAGTCCTATCCCACACCTTTTCCACCGGCGGAGGTGACGACCACATGTCCCAGGATGCTGCGCTCAAACTTGACGTCATCAAACTACGCCTTTGTTATGAATAGTTATATTCAGCCATATTATTTTTTAGTTAACAATAACGACTATCACTTACTATTGGAAGCACAGTATGTACTTTCTACACTCGCGAATTGCGTAGCTACATAGTAATAATTGGTATTAAAAACTGGACTTTACAAAAATGCTGGGGCTTACCGGCGTATTCAGGGTCCACATGAGGAGGATAGAAACGGAAGTTGATGAAGAAGGGAATAGGCACACCGAATTTGAACCACTCCACCACATAGGGAGTCTGCTGGCCGTTTAGGGGGTGGCTCACGTCACATCCCAAAACAACGCTCTCTCCTGCACGGGCCGTCACAAACTGGGGCTCCTCTCTCACTCCGTAGGCACCTGGACACAAAAAACACACATTCAGTCAGCAAAGTAAGCAAGCAAGTAAATAAATCCGATTTATGTGCATGTTTGCCGTATTTGTCACTTAAAAACTATACCCAAAGTAACGTGTCAAGAAGCTCTTTGTTCTATTAAACAAACATTTCTTGTGAAGGCTTGGATAGTTTCCCAAATCCTGGACTTGTGTAAGTTCTCAGGTAATTATTAGTTAAAAGGAACGGCCAAGCACATAATGAGATGACAAGAGGCTTATCCACGCACCTCATTGATCTCAGCTAATTCACACTTGGATGGGTTTTACAATAGAGGGGCCAGAGTTTTAGCAATCAATGCTCAAGCACGTCACATGCCTATGGGTGACCTATCGGAACGCTAAAGGTCATTGTACCTGCCTCAGCAGAAAATATATTGGGGGAATGGATTTTCTTCAGCTAGCTCCACCACAGCCATTGAGCACTCTCTCCTCTATCAGAGTTAGCGTGGCTTCAGCGCCTCAATGAAGGAGAAAATCACCTCCGGGATCAAAGGACCTGCTGACGGTGCATTCTCCACCGTGGAGACACTGTGTGGAAAACTAAGTGATTCAGTAACAGTAAAATGTAAGAAAAAGTAGGTTACAAAAACACAGCTCTCTGAATTCAGAACATGCTTTAACTACATACTGAATAACCAGTCAGCAGCCAATTTAGCTCTCACACTTAGTACTCCTAGCATAGTGACAGGTCTCACCTTCACTGAAAAAAAGTGTTTCACTGCTTGTCCAAATTGCTTAATTAAAATGAGCTAAAGCAACACAAATGCTACACAATTTGTCCTAACTTAATTTGATTGTGTTCAATCCACTTAAATATAAGTCAAATTGAAGTCAAACATGATCCGTTTGTGTTGAGATTACATTAATGATTTTTGTTTCATTAACTGAAATTGGGCGAGGCTTGTTAGTTCCCAGCATGCTTTGCATATGGCTAAATCAAGAGAGAGTAAATGTTATTTTAAATGTAAAAGTTGATTTTATGTATTTTGAGCAAGATGAGAAAGGGGAGACTTGATTGTGTTTAATATTCAAATGTATTGTAATTATAAGAACAATTTAAATTACAGTGGGTTACCATTGTAGAGAAGAGTGGAGCATTTGCTTAGGCTGTGGATTATTAAACATCTGATGTCATAACATAGCCAGAAATCTAAACGCACCCTAGCGGCAGCAAATCTAATCTACCGTGAGTGTCGTCTAGCAACTCTCAATACACTTGCAGAGCTGTAGAAACCAAACTCTGGTCAGGCCAATCACATCGTGTATAGAGTCGGTGGGCGGGGCTTAACATGATGACGGCCGAGTTGCGCTTGTGTGCTACTAGTAAACACAGAAGCCTCAAGTTGTTTCAAACCTGTATGAATATTTTTCTTCAGCTGAACACAAGGGAAGATTTTTTAAAGAATGTCAGTAACCAAACAGTTAACTGGAGCCATTGAATTCCATAGTAAAACTGTTAACTGTTTGGTTACTGACATTCTTCAAAATATCTTCCCTTGTGTTCAGCTGAAGAAAGAAATTCATACAGGTTTGAAACAACTTGAGGGTGAGTAAAGGATGACAGAATTTTCATTTTAAAGTGAACTATCCCTTTAAAATGTATTCATTCCATGATGCTGAAGGTACATGAAACAAATTATGTTTGTTCAACTTAATTTATTCATGTGGGACCGTTGTACACAATTAAATTAAATCATGTAAATCCAACACACAGTGTTGGTTTTTTTAGTGTTGGGTCATTTAAAATTGAACCTGACTAAATTAATGTCTTAAATAAATAAATTAAATTTCCTACCATAAATATATTTTTAAAAAATATTATTAGCAGTGATATTCATTGCTAATGACTTCATTTGGACAACTTTAAAGGCGATTTTCTCAATATTTCGATTTTTTTGCACCCTCAGATTCCAGATTTTCAAATGATGTATCTCGGCCTAACATTGTCTTATCTTAACAAACCATACCTCAACGGAAAGCTTATTTATTTGTTTTAATTCATTAATTGTTTTTATTTTTTTATTTGGCCCTTATGACTGGTTTTGTGGTCCAGGGTCACATATTAGATTATTAGAAATTTTATTTACAGATAGACGCGATAGGATAGCGCTACAACCAACCAGAGCAATGTGAAGCGGAGCTAGTTGATAGATTCAACTTTCGCCGTATCGGGTCGGCAAAACTCAGAACACATCTTCCCTTCTTAAGAATGACTTCAGTGCTGTTCTTTGTTCTTTTCTTTTAAGCCCCGCCCACCAACTCTATACACGATGTGGTTGGCCTGACCATAGTTTGGTTTTTACAGCTCAGAAGTGTATTTAGAGTTGCTAGACGACATCGCGGTCAAAGTGTCGAAGTACAAATCTAGATAGAAATAGATTTGCTGTCGCTAGGTTTGCTGCGTCTAGATTTCTAGGCTAGGAAATTTATGAATAAATTGCATTTTAAAAAACATTCAAAATATTTAAAAATAATAATAATAATAATGTGTTCGATTTATATAGCGCTTTTCTAGGCACTCAAAGCGCTTTACATTGAAGGGGGGAATCTCCTCAACCACCACCAATGTGCAGCATCCACCTGGATGATGCGACGGCAGCCATATTGCGCCAGAACGCTCACCACACACCGGCTGATTGGTGGAGAGGAGACCGAGTGATGAAGCCAATCAGGATATGGGGATTATTAGGAATCCTGTCCATGATGGACAGGGGCCAATGGGCAAATTTGGCCAGGATGCCAGGGTTACACCCCTACTCTTTTTTCCGAAAGACATCCTGGGATTTTTAATGACCACAGAGAGTCAGGACCTCGGTTTAACTTCTCATCCGAAAGACGGTGCTCTTTGCAGTATAGTGTCCCCATCACTATACTGGGGTGTTAGGACCCACACAGACCACAGGGTGAGCGCCCCCTTCTGGCCTCACTAACACCTCTACCAGCAGCTACCTGGTTTTCCCAGTTGGTTTTCTTCTAAAATAGAAGAGTTCTTTTTAATACTTCACAATATAGCTCTTTTGGTAACACTTCAGTATGGGGAACACGTGCACTATTAACAACAACTTTTGCCTCAATAAACTCCTAATTTACTTCTTATTAATAGTTAGTAAGATCGTTTTTTTAGCATTTAAATTTAGGTACTGGGTAGGATTAAGTGATGTAGAATTAGGTCATGCAGAATAAGACATTAATATGTGCTTTATAATAAACAGACAATATAGTAATATGCATGATAACAAGCCAACTGTTTCCTCCAACAATTAACTACACCTCCAATGTGATGCATTGTTGACTGTATAAAACTGAGCAAAGCGTTAAAACAATTCTTAATAACTCTGATTTTTGAGTCGTTCATTCATGAATCAGACTACGCGTGTGCATACATTATATACAATCAGCAAGGGCAAAGAAAATGTGTTGCCCAATTACATTGGGTTATTACACATTATCCAGCCTTCTGTAAAAGAATAGATTCAATCAAAAATAGCACACTATTTGGTGTTCGGTCCACATCAACAGAAAAATTTAGATGTTCCAAAACCGTATATGCAACCAAACTTGTTTAAATCACTAACTTCCAGTATTTAAATACAATTTCTCGATTCTCAACCAACTCATATAAAAACAGTGATTTTGTTTACCAGTTTAATCAGCTTTATCCAGTGGAAGAGCTAATCCACTTTATTTGATTTAGCTCACGCAGCTTTCGGACTGAAACGGTGCAGATTTAATCAAATTACCCCTTAAGTAGAGCTGGACCCTCCAGTCACGGACCTGGGCCCTGGAATCCGCTCTGCTATTGTGAGTGCAGGAGATTGCAAAGCGCCACAAAGAGAGAAGCTTAGCTTTAATGAGAGACCAACATACCCATAAACTCACTACAATCTGCACATGACCAGCCCAGAGCAGGTTCACAAAGAGCATTTCAGCAAGCTATAAATTTGGGTCAGGGAGTCCCACGTTTAGCCTCATTAGAATGGCCTAATTGTCATCTTGTAACACTTTTTCCCAGTTAGGACTGGAGTGCACATACTGTAATATAAATGTTGCAAGATCAAGAGTTGATCATTGCACATTGGAATCTCACATAATTAACACTTCACTTAGTCTGCTAATTTGCAATATAGCTATATTTAGACAGCTTATTTTTTACAGATGATATAATAATACTTTTTGAACAGTTTATTCCAACTTGTAATTAAAACTTGTAAAATCTGCATTTTCCGAAAGCTCCGACGTGTACCGTGTGATCGCTGCACCACCTGACTGCTGCGGATCCATTTTTGTGTTGATAGTGTTGCTATAGAAATGCAGGGTTTTTTCAAGGTAATTACTACATGATATGAATGCAACATTTATATTGGTATCATTGTGACTTTGCGACAGCAGGATTTTAAAAATATTTCAATGAATCAAACCACATTCATAATCAGGTTTCATGATTATGATTGCATCATGTAGTAAAAAAAAATCCCTAACCGCAATAAATCAAACAAGTATTTCATGTTGAATGTCATAGCAATTATTACACCCTGTATGGAATACACATTATAGGCTATGGTTCGGTAAGAAATCTCCAGTGATGTAGCTCAATGAAGGGCTTAAAACCGCCTGCAAATGAGCGTATGGCAGGCAGGAAACATGAGGATTAAAGGTGCTGGACCCTAGTATCAGCTCAACTCATGTGACCACTCACCCCTAATCCACTTGTGTCTGCTTTCACTACCAAAGGCACAACAAAGACACATGACCCTTTCAGCGCATATAAACACACCCATCACTCACACCACACATTTACACTGCATTATATGGGCCCTTGGTGATCCGAATGGAGTGGATATTTGTGTTATAAATCAGTCGTTGAGCTCTTAACACAACTGTTATGTCTCAGAGAGCCTTTAAAGAAGAAAATGAAATAAATGATATTATATATTATATTACAACTTGAACTTACATGTTTACTTTAGTGAGACCTGCACTGCTCAGGTGAAGAGAATTACAAGGTTAACATGCCACCCGATTCGATACTCCCTTTTTGAGGTCATAAGAGGAAGAGCAGCATGGCCTGGTCAGTTTATGACAGGAAGGGGGAGCTTCCTCTATTAAAGGGGTCATGAACTGAGAAATCAAAATTTCTTTGAGCTTTGACATATAAGAGGTCATCATACTATCAGAAAATCCTGTAACTTTCAGAACTGAAAACTTCCCTTTTACTTTTATAATGTATAACTTAACTTTTATTGTACCCAAGCTAGGGATGCACCGAATCCAGATTTTTGAGGTTCGGCCGAATACCGAATCCACTGGTTAAGATTCTGCCGAATCCGAAACCGAATACCGAATCCAACTCCCATCCTCAGTCCATTATCACAGTAAACACATTAATGACATAAACAACGTCCACAGCAGTGTATTTTTAATTTAATTTTAATTTAAAAAAAGGCAACATTATGCCAGGATGACTGTGCCGTATTGCTGTCTGTAGATTTTTTCATGCACAAAAAAAACGGATCACCGCTTCTTTTACGTCCTTACGTAATGACGTCATTTCTATCGTCATTTCATTTCTATTATTGTAATCATCGTCATCTTGGATACGTTTTTTAATTCTTGTTTTGCAAAAGCACTCAATACAGCCACTGTCGTGCAAACACTGATGTTTTACACAGATTAAATAAACTTACATTTACATAACATAAACTCACACAAATCCTTGGTTCACCCGTGCTCATATATTATCAGCATCAGTTTTCCGGGAGAAGCATCAGCTGATCCGAGAGATCAGCGCTGATTTGAGACGCGATCCGTTTAGAACGATTCAGTCCGATTTGGTGAACTGATTCGACCGGATCACTAAAAAGATCCGGTTAAAAAGAACGATTTGTTCGCGAACCGGACATCCAGCGGCTATTGTTTAGGGTTCTTGCCACCGCGAGACAAATCGGCATTGCAAATTGAACATATAGCTCGACTTGAGTTGCCTTCTTGTGACTGAAAGTACTGCCAAACAACACATTTTCTGTTCACAAGTTTTATTTTCACTTTCTCACAGCCTACTGCATTCGAACGGTCCACCTAGTAAACACGTTGCCATAATCAACCGCGGCATCATTTTCGACCAGTATTGCGTAGTGCAAAAGGGTTCGGTGAAAAAAAAATTCTAAGGTTTGGCAGAAACCGAGACCAGTCAAAAAGCCCAATATTCGGCCGAATCCGAACCCGAATCCTGGATTCGGTGCATCCCTAAACCAAGCCCAGAGAATGACTCATTGAGGAATGTGCCTGTCCATGAGGTGAAAGACCGCCTCTACAGAAGAAAATACTTTATCATTGCAACTTTGGCTCCACCCACTGGTGTGTTTTTGAGACTACAAATAACATTACCTTCCAAAGGATCCTAATGCTACACTCTAAAAAATGCTGGGTTAAAAACAACCCAAGTTGGGTTGAAACTGCACCGACCCAACAATTGGGTTGTTTTAACCCAATGGTTGAGTTGTTTTAACCCAGTGGTTGGGTTAAATGTTGCTTAAGACAACCCAATTGCTGGGTAAGATGTGTTAAGCATTATTTATTATTATTCGGTACATTTCACTGTGAATTCTTTGATAAATCAGTCACAGTTTTGGCATAGGCTTTGCAAACACACTTTTACGATATGGACCGACAGTAATGCAACAACATGTAAGTAATTGTGTTAATTCTAATGCCTGATCTGTGATCAGTGGTTTCTGATATGTAATGATTCATGTAAATTTAGATGTTGTTTGTCTATGTGTCAGTAAATCAAACCAGTGACTAAATGGTCAGTGGTTCACATTGTTTCTCTGGTTTAGTTATTTAAACTGTGATTAAATTATAAGCGATGAAAACAGCGTGAGTTTCTCAGTGACTGAGTTCTGGACTCTCGCCAAAATTTGTTACATGATGTGATCGCTCAACATGACTGTGATTGGCAACAATTCTCATCACTGCATCCTTTCAAGTCACGATCTAAATATAATGCCATAGATCTAAATATAATGCTATAATCAACACTTTCCACGATTAGCGAATCTTCAGAGCTGTAATAGTAAAAAAGAGCAAATATTTTTTGAGAGTTCCACGTTATACTAGTTCACCAATCACAGCAGGGCATTTAGACTGAAGTCTCACAGCAGACACGCCCCTTCAAACAGAGCCTTCAGATCAGAGGCTAACATCAGGGCAGGACAAATGCTTTTTTGCCCTCTAAATTATGACAATTTTGATGTAAAAACCATACTAACATTATAGGTGAACCCCAGGAAACATTATACAACAATAAAACAATGCAGTTCATGACCCCTTTAAAACAGTGGATAAATACTGTGTGTTATATGTGCATATGCTGGTGTTCTAACCAAACATCCATATATTTCAAGCCCTCATTCGTGATTTTTTGCTGAACGCAGAATAGAGTGTGTTGAGATATCCAAATCATTATTTATGCAGACCTTTAAAAAAAATGTTTTTTTAATAATAAAATGAAAAAAAAATCTAACTGAACAAAACGATTTCCTTGTATATATGCTTATAATAGTCTTACCAGGAAATTAAGGATGGAACTACAGCAGCATCCCTCTAAGGATTCCTATTCAAATGAGAGAATTACTAATCCCTGGTTAATTATTTATTGTTGGAAAATGCAACATTTGTACAGAAGACGGTCTAATTACATCAAATATTTACAAGGAAAAATTGTTGTTTTCAAATATTTAAAATTAGAAATGTATGGCATTTAGTCTGCCATGTTTGTTTTGTTCAAGGTCATTTTTTGAGGTCTTTTTCTCAGAGCGTTAATTAGCGTTAATTTTGATCAAGAAAACTGAAGAAAAAAAAGGGAAAAAAAGACCATGTGTGGTGCGAGGTGCAGTGGTGGTGTTGTCCCAGTAATTGCGTTATAAGGTTCGACGCTCCTGTTGGTTTTTGATTTGATGATTGTAGTAGGAGAAGTAAAAAAATTGATAGCAATGGTCATTAATCGGCTCTCTGTGAACATGTTAAACTATCAAAGACTTTGGATTTTGGCCTAGGATCTAAGAAATCTTTTAGGATTCACACAATTTGTCTCAGACGGCCAAAATCGTACAGTGTAAACTTTGGCATGAGGGTGAGTTATTAATGGCAGAAATGTCATTTTTGGGTGAACTATCTTTTTAAGAAATGCCATTCATTATGAATTTGTCACAGCTAGTTTAAGCATCTGATCTTATTCACTCAATGCTGATTCAACATAAAACATTGATATCAAACATTACAGAATCAGACTAAAACCTCTAAAATCTATGAATGACTCAAAGGGGAGCTCTCAGAGGGGTGATTCCTTTCCTTTCTGAGACAAAAACAAGCTGAATGGTCACTAAAGCTCAGACAATACCGTACTTAAAAACCCTTTCCACCAGCAGATGGAATTATCCATTATCAGGATGAATAAACTAATGCCAAAACACTGGAAGCAGATGAGTACATTTGTTTATATTCATCATAATTAGATGCAGTTATACAGATTACACTAATGGCATAAACTAATAGTATAGGCCGATGATAGCAATTACTCGGCACATCAGCAGCAAAAACGTCCATCCCTGGGATCAAGCGTAATCTGTGCACCAAGAGGCAGAGTAAGTCTCCCTGCCAACAGGGACGCTGGGACACATCATGAATAGGCAATCAAATGGAGAACAGAGCAGAGGTGGGTTCTCAAGGACACTAACCCACTCGGCTGCACAGGCCACTGACAAATCTGTAATTGAATGCCAGCCTGTACATGATGAAGGTCACTTCTCAGAGAGCAATGTGTCAAAGCCGGCCAAAGAAAGCAACACATGGCGTGAGGATGAGTGACCCGGGTAAAAACGTCAGTGCAAGTGAGCTATACAGTAGAAATACTACATTCCTGTGTGGAGGACATATATTTTCAAACAAGGTTTGAAAAAGAGCAAATTCTTGACTCCATGTTCTTCCAGCATCTCCTGGAAAGCCTTTTTAAATGTGTAGAAGCTGTTATAGCAGCAAACTGAGGATTATTGAGGACTATTAACATTAGTGTTAGTTCACCAAAATTTTTTGTCATGAATTACTCACCCTCATGTCGTTCCAAACCCGTAAGACCTTCGTTCATCTTTGGAACACAAATGAAGATATTTTTTTAATGAAATCCGAGAGCTTTCTGACCCCAATAGACCGCAACGTTATTACCACTTTCAAGGCCCAGAAAGGTAGTAAAGAAGACATCATAAAAATAGTCCATGTCAACTTTAGTGTTATTAAAGCGGTGAGAATACTTCCTCGCTGGCTCAGTACTGGTCAGCTCCTGCGTCTGCGTTGTGCTCACGTGAACAGCGTCGGCCAATAGTGAGCCGCCGTTCTGATGTAGAACCCGGAAGCTCTGCACTGTGCTTACTACATGAACACCTTAAGACACTGATGTGGAAGAGAAGAATTTGTTGAATAAAGTCGTATTTTTGTTTTGTTTTTGCGCACAAAAAGTATTCTCATCGCTTCATAACATACTAACAACCACTGGAGTCACATGGGCTATTTTAGCAATGTCTTTACTACCTTGCTTGGCCTTGAAACTGGTTTTGACATTACAGTCTATTGAGGATCTGTCTGACAGCTCTGGATTTCATCAAAAATATCTTTTTATTTTTAAAATGGAAAATGCACATTAACTAACATGAGGATTCAAGTCCATCATGTAAATGTGCCATACATTTCTTTTTTGGGTGGACTAACCCTTTTGGGGGATTTTTAATAGTCAAGATCATTTTGAGGTAACGTTATGGGTGAATTGAAGCAAATACACTCAGTATTGTATGATAAAAGTAATGGTGCCCTCTCCATGACTCTAGCACAAAGGAAAAAGTTAGCAGATGAAATAAGAGACCTTTGGGACAGCAGATGGCCGCTTTGCTCAATGGAAACACAAGTCGCCATCACTGTAACAGGGTCGTAGGTGTCTATCTGACGGAGCACATCGCAAACTTCTCGGAGTGGTCCATCTGGAGGATAGTCTCTCTGAACTTACCAATCTGTTCCTAGCCCGAACATGAATTTGATATCACTGTATTCTAAAGATCTCTGACTAGGCACTGGTTTAGATATACTTTGATCATGAATAACAACGCTTGAGTAGGCAAAATTTAATAAAGGAATTCGCTCAACAGTATAATTTTTTTCCACTGGTCCAGTCACTTGTCCTGGCAGTTTTTTTTATTAATATATATTAGTGCTGTCAAAATGATTTAACACAATTAACGCAGCATCTGTTTTTTGGCTAGCGTTACATAATATGATCACACTCTTATTCATGCAAATGCTTTTAAACCATTCAAGCATGACAAGACAAAGGAGAACGAGCTGTCTGTGAATGTCCCGTCTATGTGACACACTCACAACGCACAGAAAGACGCGCACAGACAGCGTGCCAGAATCGAGTTCTCCTTTGTGTGTGAATGAACAATAACACACACAAGTATGCCAAAATGACAGTTCAGTCTTAAATGAACTTAAAGAGTTGTGAGAAAATGAGTTCACATCCACGTCATGTTCGGCAGCGGCAGATCTTAAAGTGACAGTAGCCTAATAAACCAGTTCCTGTGATGTCTGTCATTAAAGGTAATCAGAGAACAAAGGTAACAGAGAAGATTAATGTATTATTTATGCAGTAAAGACTGTAAAGTGTTTGATAACTTTATCCAATTTCTGCATATTGATTATGAAGGGCACATGTAAATATGGCATTTATAATAATGGGTTTATATGAAGATTGTTTTAGGTCCACTTAAATTAAAAGTTGTTCAAGCCTAATAAATGTTGAATTTGATTGCTTTCAATTATACTATAATATAATTAATGTTTAAAAATGTCAATCTTAGTTTCATAAAGACATCAGTAGCAGTGTTAGTATCAGTGATTCTGGCCTTCCTTCATAAAAAGATGCAGCATTACAAGAAATATACAAAAACACTACAACAAATATTTAAATAATACAGTCTTTAAGTTGTTTCTACAATAATTTGGAGAGTAACTGTTTAATTATTATAATATAAAAATAATAAAAAGTGTATTTAATCATCATTAATTACAGAATAAAAGGTTTAATGAATCAGTTGTTATTTTTTTAATCGATTGACAACACTAATATATATTATTTATTAAATAAAATTATTAAATAGCATGTGCAAGATGCGTTAAGCAATAATTGCTCCAGTAACAGTTCCTTTAACTGGGCCTAAACTTCCTCAAACTGTCCGCGAAGCCACAAGGCCATCTTTATTTGGACATACAGTAATCTCAGTAAATCGATAAAGCTAATAAAGAGCTAAAATGCAGGAGGAACGCAAACAGAAGCAGGTACACAGACTCTGAAGACGGACAGTTTACCGACCAGACGTGAAGATGCCTGGAATGTTGAAATGGCATTTGATTACAGTTACGCTTAAAACTGATGACAGCAGAGGAAGAAATGCACCTTCTCAGCAGGAAATCCCATCTTGAGGAAAACAAAAGCAAAGCATCAGCATCTTTTTCCACATTACACTGAGGCGCGATAAGATCAGAAAGCATGGCGACACACCCGCCACACATAACACAATGCAAGGTATCTTCTTAATAAGACGTCATCTAAAATATGATGAATAATGAAGTTCAATACAGTCCGCTGTGGAGTTCTCCGCTATAAAGTAGCTACGCCTGAGGGAGAGCTGGAGATAGTAAAGCGTCCCTGAGGGAGGAGCGAAGATTCTTGTGCTTGCTATCTCCTAAACACAAAGCCATCAGTGTAATATTTCACAGGAACAATTCAAAGAGATATGTGGTGGGAAATTAGCCCAGTGCATATCGCTACAGATCGCAACAAATAGCTAGCTAACGCATCAGTGTATAAGAGCTCATTTTAATGATGAGAGTCTCCGTAGCAGTGCGCAGTCGAGTGTAAAGGGCTCTTTTATTGTAGTCTGTTGTGAAGTCCAGAATGTCTGGGCGGACTGTTGAATATTTCATGGCGGGGAGGGAAATGGCACGAGCCGTACCGACGAAGCCCCAGCTGATGGAGGACTGGAAGGAGACAGACTGTAAGGTGAGACTGGGAGAGGATGTAGGCAGTGCCGTGGCAGCGTGCCCATCTTTAGCAGGAGCTACTGTCTCAGCTCGGCCTAAAACAACACTACATCTCACAAGGGCTGACAGCAGCACTGTGCCTTTACTGATTGACCCGTAAAGGGCGTACAGTAGACACCTAGAGATATCTCATGACTTTTTTTAGATCTTTAGTGAAGTTTGGTCATCGGCTGTATTCGAAATAATTAGCTGGTCAAATAAAAGTTATGTGGTGGCAATCCCTTTGATGGCTAGCCTAGAAATCTAGACGCACTCTAGCAGCAGCAAATATAATCTGCCGCGAGTGTCCTCTAGCAACTCTCAATACACTTCTGAGCTGTAAGCGCCTAACTCTGGTCAGGCCAATCACATCGTGTATAGAGTCGGTGGGCGGGGCTTAACATAATGACGGCCGAGTTGCGCTTGCGTGCTTCTTGTAAACACAGAAACTGGCGAAGGGCGGTCTTTCGAATCAGCTTTGACCGCGACTCTGGAAGACTTGGAGTTAAGCTTTTCTCTGAGAAAAGAACAAAGAACGGCACTGAAGTCATTCTTAAAAAGGGAAGATGTGTTCTGAGTTTTGCCGACCGGATACGGCGAATGTTTAATCTATCAACTAGCTCTGCTTCACCTTCGTTGCTCTGGTTGGTGGTAGCGCTATCCTATCGCGTGCAGAGAGAGTTTGAAAGACAACCGTTTATCCCGCCCCTCAGATTGAGCCCTGTCAATGATGAGTATCCTGACCAAACATCTTGATGTGGGTCTGTCTTGTCAGGCTATTTGATAGCTAAAAAAGAGTAAAGTTTAGCATCAGTAAGAGGGTCAGGCAAAGATCCCATTTTGTCATAGGGATTAATTTATTAAATTATCTTTAACACACAAACACTCAAGTCTTTAGTGACCCGGATTGTCTTTCACTAGCCTCCTCATCCATTTAAAAAAAAAAGTTAGACATAAACCTTCTTAGTACTCCTAAATCAATTCATTATAAACAATATAACAAGAAAATAATAATACAATTATAAAAGATGCCTGTTTTCCAAATCATTTTTTGTAAAAAAAAATGTACATGGCCGTACAAATGTAAAGACCCTAGGTGTGCAACAGTTTTAAGTATATATTTTTTTATCTTTAATGACTGAAGAAGTGCAATTCACCTTTATTCCACAAGGTGGCAATGTCTGAAACACGATGAAATTATGTTTCACTCATAGTTTCCGCAGGCAGAAAACAAAAGAATAGGAAGAATCAGCAAAGCTTGAAATGGCTCAGATTTACTGCAGAGCAAGTAATAAACGCACCCAAATATTAGTGTCACTTCAACTTGATGGTGGATCTGGTGAAGAAGCTGTCAGCGATCAAAAGATTGATTTTGAAAATGTTGAAAATTATAGTTTTGAGAGGGTTTTTTTTATATGGCAAACATGAGGCAGATGCTGAATGTACTGGGAAATGAGCTCTATGATGAAGACAGTGATGATGGGGTAAAACATCTGCTCAAACTGAACACTTCCAAGCTCCATAAGGTAATGAAATATGCTTTATTTTATTCTTCTTTAATTCTCTAATAGCAGGAGTGTTACTGTATATTATTATGACAGGCAGAGATACATCCCTGTTAGATGTAGATCCGGGTCACTAAAGATCCGAAAATGTAATAATGATTTGGCAAAGCATCCATGCATTTAAAGGGGTTCAAATATATTTCAAATGCAAAACGGACATGCTGTATGGACTGCCTTAAAAGAGGAAATGATGTCATAGAGGACCACTGCAGACCTTCATGACTGTAAAGGTCAATAAGTCTCTTAAAGTATAAGATAATTCTACTTTTGTGTGATACAATAAGGTTCAGGTTGTAAATTACATGTATTGTGAACTCCCCAAAATTAGTAAAAAAAAAAAAAGTATATATATATAATAGGCTACTGAAAAAATAAAGCCACTTAGAATGTCAAAAGAGCCATTCCAGGACATTATCCTCCCTAAAATCACTGATACACAGTAGGCGGTTGAAGACGCAATCCAGGATCTCAGTAAGTTGTCAGTTTTCACTCTCCCTGAACGGGGACAAGTGGTTGCACCCAATGGTCAGAAGGCTGCAGGTCAGACAAATACTGCTTGGCAAGGTAAGGGGGAAGGGAGCTTTGCCAGAGGTGTCCATTACCGACAATCTGCAAACGGTGCCAAGAGCTGCTCTTCACAGCTTTATTAGGACGGAGACTGTCGTTGGCTCTGCTTATTGTAATGCTCGGTGGCTTCAATGCAGAAGATGATGTTTGGTGGGGAAAGAATACACTTTGTGCACCACTTTTCTTATAAACTCTGTTCAAAATGAGGTGACAATCCAGCTGAATGGTGCAGTATGAGTTGGCTTTTTTTTTTTTTACCAATATATGACTATAAATGGACTATTATCTGATAGTATCTCTGATATTTATGGTTTAAAGTGCCCCTATTATGCTTTTTCAAATACTACCTTCATGCAGTGTGAAATATAGCTGTTTGTGAATGTAAAAGCTCTAGATAGATCAAAGTGCACAACTAATAAAGTTATTGACTCCTGGAAGAAGGAATCTGTTATGAACTGCTGAAATGAGTTGTCAGCAATTACAGTCTCACTTCCTTTTACATACCTACATAACAATGTAACACATTTGCATAATGCCACCCTGTGCTCTTCACTGGCTGCCCACAAACAATGACTACGTGTAAGTAAAGTCTTACTTATGCCACCTTCACGTGCTATTGGAATTATCGTAAAAATTGCACATGGACGCCCTTTGATGTCGTATGGGAGAAAAATGTCTGCTGTGGCAGGTGTCTTATTAGTTTTTTTTCCGCAACAGTTTCATAGTCTTGTCGTTAAGTAGTACATATTTCCATAAATTAATAATCATTTTAAACATATTGTGTATTTTAAACACATCGAAAATCCCATGTAGTCGAACATCATTCCAGAATAGTGAGCAAGCTGACTAACTATTAACATTTTAGTCTTTAAGCAGCCTTACCTTGTCTACATTATGCCTTTATTGTGAATGTGATTATAAACAATATGCTTTTGTGTTGTGCTGCTAGTGTTTGCCAGTGATTCTATGATTTTCTGGGACCGGGAAATGACTGAAATAGTTAGTGTTAAAATAAAATTTTCCCAAGACGCACGTGAAAGTACGAACCTAGCGTCCTCCATTCTTACTGACAACAAAGCACGTTCCAACAGCAAGCTCGTAATCACAACTTCTGAAGTGGGAAGTAGGAAACTTCCGATAGCACGTGAAGGCAGCAATAATCACAGTAAGATGTTTACATGACATGAGCAGAACTCTTCACTCCAGTTTACATGCAATTTTCAGTATTGAGATTATTCGCTTATAAGTATGATGCATGATTTTCCCTGGCCATTGGTTTCATCTACTCGCATCAAATTCATAATACATTTCATGGAAGTAGCTTACTTTATATTATTCGTCCAATGAACATCGCAATGTCTAGATGAAGATACAGACTCAGAGAAGAGATTGTGCAGAGAGTTGTGCTGAGTTGAGTTTAGTGATTTGGATGAGAAAACTTCAGAATAATGTCACGAAGTTGGAAATAATTAAATAATAATTGGACAGAATGGTACTAATGCGAATAAGGCGTTTACATGCCTGTTTATTGTTATTAAAATGGGCATACACCACCTAGATTAATGCTACTATGGTTACTACGATTATAAACTTTATCGAATTCATTTGTTTGAAGTATTGTGTTTACATGAGGTCAAGTAACATATATTAAACCAATAAATAAATCAAAATAAAATAAATAAACATATTATTATTATTAAAATAAGTAAAGTTTAATCGCAATATTGCCAAATCCCAGTATAATCGCATGAGGGTGCGTGTAACACACTGACTGTGTATCAAGTAGTGATGTCCGGTTCGCGAACGAATCGTTCTTTTTAACCGGATCTTTATAGTGAACCGGTCGAACCAGTTCACCAAATCGAACTGAATCGTTCTAAACGGTTCGCGTCTCAAATCAGGGCTGATCCCACAAATACTGTAGATATTAACTTTCTGCCATCAGTGACAGTCTCTCAAACTAGAAAAAAAACGAATATCTTGAAGTAGATGCTGTAACTCCAATCGTTAGCTGAAGTGAGACTGTTTTGCTGAGAGATCTGATGAACTCACGAGCAGCTGATAGGCTACTGAGCATGCGCGTGTAACCGAACGTACCGGTTGTCGGATCCTCGGATCAGCAGTACAGAATCAAAACCGTTTCTATCGGACACGTTCGATACTGAGAACCGATGAGCCGATGAGCTGCGCATGCGTGTTATTTGTTCAGAGGAACGAAATGCTGGTTAAGTGTATTTAAAACTAATCACGTTTGGAAACATTATAACAAAGCTGTCACTGTATTATTTTAAAGTTTTGGAAACAATAGATTGTAAAACGGTCAAATTAAACATTTATTTGTTTTATCAATAATGCATGATATTTTCAGGAACAGCTTTTATCTTATTTTCTAAGTCGATAAAGATTTTAAAATAGATGTAATCAAAACAGTAGGTTTGATATTCAGCTTGCAGCAGTTCGCAGCTCAGCACCCTGTGCTCAGCACACACACACACACACTGATACAGCGGTTCTCGAGTCAGATCGACCGGTTGCAACGGATCACCGGTACAGAATCGAGAACCGTTTCTATCGGACACGTTCGATCTTTCGGACATGTTCGATTCTGAGATACTGAGCATGCGTGAGAGCGTCGTAAGTCGTAACCGAACTGTTTCTCTCGGACTGGGACAGCTGATGCTGATAATACATGAGCCCGGGTGAACACTGAGGATTTGTGTAAGTAGGCCTATTATGTCAATGTATGTTTATTTAATCCGTGTAAAACATCAGTGTTTGCACGACAGTGACAGTGACAGTCTCTCAAACTAGAAATAAAACTAATATCTTGAAGTAGATGTTGTAACAATCGATTCAGTTCGATTTGGTGAACTGTATTTATTGCTGTTGCAAAACATAAATGAAAAAATGTTTCCAAGATGATGATGATGTCAATTATAATTATTACTATACTAAGTTTTGATTACAAATACTTTATATGGATGTGTTTGAATGTATTTTCATCCGCCGGGATGATAGAAATGACGTCATTACGTCAAGACGTAAAAGAACCGGTGATCCGGTTTTTTTAACCGGATCATTGAAACGAACTGTCCGAAAGAACCGGTTCGCGGAAAAGAACCGAACTTCCCATCACTAGTATCAAGTACTGAGGAAGCTTCCGGAGCTGAAATTCAGATTTAGTAATAGACGGCACTGTGAGTGGTGGACCAATCCCGATAGACTGGACCCTCTGACCAATCAGAGCAGAGCAGGCTCACAGGAATGAGGGGTTCAGTTTACAGACTCTTTGAGAAATTAGGTGATGAGCAATATATATTATGAGAAAATGTAGTGTTTTTTTTAACCTTGGACGCATGTAAACCTATTGTAGGAGACCTCCAAAACTAATTTAGGAATCTTTAAAATAGCATAATAATTTTAATGTATAATTCCATTTTTTATTGTTTGACACTTCCAGATGTGGTCTTTTAGGATCAAAATCTATGGTTCATAAAATGTAGCACCTAAATTGTAAATTCATATCCTTTTTGACAATTTCTAGTTTAGTACTGCAGTACTCAAGTTTAGTACTGTACATTATTTTATTGTTCAAATAGTACTTAAATAGCTCTTGCCATTATATTCCTCACAGGAACCTCAAGAACTCCATTGGTCTGATTAGATCATTCCTTCCTTGACTGCCTAGCTTTCGTTTGCAGCACGCAATCTCTTCCTACATCTCACGTCTCAAATGCGTTTCTCGCTCTCTCAAATAAACCATTGTCTTTGACTTTTTGTCTTGAAGATAACAAAGCCATTCGACAGACTCAGGAAACTTTTTAGCTCAGGCGCATGTTTGGGCAGCATTATCATTTTTGTCAATCAGAGAAACTCAAAGCAATGAGTTGTGATCTTCTCAAGCCCTAATTTATGCCACTTGTAAGCTAATATTGTCTCATCATGATTGACGCTCCCGAAATGACAGCTTCAAAATGGCTGATGTTGGATTTGGGAGACAGGAAACCCATCTGTGACTGTTATTCCATACATACAATTGCAGAAAGCTCTCAAACATCCATCTTGGCCTGGAGGTTTTCCCAGTTACTTTTCGTGTTGCAAACCACAACAATTATTGATTTTATTCACTGCACTTTCCAAGTGGTGGCACTGAAGTGCATAAACATTTTCCCAAAATTAAACTTTATTTAATACTTTATTATAATAATGCATTATATACTTTATACGTTTGACTCTAAGAAGACAAAGTTAAAGAATTATATTTTAGTTTTTTTTAATGCTTTTGTGTGATAGGCCAAATAAATACATACTTATATCTTTTTTAATTCTGCTTTTGCAAATGTCTTAAAATTTTTAATTACTGCATGTTAAATTAGTCAATCACTGTAGCTCACAAGTTCAATTAAAGGAGGAAACAGCCCCTCCCATTGGCCAAAGATGGAAATGCAAGGTTAAGTCAGTCCATTCGTCAACAAATAAAGGCTCCAAATATAATAAATATATATGAGAATGATATAATATCAGTGAAAGAGGCGGAACAATCTAACGAAAAGATCATTACAAAGTTTCTTCCAAAATATACACGCATAGTGTTTTAAATCTATGCGATTGAGCGTTTATTATCACAAGACACAAAACTGAGCATATATATGGCTATATCCCTGTGTAAACAGGCACGACAGACTGTAGTAGCCCAGACAATCGCAGCATGTCTCCTTTCAGAGCCGCACGCCCCTTTTCAACACTAAACTGCAATTCTGGACCGTCTTTCATCTGTGATATTCTGGATTAACGTCTCGAATATCGCAATAAATCATGGATGACCAATTCACGAACGCTGTTTAAAGCACACACACACACACACAAAGCATTTGTAATCAAAGGAGTATCAATCGATTGTAACAGCGAGCCACACGCCTTCAATTGTCTCGCTCATGCCCTAATATGAGATGATGCAAATGCTATCAGAAATGATGAGCGTTTTGAAGTTTCATCCCAAATGAATGGATGTATTTGATGATAAATTACAAATTGCATTCATTGTCATACATGCACCTCATGGCACGAGAAACGCTAAAGTCACGGGTTCGATCCCTGAAAACGCACATATTCCGATCAAATGCATAGCTTGGCATATAAAACAATAAATAAACGTGCCATTTAACGTATCTGTCAAAACGCACGAACGAAACGCCTTTCCTTGAATGATGCAAAATAGAAATACTGCACTTCAACTCACCTTGAGCTGCCGTTCCTCGGGTGCTGAAAACACTTGCTATCAAAGTGGCCACATACCAAATCATAGTACTATTGCCGACCAGGAATAATAGCTCAAAGTGCCCCTTTCAATAAATCTTTCATATTCAATTTCCTCCGTTTCCAGTCTGAGACCCTGCTTATCATATCCTGTGCTCTCCTCTCTCAGCTTTTTCCTTCATTTTTTCCCCAGCCCGTCCTTCCTATGGCATCCTCCCCCGAAGAGACAGAGCACCTGCACCAGCGCCTTTATGGAAGACGGAGATGTTCCGAAGTGCAAAGTGAAACCAAGTGTGGGAATGTAGCCATTGGGTCCGCCCCCGCTGCACTCTGATTGGCCAGCGCCCCGCGCTCTGGGGCGTGTATTGGTTAATCATCCGCCCCCTGGTAGTAAAATGGCATGGCAGATGCTCTTATTCAAGGTGAGTTGGAGTGTGCTGGTGTAGTACAACTGCTGCAGTATCATGCGCATTAACAGAAACCAAAGTCCGCACCTCTTTGGATCTTCTCTATTGTGTCTCTTTTTGAATGGCACATACAGTATGTTGTTCTGGGTCTATGCAGATACGGACGAGAATGTAGTGCGTGTGGGTTATTGAGCTTTGGCCCGTATAGTTTTAAATTCAGCCTGTAATGCGCCTGCAAACTTCACTTGTGTATGCACATTTCCTCTCAGGCGTGACATTTTGATTCTGATGAAAAGGGGGCATCAACATTACACACACTAAAGAAAAGGGTGTGGCAACCAATATCATCAGCCTTTAGATGTGGTACAATAACCATCATTTTGGCTTTTTACATCATTCATTTGTCTGTTCACAGACTTGCTGTATACTTTCACGAATAGGGAACTAAAAGTGCCAGAAACTCTTTTAAAAGATATCTATTTTTAATACAGGCCTAAACACCAGTCAGGCATAACATTATGACCACTGACAGGTAAAGAGAATAACACTGATTATCTCTTCATCACGGCACCTGTTAGTAAATGGATATATTAGGCTGCAAGTGAACATTTTGTCCTCTAAGTTGATGTGTTAGAAGCAGGAAAAATGGGCAAGCGTGAGGATTTGAGCGAGTTTGACAAGGGCCAAATTGTGATCGCTAGATGAATGGATCTCTAGTGGGGTGTTCCCGGTCTGCATTGGTAGGTATCTATCAAAAGTGGTCCAAGTAAGGAACAATGGTGAACCATCGACAGGGTCATGGGTGGCCAAGGCTCATTGATGCACGTGCTGGCCCGTGTCGTCTGATCAAACAGACGCGCTACCTTAGCTTAAATTGCTCAAGAAACTGCCATCCATGTAGATTTTACTTTGGCATGTGCCACCTACAAGCATTGTTGAAGACCATGTATGGAACGGTATGGAAATGGTGGAAACCTGTTTCAGCAGGATAATGCGCCCTGCCACAAGGCAAAACAAATGGTTCAGGAATGGTTTGAGGAGTACGAGTTTGAGGTGTTGACTTGGACTTCAAATTCCCCAGATCTCAATCCAATCGAGCACCTGTGGGATGTGCTGAACAAACAAGTCCGATTTATGGAGACCTCACCTCGCAATTTACAGGACTTAAAGGATCTGCTGCTGACATCTTGGTGCCAGATACCACAGCCCACCTTCAGGGGTCTAGTGGAGTTTTTGGTCATTAAAAACATAAAATTTGGGTGTAAAACACATTTTTGGGTGAAATGTAACAGTCTCTGTCTATGTTCTTATGTCAGGCTGAGACAATATATATGATTTTAGGATTATCAAAAAATGCCAGAATTATAATTCATGGCAGTCATTAAATTCTAACCTCGCTAATCATCAGGACCCAGATTTTGGTCTTGTTCTTGCCAATGTCAAGTTTACTATTGTCAGGGGACACTGACTGCAGTCAGAGAGTTAACAACCCACTTTTCATTTTTAATCTGAACTAAAACTTTATGTACAGACCGAATGTAAACTTTTATTTTCGGAGACAGTTGTCCTTTGTGGTCGGCTCAGCCCACAAGGAAACAAAATTGTCCCATGAGAAAGCAATTATCTAGGATAATGAATGCTTTGAACCAGAAAATACAGACTATAAACTGCCCTCTCTGCGCTTGTGTTTGACAATCATTCTGCTTGGAGGCACCACACATATCTGCATGTGAGCCTTAACTACACATCAGATTAATCACTTCTAATTGATTAGGTTTATTCTACAATAAAGATTGCCACAAACAAGTAGCCATTATAAGAAAAATCTCCTTCATAACATATCTATATAGAATGTGATTGCTTTTGTCTCTATTTTTGTAAGCCAATCATGCCAAGTCCTAAAATAAATCATTTCTCTCTTTTCAAAGTTAGTTGCCATTTAGATGACTGTTGTAGGTTTATATTCCAAACAAATCTTATATTACAAAAGTATCTGAAAGTATTGTTCAATAGTATGTAATAATCGTTATGAAAAGTACTGATGAGAAATAATGAGAAATAATTTGAACCAAGTGTTCTATCATGAAACTCTTGATGGCACTGGCTGAGAGGTCCTTAATTCAATCCTCTTGCAATCACATCATTCTTCATAGGGCACAGCTGATTGGTTCCTGTTTTATCAGTAGCCAATGAGCTCTCTGCTCAACCTTCAACTTGGTCAGCATTTACTGTTAGCAGTTGCAGCGAGCTTTCAGAAACCCTCCACCTTCCCCAACTCCTCCTGTATAGATCTGCTATTAGTAATTTATATATGAAAAAATGCAGAAAATCGAACATGATATGTTTTTTTTAATGATGGACGAATGTTCAGCAGTGTGTAAACGTGACTGACACAATGTGGGGTCGTATTTATTTTGTTAAACACAAAAACTTTGAGAAGTTTGAGAAATTTGAGCAAAGACTTTTATATTGAAAGGACTGAAAAAATTATAGTGTCATGTTGTGTCAATCATGTTTACATACTGCCGACGAAACTATCGTCCTGAAAAAAATTGGATCTGGTTTGATTTTCAGCGTTTTTCGCATCGGTAGCAAGCATTTTGAGAGGGGTTTTGACAATTCAGAACCACCGGATAACAACATTTCAGATGCTGTGCAAAGAACGTCACTCATAAAGTCTTCGCTGGCATCTAATGGAGTAATAATGTCACTTATGTTGTTGTTCACAGTCAGGGACTATTTTTTCCAGCGGAAGGAAAGCTTTTAGTGATTTTACTACATAAAGGTTACATTGCTACATATTTTTTGGCTTTAATATTTGTATTGTGTGGTAACCGTTTTATAAAAGCAATAAGGAACACAAGGCTAGAGCTGTATTGTAAATAAGTCAGAGCTGAAGGGGTTTCAGGTTGTCTGGCTATCACCAGACCAAGCTCAATTTAAAATTGAACATTGGTCTGGAGTCTGCTCTGTATTTTCCACTGCACAAGAGGCGTGAACAACGAGCATAGTTCAAATGACTCTGTATGCAATTGGATAGTCCTTCAACCAATCAGACCACAAGAGGCGTGATCAACAAGACATCAATCCATCATTTCTCTAGCTGTTATTGTGTGAAACCCCCCAATAGCACGCCAGGTGGATAAGCTAGTCTGTGATTGGTTCCTGCTAGGGCTGCACGTTTTCAAGTTTTTCATTAACCGTTAACCGAGGCCCTTAGCGGTTAATACTCGGTTAACCATTGTCACGTCACAAACAAGGGAAAAGGGTGCGAGGACTCAAGTGCAGAAAATGATAATTTATTATAAAATAAAACATAAACTCAAAACAAAACCCACGAGGGGGAAAAACACATAATAGAATAATATAAATACAAACTTAAACAAACCAACAGAATCACGGGGAGGACGGAAGACGCAGACATTACACACAAGGATCCAACACAGACTGACCAACCCAAGGAGCTTATAAGGGGAAGAAATCAAGAGGGAACAGGTGGGAGAAATCAACACTAATCAGATAACAAGGGGGAGGGATCAAACAATGACAGGAGCACATGCAAGACATGACAAAACCCACATGTGCACACAAGACAGGACAGGCATGTGACATTACCCCCTCCTTAAGGAGCGGCTACCAGACGCTCCACTAGGGACGGGCGGGACAGACCAGGGAGGGACAGACCAGGGCGGGGCGGGAGGGACAGACCAGGGTGGGGCGGGAGGGACAGACCAAGGCGGGCACGGGAGGGACAGAGGAAACAAACAAGGGAGGGGACAACAAGGGAAACATGAGGAAAACAAAAACTTCAGGAGAGCATGGTGGCCCACAAAGTTCAGACACCCAGGGAGGCACGGTCAGAGCAGGGTGCCAGTTTTGCGCGGGCAGGGCAGGGTGCCGGGGCGGCGCAGTCAGAGCAGGACGCCTCAGCGGCGCACGGAGAGCAGGACGCCCCAGCGGCGCACGGAGAGCAGGACGCCCCAGCGGCGCACGGAGAGCAGGACGCCCCAGCGGCGCACAGAGAGCAGGACGCCCCAGCGGCGCACGGAGAGCAGGACGCCCCAGCGGCGCACGGAGAGCAGGACGCCCCAGCGGCGCAGGCTGAGCAGGACGCCTGGGAGGCGCGGTGAGAGCTGGACGCCTGGGAGGCGCGGTGAGAGCTGGACGCCTGGGAGGCGCGGTGAGAGCAGGACGCCTGGGAGGCATCTCCGGCCCAGCGGCGTCCACCGGAATGCGATCCACCAGCACAGGGATCATCGGAACAGGGACCACCGGAACACTATCCACCGGAACAGAGACCACCGGCATCGGGACCACCGGAACACGATCCACTGGTACAGGGACCTCCGGAACACGACCCACCGGAATAGAGACCACCGGAACACGATCTACCGGTACAGGGACCTCCGGAACACGATCCACCGGAATAGGGACCACCGGAATACGATCCACCAGTACAGGGACCTCTGGAACACGATCCACCGGAATAGGGAACACCGGAACACAGTCTACCGGCACAGGGACCACCGGAACACAATCCACCGGCACAGGAACCACCGGAATACGATCCGCCAGCATTGGGACCACCGGAACACGATCTGCCGGCAGTGGGACCACCGGAACACGATCCGCCGGCAGTGGGACCACCGGCACAGGAACCACTGGAACTGGGACCACCGGAACAGGCACGGAGGGAGACTTCCTTCTCCTCCTCCGTTTCAGGACCACTGGAACACGATCCGCCGGTACTGGGACAACCGGGGTACGATCCACCGGAATCGGGACCACCGGAACACGATCCGCCGGTACTGGGACCACCGGCATACAATCCGCCGGCACTGGGACCACCGGCACAGGGACCACTGGAACTGGGACCACAAGAACAGGCACGGAGGGAGCCTTCCTTCTCCTCCTCCTCCTCTTAGAGACCACCGGAGCTTGGGCCACTGGAACTGGGGCCACTGGAACAGGAACCACCGGAGCTATCCAGCCCCTGGTCCTAGAGGGACTGGAGTCCAGCTGTTCCACAAACTCCCAAAAGTCCGGGGTTCCCATTCTCTCAACCTCCATGGGGCTGAGAGGCATGTCCAGGCAGAGGTTAAACACCTCTGCCTTCTCTGTCTCATTGAGGTACAGGTGATGCACCTCAATAAGGAATTGGCAGGCGAACTCTCTTACACCCGCCCCCTGTTGGCGGATGTATTTAGAGTTCACCTGCCGCATCACCTGTACGTGCCTGGTTAGCTCCATAGTTCAAAGAGCAAACAAACAAAAATAAACAATCCTCTTGCTGAGTCCTCTATGGTTGGATCCTTCTGTCACGTCACAAACAAGGGAAAAGGGTGCGAGGACTCAAGTGCAGAAAATGATAATTTATTATAAAATAAAACATAAACTCAAAACAAAACCCACGAGGGGGAAAAACACATAATAGAATAATATAAATACAAACTTAAACAAACCAACAGAATCACGGGGAGGACGGAAGACGCAGACATTACACAAGGATCCAACACAGACTGACCAACCCAAGGAGCTTATAAGGGGAAGAAATCAAGAGGGAACAGGTGGGAGAAATCAACACTAATCAGATAACAAGGGGGAGGGATCAAACAATGACAGGAGCACATGCAAGACATGACAAAACCCACATGTGCACACAAGACAGGACAGGCATGTGACAACCATAGTGTGCGTCAGGGTTATTTTTAGTTTATTAATTTGACGACCGCCATCTCCGTAGTGAACGCGCCTATAGAGAGTAATGCACATCATGGATTACATAATCAGAGAGTAGCCTCTTTCTTTTCGTTTTAAATTGTTAAAAGACATTTCAAGCTTTCTTAAGATGTCTGTGAGGCGTACGCTGAGTTTCGTTAAATTAGGATGAGATGCGCTCCAGTTCGCGAGCAATGCGAGTGGCCGCGAGGGCGCCTGCATGATTAGGTCGTGTAGTAAAATATGCAGCCGAGAATGATTCACACAGACAGCGTTTGACTCGCGTGGCTGAGCCTCTCCCGGCAGAGAGTTCAAGCATCTGTGGACTCGTTCCTTCAGCTCTGGCCATCTTGCTTTCAGTCCGCGATTAGCTTTTTTGTTTTCTTCATTACAGTTAAAGTAACCTCTGCTTTTCTCTAGTCATTCACAAGTTGCTCACTTCAAACTTTCTTTCTTCTGATCCGTTATGCACAGCGCGCGCGGCTCCCGCTCTGCTTCTGCCCTAATGCGACTTTTAGTCCAGTGCGACTTATGTTATTTTCCTCTTCATGACGCATTTTTTGACTGATGCGACTCATACTCCGGAGCGACTTATAGCCTGAAAAATGCGGTAAGCACTGCATTGCAATACTTGCATTTTGCCCCGTCACTTTCATTTTTAAAGTGCTCCCACGCTTTCTTTGCGCGCTTAGAAAGCTGGTCATGACTTCTTCTTGTGGATATTACAAATGTCTGGGAGCGCTCTGGCGGTCTCTAGGGGTGCAAAAATATATTACAACTAAATTCAAAGCACGTCATTGACGCCACTTAACCGAGCAAAATGTTTCACTCGGTTACGCAATTTTTAACGGTTAATCGGTTAATCGGTTAACCATGGACACCCCTAGTTCCTGCAAAAGTGTAACAGAAGCAGTAGAAATTAATGTACGGTTTACAGACAGGCTGGGTTTACCCAGTCAAGGTTTCGGGCCAATTATTACCAATATTTTTATAAGTACAGTACCTTAGCTTGTTCCTAGAGTTTCACATTTATAAAATAAGCAATATTTTGTTGTTGAAGCTAAATTCTAGCCTGACAAGCCAGACCCACATCAAGATGTTTTGTCTTGAAACTCACCATTGACAGCTCAATCTGAGGGGCGGATAAACGGTTGTCTTTCAAACTCCCTCTGCACGCGATAGGATAGCGCTACAACCAACCAGAGTGACGAAGGTGAAGCAGAGCTAGTTGATAGATTAAACTTTTGCCAAAACTCCGAACACATCTTCCTTTCTAAAGTTAAGAATGACTTCAGTGCCGTTCTTTGTTCTTTTCTCAGAGAAAAGCTTAACTCCAAGTCTTCTAGAGTCATGGTCAAAGCTGATTCGAATGACCGCTGTTCGCCAGCTTCTGTGTTGACTAGAAGCACGCAAGCACTACTCTGGGGTCATTATGTTAAGCCCCGCCCACCGACTCTATACACAATGTGATTGGCCCATCAAGTGTTTGGTGTTTACAGCTCAAAGGGTGTTGAGAGTTGCTAGACGACACTCGCGGGCAGATTAGATTTGCTGCCGCTAGGGTGCGTTTAGATTTCTAGGCTAAATAAATTCACCTTTGTGGTTACAGAGTAAAAGTCTCCAAAGCTTTGATGGATTCCATTCAATCATTTTGCAACGAACGACAAAGTGTCACTTCTCACCTAATAGCCTATTCCTTTACAATCGCTTTTTCAACTTTCGAAGTGCTGACATATAACCTTCTAATCATTGCATTTTCACTGAGAGAAACCTAATTAATGATAGTTGCATGCCTTGTTTTTACTGTGACCTATCCAAATTCATTCGATCAGCTCTTTGGGACAGGAAAAAATGCACAGCTCTTGAAATTTGGTTTAAAAAAGTGATAGACATTTTTAAAACATGTTTGAATGTCTGTCCAGTGGCAGTGCTGTCATATTCCAACTAGGCTATCTGCTTTTGTGCCTTATCCGCCATGGATGAATTGCCAAAATGCAGTGGCTTTAATGTGTGTAATCCTTCCCTCACGTGATTCCTGCAAGGGCAGCTTGAATTAGGAATTAAACAGCCTTTCCCGAATGCTTTCCCAACAGATGCTTTTCCCAAGGACATGCATGATAAAATCCACCGTGCTGCAATGAAGTTGATCAGTTATCTATGTTTAAAAGTAGAGGGCTTAGTGACTTGATCATATTAAAGATACACACACTAATTAGTGTGAGCCCTGATTTGGATGCCCGATATTTTTGCCTTATAAATCATAATTAAAAAAAGGTTCTTTATTGGAATTGATTGTTCCATGACGAACCTTTAACATCCATGGACCTTTCAATTCCACAAAAGGTTCTTTATGGTGGTAAAAGTTTCTTAAAATGTTCTTCACACTCCATATACTCTAAAAAGTGCTGGGTTAAAAACAACCCAAGTTGGGTTGAAAATGGACAAACCCAGAAATTGGGTTTCACTGGGAATTGAAATGGCAAAACCCAGTGAATGGAAATTGCCATTCACTGGGTTCAAACAGCCCAATTTCTGGGTTTGTCCATTTTTAACCCAGCATTTTTAGAGTGTGTATATATATATATATATATATATATATATATATATATATATATATATATATATATATATATATATATATATATATATATAGCTTATTGTTATGTTATCATTTGACATGGCTTCAGGTAAATCTGTTACATAAACGTCTCTCATTCTATTTTCGATAAAGATAATGGGAATGCCATTTTGTCCTTAATGTCAGCAGTTTAGTATTTTTACCCTAGTGTGTTTATTGTTGAAGCAGGAGCCCTTGACACATTCTGTTTCTATAGGGATGTGAGGTTGCCAAGTAATATACACCAAGAAAAGTCTAACTCTTGGCAACTGCAGTGTGTCACGGCCCCTGCTAAACAGACCTTTTTTCTTCAACTTCATTTGTCCATTTAAGAGAGTGGGTGTAAGTATGTAAGCGTGAACTGTGCATGGTGTACTTCCACTAATGTGGCAAGAGAGCATGTTTTCATGCTCCCAGTTCAGGCATGAAATTGCAATGATACGGCTGTTTTGTCAGACAAATATGCATGATTTCAGACATGAAGCTGTTAAAAGGTTTTACATTAACTTCGCTGTGAATTTTTAAGCTGCTGAAAGTGCACTGTTATGCTGCACTTACTTGATTTATTCTACATGCTGTGCTGGAAATCACTGAAGCTATCAACAGTGTATTTTTGGATTGTTTCTGATATCACAGTGGAACAGAAAACAGTGTTTTGGTCATACCTTATAAGGATATATGGTTCATCTTGACATTTTTGATCTTTTCTTCAGCAAGAATGTTTGGTGCAGTGGGTGTGGTCAGAAATAATTGTTTACCTGTGTTATTTAAATATGTTAATATTATTGTTTATAATTGATTTATATGCATGTTTACGCATATTTTTATTCATAAACAAAATTGAAGCTGAAATTCATTTTGACCATAAAGTAAAAAGTATAATCTATTACTTCTATGAATCAAAATGGATGGTTATATACAACGGTCAGGCATTACATTATGACCACCTTCTAAGATATTGTGTTGATGTAAAAACAGCCCTGACCCATCAAGGCATGGACTCCACTAGACCCCTGAAGGTGTGCTGTGGTATATGGCACAAAGATGTTAGCAGCAGATCCTTTAAGTCCTGTAAGTTGCGAGGTGGGGCCTCCATGGATCGGACTTGTTTGTTCAGCACATCCCACAGATGCTCGATTGGATTGAGATCTGGGGAATTTGGAGGCCAAGTCAACACCTCAAACCTGTTGTAGTGCTCCTCAAAACATTCCCGAACCATTCCTGGCACATTCTCCTGCTAAAAAAGGCAACGGCCACCAGGGAATACTGTTTGCATGAAAGGGTGTAGATGGTCTGCTACGATGCCTAGGTGTCCACCCGGCCATCTACGTGATGTGAAAAAAATTGTGATCCATCAGACCAGGCCACCTTCTTCCATTGCTCCGTGGTCCAGTTCTGATGCTCATGTGTCCACTGTTGGTGCTTTCGGCGGTGGACAGGGGTCAGCATGGGCACCCTGACTATACAGCCCCATACAAACAAACTACAATGCACTGTGTATTCTGACAGTTTTCTATCAGAACCAGCATTAACTTCTTGAGCACTTTTAATAGATACTGACCACTGCAGACCGGGAACACCCCACTAGATCCGCAGTTTTGGAGATGCTCTGACCCAGTCATCTAGCCATCACAATTTGGCCCTTGTCAAACTTGCTCAAATCCTCACGCTTGCCCATTTTTCCTGCTTCTCACACATCAACTTTGAGGACAAAATGTTCACTTGCTGCCTAATAAATCACACCCACTAACAGGTGCCATGATGAAGAGATAATCAGTGCTATTCACTTAACCTGTCAGTGGTCATAATGCCTGATTGATATATGTGTGTGTGTGTGTGTGTGTGTGTGTGTGTGTGTGTGTGTGTGTGTGTGTGTGTGTGTGTGTGTGTGTGTGTGTGTGTGTGTGTGTGTGTGTGTGTGTGTGTGTGTGTGTGTGTGTGTGTGTGTGTGTGTGTGTGTGTGTGTGTACATTTATATAGACACATACATGCACAGTATGTATATAATGCATGCATTAATTTATACAATCAAAAAAGATGTAAATGTTACCAAGTTCTGCTGGGAAGACTCAATTACTACGTCACTTATTGCCATCACTCTAATCTAATGATATTCTCATGCTCACTGTATAAAAGCTCTGTACTTACACATGTTTGAGTTCGCAGATACTGAAGCGATGATTTCTCCCATCCTCCCCACACCAGGAAGGCCCTGTTCTCCCGGGGGATGGCCCTGCTCTGCCCTCATCTTCAGGCAGGAATTGCAGATCCGATACCCTCGGATTATGCACTACGGACGGGGTGTAGCCAAATTACGCCAAATGACTTTGTACATTATATCAGCTTGCTGAGCTATTAAAAAAATGCACTATTGTCTAAATATTTCTCCTGAGTCTTTCCTGTAGAAATATTATTCTTGCACTCAGGGGTGAATCCAAATGTTTGTCCAATCAAATGATCCCTCTTACTATAATGCCACCTGCAACTGACAAGCAATGAGAATATTTCTAACACATCAGAATTGGATAGAAGTCATTTGATATTTCAGCCATTCAGCGTTTTACGGTCAGGGCAAATCAATCAATCAATCAACCTAGTTCTATGATAAGCTGCTGACCAACCACCTCTTTGGACTCTTTGGCAGTTCTCCATTACAATGCTACTGCCAGACTGATTCTGTTGGTAGGTTTTACCGTATTCCCTAACACTCTGAGCTGCCATCTGTGTACTGAAATCTAGTTAAAAACCATCCAAACCACCAATGTTATGAAAAATGCATATGGAGATAACTGTGCCATAATGCATCACAGTAGCTGCAAACAAAAAAATATATACATGAACTATAATGTTGCAGACTTTATACTGTGTAATTGCTGGTTATCATGTAATTATTAGAGTGCATCATACTAATGATGTCAGAGATTGACCTCAAGTGGGAACTGCTGCGTATCCTCTACAATCAAAGAAAGCGCCATAAGTTGAGCCTTGGCGAAAATCCACTGTTACCAAGCAACCAAACACACCATGAAACATAAGAAACGGGCTATCAGGAAGGTGTGTGAACTGCCTAATGTAATTGTAGTGTGATGGAGGAGGCCTAATGACATGACATTAGATGAAGACCATGAAAAGCTTATATACATTAGATACAAATGTAAAAGCCAAACAAGCCATTTGTGAGGTATTTATATGTGTAATTCTGTCCACCGTAAAATCCCTCCATATAGGGATAGAAGAAAAAAAAATAGCCATGACTAAATCTGTAATCCACATTATCCTGTAATGATGTGTCTCATAATAAGCCAGCTATGGTAATGAACTGTCCAGACATGCTCAGGAGGTCCACGCTAAAGCATCCGGCAAGTGATTTTGGCAACATAAGATGGAGCTACAGAGCAAGGAAGACTTTTTGTTAATATAGAAGTTTTTTCCTGCTTAAAGGGGAGGTAAAACACGATTTCACTTTTCTAACTTTAGCTAGTGCGTAATGTTGCTGTTTGAGCATAAACAATAATAATAATAATAATAATAATAATAATGTGTTCGATTTATATAGCGCTTTTCAAGGCACTCAAAGCGCTTTACATTGAAGGGGGGAATCTCCTCAACCACCACCAATGTGCGACGGCAGCCATATTGCGCCAGAACGCTCACCACACACCAGCTGATTGGTGGAGAGGAGACCGAGTGATGAAGCCAATCGGGATATGGGGATGATTAGGAGGCCAATGGGACAATTTGGCCAGGATGTCGGGGTTACACCCCTACTCTTTTTCCGAAAGACATCCTGGGATTTTTAACGACCACAGAGAGTCGGGACCTCGGTTTAACGTCTCATCCGAAAGACGACAACATCTGCAAAGTTACAACACTCACAGTTTAAAGCAAAGGGAGATATTTGCTTTTAAAGAAATCAATAAGGACTACAGCAAACGACCGATAGGGAACTACCAAGGGGGTAATCTAGCACTCGGAAAGCGTTCCACCCATAGGGGCGGCCATTGCTAACCAAGCCATCACCTGCTGTTAGCATCCCATTGACTCCCATTCATTTTTGAGTCACTTTGATAGTGAATAACTTTACATCTGAGGCGTTTAAAGACTCCATTTGTCCATTGTTTATTTATAAAGAAACACGACAATGCATAAAAGGCTCTATTACCTTGTATTTTACATTATCGCCCCGTAAAAGCTATTTTTGTAAAAATAGGCTAACGATTGCGTCATAACCTCTGTCGCACAGTTGAGAAATTACCGTATAGACAGGAGGAGACGCTCAGAAGCAATCTTTTACTGTCTATGAGACAGTTGGGGGAACGTGGAAACAAATTCCGATAAAGTCAAGGGAGAAGAAAGGGTAGAAGCCGATGGTGAGCCAAAAGCAACGGGAGAAAATATTTAAACAACGTGATTCAGATTTTACTTTCCACAACTACTAGAAGACCTACAACTGTCAGACAGGAGGCTCACGTCACATCTACGTCATCAAGCTCAGTCTGAGCCTGCGCAGTTCGCTCAGTCATCAGGAAGTGAGTGCCTCATTTTTCCGCCGTTGAAGTCAATGGGATAGCTCTGTCCATTTATTTTACTGTCTATGGGAACTACAGCCTTTTCCTCCAGACTTGCTGACATCAGCAGCTCCAATATTTACATAAACCGCTCCTCCAAGAATATTAAAAAAGGGGAGCGAGCCGGTGAGGCCATTTTTTATTGCTGTGGAGAAGAGTAGGCTGGAGTGCGCTAGGCAGTTAGCGAATCACACAACACAGCAGGGCCAGTTAACCAATCTGAGCCCATTGCGTATTTTTGAGGGACCTGCTTCATAGAACCCAGAAACCATAAAACCGTTTTTACAAGGAGAGGCAGATCCGTTTACAATAAAGGTAAAATGTATGAAAAATAATGCAATTCTTTAAAAACGAAGCATGAACACGTTACAGTGCACCCCGCAAACACAATCAAGCCTTCGAAAGAATCTCTTTTACCACCCCTTTAAACTTAGAGGTTGGCGGTATCAAAATGACCAAAATCTTTACCACAATACAAACATTTTTCAGCCAAATTCTTAACCATGATTTGAATCACTTGCAGGTCAAAATGCGGAAGCAAGTTAGCATCCAGCAGTCAATAGGTTTTTTTGAATGGTAATTGGTTAAATGGCTGAAATTACACTAGTATTACACTACGTTTTTTGTTGTTGTTGTTGTTGTTGTTGTTGTTGTTGTGTTACATGTCTTGGAAAAAGCCTTGCTAACAAAAGGCTTGAAATGGGACTAGGCTGCCAGGGAGATTAAACGTCATCAAGCCGAACAGGTAATCTCATTATGCTCATAATTGTGCTCTTATAAACAACTCTAAATCCAAACTTCTGGGAAGATGTTTTACATAAAAACTGAAAGAGTAGGCTAGTCGGTGAGCTAAGTAATGGTGACGTTGAAGTCCAGCGACTGTTCGTTTTATAGCCGACATTTATCTGACTGTGTTTAGGCTTCAGAATTTATCAAATTTGTGTTTATCTGTGAAAATGATCTTGATGGACAAAAAGTGTAAGTGTCATAAACGTTTGTTAATCACAGAGCTTGTTTTTAGCAGTTATCCAAAAGCCTATTGGAAAATCCTAAATGCTTTTATCAAGGGAACCAGTGTGATGCTAACGGCAGAATGGCCTAAGTGAAGTCATACCTGCACCACATACTCCCGAATCCCGGTGGACACAAAACCCCGTCCTGCAGTTTTTCTTGGCAATTACATCGCTGGAAAAGGGTTCATTACTCAAAGGTTTTAACACAATGCGCATTAGTGACATCTGGTGGTCAGACCAGCTATAAACATGGATAAAGGCAATGGAGTGACGGGCATTCTGTTTTTGTGCAGGGTGTTGAGGTTACAGTTGACTTAAAACTATTCTACTGAATCCCAAATAAGTGTCTCTCTCTCACACACACACACACACACGCATGTCGTGTTTCCATGTTTTATGGGGACTTTCCATAGGCGTAATGGATTTCATACTGTACAAACTGTACATCCTATCCCCTTACACTGCCCTTACCCCTAACCTACCCATCACAGGAAACATTCTGCATTTTTACTTTCTCAAAAAAACTCCTTCTGTGCTGTGTTTTCCTCATGGGGACCTAAAAATGTCCCCACAATGATAAGGATTTCGGATATTGCCATCTTTGTGGGGACATTTTGTCCCCATAACGTAGGGATTACCAGGCCACACACACACACACACACACACACACACACACACACACACACACACACACACACACACACGAAACTCAATGTGATAAAGTCAATGTAAAGAGTTATGGGAAGAAAATGTGCGAATGACAACCATTGAAGTGATGGGATAATCCTTTCCCTTTTTTGCATCAGGTGGGGTCGCGAAGCACCATTTTTTTTAAACCAGCTGTCCCGAATTTTCAATAGCTTACTGCATGGTGTCCGAAGCTTCAAACGTCAGTTACTGTGTAAACCATTGTCTTGTCTGGCTTATAACAGAAACTGGGGGTGGAACAGGATCTATCATAACCTCCGGTGACTAACTGTAGACTACACCCACCTGGAAACAGACATTCGGCTTCTTCGACTTTATGCAGCTCTGCACAGACCGATTGGCGGCTGACTGGAAGCAGAACATGCTGATTATAAATTTTGTCCGACTTCAGACAGTGCTGACGCCACGTCACATGTATGAAATTATATACCATGAGAGCAGCTCAAGAGTAGCTACACAAACTCTGATGATGACTCTTGACCGCATGACAGCGATCGCACGTATTTTGTGGTTATTCGGACTCTGATTCGGAATCTGTATTTTTATAACAGTAAAAGTTTGTTTCATGTAGTCGCAATGTGTTATTGTGTTATGTTTATCAAAATAAAAATTATAAAAAAAACACTGCATTGGTAGCCTATCTGAATAGTAGCTATGGCTTGTGTTGAGCTTTATTCTTGTACAGACGTTGTATTAGCTAGTGTAAAGTATTGAATGAAAAAGTCTGTGATTGTGACACATCTGTGTATTTGACGATTATGGCATTTCTTTCACTTCAGCTGTGATTATATGCAAACACAGCACGAGCGCCACTATACCCAAACGGTTACATACATTCGCCATTTGTGTCGCTTTTCTGCCATTCACAAATCCTCTCCTGTGGCCTCATGGGATAGTAAAGCGTCCATCATGCACACTTTTGAATCTTGCCAGAAGTAGTAGATCATCTAGGTACTTTTTGCCTACTCTTTTATGAATACTTTGAAACATACTTCTTTTGTGTTAATATGTGGGAAGTATGCCATATCGGATGACATGCACACGTGCAACACAAACACAACAACCCTTCCATAAATACACGTTGTAACATTTCGTATTGAGAATTGTTTGCTCTCACTTAGAACAAAAGTGACTTTCATCTAAAGCCCTTACTGTCATGTACTTGAGTTTCAGACATTTCAGAATATTTAGACTTTTCATCCGCGACAAGCAATCATAATTATATTAATCATTTTCGAGAACTGCTTACTCAGAGCAAAAATTGACCATCATTTAAATCCCTTAGAAGAACAATGTAGACTAATATTTTAATCTCTTAAATGTCATGAACTGAAAAATTATTTGACATATACTATATCATCATACTATAATAATATCCTGTTTCAGAACTGAAAACTTCTTTGTTAGTCCAAAAACAGCTTTTATTGTAACCAAGCCCAGAGAATGACTTGTTGAGGAATGTGCCTGTCCATGAGGTGAAAGACCGCCTCTACAGAAGAAAATCAACGCCTACTTTATCATTGCAACTTTGGCTCCACCCACTGGTGTGTTAGTGAGATGACGAGGACAGAAGAGCAATACAGTATGGACTACAAATAACATTACCTTCCAAAGGATCCTAATGCTAGAATGTGGTTATTAATTTTCAACAATGTGAATGTCTCAGTTGAGCATTATTATTACAACAGAGTGTTCAAATCAGGGTAGGAAAAAAGCCTTTTATTGGATAAAGCACAAAGGCATTAAAAACTGCTTTGAAACTATGTATATTGTGAAGTTGACAACTTATTATCTCACCGGGTGAGAAAATAGCACATAGCACTGCAACACTTTATCTAAATGACCTTAGTATCTTCTCCACGCATTTCTCCACGTGTTTGCCTTTGATGAGAGATGTAACACCATGCGTTTAACACTAATGCAGGCTTGTGAAACACATTCCTCTGGCCTTGTTTCCAGCTTGCCAGAGCACCTGAGAGGGTTGCCATGGTTTCCTGGTCACATATGTTCTGATGATGCAGATCAAGTAGCTGTTGAAATGATCTTCAGATTCATGAGCACCGTTGGATAATTCCATCCAGGAAGGCATTTCATTGCGCACACAAGCATGCATGTGGATGTGTTCAAGTCATAGCACATCATGTATAAATAAATATATGCTGTACCAAGCCAAGAATGAACGAAGCTCTAAGGTGCCGTTGTTCTCTAGAGGACTAAAGCGTTAGTTTTCAAAAGCAGCAGGCACTGATAGAGCTGGACAGTTTGGTCGCAGTGTGTGCAAACACAGTGTAACAGTGGCGAGAGGGGGTGTGATTGCAGGCTGTCTCTTCGGCTGTGCTCCAGTGGCACCAACATGCTGCTAAATGAAAAAGGGTTCATTTAAGAATAAAATCCTTACTGTAGCTGATGAAATAAAGCCTGCAATTAGGCATGAAGGAATAGACATCCTATGTTTTCCTTTAATAAAGACTAATAAGATCCATTGTCCTATTAAAGAGCCATTAAATAATTGATTGTCTTAGTTTGCTTCTATTGTACAACATAAACAGCAAGTCTCTTGCTGCACACAGTATGATCCCAGCCTAAAGTAATAATGCATTCAAATTATAATGATGTAAATGTGTGTGTGTATGGGGGTGAAAATGATACAGTGACCAGGGAAATCGTGCGTGTGTGTGTGTGTGGCGGCCTGGTAAAATATACATTATGGGGACAAAATGTCCCCACAAAGATGCCAATATCCGAAATCCTTGTCCTTATGGGGATATTTGTGGTCCTCATATATTGTGGGGTTTTTTAGTGTAAAAATGAAGAACATTTTGTGTAATAGGTTTAGTTAGAGTTAGTGCAGTGTCAATATACATGTTGTGTGTGTGTGTGTGTGTGTGTGTGTGTGTGTGTGTGTGTGTGTGTGTGTGTGTGTGTGTGTGTGTGTGTGTACATTTATATAGACACATACATGCACAGTATGTATATAATGCATGCATTCATTTATACAATCAAAAAAGATGTAAATGTTACCAAGTTCTGCTGGGAAGACTCAATTACTACGTCACTTATTGCCATCACTCTAATCTAATGATATTCTCATGCTCACTGTATAAAAGCTCTGTACTTACACATGTTTGAGTTCGCAGATACTGAAGCGATGATTACTCCCATCCTCCCCACACCAGGAAGGCCCTGTTCTCCCGGGGGATGGCCCTGCTCTGCCCTCATCTTCAGGCAGGAATTGCAGATCCGATACCATCTCTTAAAAAAGTGTTCCAATCACCCTGAATACACCCTGCTTCTTTTTCACAAGGATTAAAACATAATAATAATAATATAACACAAATGACATAACATAAAGTAAAAGAGGCTGATGAAAGTGGTGATATTTTTTGTAAAATAATATTTTGAAATTAACTTATATCGTGCACGTGCATATTATATTTCTTATCATTTTGTTCCATAAAATGATTGGTAAAGGTAATATTATTGATTTGAAGTATAAAACAAATAATTAAAAAAATAAACATAATGTTTCCTTGTGATTAAATGTGTCAAAAATAGAGTCTCAAGTCTCAACCAGGTGCAATGTGTGAAGTTGCTCAGGCAAAAGCTTTTATGTTTTTATTTTTATCCAGAAGCTGCTTAAAATATCGCACGTCTCATACATTCTTACTACAGTAATCGTTACAACAATATAGTCTATGAACCTTTAGGCAATTTCATTTGAGAGAGTGTTTATTTAAAACAATTGATTTAACAATGGATGAGAAGTTACTCCTCTTACTTTAGTAAAAAAAGACAAATTCAAATACACCATACCATATGAGACAAATATGACAAAATATATACATTTATTTTATGTAATAAATAAATAAATATTCTGAACAAACAATGTTAAGTTATACTGTCTGTGTGGCATAAAAAAGAACGATAAATTATAAATGTTATTACCAATAAATAAATTGAAGAAACAATGTAGCCTACGTCTTTCTTAAATAAATAAAAATAAATTGATATTTATATTTATTATAATAAATATTGTAAATATTATAGGCTACCTCTCAAGGAAGAACGTACTACTGGCTCTAATATTATCTTTTCCCTTTCTAACACTGCCATCTGGTGTTGAAATGTGAAAAACTGTGAAACTTATTACAGACTCATTAACTCTCAAAATTTTAATTCTAAATACATTTATCACGCGTTCACTCTGGCTACTGAATCCTCATTTAAACTATTAAAAAATTCATAAGCCCGAATTGACGTATAGCTCTTATCCAGAAAACGCACCTAATGCTAATTATTAAAAGAAAAAGAAAAAAGAAAGGAAGGAAGAAAAAAAGAGGGGGTTATTACTCGATGTAGAACGCAAACACGCTTCGTTACAGCTCTCTCTCTCTCTCTCTCTCTCTCTCTCTCTCTCTCTCTCTCTCTCTCTCTCTCTCTCTCTCTCTCTCTCTCTCTCTCTCTCTCTCTCTCTCTCTCTCTCATATATTCATTCAATCCATGTGTTTTCATAATTAATGTTCATCATCAACCGGAAGTCCACGAGCGCTGCCTCAGCCCCTCCTCTCTCTTCCGCTCAGATGTCCTTGTAGCTATGGAAACTCTTCAGCGGCAGCATCCTCCAGATTGTCCACCCCTTCGACTGGACAGCTAAGCTAAATTTGCACGTAAAATAATCGACTGCAGAAATGGCGATCTGGCGTCAAACGCTTTTCTTGGTGCTGTTCTCCTGGCTGTGTGAGTAATGTTTCCTCGGTTGCTGTGAATGAGTGAGTAACGTTAGTTCTTGTTGAATAGGCGGTCGTGAATCCGTGTGATGGCATTCTCGCGCGGACCCTTCTCGCCGCTGCTGCTTTACTACCGTTAGCCATTTAACGCCACGCTCAGGTATAGTGTAAACACAGTTCGCGGCTTCTAGTCAGGGGGCTATTTTATTCGCAATTTGAGTAATTGGTTTTCTATCGCCCAGCAGTGGATACACACAGCGGCTGTGTCTCAAAACACAATGAGCACAGCGTTGTGGGCGCGTTCTGATATATGAACATCATGTATGTTCGAGAATGCCGTTTAAAAGGCACTAAGCAGCGCACTAGGTGTTGAGACAGCTCTAGTTTGTATTCCTCAGCATGCTTCTCGTGTTTGTGTGGTGTCAGTGTATTTATAGCCTGATTTAGAGTTGTTTTAATCCTTGTGAAAAAGAAGCAGGGTGAATTCAGGGTGATATGAACACTTTTTTAAGCCATCTTAATGGCAAAAAGTGTCACAATCAAGTTGAATTAACCCTACACTTCAGCATACGTTTATAAAGAGTACTACTTATTATGGAAATGACTTACTTTAAAAGAATTAACTGAATGTAATGTTTTTAGATACTTAATAGCATGCTCGTTTACATTTTATTTGGCAACACTTTATTTTGCAGTGTTACATATGTAGTTAGGCCTACTGTAACTATAAATTATGCATAATTACATGCAGCTAACCTTTAACCAAACTCTAATCCTAACCCTATATAGGCTACTTCTATATTAAGTAGCCTATAGTGTAGTTACTTAACAATATTCAATAGTTAAATGTATAACACTGTAACAAAGACACCTTAAAATAAAGTGTTACCCTTTATTTTACAATTTCATTGTTACAGTGTAATTTTAAATCAAGCACTGAGTAATATTAATTAACAACATGTACTAACTTTAGGGTTAGGTTAAGATTAGGTTTGGTTTAGGGTTAGTTGCATTGGGTTAGTTGTTAGCTGCACACTTTACAATAAGGTATCATTAGTTTAACATGAACTAACCGTGAGCAATACATTTGTTACTGTATTTGTTAATCTTTGTATTTTAAAAATACAGCTGTTTATGGTTTGTTCATGTTAGTTCCCAGTGCATTAATTAATGCTAACAAGATTTAAAATGTATTAAGAAATGTTGAAATTACCATTAACAAAGAAAAAATAAGTGCAGTTAATTATTAGTTCATGCTAATGTTAACTAATGAACCTTACTGTAAACCATAATGTATATTAATTGCTATAGAAACTACATGTAGCATGTCTATCAAGGACACTGTAAAATAAAGTGTTGTTAAGATTTGAAGTACACTCCAATTGTCAGTACAATTAAGTACACTTCTTTTTCACAAGGGTAGCATTTATGTGTTGTTGAATTACTTTGCTGTAGTTGGCATGTTGAGGTATTGCAGGTCAGATTTTGGATTGAACTCAACCAGATCTTTTCATTTTCATCTCAGCACAATGTGCCTTTGAGCAAGATGTGTGATGTGTGAAGAGGTGTAGCGAGGTCTCTTCTTTGAATTCTCAAAGCTGCAACTGTTGGCCAAAGTGCCCTGAATACCAAACTACTTTAAAAAGGGCTCAACTTCAGCCTAATTTCACTTTGTCCAGTGACGGGGTCTTTGTAAATCAGTAAGTGCTGTCAGAACTGTGGAGAAGAGTTTTTGTAAACAGTCATGTGATAAAGAATGTCTCAAGTCAAAGATCACACCACCGCCCCCTTTTCTCGCACATATTTCCCCGTCTCTTTTTAGGCCGTTTCTTTGTGAGTTCGTTAGCCTATATTGTTGTGTCATTTGAAATGCTACAACAATCAGCTATTGTGTTGTTGGAGTAATTAACCACAAAATATGCCAACTGTTATAATTAACACAAATATTAAAAGGGGGCTTTTGTTATGTTGAAAATGTGTTATGATGATTTTGCATAGATTTATATTTTGTTAACCCGTTATGATAACAAAACTAACATCAACAACACGACACATGCAGTTATATTAAATGAAACAAAACTAAATGAATATTCAAATGTGTAGATTTGCTTTTTCAGCATGACATGAGTCTTAAAAGTGTCTCCTATATTTATGCTTAAACATTCATTTGTTTGATGTAAATAGGGACCTTGCTAATATGTCGCTTCCATACAGTGACCGCATGCTTCTCAGGGGTGGATAATGTAGCTTGTCTGATCGGGAAATGTCAACAGCAGATGTAAAAATAGACCATGATGCATGCGATGGGAAAGTCAAGACTTGGAAACGTCATCGGAAACCTTGAAGTCCTCCAGCTGTGGCAATATGACTCTTTAGCGTTTGTCTCCCATAAAGTGCCTCTTTACATCCGGCGGGATTCGGAACTGTCTCATGCGTAGCTATTCCTCGAGCTGACAGTCCAGGTGATGATAAAACGACACAGATGTTTGGCTTTGGTAACTGTTTCATGCTTTGTAGAAGTCCATATGGCAAGATTTTAATCTGATGCTAAAGCCACAGATTATCACATATGGATCATTGTAAATACACTCTGTGGATTTCATGAGATTATGTGAAAGTGGAAAATGCATCTAGAAATAGCGAATGCCCTAAACCCCAAATTGTTTTCTCATGAGCGTAGTCTATCGGGACTGTCAGGCTTTGCCAAATAGTTTGTTTCATATTTCCCTTTTCATTATGTCACATTGTCTGGCTTTTTTTAAAAATTGGTGCAGACAGACTGATACTGAAAAACACACAGGCCCTTCTAAATCTGTCCATGAATTTTTAATAGAAATTTGTTTAGCTCTATATAGGTACATTTTCCCCAAGATACTTACACTGTTTATTATTTCATTATGCTTTCCATATACATTACAAAAATGGGAAAAGATGATTCACAGAAAGTTAATCACCCTTTAGGTTTTTTCTTCAATGCCATCAGCCATCTTTGAAATATAAGATTTTTTATACATTTTTAGCAGCTCTGTTTAAATAATGGAAGTATAAATAAATCTCATAAAAAACATGTCTGGGACTGGGTCGTATCTGGTATTAATTCTCAATAATGTTTGTGATTATATTCTCATTACTTTTAGCATACTAATGAAACAAATTATCCTGCCACACACTATTTTTATTATTAAAATCAGCATAAATTAAAGCCAGTGCAATAAATATTGCAATGGAAACAGTTTAATATTAATTTAACATGCTAATTTAGGACAATTAATAATAATAAATGAGTTAAAGAGCCATTCACAGTGCAATGTCAATTTTTTTACTTGCTATTTAGCATTTGCTCATTTTGGCGTATCCATTCTACGAGATTTCACACTCGTACTATTGATATGCATTACCATGAGATTGTGTTGAAATATTAATATATGTGATGTTACTGTGTAACAGTAGGTGGCAGTATTAAAGCACAGGGTGATAGAGAGTAGCAAAATAAACAGACTTTAATAAAGATCATTAGGGTATGTTTTACACAACACCATTTTCAACTAAAATGATTATGCGTTTCGCCATTCATTTATACAACAACACGTTTTGGGAGCCTGAAATCACAAACCTTTGATCAACGGATTCAAAGTTTTGAAAACGACAGTGTAGACTACTAAAAAGTGAATTTGTGAAAACAGTGCCTTTTTGCTTATGCATATTACGTGTTCAGTCTATGGCCTAGTTTTTCTTTACAAATGGATATCATGAACTACTGGCCTAGCATGAATAATAGAGCATTTTTAGTTGTTTTCCTGAATCCGTGTGAATGGGGATCTTTTTGATAATGTTATCGTCTGTATGCAGAGAAAGTCGTACATAACCATAAAAACACGTAATACGACAATCAACACAGAACAAATAACTGTGAGGACTGAAGGCTTAAACACACAAGGGGGGCTATTCAACAGAAACTGAAACAGGTGCGCAACCTAATCAGGAAAAACCAAGGAAACTAACTAGTGGCGGAAAAATGAAAGAAAGGAAACAGGTTCAGGAACTAGAACTAAACCTAAACAGAACATACACGTAACACAATGCAGACTACTTTGATTAACTCTTTCCCCGCCAGTGTTTTTAAAGCTACACTGTGTAACTTTTTTAGTTTATTCTTAGCTAAAAACACGTAGTTTTTTCAAAATGATATGTGCTCATTAATGTATATTTATTTCTTTCAAGTAATAAAGTATTCTGGTAAGTTTGTAATATGCCATTGAAAATACATACGGGTGAGGGGTTCGAATGCTGGCCGCCATGTTGCCTCTCCATCTTGAAAGTACATTAGCCAAAGAGGGACATGCCCATAAATTCAAGCTTCGCCTTTCGCATTTTAACACTCGATGGCACCGTGTCGAATGTGAAGAGGGAGATTGCATGTTAATCTTGGACTAAATCGGCCACCGTAGGAGTTAAAACGAAATCAGAATTGAGAGGAACAGAAACTATTATTCACAGGATGGTAATATACCTAGGGTTGGGCATCGAGAACCGGTTCCAACTTGGAACCGTTTAAAAAATAACGATTCCAGAAAATTTGTTTTCGGTTCCGATCATCGGTTCCAAACGCGCAAGTTTGAATCATGGCCACCTGATTTCCGGTGCTTGCGCGCCCGCTTGTTCTTTTAGCCATGGAAGCCCGGTAAACGGCGCTCTGAAGTGTGGATTTATTTCACTTTTAAAAAGCCTGGGTCGGCACAGTGCAACTAGTGTTGTCAAAAATATCGATACTGAAATATCTGAAAATACGATAGCCTGCTCAGTTTCTACTGTATCGATCCCAGCTGCTCTCCTCTCCTCTCCTTCTCTGACCGACAGCGAGTTGACTCGCAGCCGCATATTCTCACTCAGTCCGATTAACCCTCTGAACACGGCGAACACGCGTTCTGCTGGACTTTTCCTTACGACAGCGTGTTAGTGTGTGTGATCGGTCTGAATTTTGCGCGGGATTGCACATAATTCTACGAATCCCTCAGATTTCAAGATCACATCTGAAGCGCACACACACACATACCGTAATAAAGCCCCCTCTGACATACAAGTGCAAATATTTGCTTCTTTTTACAGCTTATTATTGGTCAAATACAATCAACCGAATTCTCATCGCACATTTTGAAGAGTATTAAAAACACAGTCGTAAACAATTCAGGAAGAAATGAAGAATGAGTAACAGGAACAGTGTTCAGGATCCAAGAGTGCAGCAGTTCTTAAAGGGACAGCAGTCATTTGTTATTCAAAGTCAAACTACAAAAAGACAAACGATCACACTGCTCTTGACTCATCAACGTGTGTAACTTTAATGGTTTTATATGAAACTATTTAATTTTTTGCAAAAAACATTATCCAATGTTATTTTAAATTTATTTAGCCACTTTGTGTTTTTTAATTCAGTTTCTTACCTGAATGTTAGACCTACCTGAAAAAATAAAGCAGTCTATTTCATTTATATATTTTATTCTATTTTATTTATTTGTGCTATTTTTTGTAATATATTTATTTGTTCTTATTTAATTACTGTTTAGTCGTCTTTTTAAATTCAATTTACCATTCGAAATCAAGCTTACTTGTGCTGTGTGTAAGCTATTGCAACACAATTACCCCGTTGTAAAAAATACATTGAGTTAGCAAATATTTGTGAGAGAATTTTAATAGTAATTGATCAATGTTTATATAGGAGAAAAAGCTTAAAAACTTTATCATATAAAGTGATCTCTTCAGAAGAAATTTTTGATTGCCTAGACTTTCAAAAGACAGACAAAAAAATAATAATTATATAAAAAATATCTAATTGACAGTGTATGCAGCGTTTTCCCCCCCGTGGTATTGAAAATAGCATTGAATATCGATGTGACATGTTTTGACTCCACCCCTTAAAGAATCGGAATCAAGAATCGAAAAGAACCGGAATCGAAAGTAAGAATCGGAATCGGAATCAGAATCGTTCAAATCAAAACAATGCCCAACCCTACATATACCTTTACACCGCTAGATGGGGGGAAATATCACACAGTGTAGCTTTAAGAAAAAAAGATACCAGCAATTTTGATAATTTTCACACTAAATATTTAAATTATTTTTTAACATAATATTTTGCTGTATGAATATCTTAACATGCAATAAATCACAAGAAAGAACAGACCCTCTGCTTTTAAACAAAACAAATCAGTTTTATTCTAGTTCCATGCATTGTTTTTATATCAACACCTGAATGTGGGTAAGTTTCATTAAAAAAGCAACATTTTGAGAAAATAGTATTTTTGTCAAAAGACTGCCTGAACATATTCAGTACGGCGACGGTGAGCAAAACAAAGATGAAGTAAATCGAGTCCATTAAGACCCCTAAAGCTTGCACAGTCCTAACCACTTCCTGTGTCAACATTTCACTCTGTAACATTAAACTGTTTTGATTTATATGCTGTTTATTGTTAATGATCGCATTATATTTCATACTCATCCTCTTACATATGTGATCGCTGGTTTCTGCTTCTTCTTTCCTGTGTTTTGATTTGGAGATACTGTACTCATTCAGGGGATTCGTAATAGCCCCCCAGTGTATAACAGTGAAAACACAGAAAGCCATAAAAACTTGTCAATGGCAGAGAAAGAGTTAATTAATCAACATACTCTGCACTTAAAGTTCAATTTGAAATTTGTGATTGTGACAATTTAAATAAGATATGCCTATAATTTTCCTGCATTGAAGGAGAAGAATGATCATGATAATGCCACAATGTAAAATAAAAAATATTTTTTTTAAATGTAAAATTTAAACAATAAAAAAGGCTTTATTTATATTTATACAAAATATAATGTCTTATTTTTTGACAGTTTATGACAGACCTTCTGTGTTCTGTTGCAGGTTACAGTACAGCTTTTGCTGTAATACTGCGAACAACTGAAAAATCTGTGTGGGCAAATGAATTTGAGTGTAAGTCTCATATGATGCATTTAATTAATTACATCATTAATGTGTGCATGAATTGATCATATCTTGTTTCGTTAAAGCAATTGAATTGACCTGCTTGATAGAGTCCATTTCTACAAACAATCCCAGAATTGAATGGAAGAAAATAAAAAACGGTGTACCCAGCTATGTGTATTTCCAAAATAAAATTTCAGGTAACATATTCCTTCTCTCAGAAAATAATAACATTTAGTTGTTGACAGTATTTAACCGTACAGTGAGCTTAAACTGAACTAAGCTGCTTTATGTTCTCAGGTGACTTGGAGCACAGGGCTTTGCTGAGAGAGCCTGCAAACCTTCTGATCCTGAACACCAGCAGATCTGATACAGCACATTATCGCTGTGAGGTGGCGGCCATCGACGACCAGAAGCCCTTTGATGAAATACTAATCAGTCTCGCTGTAAGAGGTACTGTTGGAATAGTGTCTCTCAGGTTTAACATTCTTCGAGTTTTAATCCATGGATATATTCTAAGCGATGTTGCATGGAAGTGCCCCATGAGAACAATGTTTGGACTGTCCGGACAATGAGGTTTCAGTGGCGGCAGGATGAATCCGTTGAGCTAATCAAAATGATTCTTCTTTATTCACAAAAATGTCTTTAAAAAATCTTACTGTTTGGAACATAAAGCGAAAGTGAATTCAGTGACATGCAGCATTAGGTTTAAAGGCACAATATGTAATTTATGTCCCTAGAGGTCGCTTATTCAAAACAAAGGCGTAGCTTGATGACGGCTTGATTTTGCGGAATCATGGGAGTTGTTGTCTTCACCTCTACAGCCGGTGGAAAAGAATCCGACGAGAGTCAGGCAGAAATCATATTCATAAATGAGCAAATGTATTAAAGATTTATTAGCGGTACTGTAGTGTGAAGCAGGGTGGGGCTGAAAGCTGTTAGAGCGGAACGAGGCGGCTGGAGCGATTGATAATGAGAGACGAGCGACACACGGCTCGAGAGCAGCGGAGCTTTTATTATGCCACAGACGAGCACTTCCACTTCTTCTGCTCATGTGTATGTGAGGTAACACAGCGTTGTTTTATCGTATTACATACATCTGAGTGTGTTGAGTTTTGTTATAATGCTACTCTGAGCGTTCCCTCAGCGGCTACTACGAGACGCTTGTTCACACTGCAGTGAGCTAGAGTGATATTAGTCATGGTAAAACATTGTACTCGAGATAAATCAAGAAAACCAGATTTAAACAATAAGACTAACTGTGTTGACAAGTATAACAATGATTAGTTTTCTGTTGATGAATGTTTCCAAACAGTTGCTCACCTGTCTAATAAAACACAATATATTAAAGCATCTTTGGTGTTTCCTTGGATTCTACAAAATACGGAAATCGAGCTGTTTTTTGGATATTTGAATCCAAAAAACATACATATCGTGCCTTTAACCATTTGCCTGACAAGCAGATGCAATGAGTCCTGTTTTCCTGTTTGTTATTGTGACGTTTGGCCTATCTTCAAAGAAATCACTTTACTGAACTATTTTTTTGTCATGGAATAAAATGTGAAAATATAACCACAGATCTTATTTCAAAGCCATTAAAAAAAAACTACTGACTTTGGGACGATGGAACTAGTGCTAAAATGCTAACTCGTTTCTGTGTTTTAAAATATGTCATTTCTGCAGCACTCTATACGGAAGAAAAGATCTGCTGCTGCTACCGTTTCATCACGACTTTTAGCCATTGTCTCTTTGCTTTCTTATTACTGAACTGTGTTGTTGTGGATGTGTTGCAGTGAAGCCGGTGATGCCTAGGTGTAGTGTGCCAGAGGCAGTTACAGTGGGTTCAAGCCCTGAACTGCGCTGTATTGAGAACGAAGGCTTTCCGCAGTCACAGTACCAGTGGTTTAAAAACAACGAGGAGCTGCCAGATGACCCAAAAACCAGCAGCAAGTTCTACAATTCTACATACACCATGAACACTGAGACAGGTTCGCTGGTAAGTGTTTTGTGCTATCATGCTAGCAAAAACATCAACATAACAAAAACTTGGAATGCGCTCTGTGCCACCAATGTCAAAAATAATGATTGATTTCACATCAATCTTGTTTCTGGAGCTCTTCTTCTTTCTATTTTAACTCATGCTATTGTTTGATATTGTTGCTGTGTTGGGCACTTCAAGTACTTTCGATACCAAAATACTAGCCTAATTAATAAAGTCCAAAAATTATTTAAGACAAGTGAACATTCAGTGATAAAAAAAGAACAAATACACAAATTACAAGCAGAGATGAATACTGTATAACAAAGTTAAAAAGTCAACAGAAATTAATAGTGAGGTCTAAATGTAAAATAACACTATTTGTTCACAGTGAAAAATAAATATAGGTTAATCTTTGTTAAAGCTTTATTTTTTATTTTATTATATTAGACTGCTAATAATATGCACAAATGCACAGATGGAATAAACTGATGCACATTTTCTCTCTTTACTGTTCACTAATGACATAAACCAAGCGTATAGCGTCAGTTCTGGCAGGTCACGTTAGTCAAACTCGCATCTGCTGGCTGTCAGCTGATCACATCTGCCTTTAGGAATATAACGTACCGGTATTTCACCCATAGACTGTAAAAAATATGGACGTAGTGTCCGTGACGTCACCCATAGGATTCCGATAAGCCGTTCTGAAGCGTCGAGAAGAGACGAGCCGTTGCCATCTTGCTAGCGCGTCATCGCGTGTCACTCCCGGATAACAGAATTTGGGCAAAGAGGCGGGGTGTGGGCGGAGCTTAGACAGCGGATAAATGGCTATCCACCTGTCACTCAAAGTGGCCACGCCCTTAATTATGCGGCACTTTAAGGCTTTATATAATGTAAACGAATGAGCTATAAACCCTTGAATCAGACTAAAATTTATTGAATTATTCTGTACATTTAATATGAACATTAATGATATGTGCAATACATCATGTTGGTTCTGTTCTGTTTACCCTAAAGGGGTTTATCACTGCTCTCGCTGCTCTTATCTATGCTAGGCTTCATGGATGCGCAGGTAGTTCTTGCCCAGAACGGAACCATACCGGCAATCCAAACTATATGCTAATAGTCAATCAACTTTGACAATAGTAGTTCCGACAGAAGTGAGAATATTTGCCGAGATGGGTATTTTGACTTCATTTGGTGTGTATGTGTCCATTTAAGCACAAGTATACGCACAAGAGATGTTCAGACACTGCCTGAAACATGCCTCCCTCTCTCTCTCTCATTCTGTGTGTGTCGGTGTGTGCGACGGATAGCGCCGTGCAAGTCCCGATTCTCACCTTTTCTTCCATGTCGAAAATCGTTTGAATGTGTAAATTGGCAAGATAAAACATGTCCAAATGACAAACTTTCACTCTATGATGGTTAAACTTAGCAGTTAATTCACAAATCACATGCGTGCCGAACCGCGGGTCCTGGTTTTTGACTGGGAACACCCCAAGTGTGAGTCTGTGTCAAAACACGTCCTGGTTAAAACATTCAAAAATGTGCACGGTTGATCACACTAAGTCTATTTTAATGTTTTATTAAATATTGCTAAAATTATTCACAAATAAAGCTTTTTTTCACTCAAAAACTGAGGAGCATGAGCTCAAATCAGTCGGTTCGAAAATGAAATAGAAAACCACTAAAAATCAAAACTATTTTAGAAGAAAACAAGTTGAGAAAAAGACTGAATCCAATATATAGCATAACGAGTGATATATATAAGGTATTTATGTAGGCCGGTCCTTTTTGACCTGGAACACCTCAAGTGTTATAGGGTTTTCAACACAATTTTTAATAAAATCAGCCTGTGAATGACTTACATTTACTTTAAGTTTATTTAAAGCACCAAACTGGGGTAGGAGAAAGTCATTTATCACTGAAAAAAATTGACAACTTCAGCTTTAAATCAAATAATAAAAATACAATGCAATGAATAAATATTGAATAAATAATTTTTTTATATTTTTTTATGAATACTTAGATTAACATGTTGATTTTTTTGTGGCCAATTCAGCAAAATCTTTATTTATTTTTTAATTTACGTTGTATGTTACTCGTTTTAACATTTAATCCTGCTTTTCATAATTATCTCACATTTGATCAACAGAAATTCCGGTCGGTAAAGAAAGAGGATGCGGGTGAATATCATTGCCAGGCCAGAAATGAGGCAGGATGGTCAAAATGCAGTGCACAGCCAATGGAAGTGTGTAAGTGTGGCCCTTTAAATATGCTGGTCAGTAGTTGCACTTTGAAATTGAGCTTTTAATAGTCACAAAAACTCTTTAGTCAGCTGACAGTTCATAGTGACTACATCTATCAAGCTACAAAAAACACTCAAAATATGAAAGCATAAAAAAAATTCACTAATTAGCAGGAGACATGGAATATAGCACACAAGTAATGTGGAACTCGGTGAGCTATTCAAGCACATAATCTTTCTTTCTAGATGATCTGGACATTGTGGGAATATTCCTGAAGGTGTTAGGTGGAGTTGTAGCGTTTATATTTGTCATTTTGGGGATCTGTCAAATTCAGAAAAGTGGCTACTGTTCCTGCAAGGACCACAGGGAGTCCAAGTGAGTACTATAACCACACGATAAATGCACCAGCATCACCATAAGCGCACTAGAAAGATCATGCATCGGTTAGCACTTCATACACTTTTGGTAAAATTATAATGCTTTGTTTCATACAGTTACAAAGTACCCCAACATGACAACAGGATGGACTACGCCAGTCCAGATGAGGTGAGTCTTTGTGGATTTGTGACATGATAAAGCACCACAGATATCATTTTCATGCATTAGTCCATGTTTCAACACTTTGCAGTGTTCTTACAAGGATGGATGGAATATCATCCAAGATTTGTTTGCGTTTATCTTCTCAGATTACACTGCAGCGTTTCTCTCACTGCAGATATTTAGTTTTTATTAACGCTAGCAAAGCTCAAAGTGGTATTAATTCAATCCTCAAAATAATCTCTAAGTGGAAATAAAAATTTTGCGGAACATAATATCCGCAAAAAATATATGGATTTAACATATGGATTTATGTTAAAAACATAAATCCATAAACCGGATTTATGTTTTGCTTCTGTAGTGCCACATTCGAACTACACATCCTTTGTTTGCTCACTGTTTTTCCTATCACTGTTTTTCCTCAGGGACATTTTCGCCACAAGTCCTCCTTTGTCATATAAAATCAAAGACGAGGAGACGAGCACCTCAGCTTGGAAAGGCCTTGAGAGCTGACCTGAACTGTCAAACTGTGCATTTTATGCAGAGGTGCGACTTGAGCTTCATGGCTTGCCAAAGTTATTACAAAAACGAAAACTACTGTGTTAAACAGGGAATTTTTACTCCCGTTCTTTTGATTTAAACAGACCGGAATCAAACACTCCACAGTTTATATATAAAAGACAGTTTCAACTGATCCATGTTCAGATTTATAACTATTACATGCATCTTGTCAAGTAAAAAAAAATCAATGTTTCAGTGAATCAAAAAGACTGAACTTAAAAGATAAGAAAGTTTGTTGAGTCTTTCCAAATACTTGTGAATTTCTGAATGTCAGTGACAGACTTCAAACGAGGCTAATGAAGTTTTTTTTATGGTAGCAAGGCCTAAATTGCATCCAGGTGCTGCTGTATTTTTGCCCTAGTGTAGTCAACACAAAATACCAGTGCAAGAACTTGCGTGTCTTCAAGGTAAATATTATATTTCCCACTGGAAATATAGAGTGTGACTATGTGAAGAACCCTGTCAGTGTAAATGTGTACAATGCCATGCCAAGACTGTTTTACCTGGGTCACTTTTGACAAGAAGATTTTCTTCTGTGTTAGTGTTTTAGTAGACGTTATTTAGTTCATGAACTATACATTTGTAGCATTTTAGTTTGAGATTTAATCAAACATCTCCATAAAGACAAATCATTTACTTAGTTTCATTTTCGAAATATTCCTCTAGATACAGATTGCGCACTTGTGTTTTTTTCAGAGTGCCATTTCTGTGTTTAAGTGACCTTCAATACTTTATAATTGTTTTATACGTTTTGGACATATTGTCCAGGTTTTTTGACTTCGGTGACATTATTTTAATCTATTTATAATATCTGCGTATATTGTAGTGCACTTCAGAGTAGTAGTTAGATTACTGTGGGCCGTGTCACAAGAATAAAAAATGATTATTTGGAAGCAATCAACATTGTCTATCCTTTCATTTTGTTTTTAACCCTTAAATGCATGAATTTTTCACCAATCATTATTACGTATACGGGTCTTTAGTGACCCGGATCTCTATCTAACACAGATGGATCTCTACCTGCCATGCTAATATAAAATTCTCCTGATAATAGAGTGACAATTACAGAAGAATAAAATAAACCCTTGGAAGGGTTCAGTTTGAGCAGATGTTTTATCCCATCATCACTGTCCTCGTCAGAGCTCATTTCCCAGTACATTCAGCATCTGCTTCATATTCCCCATCTCACGCATATTCTCAAAACTATCATTTTCAACAACTTCAAAATCAATATTTTGATCGCTGACAGCTTCTTCACCAGATCCAGCATCAGTGACAGTGACACTTATTGTGTTCGCTCTGCAGTAAATCTGAGCCATTTCAAGCTTTGCTGATGATTCTTCCTATTCTTTTGTTTTCTGCCTGCGGTAACTATGAGTGAAACGTCACTTCATCGTGTTTCAGACATTACCACCTTGTGGAATAAAGGTGAATTTCACATATTCAATCATCGAAGGTTAAATTATTGTTGTGCAGAAAAAAATATACTTACACTGTTACACACCTTGGGTTGTTAGCGACCCTATACAATGTATGAAAAAATATGAATGGGAAAAAAGGCATTTTTAAAATAACTTTATAATTTTTTCTTGTTATGTTGTTTATAATTAATTGATTGAGGAATTCTAAAAAGGTTAACGTCCAACTTAAGGGGTAAAAATGTATCTCTCTCTATCTCTCTCTCTCTCTCTCTCTCTCTCTCTCTCTCTCTCTCTCTATATATATATATATATATATATATATATATATATATATATATATATATATAAAATTGGACCATCCAATTTACTTTGTTTTTAAATACTTTCAGTGGAACTGAGTTATTGGCTTGATGAAAAAGAAATAAACTTTTAATTTTTCTTCCACTTTTTATAAGTAATTTGACGCACTATGACAATATATATTAGTCTTCCTCATGGCATGTCCCACTGTCAAATGAAAGAGAGAGCCTGGTTTCTATCACTGTACTGTATATGTGATGCAGCTGAACTTATTAAAAGCTCTTTTTTAATGAAATGGCAAATGTAACGGATATGCATATACAAATGTACATGTCCTGTCAGGACTAATTGGTTTAGATACTGTATATTCCAATATGTAAACAAATGTAAAGACAGTATCTCTTATCGGGTGTTTGATGGCAAAACATTTCAATGTACCTGTTTTTGTTAAAGCGCATTATCATACAGTTCAGTCAATGGGCAGACAGAGTCAGATTAGGTGCAGTTACACGGTCAGTAATAAACCCAGGTGATGTTCAGCCACAATGTTCCAAATAATTCTGTATTTAAATATAAAATGAAATATCTGACATTCCAGCAATGGTTAGATGTTGAATGTATATCCTTACTATTTAAAGAGTTACACTGCAAAAAAAAATATTTGGTAAAAATCTATTTTAAAATAGTAATTTTCTTTACATCGGCAAAATGTCTTTCTTGTTTGAAACATGAAGCATACGTTTAAGTGTAAAATAAGCAAATAATTTAAAAAATAAAGTTTTAAAAAAATAAACAGAATTCAGGAAAACAAGTTTTACAGGTTTACTTGTAAATGTGTCTTGTAGATTTTTTTTTATTTTTTTATTTTAACGTAAAACAAGAACAAAATTGGGATTTTTTTTTTTTTTTGCAGTGTATTAAGAAAATGTGTCATGTTAAACTGTTGTCTGATTATTTTTGTAATGTGTGGTTTGTGTGATGTGAAATGAAAATATTATAAGAGATGAAATGCCATTTGAATAGCATTACCACTGAGATGTCACTACACTATTGTACTATAAATAATTAATCCATATACTGCTTAGATTATAATATTCTCAGGTACAGTTAAAGGAAGTGACCATGTATGTATACAGGTAATGTGGTCATGTAATCAGTTTGCGTTTATTATTGTTATTTAATAATAAAGAGATTCTTGTATTAATTAATCTCATAGTTGTCTCATCATTGTCGTAAGGATTTGAGCGAGTTTGACAAGGGCCAAATTGTGATGGCTAGACGACTGGGTCAGAGCATCTCCAAAACTGCAGCTCTTGTGGGGTACGTGTTCCCGGTCTGCAGCGGTCAGTATCTATCAAAAGTGCTCCAAGGGAGGAACAGTGGTGAACCGGCCACAGGGTCATGGGCGGCCAAGGCTCACTGACGCACGTGGGGACCAAAGGCTGGCCCGTGGGGTCCGATCAAACAGACTGTGGCTCAAAGAATTGCTCTAGAAGTCAATGCTGGTTCTGCTAGAAAGATGTCAGAATACACAGTATCGCAGTGTATGGCGTATGGGGCTGCATAATTTATCGGACTTTTATTATAAAATAAAACCGACTTTTATTTTGAAGTTACACCTAGAGGAAGATCCAGGAAGTGCGGGAGTTATTTTATGGGTAAATATCCTTCCTGACTGCTGTCCTGCTGTAAATTGAGCTACCACAATTCAATCAGGCAGAAAATGCGTCTGGTTTCGAGCGCAATATATTAATTTCTCGATTTAATCACGAAAATAAACTAATCAACTAGCGCATGCACTTGTTTTCGAAGGCCACTCGGTAAAAGGTACCAGAGCGATAGTGGATCGCACAGCCACCTGTAGCCAGCTGTCAATCAGGTGATCTATGATCGAACAGCAGTGACAGCAATCGCGCCTACCTGCCTCACTCACGTGACCCGTCCATCAGACATGAGCTTCTTCGGCTTCGGACAGACCGCTGAGATCGACGTCGTTTTGAATGACGCCGAGACCAGAAAGAAAGTTGAGCACAAGACTGAAGATGGGAAGAAGGACAAATATTTCCTTTTCTATGATGGTGAAACTGTAAATGGGAAAGTTAACGTGACTCTCAAAATTCCTGGAAAGAGGCTGGAGCACTATGGGATCAAAATCGAGTTCGTCGGGCAGATTGGTGAGTTTGTCTGTGAACGGACATTCAGAAACAGTTCTGGTGTTGTGTATGTCAACATGTCCTGTGTTATCCACAGAGCTGTACTATGACAGAGGGAACCACCATGAGTTTGTGTCATTAGTGAAGGATCTTGCACGACCTGGTGAGCTTTCACAGTCTCAGACCTTTGACTTTGAGTTCACCCATGTGGAAAAGCCCTATGAATCTTACACTGGCCAGAATGTCAAACTAAGGTAAATCTATCCATTGCTTACTTTACTAAAGTTGCTAATCTATCAGAAACCCTTTGCTGGAACTGCTGCTGTGACAGTAAACACAACATTATAGGATATATTACATACATACACAACAATACCATACTACATAGCAAATGTGCTGTATAAATACCTCATTCATTTATTAAAAAAATTGAATCATGTTCAGTGTGTAAAACAGTGTCCTCAGAATATACTTGAATTTCTTGGTTCTGTTTAGATACTTTCTGCGAGCGACAGTCAGCAGAAGACTCAATGATATCAGTAAAGAGATGGATATTGTAGTGCAGACGCTGTGCACATACCCAGAGCTCAACTCCTCCATCAAGATGGAAGTCGGAATTGAAGATTGCCTCCATATTGAGTTTGAATACAACAAATCCAAGTAAGTGTCCCATACTGATTAACATTAATTTAACTTAAAATATTTTGGTGAATCGCAATGTTTCATATAGTTAACCCCTAAAATAAAATAAAAATACACATTAATAATATATATGTAAATTATGGCAAATCGATTAATCCCATCTAACAAAAGTTTGTTTATATATGTGTGTGTGTTTATATTTATATACATACACATATATTATATAAACACAGACTTTTGTTAGATGCCATTATTGATTTGACAGCACTAAAATAATTATATTTTGTCAAGTAATTACCGGCGGTAACCCTCTGGTGCAGCTTCTGTTGCGGTCAAAAAGTGACCAACATTTTTGTATTATTATTATTTCAATTTTTATTTATTTCATATATTTAACAGGGACCTAAATAGAGTTAGCTAAATAGATGATTTGCATCTGTGGTCCAATGAAATGAACGTTCTATATTTTAGTTTGATAATGTGTATAATATATATTAAAAAATATATTTTTTATATAGGATTTTATGGTACTTCTCTATGATACTTTATGGTTTGATTATGTATGTATGTATGTATGTATATATTATATATATATATATAATACACACACACACACATATATATATATATATATATATATATATATATAAAATACACACACACATATATGTATATATAATACATATATATACATACATACAGAATCGAACTAAAATATAGAACGTTCATGAGCGAGTACCATAAAATCCTATATAAAAAAATACAATTTATATATATATATATATATATATATATATATATATATATATATATATATATATATTCCGAAGTTTGATAACACATTATCAAACTAAAATATAGAACGTTCATTTCATGAGCGAGTACTAGCTTGTAATATATGCTTAATTGTCAAAAAATGCAGAAAAAAAAGGTCATAAAAGGTGCTGTTTTTTTTGTTTTTTTAAATATAATTTAATCTTTTATTTAATGAACATGTACAGAAATGATTTGCAAAGTCATTTCTTCACTGAATATGCAAGAATGTTCCAGTTCCGTGATCCAAATCTGTCCTGGTTAGGTACCACCTGAGGGATGTTATCGTAGGGAAGATTTACTTCCTCCTTGTGAGGATAAAGATTAAGCATATGGAAATCGATATAATAAAACGGGAAACAACTGGAACAGGACCCAGTGTGTACCACGAAAATGACACCATCGCCAAATACGAGATCATGGATGGGGCGCCGGTGAGAGGTAAAGCTAAAGTTTTGATCTGTATTATATTATGATATAATACTATTTTAACACTTTCATCAAATGCCTTATTAATTCCAGGCGAGTCGATCCCCATCCGCTTGTTTCTCGCTGGATATGAGTTGACCCCCACCATGAGAGACATCAACAAGAAGTTCTCTGTGCGTTACTACCTGAACCTAGTTCTTATAGACGAAGAGGAGCGGCGATACTTCAAACAACAGGTTTCCACATAATGGAACAAATTATCCATCCGTCTTGAAGCATGAGTAAAATATGACCATATTCCTGTTCATTCCCAACAGGAGATCACACTCTGGAGGAAAGGAGATATTGTGAGAAGAAGTATGTCTCAGCAGGCCACCATTGCCGCCCAGAGGTTCGAGGGCTCATATTCTGGGACTGCGTCAGCACAAGCCAAAGAGGAGGACGACTAAACATAAGGCGCTCTGCCTTCCCTCGACGATTCAAACAAACCTTGTTATGTCAAAATAATGTTTTATAAGTCTTGAAGGGATCAATGTGACAAAAAACATGAGCGATCAAAAATGAGAATCAAGCTTGTAAAAGGCAGACTACTTAAATGTGTATAGAATACAAAATATTTTTTTATTTCTCTTTCCAATACTGCGTACATTTTCCTTTACACAATAGTGAGCGACACAGGTTTGAAATGCCAGAAAGGATCTTTTCATGGCCACTGTTTTCATTTGTGAGCCTCGATACATTCCTCTTATGCTCAAGTCAAGTGCACTGAAAAGCCAGAATCTAGCTTCTATACTGTGTCCGTTTTAATGAGCCCAGAATGAGATTTACTGTGATCTTTTGTTATATATCTAGCGCTTCATGTACCTTTCATAGAGCTCTGCGCAGTATTATTCTGTCATTTACGGTTTTACAAATGAAGGCCGCCGTAGAAATGTGTAACAAGGGAACGTCTTGTCAGCTACTAACTTATGCAAGGCAATGCCTTTTGTCTTTTTCATGAATATTTTTATTGTTGAAATATTTTGTCGTCTTAAGTGTTTATTTCCTATTAAAATAATCTATCATCATGATGGCTGCGAAAGATTTTAGTGTTCTCAAGTGCATTTAAATGCTGTAATAGAGAAAATCCTTTGTGATTGTCTGCTATGCATTTTTAAGGTGAATTTTCCTTTCTTACATGTGTACGTCATTTGTATTACTACTAATTATTTGTTTAATAGCATATTAGATGTTCAGATGATGAGGTATGACTATTAACCATAAAAAAAGCTTCTGCAAAAGGCTCGTTTAATTAGCCCTATTGTAATAAAATTTACTAACCTCAGCATCCAAGATGATTTCCTTTTTTTCTTCAAAATTAAAATTACTGGCCTCTCAAGACTAGCGAACTCTGTATTATTAAGTGGTCTGAAGGAGACAAAAGAACACATTTGAATAACAAAGCACTTTGAATTAATTATTATTTACTAATTTGGTCACATCAAAATAGGTTGCATGAAGAAATAACCGCCTAGAAAGAAGAGAGAGACTCATAAGATGGGATGAAACACTTTCATGATGATCTTCATATTGGATCTTCATTCTCCAAACTCAGGACAAAGTCAAATTCCTCTGGAAATAAGGCAAATTTACACAAATTTATTATTTATTTATTCATTATTATTATTATTATGAGCTAACAATTACATTAATGCTACTTTCCACAAATCCATATAGTTGAACAGCAGTGAATAATTTGTATTAAATGTTTTGATAATGTGTATTATATAAAACATACAAATTAATGATTTTAAATTAAACTACACTACATGAAAATGAGAATATACACCAATGAGCCAAAACAGAATGACCACTTCCATAAATGTTTTATTACAGTTTGGGAGGATTGGGCACCCTGGCCAGTCTGGTTTGTCCCTTTCGCTCCTCTGTCATTTCCTGCTGGTGTCATGGAAAATCAGGTCCTCCCTCGAAATTGGGTCTCCCCAAACTGTCAGTTAATAAATAAAAGTATATACGGATTGTAACAAAGATTATGATCACCTGTACTAAATAATAGCAACACTAACATAACTTTGGGGCCATTTCTACATGGATATTCATTTAAAATATGCATAGCTATGCATGCAAAAACACATTTGTGCATAATAAAACCAATTGAACGTAATTTCTTACACTTGATTACCTATTAATAAATAAATAATGATTATAATAGCCTATTAAGTGAATAATTGAACATCATTAATTCATTTGACTTATAACCGAAATAGACATTTAACACTTAATTTAACACAATAAAATTAAAGGGTTAGTTCACCCAAAAATGAAATTGATATCATTAATGACTCACCCTAATGTTGTTCCACACCTGTAAAACCGTTCATCATCGTGATTTCAGCAGTTTGGCAGTTTGATGCGAACCGAACTGCTGAAATTGCTCGATTCACTGATTCATGAACCGTTTGATTCTTTTTGGAGGCACATGGAAGAGAAGACAATGCTAAATAAAGTCATAGTTTTTGTTATTTTTGGACCAAAATGTATTTTCAATGCTTCAAGAGACTCTAATCAGCCAGCTGATGTCACATATGGACTACTCTGATGATGTTTTATTCCCTTTCTGGACATGGACAGTAAAGTGGGCATTGACTGCATTATGCTCTGGAACTAAAATATAAAATATCTTAAACTGTGTTCTGAAGATGAACGGAGGTCTTACGGGTGTGGAACAACATTAGGGTGAGTCATTAATGACATCAATTTCATTTTTGGCTGATCTAACCCTTTAAAGATGGCTGAAAATACACACCTGGTCAAAAGTTTTAGAACGGTAAGATTTTTTAAATGTTTTTAAAGAAATCTTTTCTGCTCACCAAGGCATTTATGTTATTAGAAATACAAAAAAAGTGGTAACATTGTGAAATATTATTAAATATAAAATAACTTTTTAATTTTAAAAAGTTTAATTTTAACTTTTACATTCTATTTGAATGCATTTTAAAATGTGATGCAAAGTTGAATTTTCAGCATCATTGCTCCAGTCTTCAGTGTCACATGATCCTTCAGAAATCATTCTAATATGACGATTTACTGCTCAAGAAACATTTATGATTATTATCAATGTTAAAAGAGTTGTGTACATTTTTTGTAGGACTCTTGTGAATAGAAAGTTCAAAAGAACAGCATTTATCTGACATAAAAAACTTTTGTAACATTGTACTACCATTTAAATGTTTAGGGTCGGTAATTATTATTTTATTTATTAATGAATACATTTATTTAGTAGGGATGCATTAAATTGATCAAGTGACAGCATAGACATAATGTTACAAAAGCTTTATATTTCAGCTAAATGCTGTTCTATTGAACTTTATATTTATAATAGAATCCTACAAAAATGTATAACAACTGTTTTAACATTGATGATAATCATAAATATTTCTTGAGCAGTAAATCATTTCTGAAGGATCATGTGAAACTGAAGACTGAATGATGCTCAATTCAGCTTTGTTTCACAAGAATAAATTACATCTTAAAATATATTCAAACAGAAAAGTTATTTTATATTTTAATAATATTTCACAATATTACAGCTTTTTTGTATTTCTAATTACAGAAATGCAGCCTTGGTGAGCAGAAGAGACTTCTTTAAAAACATTTTAAAAACTCACCGTTCTAAAACTTTTGATCGGTAGTGTATATGTAGGGTAAGTGCAAATGTGTGTATAAACCAAGCTATTAGCTATCAGGCTAATCACTTATACGTATGATTTCCTGTTATATAAGCTAACTAATACAGACATAAGACATAGTTAAACAGCATTTATCAACAAGCCTACATGATATTGTAGGAATTGTAATCAGGCGCTAAAAAGTGCCTATTAAAAGCCATTTGAACCAATGGGATTGCTTGGGGTCCTAAAGGAGGGGCGATTTCAGGGGGGACCCAATTTGTCACTACACCGGTATTGAAAATCAAACCTGCAAGCTTCGCGTTACCAGGCTGACCCTGGTTGCTTACCATCTAAACTACCCAGACCTAAATATGTGGCCTTGATAGGAGATGATCAACAATATTCACCTCACCTGTAGGTCATAATGTTTTAACTCATTAGTACATTTTACTCATGCATAAGAATCAAAGAGCTGGTTTGGTGTGTAGTAAATATGAGTAACCTGCAGTGAGGGGCTGAACTGATAGCCTGGCCCTGGTAAAGAGAGCCATGTCTTTCAGGGGGCCACCCTTAGCTTTGTGCTCCAAGTGATATTTCTTCAGCTCAGCCAGAGAGATGAAACGCTCGGCCATCCTTTCAAACTGAACATCCACCTAATCAGAGTTAATCTTTGGTCAGTTTGGTGGAATAAATATAGATATTACCAGAATGTCTTTTTGTGGTCTGTGCGAATAAGACACACCATACTCCATTTAGGGTTGTCTGCTTTGCTGGAGGGGTCATAATGAACATCTTTCTTGTCAAATTGCGTATGGTCCACATAACCCTCCTTTACGATCTGTAAAAAATAATTCATAAAATGATTCTCACTTAGATATTATGTATGTGGTAAAAATGTAAAGGTTCCATTGGAGTGACTCCTCACCTTCATGAGGCCAGCAATACCTGGCTCTTTGCAGTTACTGTGGTAAAAGAAAGCCTGCTGGCCCACCTTCATCTCTCTCATGAAATTACGCGCCTGAGGGGAAAAGTCGTCGGTATAAGTGATTGTTCGGCATGTGCTTCTTGATAAACATAATATTAATCACAGTCTACCTGATAATTCCTCACTCCATCCCAGCATCCCGTTTGATCTGGAAGGGCTTTTAGGTCCTCAATTCCAAACTGTAGAGTTGACAAGATTATGATATGCTTTAGCACCACTTCACATCTGAGTTAATTAGGTTTACATTCAACTATTAACATCACTTAACAAGTCCCCTAATATGAACTAATTAGGTTTACATTTAACTATTAAAGGTGAACTATGTAGTATTTTTGCAGCAAAATATCCAAAAACCACTAGGCCAGTGTTATATATTTTGTTCAGTTGAGTACCTACAATATCCCAGATGTTTCCAACTATTTGTAAATTGTGAGAAAATTGCTATTTTAACTAAGGACAGGGACGTTTCAGCATTGCATTTGAGGGAGTCGCCTGTCAATTGCGTCATATCACGGAGTAAAGTCATAACATCGTTTTAAACACACTTAAATGTATCTAATAAGATAAACAGAGCTACATTACCTCAAAATCATAACTGGAAGAGCGGATCTGTGCAGGCGCCCGGCGAATGAGTCCCGTCCCGTCATAATAAAAGTCCCGGTATTCGCGAGGCGGGTATTTGTTTAACAATCGCTCCAGCAGCTTTGCTCAGGTCCAGAACACTCGGTCCTGCTCTGCTTTAGACTACAGTAACATTAATAACCGCATGCATGAACGTGATTTCTGCCCGAGTCCTATTTTCCACCGGCTGTGATGAGAAGACCACATCTCCCAAGATGCTGCGCTCACACTTTGCGTCATCAAACTACGCATTTGTTTTGCATAGGCGCCCTCCAGTGGACGAAAGCTGCATAGTGCACCTTTAACATCACTTAACAAGGAACAAAAAAATTTCATAAAAAGTCAAAATTAGTTATAATTATGACATTAGTCAAAAATATGAGCATCATTTTTGTTAATTAAAGTTGAAATTATGATATACCAAGTCGTAATTATGAGGTAAAAAGTTATAATTGTTGGAGGTGTAACAATATCTTATGTCCCAATACAATGAAAATGCAATAGAATGTATGGTATTGAAGAGTACTGCATTGTGAAACTGAATCGTCACATGATTGTATATTTACAATTATGGCATAAAGAGTCAAAATTAAATGCTAAGTCATAGTAAGATAAATCATAATTTTGATAGAAAGTCGAAATTATGAGATACTAAGTCTGCATCTGAAATCGTATATAGGCTGCAAAGTTTCCAGAAACTTTCCAAAAGTTTCTGGAAATGTTCAGCCCCTTGTAACCCTTCTCTAGAGCAGGTACTTATTTTGTATAAGTAAATTTTTGTAATAAGTAATTACTTCATAACTGCTAAAAAGTATATTCTATATTGTATGAATGTGCGTAGTATGACTGTAATCTACATTTGCCAAGTTGTCAATATCATGTGACCTTCCGTCCTTCGGATGAGATGTTGACGGATCCCCAATCTCAAGTGATTTCAGCAGTTTGACACACGATCTGAATCATGAATCAATACGCTGAGTCATAACCATTTGAATCTTTGTTTGAGGATTGAAACAAACACGGAAGAGAAGACAATGCTGAATAAAGTTGTAGTTTTTGTACTTTTTGGACCAAAATGTATTTTCGATGCCTCAAGAGATTCTAATTAACTAACTGATGTCACATATGGACTATTTTGATGATGTTTTATTCCCTTTATGGACATGGGCAGTATAGTGTGCATGCATACACCTCCATATGCTCTCAGACTAAATATAAAATATCTTAAACTGTGTTCTGAAGATTAACGGAGGTCTTACGTGTGTGGAACGACATTAGGGTGAGTCATTAATGACATAAATTTCATTTTTGGGTGAACTAACCCTTTAAACCAAGGTCCTGACTCTCTTTGACCATAAAAATTCCAGGATGTCCTTCAGAAAAAAAGAGTAGTGGTGTATCCAGCATCCTGGCCAAATTTGCCCATTGGCCGCTGTCCATCATGGCCTTCTAATCATCCCTCTCCTGAATTTGGCTTCATCACTCTGTCTCATCTCCACCAATCAGCTGGTGTGGTGGGTGTTCTGGCACAACATAGCTACCGTCGCTGTCGTAAATGTGACAAATTATTACGAGTCAGTTACGTCCCGTCACTGCCAGTCACAAATCCTCTCCCGTGGCCTCATGGGATACAAAAGTGTCCATCGTATACACACTTTAGAATCTTGCCAGAAGTTGTAGGTCATCAGGGAACTTTTTGCCTACTCTTTTATGAGTGCTTTATCTCAAGATTGTCTTTCCCCCCCGGTTTCAAAGGCCTAGACCAAGGCTAAAATGCATTTTTTTAGCAGTTTTAACTGAAAGCAACTTAAACTGCACCTTTCATTTCTGAATACTTATGTAATGAACTAATAAAGCCTAATCCTGCCATAATCTATATGTCTGTGAAACCGGGCCTATATCTCATAATTATTAGTTACCAAAGACAAATCCCACTTTTTGTAGTTCTCTGTCATTTTGTGTCGTTATTGTTGGAGTTAAACTCTTGTAAATAATAATTTACAACATTAAAAAAAAGGATTTAACGTTACCTTCACATCCACTCCATTTTCAATTCGACTCTCAGGTTCAGACTTCATCAGCCAGTGGCTATAAGATGCTTTGCATGCGTCATCATTTTTACTTTTCTCCACATCATCTTTTACTGCTGCTGACCTTTTTCTTTTGCCACTTTTGATTTGTGCAACATCATCACACGCCTTGTTGTGTTGGGCGTCTGCATCAGCTAAAACAATAAGCAATTAATTATTTAAAGTGATAACTTATCGCGTAAAAACGATGCAACCCTTACATTAAGCAGATTACTCACTGTGTTTATTAGATTTGGCGCTGCTTCGTGTTGTTTTCTTGGGTGGCATGTTTCACTAGCAATGCGAGGAAAGGAAATACAAGCTAAGTTAAGTTACTCGTGATAAAACAGCGCCCTGGCATATCATCACATGCGGTCTGGAGAATAATAAAAAAAAGTCCCTGGATTTCGTCTGCTTTTATTTTACCCAAACACCGTGTGTGGGGTATAGAAAGATATCATTAATAACTATAAAACACTGATTGCCACTTAAATCTAATAACTTAATATTCTGTGCTATAAAAAAATTACCCAAAACTGCGTTAATGCTGCGCATACATGAATCACGTGAAGAGATCTGTTGAAGGTGAACAACAAGTCCAGTCTGTTTAGAACTTCATTACCCATAATCTTCGCGGTGACGGAACGCGTCACAGAACCAACATGGCGGCGGCTAGGGCACTCGTAAGAGGTGTCCGATTGGGCACATATAGCATCGGTAGAAGTCGCAGTTTAATATTTAACAGTGTACAGAGACGAGGAATATCAGCGTGCATTGATCGTAAGTCAAATTATTTAAAGACCGTGGTAATAATAACAACAATGGTCCTTGAGAGACAACCAGTCAGTCATTTAGGACTGCTAGAGTGGATGTGTGTTTCAAATACTTTTTATTGAGCTAGCATATAAGTTATATCTAATGTAGATTTTAATCAGTTTAATCAAATTTTTGATTATATGTCAAATTTGTTGTAAATGTATGATTTTAAACCTCTGTCAAGGGCCTAATTTCTGTTGAGCCAGTCCCTGTCACCGTATAAAAAAGTTTTGAAAAGGGGGTCTGTTTATGAGTTTATCATAAAGGCATTAAAATGCCATTTTAATTTTCTTTTTTGTTTAGTAAACTCAGTTGTGCAGGCTAGTTGAGTCAATATAACGCTTCATTAAACGTCAGTGTTGACAGTTTACTGAAATTGTACAGTAATAGGTAAAATGTACAAACAAAAAAATGTTGATTCATATATTTATTTATATTCTACAATTTTAATAGCAGATAGATACCAATTTTAAAAGGTCGTCCTTCTTACATCGTCATTGGTTTCCTTTTAATGAGCTCAACCAATCATATTTAGGGGTGTGTATAAAGCGCATTTGATTGGCTGATTTCAGACGCCGTTTCCTTTGATCCGTGTTGGTCATGCATCTCATTACAACAGATGCTGTTGCTAATACATACAGTACATAAACTATACAATTACCAATTACACACATTCAAGTTTACATACTGCATTATTTCCACAGCCTCTATAGGTCTCACAGATGAACAGAAAGAGTTTCAGAAGGTGGCATTTGACTTTGCTGCCAACGAGATGGCACCACATATGGCAGAATGGGACCAAAAGGTAACCTTAAAGGGATAGTTCACCCAAAAATGAAAATGTGATGTTTATCTGCTTACCCCCAGTGCATCCAACATGTAAGTGTCTTTGTACCTTCCTTCAGTAGAACACAAATGAAGATTTTTAACTTCAACCGTTGCTGTGTGTAGGTCATCTAATCGTGTGAATTGGTTACAATTCTATGAGGAGGAAAAAAAACATGCTTAGACAACATGCACAAAGATCCCTGTGGCTCATGACGAGACATTGATATCTTAAGACACAAAACGATCAGTTTGTATGAGAAATCGAGTCGTATCTATATAATTTTTACCTCAAATACAACACTATGTCCAACAGCCTGGAACCCGCTTCACTACCGGTAAGGTCAAAATACACGCTCTGGCTCGAGCGGATATACGAGCCAGAGCGTTTATCTTACCTTACCGGAAGTGAAGCGTATATCCAGAGCGTGTATATGCTCTCATAGAATTGTTACCCATTCACACGAATATTTGACTGGCCCACAGCAACGGTTGGAGTTAAAAATCTTCATTTGTGTTCTACTCAGGGGCGTAACTACAGACAGTGCAGGCAGTGCAGCCGCACTGGGGCCCGTGCGGCAGAGGGGCCCGCAGCGCACACGGGCCCATGCCCACATTGCAAACGGGCCCATGGCGACAAAGTGACTCCGCAGAATATTGTGACACTCACATTTCAAATGAAAATCACTGGTTTCAGATTTCACACGGCTGTCGCGCTCTACCGTCACGCTTAGGACTGAGCTGACCACCTTTTTCAGCGTGTGAGCGGAGCACAGTTGCGTGACGCTCCGCTAGATATTCCGCTCTATGCCAGTGAGCTCCACAATTCACTATAAAATGTGAATTATTTGATTTAAATCTAGCGATTTCAAGCTTTCTTTAGGCGTATGTTTCATGTTTATGTCATGTATTCGCCGAGTTTCAGATTCTCGCAGATAGAAAGCGCACCTTTTTTATTTATTTTACTAAAGCACAAAGTTTTGTTGTTATGTGAGTGTACACAAATAAAAGTGGACAATTAGTATTTATAATTATGTCTCACATTTATCTGTATGGCCAAAAATTACGGAGTATTGCGAGTTATAGGCTATCCCCCGTCATGACTCGTGAGGGGGAAAAAACAGCCGGTACGTGCGTTCTTCAGCCAGAGGGTTAAAGAAACCGTAGCCTATTTAGTTTCATATTTATGTTTAAATAATAGCCCATAATATAATTTATTATTATTATTAATATCAAATATTCGGGCGAAAATGGACCATGTGCATTCTCTCGGTGCCTTCTTGGCCGAAAGACTTTCAACACCGAAACAATACGTTCGAAATGTGGGCTTCGTCCCGTTTTTTAGCCTGTCTCTCCAATCCGTAGCGGCTCTGAGCAGAGCGCAGCGCACGTCAGAAGCAGAGGTGTGTGTGTGTGTGTGTGTGTGTGTGTGTGTGTGTGTGGGAATCTGAGCGTCATTGGTCTGTCACCGCTCGTCAATGTCAAAATATTTGATAAAACCAATCAAATCAGAGAAGGCGGGCTTTATGGTAACACATGTGTTACATGTAACACAGAAACTGCTGAGGCTGAGCGCACATTTTTTTTAGGAGCGCAACTCGACGTCAAGTAATATAAATGCAGCTAAACTAAACATTCATGTTTGACAGCTGCTGCTTTAAGTCAGAAATGTTAATCAAAAGAAAAAAATATTTAGGCGAATGAATAAACTTGTTGTGTCTAATTTTTAGACATTTTTAACTGGAAATATGCCTATGTGATTCATAATGTAGGCCTAATTAACGAACAAGAAATATTAACAAAGCCATTTTCATCAGATTAGGCATAAGATTAATAATAAATGTGTATATATTGTAAATTAATATAATTCTATTTTTAACATTCAGTAAATATATATATATTTTTTTAACTCAGCTTTTTCAGCCTGTATTGGGCATAAGATTAGCATTGAATGTGTTCATATTGCGATTTTAATAAACTTAAAACTTTGATAAATAGTAAATTAAGTAAGTAGATTATCTTAAAAGAACATCTTAAAATGCTCATATGTAGATCATAGAAATCAAAATTTTCTCAGGGGAGCATGTTAGAACCCCCTAACAAACTCACAAAAAAGTAGCCTATGTCAACATGTCCATCTTGATGAGTCTCTAGTAATATTGTTATCTACTTTTTTTGGCCTTCAGAACATCTTAAAATGCACATATGTAGATCCTAGAAATCTAAATTTTTTCGGGGGAGCATGCCCCCGAACCTCCCTAAATAACTCACATTTGGAATCTTACTGATTATAAAAGAGTGTCTTTTTTATGATTAAGGGATGTAGGCCCTACGGTGACACAGAATAAGCCATTAATATTTGATTTGTAAATTATAATAAACAACCGATATCCTGATATAGAAATGAAACATGACCCTAAAGTGTTACATATGCTTGGTTGGGGGGGGGGGGCCTAACTGCATAGCCTGCACTGGGGCCCATCATTAGTAAGTTACGCCACTGGTTCTACTGAAGAAACAAACACACCTACATGTTGGATGCACTGGGGGTAAGCAGATAAACATCTAATTTTCATTTCTGGTTGAACTATCTCTTGAAAATCTGATAATAGTGGCTATTGTTTATATATATCATGCTGAAACCTTCACCAGAGTTGAGTACTGTACATTCAAACACAATTAATATTTTCTCTTAGGAAATGTTCCCTGTGGAGGCCATGAGGAAAGCCGCACAGCTGGGATTTGGTGGGATTTACGTGCACCCTGATGTTGGAGGCTCTGGACTCTCTCGTCTAGACACCTCTATCATATTTGAGGCTTTATCCACGGGCTGTGTGAGCACTACCGCTTATATCAGTATTCACAAGTGAGTCTCCCCTGCCACCCTCTCGCTACTAGCCTAATTCTAAAACACTTTAAAGTTGTTGCTGCATTGTAATTATATGTAATGTAGGAACAAATGTAATTTTACATGAAGTGGCACATGTGCTTGCATATTGTTTTCCTTGTTGTGGTTTACATAGTTTATGGGTTGTGTGGTTTCAGCATGTGTGCCTGGATGATAGACACATTTGGAAACAAGGAGCAGAGGGAGAAATACTGTCCCGATCTCTGCTCTATGCAGAAATTCGCCTCATACTGTCTCACAGAACCTGGTAAGTTCAAGATCACATTTTTCTGTATTCCGTTGTGGGCTATATCAGTGTTATTCTTAATTAGGACTTAATTCAAATTAAATATAAATGACTAAAACGTTATATTATTTACACACACACACACACACACACACACACACACACACACACACACACACACACACACATCGGTGTATATAAATAATATAAAGTTTTAGTAATTTTATATTTAATTTAAATTTTTATTTTCATTATCAGATGAGAAACGTAGACGTTGTTGAAGTACTAAAATTACTAAAGCTAAATAAAAAAAATGGAAAAGGCTAAATAATTTTTTTTAAAAGCTTATAAAAACACATAAAAATAACATAAAAACAGAAATTAAAATCTAAAAATGAGAGCCAGTTGAATATATATTTATATAATTATATTATTATATTATATTATATTACACACACACACACACACACAGTAGTGGCCAAAAGTGATGTCCTAGGAAAATTGACATCTTTATTCATTAATATTACACATTTGGCCACTATGTATGTATTATAAAAAATAATAATAATATGTATACATACATACAGCTGTGAAAAAAATTAAGAGACCACTTAACATTGAGAAATCAATGTTAAGTGGTCTCTTAATTTTTTTTTCAGAGCTGTACATACACACACACACACACACACACACAGCCACATGGCACGCATCCATATATATATTAGCATTTAATAATATTTTATTTTTATATTTTCATTTTTCAGTTTAGTTTAAGTGTTTGTAATTTATTCACTATGTTATGTGCTTATGTTCTTGTGTTTAGTTTAGTTTTTGTGTGTATAGTAATAATACTAAAATAACACAGGGATATTTTCAGTGCATATATGAATACATGTTTAGGTGTTGAAGAAATACAGTTTAGAAATGTTACACTTAAAATGTTTTCTTTAATGCCCTAGATATTTAAGACATTGATGTCATATTTTTAATAATGTTTTTTATCATCATTATTATTATTCCTTAACCCCAGGTAGCGGGAGTGATGCTGCTTCACTTTCAACCAGCGCCAAGCTCCAAGGAGATCATTATATTCTAAATGGCTCCAAGGTACATGGAGAAATGATTTAGACATTGACAACAAAATCTCCACGCAGCGTCCCAACAGTTTTCCATGTTTTCCCTCAGGCGTTCATCAGTGGAGGAGGAGAAACAGATGTTTATGTGGTCATGTGCAGGACAGGTGGGAAGGGACCTAAGGGGATCTCCTGCCTGGTGGTTGAAAAAGGAACCCCTGGATTCAGCTTTGGCAAAAAAGAGAAGAAGGTAACGGATGTTTTCAGTCCAAACTCTATCCTGCACAGTTTTAGGAGCAAGTTTAGAAACCCCTTTTATTTAGAACGAGTGATTTTCAAAAATGTGTTAAAGGTTGTCCAGCAGGTGGCAGAATTGAGTTGTTTATTTAGAAACCGTCTACTAACCTTCTGCAGGTAGGTTGGAACTCGCAGCCGACCCGAGCCGTGATATTTGAGGACTGTGCTGTCCCAGTGGCCAATCGGCTTGGAGCAGAAGGGGAGGGCTTCAGCATTGCCATGAAAGGCCTAAATGGAGGCAGAATTAACATCGGTGATTTGTTTCATAACTTAGATTTGAAACCTTTTCGATTGCCTATTTGTTCTAAGCCTGTTTAATGCTAGAGCTCCTGTTCCCACAGCGTCTTGCTCTCTTGGAGCGGCCCATGCATCTGTGCTTCTGGCTCGAGATCACATGTGTGTGCGTAAACAGTTTGGAGAACCGCTTTCGAACAGCCAGGTACCCGCTGAATTGTCAATCACTGATCTTTCTTGCAGGTCTCAATCAAATGTCCAGAAATAGGAATGTGTAATTGTTATCTGTGTTCAGTTCCTGCAGTTTAAGCTGGCTGAGATGGCCACTAAACTGGTAGCCGCTCGGCTGCTGGTGCGCCAGGCGGCGTTGGCTCTGCAGGACGGGCGACCGGACGCCGTCTCGCTCTGCTCAATGGCCAAGCTCTTCGTGACAGATGAATGTTTTTCAGTAAGCAAGGGCATTGCTTCATCACCTGAGTGATGTTGTAAACATAAATCCATAAATAACATTTTTGCGATCATCTCTTTCAGATATGTAACCAGGCCTTACAGATACATGGAGGTTATGGTTACCTAAAGGACTATGCGGTGCAGCAGTACGTCAGAGACATTAGAGTACATCAGATATTGGAGGGTAATGACTTATTTTAAGATGCCCTTTTTACAGTGTAATTATACATTCTACAAGTACTGAGTCATATTAATTATTAACTACATGTACTTACTATAGGTTTAGAGTTAGGATTATTTAGGGTTAGTTGCATGTAGTTATGTAGCCTGACATGCCAGACCCACATCAAGATGTTTGGTCTGGAAACTCACCATTGACAGGGCTCAATCCGAGGGGCGGGATAAACGGTTGTCTTTCAAAATGCCTTTACTCAAATGTTTCTGTTATTATTGTATACTAATACATATAAAAAAATTTAAGTTAGAATTCACATTTATTTTATTTGGGGTTGGGTGAAATGCAGTAATTTTCATGATCACTTTTCATTTAAAATTGTCTTTTTTTCTGTTTAGGTACAAATGAAGTGATGAGGATGATCATTGCGAGAAGTTTGCTCACTGAATCATAATATTCATAAATGGAATTGATTCATATCCCACATGCGACTATAGAGATTACTGATCCTTCACACTCCACCATCTGTTGATTTTGATTATGAGCTGTGGACAGTGTTTTATGCAGAATGTTCAGAAAGTTTATGCCTTAAACACATGAATTAGCAAATCCAGATTACAGTGTTTATTATAATAACACACTGAAACATGTAGTTTGTTTAGGGTAAAAAATCTGGCAGGTTACAAGACGATATTTGAAGAGAAAACACTGGGCATTAGGCATTTACAGAAGTTACTGAAACACTAGTTTAGTTAAATGTATGTAATTATGTCAATTTATGTACAAATGGTTATCAGATTAATTCAATATGACGGCTTTCTCTGTGAGATCATTTTCAAAGCACAGGAGATAAAATTACAATTCAAGTGTGGCTTTATATTGTTTGTCCTCATTACAGAGTATAAATCTGATCCTTGTGTTATTTTTAATATGACTGTTGTGTCTTCTATTAAACCACCTGTTTTCTGTGAAATAAAGATAAAATTGTTTTGATTAAACTTTCCACAAAGGCTGTTTGGGTTTCACCTGAAATTATATTTTTGTATGTCTTAGGAACATTAGTTTATAATGTTCTCATATTAGTTAGTCGTTTTCACAAAATTTGCATGGCCTCAATAATATTTTGTTTTATGAATATCTGAACATGCAATATGTCAAAAGAAAGAACTGAGCATCTGCTTTTCAACAACAAAACATTTTCATTCTAGTTTTTTTAACACTTGAATGTAAGTTTCATTAAAAAAAAAGAGCAACATTTTGAGCAAAAAAACTGATAAAATCACTTTTTTGCTCAAAAACCTTATCTGGATCATATTCGATAGTCAAAACATAGAGTTGATCGAGTCCATCAACACCTCTAATGCTTGCACAGTCCTATAACATTTCATTCAGTAACATTCAGCAGTTTTGATATACATGCTTGTTTAATGTTGATCACCACGTTATTTTACATATGTATATGATTACATATGATATCGCTTGTTTCTGCTGCGTCTTTGCATGTGTTTTTATCATGAGATTCAGTAACTCTTTCAGAATGTGTCATATCGCCCCCTACCGTCAGTGAAAACACGGAACGCCGGTGCAGGTATGACATCGCATTGCAGGCCATTCGGTGTCACATGGGTTCCCTCAAGAAAAATGCAATAGGATTTTCCCATAGGCTTTTGGATTGTCACAAAAACAAGCTCTGTGATCAATCATCAAGTTTATTATACTTACACGTTTTGTCCATCAAGATAATTTTCACAGATGAACACAACTTTTATGAATTCTGAATGCAGTCACCAGAAGTGAAACGCTAAAGGTAGGCTAAACAAACTACACCATAGTCAGAGATGGGCATAAATACATGGAAATGTATTTAAAATACAAATACAAAATACTGTGTGGAAAAATGTATTTAAATACAAATACAAAATACTGTGTGGAAAAATGTATTTAAATACAAATACAGTATTTTGTATTTTGAAAATACACCAAATACATGTGAAATTGGCAATTCAGTGAAGGTATCCATATTAGGCTGTAATCTATCTGGGCCTATTCTGAATTCCAAAAAGCATTTAGATGTGTGCAACTGCTTAGAAACTTTCGTTTTCAATTTGAATTTGAATTTCCTTTAGCGGCAGTTATAATAACACAAATTACGTCAATAACTCATTCGCCCTCACTTCTTTTTCCACTCCAACATTCCAATTATTCTTGCCCACTAAAAGCTGCACAGATATATGTGCTTTCCCTGATAGGCCTATCTATGTAAATGATTTAGAAAAAGTTCCATCGATTCACATTTTATATTATTGCTACGAATCTACGATATGTATTGTCATATGATATCACTCATCCCTAACATGCAGTAACCTTAATACTTCAAACACATTTGACAAGCTACTTTAATCAACAAGTAGAATTGACCATGACATCCTCACCTTATTCCAACAATTTTGTAAAGTTGCCGATCCAAGGCTGGGTTGTACTAGCCTAGAAATCTAGACGCACCCTAGCGGCAGCAAATCTAATCTGCCACGAGTGCAGTCTAGCAACTCTCAATACACTTCTGAGCTGTAAAAACCAAACTCTGGTTGGGCCAATCACATCATGTATAGAGTCGGTGGGCGGGGCTTAACATAATGACGGCAGATTTGCGTTTGCGTCAGTGTTGCCAACTTGGCGACTTTGTCGCTATCTTTAGCGGCTTTTCAGACCCCTCTAGCGACTTATTTTCAAAAAAGCGACTAGCGACAAATCTAGTGACTTTTTGGACAAACTTCAGCTACTTTAGTTTACAAATGTCGCCAGTACTGTCCTGCGAGCGCGAGGTCTTTTTTCCCCTCTGCCGTCACACACACCTCTCTCTGCGTCTGCCCTGTTCAGTGAATGGCTGAGGGGAGCTGCTCGCGCCTACAGACAGCAGCTGACGTGAATGAGCGAGCTACACATGAGCACACAAGGTTGCCATCGATTTCTCACTTAATGTTATCTGCTTCTTTTGTTTTATATTTGAATAAATTAGTTATGATGAGTTCCATCTCTTGTGCTTATCACTTATATTACTCACTGTACAGAGCTTTAGTTCATCCAGTTTCTCAATTCAGATTTTACACATATAATTTTTTTTGTAATTCACTATATCATATATTGTATGACAAAAAGGTATAGGAAATGAAAACATTTATTGGACAGTCGGCTGTATTATATTATTGTAAAATATAGTAAATGAGCACGACTTAGGAGAGAAAAAACGTCAGGCAGACTGAACGCAAGGACGGCGTGATGACGTCACTAATATGCTAATTAACGCATGACGTCATCTAGCGACATTTAGCGATTTTTTGGGCAGGCTTTAGCTACTTTCCTTGGAAAATAGTTGGCAACACTGGTTTGCGTGCTTCTAGTAAACACAGACGCTGGCGAACGGCGGCGGTCTTTCGAATCAGCTTTGACCGCGACTCTGGAAGACTTGGAGTTAAGCTTTTCTCTGAGAAAAGAACAAAGAATGGCACTGAAGTCATTCTTAAAAAGGGAAGATGTGTTCGTAGTTTAGCCGACCGGATACTGCGAATGTTTAATCAGTCAGTGAGTTCTGCTTCACCTTCGTTTCTCTGGTTGGTGTAGCGCTATCCTATCGCGTGCAGAGGGAGTTTGACAGACAGCCGTTTATCCGCCCCTCGGATTGAGCCGTCAATGGAGAGTTTCCAGACCAAACATCTTGATGTGGATCTGGCTTGTCAGGCTAGGGTTGTACAGCTGCGGCTCACCTGAATGAATGTTGGGGGGAGGGGCGTGTCTGGTCTGAACTAGTAGATGCATGAAAACAGCTCCTGATAAAGAGGTTGCCTGGCTCAAAGTATTTTGAGTATTTTGAAAATACAAAAATACTCATCTTAAATGTATTTAAATACAAATTACATTCGATTTTTTCCAAAGGCTTTAAAATACAAAATACAAAATACAAAATAGTATTTTGTATTTCAAATACGTATTTTAAATACATGTATTTGAAATACTGCCCATCCCTGACCATAGTCATCATCACTAAGCTTCCGACGACTCTTCAGTTTTTATCTAAAACATTTTCCTAGAAAGCTTCAGTCAGAATAGTTTTATAAGACCACATTAATAAGCATAATGAGAAAGTAAAAGCGGACTGAGTTTACCTGTTCGGCGTGATGAAGGTTATTCCTTAAGACAACCTCTGTAGTCCCATTTAGCCGCTTGTTAGTAACCACCTTTTTTTTAAGAGACGTAACAGCTTCAAATAAACATGAGTAGGGTAATACTGATGTATTTTATGTAGCAGAATAAAATGTGAACGTGTCCTGAGCTTAAGTGTTCACCACAGAGTACAGACCTTATTTCAGCCATTTAACCAAAATCACAATAAGGTTTAAATAAAGCTCATTTGCATACACTTTCTGCTTCTTCCTGTTCCAGGCGACATAGGAAAACTGTCACACCAATTAGCAGAAGAATGAGGGAGATTCCCATCAACACTCCACCAATTAGTCTACAGCACTTCTCCCCCCATCTTACAATAGAACAGCATGTCAAATGATTCAACCGAGATTCAAATGATCTCGATATTCTGTGTGTGTGTGTGTGGTACTCACAGGTCACTCTGAGGGTTATGCTGCACACTGCCTGGCTGAGCTCATTAGACATTTTATGTGAAGGTAATAGCAAAATCATCAGACAGGTTGCACAATATCAGAGAAGAGCATAATAGACTGCAATAAAATATGGATGTAGTGTCCGTAACGTCACCCATAGGATTCTGAAGAGCAGTTTTGAACTTGAATAAAAGATAATGGATAACAGAAAATGGGCAAAAAGGCAGGACGTTGGCGGAGCTGAGGTGACACCATGGGTGACATGATGACTAACAGACAGCAGACAAACAGCTATCCACCTGTCACTCAAAGTGACCACGTCCTTAATTATGCAGAACTTTAAGGCTTTATATAGCTAATGCAAATGAATGAGTTATTTTAAAAAAATCACCCTCCTCACAGTTGTCATAAAGGGAAAAATTAGCCGTATAGACCAAAACCACATTTTGTACCAGGCTGTAAAAAAAATTTCCGGCTGTAAAGTTGGACATTTTAACATGGGGCTCAATAAGATTCTGCTCCCTTTTGGAGCCTGTCCCTAGTGGCCAGTCAAGAGAAACGTCTCGGTTACGTATGTAACCCTCGTTCCCTGAAGGAGGGAACGGAGACGTACGTCAGAACTGAACCGACGAATTGGGATCTGACCTCAGAGACCTATCCACTTTGAGTGTATAAAAACGAGCCAATCGGAGATTGGCATGTGATCCACACATTCCACGCTCCGCCCCGCAGCGCGGGTATAAATAGGAAGTGGAATGGCAGATCAAATGCTTTTTTCAACTGAGGAGCCGAATACGTGACTGGGCTCCTAGCTGAAGCACAGCACCTGGCGACGGGACGTACGTCTCCGTTCCCTCCTTCAGGGAACGAGGGTTACATACGTAACCGAGACGTTCCCTTTCAGTCGGTCACATTCGACGTACGTCAGAACTGAACCGACGAATTGGGATCCCTCTGGAAAACGCCAGGATGCTGGCCCTTCCAGCGTCCTTCTTGAGCGCACTGGACCGTCTAGTATGGTACGGAAGTCAGGGCTCCAAGCAAGGAGGTCAGTCACTGCTGTTCTGCAAGACCCTCTTAGAGTGACCATAGACCGCTGGGAAGCGTGTTCTTCTCGGAGAAGGTACGCTGCGGGGCCACGTCCTTCAGGGAAGGAGTGGTGGCGGAAAACACATAAGGACTAACCTGGCAGGGTAGTGCAACATATGGCAGTCTCTGGGGTGGTTCCAACCTAATTGTAGGGTGGAAAGAACACGCCCAGAGACGACAGAGCGGGCTCTGTCAAGGGAAAGACACGGGGCTAGCCCAAAGGGTAGCTGATACCGTGGACGAATACACATATGGGGTTGCCGTGAGGGAACCGCTACATATGGAACCCAGCCTACAACCACGTTCCACAAGCATACGGGTGCAGGCCTAGCGTCAGACGGTCCGCAACGTCTGACACCGCATGGGGTGACGGAGGAGCTCGACAGGGTTAGCCGGTTTCCCGGGGAACACAACTGGAGACAATTAGACGCACGTATCCGGCCCAGAGGGCAGGAGTGGCGTTGTAAGCCGACACTTAGAACGGGCACTTAGCGCTCCTGGCTTGGCAGGGGCGGAGGCGGACGCCGGGGGACGCCCTCGGCGACGAGCAGGCGGGGGAGCTGCGGCCGGCGACTGGGTGGAGGCAGCAGCGGGTCGCCGGGGCAGGATATTTCTGATAGCCTCCGTCTGCTTCTGGGCCACCGAGAACTGCTGGGCGAAGTCCTCGATGGCGTCGCCGAAGAGGCTGGCCTGACAGATAGGGGCGTTCAGGAATCGCACCTTGTCCGCTTCACGCATATCTGCCAGGTTCAGCCACAGGTAGCGTTCCTGGACCACCAATGTGGACATCGCCCGACCCAGGGAGCGTGCAGTGACTTTCGTCGCTCAGAGAGCAAGGTCCGTCGCCGCACGCAGTTCCTGCATAACGCCTTGGTCGGAACTTCCCTCGTGCAGTTCCATGAGCGCTTTGGCCTGGTAGACCTGCAGGAGCGCCATGGCATGCAATGCCGATGCGGCTTCTCCACAGGCTGTGTAAGCCTTGCCGGTTAGCCCGGGCGAGAACTTACACGCCCGGGAGGGGAGGCGCGGGGCACCACGCCAGTCCGCAGCGGTCTTGGGACACAGGTGCATCACCACCGACCGCTCGACTGGAGGGATTCCCACGTAACCCTTCACCGCACCGCCATCGAGGGAGGTGAGGACGGAGGAGTCCGTCGATCGCGAGCGAGCGCTATATGGCGCTGCCCACGACTTCGAGATCTCCTGATGCACTTCCGGGAAGAAAGGCACCGGGGCGGGGCGCTGAGAACCAGCACGGGCCGTCCCGAGAAACCAATCGTCCAACCGTGAAGGTTCGGGACACGGTGGAGGATTCCACTCGAGCCCTACGCTTGCGGCGGCCCGGGAAAACATAGCCGTAAGCTCTGGGTCAGACTCGGGCAACGCTGTCACACCCGAAGGGGGCAGCTCAGCCGAATCCTCATCCTCAGAGCCCATTAGCTCGTCCCCCGATGCTGCGACCGACATCCTGTCTTCCGCCGGAGCCCCGAAGGAAACGGCTGGCACTCCACGTGAGAGGTCAGCACGCTCCTTCGGAAACTCCACCGGCACAGCGGAGGGGGGAGGGGCCCGAGGAGCCATTTGACCCGTCGGGTTTGCCCTGACCCTCACCCTCAGGTCCCCACCCAAGTCATCAGCCAGAGTAGCAGCCCTCTGCTTAGGCGCAGAGGGACCGCTAGACCGGGGGATGCGCGAGGGTGCTCCACCTGCCTTGAGGTATTGGAGTCTGGACCTCAACACTGCGATGGTCATATTCCCGCAGTGAGAACATGACTCATTCACGAACACAGCCTCAGCGTGCTGAATGCCCAGACACGTGAGACAACGAACGTGACCGTCAAGCGGGGACAGAAAGCGACTGCACCCAGAAACACACGGCTTGAATGACATCTTGAAAAAGACGCAGGGTCAAACCGTGTTGCTCTTTTAGGATGGAAAACTGCTCTTTTAGTTGTGCTGAAGCACTCAGGGAGATGACCGCGGTCAGCACGCAGTCCACAGTGCAAGCCTGCGTGTGACACTCAAAAAAGGGGAAAACGCCCAGCGAACCAACAATAGGAAAGCTCTTTGAATGCAAACGATTGCAACTTGATCGGTCTCTCGCTGAGAAGCGCTGTCACACCCGCGCTGGCAGTTCCTTCCTTCTCCAAGACTCAGTCTTTATAACACTCTTCGTGGCAACAGCAATGAACTGTTCGGCTCCGAAGTTGAAAGCATTTGATCTGCCATTCCACTTCCTATTTATACCCGCGCTGCGGGGCGGAGCGTGGAATGTGTGGATCACATGCCAATCTCCGATTGGCTCGTTTTTATACACTCAAAGTGGATAGGTCTCTGAGGTCAGATCCCAATTCGTCGGTTCAGTTCTGACGTACGTCGAACGTGACCGACTGAAAGGGAACTGGGGGATTTTGCCGCTTGGTTTTAGCAAAGACTTCATACATACGGTGGTGCACTTCGATTACTTATGAATAGGAGAAAGTGCAACGCCCAATATGGCAAATAAGCCCTGCCTTCTAAATGAAAGAACCAATCGTTGATTAGAACAGGCTTAGGACGGCACATTGGCTTTGTACAGGTTGAAAAATTCTGTGTGATTTTAAGCATTTAGAACCCGGATTAATGAGAAAGTTGTAGTCAGATATCAGTGATTTCAAATATGAAATTGAATCATAAACTTGGCAAACAGTTTTGGAGAATTGGATGTTAACCCGGGATGGAGCTGCGCTTGCAAGCCCGAGAGGCCTTTCAAAGATGGGTGCCGAGTGAAATGACTTGTCTTAAAGGGACTTAGTAAATAAATTAATGTTACCAGATTAATAAAATGCTATTTTATTTTTAAATTTACCAATTTACACATTATTACTGGTTTATTATGAGTTCTGAAGACAAAAAAGTAATACGATTGATCACAATTTAGCATGTTTCTCTCATTGTTATTGTTTTTTAAACTAAAATTAAAACAGTTACAATAGTTTTTGTTAATTAAAAAATATATAAATATATACATTTTAGATGGAAAAAAAATGTTGCTTCGGGAAATTAACTGAAATAAGTTCATAAGTAAAAAAATTAACTGAAACTAGTATTAGAAGACTGTTAGGGTTAAAATAAGTTGACATGTAGTTGTAAAGTTACTTACAGTTATAGTATACTCTGTTGGGGACCAACAGAGTAAAGGCGTAGCAGAGATTCTAATACAGAAGTCTATTATTTAGAGTTAGTTGACACAATGTAGGCAACAGAATGTTCAAAAGCGACCATCAAAATAAAGTGTTTCCAAAAATTTGAAAACCCATGATATAGGCCATCTTACCTATAGCACAGTGAGGTTGCTCAGACCGTTTGGGTTGTTTGGGTTGACCTCACAAATATACACCCCAGCATCAGATGTTTCAGCACAGATAACCCTGAATAAAACGGGAGGGTTCTGCACAAGAGCCATCCTTCTGTCCCAAGAGGTCTTCCATTGTTGTACAGCAGCTGTGTCAAAAGTGACACTGAGATTAACAAACTGCTGGTTTATTGTAACCAAGTCTGTATATTCCCATTCTCACCCTCTTGGCTTGAACAGCAGAAGTTCCTGGAGAAGTGTAACACCACAAGACGTGTGTGTTAGATGTGCAGGTCAACTCAGCCGATGAATCACTGAGGGCTTTACCACAACCGCCTGCCCTGACCTCATCTGTACAGGGATAAAAGAAACATCAGGGGTCAGTTGTTCAAAAAGTTTAATCTGGATCAGAATGATCTGGATTTGGAAATCCCATGTTTTGCTATCGAGGATCAGGTAATCCATCTTGTGCCAGGTTTTCAAAGCAAAATTGGATTGATTCACACTCTGATCCAGATACACAGATGACCAAATTTGGAATGCTCTACGGCTATACTGGGATCAGTAATCCAGATTTTTTTTGGATCAAAGGTATATCCTACATTTATTAAATCTAATTAAAAAGTTTTGGACAACACAAACTGATGATTTGATCCAGATACCAAGATTGGATTTTGTGATCTAATCTGATTTCAGAAACCCTTTTTTCCTTTGAACAAGATTTTCACGATTTGATCCAATCCGACCGATCCGATTATCCAAATTCCGATTCGATGACTTTTGAACAACTGGCCCGGTTTTTCAAAAGGTTTAATCCGAATAAAATTTATCCAGATTTAGTAATCCTTTTTTTGCGATCCGTGAGCACGTAATCCAGTTTACTTTTGGAGGCGGTTTTTAAAAAGCAACATCCGATTGGATCAATCTGATCTGGATAGGACCTTTTTTAGGATCACCAAATCCGGATAACCAGTGCTCAAACAGGATAGGAAATCATAATGTATTTATGTACATATAAATATAGATATATAGATATGTAAAGAGCAACAAGTAGAATAGCCAGTGTGAGGTCAATATAAGTTTATTTTTATTTGAAATGAAAACACGCATTTAAAAAAAACTAAAAGCAAAAAAAAAAACATCCTCTTCCAGCAGTCCGCTCATCTGAGACCTACAACACAAACACTGTACATTCAGGATATTTATAACAAGAATCAAGTATAGATGTACTGTAATCATTGCATGCATCACTAATAAATATTCTAATATATACATATTTTCGATTGTGATGAATATATATATCAATTAGTGACAGAATAAAATGTATTGTTTTGGGTCAATTTTGACAGCTGTTTGGGAGATTATTTTGAGGCCAAACTCTTTCCTTTGCTGTATGCCTTTACTGAAAGGCTGAATACGTTAAAGCCTACCAAATCACTGTAGCCTGACGGATGAACTAATCAAATTAAAACCTTATGAATAAATAGGATATCTTGTAAGATACTGGATCCAAATATAGTATTATGTGATACATTTTGAAAGTTTTCATAACATTTTGGGCATGAAATCCACGCTTACCGGTAATGCAGATTTTTTTTGGATCAAAGTGATCCAAATCCTTCAAAAATGTTCTGAAAAACCCAAACTAAAGGTTTGATCCGGATCAAAACCAAGATTGGTTTACGTGATCTAATCCGTTTATGTAATCCATTTTTTCTTTTGAAAAACACATTTTCAAGATTTTATCCAATCCGTTATCCAAAATCCTAGTGAATTACTTTTGAAAAACCGGGCCCTGGAGATTAATGCTGTATAGCTTGAGAAAACTTCATACTTTATAATGAAATAAAAAAATAGTACAACATACGCCACAAGAGTTTGTGTCAGTAAGATTAAAGGTGTCATGAACTGGCTTTTTAAAAAATGTTATACTGTTGTCTGAGGTCAACTAATGATGTTTGTGTGGTTTTTACATTCAAAAACATCATAACTAATAAGTAATAGGCTATTTTCTACTCTGGTTTTGAGGCTCTCTCCAAAACGCTGGGTTCTGATGGGCGGCACGCACTGGAGACTTGGAAGTAAATGCCCACGGCTAGGATTGGATAAGATTTGCATATTTAACGAGCTTCTCCTCCCCTGTCAGTTCACACACAGGAGGGGTTGTTTTGAAAGCAGCAACCGGAATAATTCTCTGACGGGGCTCTCAAAACGTATTTATAAAACAAACGATTTATCTCTCATCCACCCGTGATTGATATATTTTTTGATTGCTTGGCCCGCCCGATCGGTGGACATAAATGCAAACCTCACACACATAAGTGGGCACGCGCTCTTCAAACATCAAATCAAGAGAGTGAACAAGGCAGATCAAGAAATGAATGTTATTTCACTATTTAATATTCTCCCGCCTGCCGATGTGCTTACGTTACGTTATGTCTGGAAAACACCGGGAGCTTTGCGAGCCCTGAGAGTCTGATCCCAAATCGCAAGGAACCAACAAATAAGGGATTCTCCAGCCTGTGACAGCGTGCTAAGGTATGATCAGTTAGACACGTACACATAATCAATATCTATAATAATGCAATACTATCACATATAAAAACATGTTTCACATAAGTGTGCTGCACCATTCCTGTCGAATACAATATAGAAGGCACAGCATTGTGTTTTAATCTCAATGTCTGCAAATCCAGTGTCGACCGGTGTCTTGTTTACAAACGATTATCTTGCTATCTTCGGTATGTTTATTGCTCGTTTAGCTCCACGAGTCGGTAAGTGGAGCTACAGAAGCAGCGTACACATTTATCTGTAGAGGCGGCAATTCCCTTTCTAATACGTCATTGATTTGAGAATCTTAGTTTTCTGGACATGGTGTCTATAAAAGCTTTTCTTTTACTAACAAGGAAGTTTTCAGCTCTAAAACGTACAGGATATTCTTATATTACCATGACCTTTTATATATCAAAGAAAAGACTCAAGGGAAAGATGATTTATCAATTCATCAGCCCTTTAAATAAGGAAATGAATACTGGTGTTCAGAAAGAATGCATTAAACTGATCACAAGTAATAGTAAAGGGATTTATAAAGTTACAACAGATTTCTATTTCAAATAAGTGTTGTTCTTTTGAAATGTCAAAGAATGTAAAAAAAAATACACAACAAAAAAGCAGCACAACTGTTTTCAACATATTAAAATACTAATATTTCAGCATATTAAAATACTAGAGTAATGGCTTCTGAAAATTCAGCTTCATCACAGTAATACATGTATATTCAAATGGAAATTTTAAATTGTAATATTTCACACTATACTTTTTTTTTTTTTTACTGTATGCTTGATCAAATAAATGCAGCCTCGAACATAAGAGCTTTATTTTAAAAATTATTTAAAAAAAAACTATTTCAAATCAATATGTAATGACTGAAAAGGTTGATGGAATTACTCACCAAAGTACTGGAACCAGCGGCGTAGCACCAAATTTTGGGCCCTGGGTACAAACCATCTTGCTGGGCCCCTGTACCATGTATGTGTATGTATAGAAAACTGACTTCTAAGGGCCCCCCCTACCTCGGGCCCTGGTTACTCGGTACCCTTTATCCCCCCAGTCCGACGCCCCTGACTGGAACAAAAACCATGTTGTGAGGGCAGTGTGAGCAAATGCCATTATGCCTTTAATATTTTGTTGCCCTGGGACTGAGATAAGGAACAGCTCATAACTGGTCGGGTCTGACTAACAGAAAGCACAACAATGTTTAGACTGAGCCCGCAGAAATGGGAGGGATCTCAAACTGAGCTCTCTTGCACACAAAGCAAGTAAAAAAAAGAAACTTCTGCAGCCAAAATAAAGTTTATGATTTCAATATTTAAGATACTGGTTTGGAAATACAGTTTCACAGGGTCAATCCAATGCCACATGTTTTTTGAAACAATTGTAATATAACATTTTGAAAGAAATGTTTACAATACATTTTTGTATTGGTTTAATTAAAACAAAGTGATTCAAACAAACACCACCCCTTGAACACTTTTCTCCCTCCACACCTTTTTCATGCCTCTCTGCTTCCATCATGTGGACATTTACAGCATAAAGTTTTCAATTCTATATTATGCAATTATATATTATAAAAAAAATGAGTGAAAAAGACCTAATTACAAAGTAGATTATTCACTGCACAGAGAATAACAATCTGCATTAACACAAATATCAAACTATCAAAAATGAGAAAACGTTGCTTCCAATATTCAAGTCATTAAACCACAAGGCTAGTTTTTCATATATTATCATGTACACATGAACAGATAAATGTACACTTCCATGTAACTTACATAATCAACTCATTTACAAGCTGAGAGTCTTTCCTGCTCCAGTAAACAAGCACGGCAGTTTCTGGCATGTGCTTGTTTTATAATCTAAATCATAAGACATTTTAAGACAGCCTTTTCATGGGCTTTCGTTTTATTTTCTATTTTAAAGTTTACCCTTTGCTCTCTCACAGACACTATAAATTCCTCTGAACGGCCAGAAATGTTTAAGTGAGAAAATAAAAGCACTGCTCGTCTTTAGAAATCTGTCAACTGCTTTCAGAAAAAGAGAAAACTCCTGAGAGAAACGGAGGCACAAGAGGCACAATAACAGCTAGTGTGAAATATTTGTGAACTACTGAATGAATACCATGAATTTAAATGAGCAACTAAATAACTGGATATATCTGAATCCATAAACACAACTGTTGTAAACAGTGGACCATCATCAGTGACGTGCATCCCTTCATATCATCTGATATTATAATTGTGTAACACTGTAAAGTTGACAAAATAAATGAAAAACACTGTTCTCGTCAGGCTAACAATTTGAAAAGATGACGAGAACACATCAAAACACAAATTACGCTCAGTAAAAAAACACATAGATACTTTATAAAACAAACTAAAGTTGTTTTGACAGATAACTATATTTTATTGTACTTTACTCTGTATAAAAACGTCAACTGTTGTTATATTTCTAGCCACCTTCGTCAAAACTCTCCCTTGTATGTTTGGCTAAGTTTTATAAGTCTTTAGCACATTATTGGACTTTATGGTTGTTACACCAGTGACCCCGCGTGGTTCTGGGTGGGCACCATGACTGGCACCGCCCCCATGCGGGACAGAGTTGCAGTGTTTATAGGCATGTTGAGCGGGCACGGGGCCTGCGGCTGCGGGCCCTCAGTCCTGTGTGTGGAGGAGCTGTTGGGGTTGAGGCCTGCAGGACTGTGGTGGCGATGGTGGCGAAGTGTGTGGTTGGGTGTGCTGTTGATGTTGTATCCGGGCAGGCCGTGAAGTGGGTTGGGATCTCCTGGGCGGAGGCGGTAAGTGGTTGTGCTACCGGAGGTGGTGAGGATGGAGGCAGTGTCCAAGGCACCTGGGGGGAATGAGTAATGGTTGTTTTGGAGCGGATGGTGAGGGTCCTGTGCAGGAGGACTGGTGGCGATGGAGGACAATGTGCCGTTCTTGGATATGATGTCCGATCCTGTGCCACTTTTAGCCCAGGAGACGCGTTTCGGGGCCTGTGCATCTTCCCTGAAGCAATGGAAAGCAGATACTGTAATACACACAGCTAATCTAGCATTATGACATTGTTGAATGAAGTACACAAATCAGTGTAAAAACTACAGATACCCTAATATAAAATATTACTTCAGTAAAAGTACCCATTTACTACAAAAGTACTGATCAATAAACCGTTTATTTATTCTAGCCAGCATTAGTGATTATTTAGCACTAATAAAATATTAGTGCAGCCATTTGATATGTATTGTACGGAGCCCCTAAAGGGACCTTTTCAAGAAATAAAAAATATACAGACTTTCACTTGTGCATGAGAAACTTACCTCGTGCTCACAAGAAACTACTGTGTGTGCACTGGAATTTTTTGTGCGTTCAGACCTACAATTTCCATTTTTCCTGTACTGTCTATAATGTATTTGCTTTTTGCATCATGTCCATTATACTATGAAGAAAACGAGAGGATGGATGCGCATGAATTAATTAAGATCTGATTTGTTAGGGCAGTATACATCTAATATCACAGCCTTATGTCCACTTTAAAACCATTCTCTGAGATGGCCGAGACACCAGACATTTTCTTATGGTGCAATATGGTAGTGTGCGTCACTCCGATTTGCGAATTTGTGGCTTTCGTTAGGCCAGTGCATCATATTTCAAGGCCTTATCTCCACTTTAATGAATGTAACTCTGTGACGGCAGAGAAACCGTGCTATGAAATGAGCTCACTGTGCAGTCATATGCCAAGTTTAATGGTTCACAGAAAAAACATGAAAGAGAAGAATTTGAATTTGGTTAGGGCATATATATAGTCCCATATAAAAATTATCGGAACCGTAAAATGTACAAAAATGTTGTATTTCACAAGATTAAAACCCCATCTATTAAACCACTTTGTCTGATTTAACACTTCCTCACAGGTGGCGGAGAAATGCTTATTTTCTTCATTTAATTCTTTCAGCACTTATTGCGAGCAGAGGCATAGACTTTAAGGACTTTAAATATAAAGGGGAGGCTCATACTTCAAAAAAAATGACAAATGAATAAAGCTGGGCTCATTCTCATACTAGACAAACTGTTTCAATAAAACATAAAAACATGTGAGCACTTGTTTATCAGCCCAATAAACACAGCCGTATTTCGTCATCAGCACATTTCACGGCCGCCACAGAGGATGCCACAAATCTGACATAAGGCCGTGATATTAGAGATGGCCTATACTGCCCTAATGATCAAGCCAAATTTTGAGCAAATACAGCTTTATTAATTATTGTGCAGGGAACGTCTAATATGTCTAATTAAAAAAGAAATCTATGCAACATAAATCAGATGTCTCACAGACGCAAGATTCTAATCGTTAATGTCTTAAATACGTCCAATGGATGTCCTTTGAAAGTCTGACAAGGACTTCTATGCAACGTATTTTAAATGAGCAAAAAAATACATCTTTCAGATGAAAATGAGCACAGACATCTCTGAAATATTTGTGCTATCTGGGTCCATACTCATGAGTGTGGAATTTTTTTTTCACATTTCATTCACAAATAACTGACAGTAATGAACTTAAAACATGATATTAATTTACAATAATCAATACTAAAATTCTGTTCTGTAATTTACTTTTCATGCCATTTGGTCACAAATCAGTTTTTATTTCAAAATTATGGAGGAACAGTATGTTTTTATGAATGGTAGTAAAGTTGAAACGTTTGATATTACGCTTTGGAATGTAGTGAAGTAAAAAAAAAAAAAAAAGTACAGTAATGAAGTCAAAGTTTTTCGTTTCCAGCACTGGATTTTGATGAAATGTAAGACAGGCTCTCACTTGATATCATTGGCCACTTCATCCTCAGTGTCATGATTTCTCCTCAGGATAAAGATCAGGAATAAGACCAGAGCCATCAGACCCACCACAGAGCCCACCGTGGCCCCTGCGATGACCCAGGCATTGTTAGCTGCGGCCACATGAGGAACAATTCAGTTAGTGATACAGTGAGTGTGGAAATCGACAGTATAAGGGACTGATACTTACGGGTGGAGACCTCTAGATTGATGTGGCAGCTGTCAGTTCCAGCTGTGTTGCTGGCACGGCAAATATACTTGCCGGACATGCTTTTGGTGAGGTTGCTAAGTCGAAGGGTGCCCTGTCTCTCATCTGAAAACAGAATCAAACATTCATACCGTCATCACTGAACATCAAATTAGTGTTTCCAATAGAGTTCACCACTCCCTATTCATCTTTCAGCTGACCTCTATGAGCAAGGTATTGCAGTGCATGACTATTCTACATCTATGGGTGTTTGTTCCAATTATTAGCACTTTTGGTCCTGAGGACTTTTAGAAATTAAATTCTATTTAAAATGTTTCACACACTCACTAATTTGTTCACTAACTTTAGCCTGATTCGGACGGTAATTGTTTCTTGTGGGGTCGTAAGGTATTTTCATCATTGACGGGCTAGTCGGTGATTTTATTGCTGTCCGAATCCAGAATGTCAGTGTTTTTCTCCCACCACCCGCGTAAATAAATCTCCAGTCGAATTACCTACTGGTTTTTGACAAACCAGAGGTTGTGTGGTGATTTAATTACCGTCTGAATCTACATCTCTGAGTTTTCAAGAAGAGATCGCTTCAAAATTCACTGTTTATATCCTTTTTGACCACTGTGGTCAAAAAGGATATATTGCGTGTCGTTGCGTTTCTCTGTAATTTGGATGCATTTTAAAGATCTAGCCTACACTTTTATTACTGAAATGCTGGAAGGTATTTACAAGAATAATCTTTCATTACTGCGCAAAAGAGAAAGAGAAGGAAAAACACGTAAATATTTGAAATAAACCGTTATTACGGCAGAAATTAACGTTATATGGGTTACATTTGCAGCATTGTATTAACTTATTTCCTCTCATTTACACATTTTTTAAATGACATATACCTATTTTTAAACAGGAGATTTAAATAATTCCTATTATTAAATTAAATAGGCCTATGATTTTATTCTTATTATTCCAAGCATATGACACTTTTACAGCAGACAATCATCGGACTGACCACGTGAGCAGGTTCACAGGTGTGCAGGATCACAAAACTTGCTCCTCCACCAGAAATAAATCACCATCCTAATGCATGACTTGTATCACTGAGGTGGCATGCAAATTTATTTTTATGAACGTCCACATGAGTAACAAATACCATCTGAATAGGACTATTGTTAAACAGTACTGTTCAGAATTTTGGGGTAATATTTTAAATAGTCACCTTTTTTTTAGGTCATCATTTTGGTGATTAGTGTTTGCTTTAGATATTACAAATGTTTAGTTATTACTAATTATTATACTGACTAATTATTACAAAAGTTTTTTTTTCACAATTCATTTTGTGAATAAATTGCGGTTAATTCTTTTTTTTTTTTTGATTGACAGCACTAATGTATATATCCTTTGAAAACAGGAAGCTCTAAAGGCAGCTGACGGATGCAAATATAGGACATAGCTGTTAAATATCTGGCTAAAATTATGTTGACAAAATACTATTTCTATTTTCACTGCATGGCAGTGGAGAGAAGTATGGGAAGCTGAAACCATAAATACAGAGAACAAACATCACATTTTGGCCATTATTATTATAGTGTTGGCAGAGACTGCAGTCGAACCATCTGCTGCTGTAGCTTCTGTCCACACTGATTGGCCCGCAGTGATGAGCAGCCAAACTCAAATTCCTCAGTGGCCCAGGCCAGACGCCCAGGGACCGGAGTCTAGGCTGTACAGATTTTACAAGCACTTTTATACTAATGAAGAGTCACTTAAAATGATTGGCTTCATAAATGTACTCTTCAATTGTATGTTAAAAAAAACATGCGACGATGGCTTATTCAGGATGTGATGTTTCTACAGTGAACAAACAACAAGACACGGGACAGATTTGAGCTCTCTAACAAAATACACAAATAGTACAGAATCACACGATTCATAATTTCAAAAATGGGAGGGAACAAAAAAGATGAAAGGGAGTAGGATGATATTTAATATGCTTTTATACTGATATGTTTGGGATATTGAATGACTCTAATCTCACTGACACACACTGATACAAATGGCTGATTGCTAAAAATGCTTAGATATCAAGCTAAGCTTTTTTTGTGCGTGTCCTTTTTGCAGTCTTTGCTGTGCAGATGCAGATAAACCTCATTCTGTGAAGGTTAGGAGTGCTGTGGGACTCAAAATAGTGTATGAACGTTGCATGTTTTTCACAGAATGATGAGCCGCAACTGTCATGACTGGAGGAGACAGGAAATGAAATGAAGAATATGGCAGACAGGATCAGGAAATGACCCCAGCCAGCTTCGAACTCTGCCAGGACACATTTCTAAATATTTATATCTGACAATATTTGACAACGATATAACAAAGATTAACATGATATCATATCATATATCATTTCATTATAACATTATCTTTAAATGTGGACTCAGTATTTTGTTGTGCTTGTCATCTTTGACCAGAATCACGTATGTGTGTGAAATTAGTTTTCAGTTATCAACAGCATTTTGTTCACAGTCAGCCATGATTCGTTTGTACTAAAAGGGAGGTTACAGAATTTAAACAATCCTCTGAAGTAACATCACTTAAAACTTTAAATAATAAAATGTGTTTAAAAGAAACAAAATAAAAATTACACTTCAGTTCAAAAGTTTGGGTTCAGTGAAAATATAAAAATATAGTTACAATTAGATTTTTTCAGCATCATTCCTCCAGACTTCAGATCCTTCATAAAATCATTCTTATATGATCATATGCAGTCCAAGAAACATTTCTTATTATTTTCAGTGTTAAGTCACAGTTGTGCTGCTTTTTTTTGTAAAAAAAAAAAACCATGAAAACATTTTTTTGATTAACAGATTTTTTTTATCACAACATAAATGTCTTTACTGTCGCTTTTCCATTTAATGCATCCTTGCTAAATAAAAGTACAGCATTCATCAAATTTCAATAATTCTGACCCCCAAACATTTTGAATGATAGTGCAAGTATTATATTACTGGATTCCTTATTCCAGTAAAAAAAAAAATGAGCAAGAGTGCACTATACATTTAACGTGGCTCTAAAGAGTGTCTCTAAAGGAGTTCTCGCTATCCTAGGATCTGTTCCCTTACCCAGGTATCCCAGTACAAGCACAGGCTGGGGGCAGGACCTCCACTCTGTGAATGTGAAGATGAGAATAACAGAGAGAGGACGAGAGGAAGACAGATGACCAGGAGAACACAATACGTTTGTCTTTCCTGAGGGGAGAGTTACTGGGAACCTCGCCTCCCTCAGGACTCTCATGTCGGGAGGGGAAAAAAGGGAGACGCACGTGCCTGGGATCAAGGAGAAAATTTGCTGCATAGTTGATAAGTATAAGCCTGCTTTCATGAACAGCTGGCACTGTAGCGTATTTCAACTAAAGATTTGTGCTGATCAGAACTGACATGTCAACAGAAATCATCATGATATATTTTGGAAAAACCCATTGGATACTAAATGCAAAGTTTCTAGTTCTGCAACTTTAATATGTCATGCATGCTTTGGACTTGAGAGAATGTGCCAGTGCTGTAGACATTTTGTAAGACGTTCCTGGCACTCAGTCAAGGTCAAACCTGCCGTGTTCAGGAGCTGATGGGAATGTGTCTCTCTGAGGGTAACAGAGTTATTTCCACCTCTCCTCAGGCCAAAGAGAAGGACACATGCTAAATCTATGATAAATGATGCATGTGTTCTTCCTCTCTACACAGCACCTGGCCAATCTAATCAAAATAACAACCCCTTAAGATGATAATACAATAATAACAAAATAATACACTACTGTGTTCACACATTTGGGGTCAGTACGTTTTTAAAAAAACTGCACCAAAACTGCATTTATTTGATCAAAAATACAGTAAGATTTTTTTTTTAGAAATATTATTATAATTAAGCTGTTTTCTATTTTAATATATTTAAAATGCCTTTTTTTCCCTGTGAAGTCAAAGTTTAATTTTTATTGTTCTGTCACATGATCCTTTAGAAATCATAATTGGTACTTAAGTAACATATCTTATCATTATAATAAAATTAAAAAATAGTGAAAACTGTGAGACATTTTTTTAAAATTTTCTTTAATGTCTTTGACATTTTCTTTGATGAATAGAAAGCTTTGTAACATTATAAATGTCTTTACTGTAACTTTTTAACAATTAAATACATCCTTGCTGAAAAAAATGATCATACTGACCAGTACATGTTGAATGGTCATGTATTTCTTCATGCCTTTTTGTGTCATGGATTCCCTTAGGGATTTAAATTTTTTTATTTAAATTATAGAGCAAAATAAGCAATTTGGTTAACATTACTTGAAGATACTTAAATTGATGTTGTTCTACAACATGCATTACAGTCAAATAACATGAATTTTGAACTGTTGTTTGACTTGAAATGTCCGTGGTTGAAACGGTTGACTGATTTGTACAGAATGTAAACCAGGAAATTCCTGGGGGAACACATGGTGAATTAGCCTTCTGGGTTGGTTTACAAACTGATGTCATAAATGCACAGTATTATAATCATATTCTAATTACTTTTAAATCTAGTTAGTTTTGTGCTATACGTGAAAAGCAGTTAAAAACTTTTTTTTTTTAAGAAAGAAAAAATAAGCACTTATGTACAGTAAGTAGAACCTGATTATTCATCATAAATAATTGTAATGCAGCATAGCAAATAATTTGTAGCCCAAATAGGTTTCTATTACAACAACACCTCTTATCCTGACAAGCCAGACCCACATCAAGATGTTTGGTCTGGAAACTCATCATTGACAGGGCTCAATCCGAGGGGCGGGATAAACGGTTGTCTTTCAAACTCCCTCTGCACGCGATAGGATAGCGCTACAACCAACCAGAGCAACGAAGGTGAAGCAGAGCTAGTTGATAGATTAAACATTCGCCGTATCCGGTCAGCAAAACTCCGAACCTTTTTAAGAATGACTTCAGTGCTGTTCTTTTTTCTGTTCTCAGAGAAAAGTTTAGAGCCGCGGTAAAAACTGATTCAAAAGACCACCGTTCACCAGTTTCTGTGTTGACTAGAAGCACGCAAGCGCAACTCTGCCATCATTATGTTAAGCCCCGCCCACCAACTCTATACACAATGTAATTGGTCCAACCAGAGTTTGGTTTTTACAGCTCAGGGGTCTCATGTATAAAACTTTGTGTAGATTTCATCCTAAAAGTGTACGTACGTACAAAAGCTAGATTTTGCATACACACAAAAAAAGCTTCTTCGTGACAGTTTTGTAATGAACACCGGAGTAGTTAGGAATGATGTTGATAAGTTTTTAAATACATTTTGAATTCTGTTTGGATTTTACTAGATGTATATAGCATGAAATCGTCACAAATAACACTGTTGGATTTAATCTTCATGATAATGTGGTTATAACGTATGAAATGGAGTGAAAATTAAATATAATTCATTCTTATAATCGTTCTTCTCACATTTATTTTCTACAGTTCTAACTTCAGTTCACGACTTCACCATCTGTGTCGCCAATTCCCTTTGTCTCCAGAATGTGCGTACGCACAGACCAAAGTTTGCTTAAAGGTGCGCACATTCCGCACCTTTAAGCAAAAGGTGCGCACGTCAAGTTAGTTTTTTTATAGATCACAACCTTTGCATGGGAACTGGCATATGTACGGTTCCAGCCCCGTTTTGTGCGTACGAACGCTTTATAAATGAGACCCCAGAAGTGTATTGAGAGTTGCTAGATGACACTTGCGGCAGATTAGATTTGCTGCCGCTAGGGTGCGTCTAGATTTCTAGGCTAACCTTCTCTAGCTTTCAATCAATCAATCAATCAACTTTATTTATATAGCGCTTTTACAATCACGATTGTGTCAAAGCAGCTTCACAGTGTCAAACAGGATAATATTGCGACAAAATTAGATTTGGCTGTACAGTCGTACTGGAGAAAACAGTGATGTTATCAGCTTATTTTAATTTATCATATAGCAACAATGTTGGCAGATCAGTATTATAGTTTATAGAATTAAATAAGACCTAATTCATACATTTTATTTGTATAATAAGTTGAATAACTTTAATCATATTTTTTAGTGTCCCCAACTGAGCAAGCCAAGCCAAAGGTGACAAGATATAACTTTGTGACAAGATATAACTGCTTGTTAATTGCTAAATTCCATAATTGTTAATGACAGGATTATCTTCATTTAACAAGACTATAAATGTCAATAATTAATATAATTATTTAATTTAAATGATTATAATTATTTTATAATCAGGTTTCAATTGTATTTTTGCCACACACTCATGCTATTTGAGTAATTAATAGTTGTCTAAATATACTTAGTTTTCTAAATTTGAATTACTTTAGTATAGTACGTTTTAATGCCAGTGTATCTCTTTAACCAAGCTAACATTGAAACAAAGAAAATAATATTTTTATTCAGCAAGGACACATTGATTTTAATATATATATGATCATATAATATTATTAAATAATATGAAATTTTATTAAATAAATGCAGCCTTGGTGAGCATTATAGACTTATTTTCAAAAACATTAAACAATCTTACCAGCCCCAAAATATTTATTCTAAATTAACCACATTTCAATAATTTAAACATCAATTCATACAGCAAATTTAACACCTTTTAAATTAATCCACAGAAGCTCCTGAATTTGTTCTCAGATATAAAAAAAAGAGAGAGTGAAGCAAACAATGGCATTCATATGTAGGAGACTCACTTTGCATGGGAGAGAAGAAAACCTCAGAGAGCGGCGCTGCTTTGGTCCATTTGTACTGAGGAACAGGTTTGCCATAGCTGGATTTACAACTCAGCGTTACGTTGCCACTCAGTACAGGATTTCCTGTCATAGAGCATACGGGCGGGGTCGGAGGAACTAGAACAAAGAGAGAAATCATGAGATAGAAAGCTAAAGGTAATAAATATGTTACTATAAGCATTGCATTTTGTCAATGTACCTTTAACATTGAGGTGTAGTTCCCCTAAAAGGCCTATAGCTCCTGGGATGACAACATTGCAGACGTAGCGTCCGGAGTCGGACTCCTGTGTGTTGTTGATGTAGATGGACAGATTGGCGGAGGGCATAGACATGGCAAAACCCACCCGCTTCCGAAAGTCAGGACTACCTATGCCAATCTGTCCTGTGGAGTAGGAGATGACCTGCAGTGCAAAAGCACAGACACCTTAACACTAGGCATCTGCAATACTACACATTTGATATTGGTTGCCTGAACCAAGCAGATACATAAACGGAGACAAAGGAAAAACACACAGAGAGCAGGAGTTTTGGAGTATGATTTTTGTCTTCAAACCAAACTTGTTTCTTCAGCCAACAAATGTTAAATCCCATCTGGCTAGCGCACTTTCCCTAATGTTTACACTTTAGGTCAGTAGGCGGAGAGTAGGCAGTCTTTTGTGGCTGTTTGAACTCATTCAACCGCATGAACGTCTACACTACACTAAAGCAATCTGGTTGAATGTGAACTCTTAATGCTTCAGCATACCAAGACATTTTGGACAATTTCTTGCTCCCTACTTTGTGGGAACAGTTTGGGGATGGCCCCTTCTTGTTCCAACATGACTGTGCACCAGTGCACAAAGCAAGGTCCAAAGAGACATGGATGAGTTTGGTGTGAAGGAACTTGATTGGCCTGCACAGAGTCCTGACCTCAACCCGATAAAACACCTTTGGGATAAATTAGAGCGGTGCCTGCGAGCCAGGCCTTCTCGTCAGCAATCAGTGTCTGACCTCATAAATGCACTTCTAGAAGAATGGTCAAAAATTCCCATAAACACACTCCTAAACCTTGTGGAAAGCCTTCCCAGAAGAGTTGAAGCTGTTATAGCAGAAAAGGGTGGGCCAATTCCATATTAAACCCTACGGATTAAGAGGGATTTCAAAGTTTGTGTGCATGTAAAGGCATGAATCCTAAAACTTTTGGCAATATAATGTATATAGCACATACTAAATGCAAAAAATAGGCAGCTTTCAACAGATTAAAAAAGCAACAAAAAAAGCACCACTAAGAATATGAAGCAAAAACATCGACAGTATAGATCAACTAATAGGCTTGTAGGATATGGGCCTCTATATATCATTGCATATCAGCTGATTCATATGGTCAAAAACATTAAAATGATTGTCTTCTTGCACTGTTAAACGATTGGCCGATGATAATGATGGAGGCAAACTATCATGCTTAAGATAATCCTCAGATGCATGTGCAGATGGTCAAGTTCGCATTTTAGGCTGATTTTCCTTTATGATAAGCTAGTAGCAAGCATAGGCAAACGAGTGAAACTACAGATTATGATAAGTACACAAATATCGTTTGAACTCATGCAGACGTGTCACATGTACAGCATAACCTTACTCATTATCACACCTTGAGGATGTATTAGCTGACATTTACATCGCAACCTAGAACCTTCCGTGATAACAGCTCGAGATAATCCACTTCTTGCCTATCCATTAAATTCATCATGTTTTGTCATAAGCAGGCTTTGACCTTTCAAGTGTTCCATAGTCTTCCTGTGACATTAAAGTGAACCCATCTGTTGAGTGAGCCTGTGATAGAGGATGCAGATGCGAGGTGGGTCTGACATGTCAGGTCCATGTAATTTATTAGTCTGCTAATGGAGGACAACAGATTGTTCTCGCATGTAATCCGCCCATCTTTTTTTCACAATGACAGGAAAAAGAGGACAGGAAATGGTTAGCTGTCAAATTAAATCTACTTATTTTAAATTCAACATTAAGATATTGGGTTTATAAACGCGACACGTTTAGTTTTTGCCCCCATTATTCATGAGCTGAACTCAAAGATCTGCCCTTTTATTGTGGCCAGTCTTAGGGCACACCTGTGCAATAATCATGCTGTCTAATCAGCATCTTGCTATGCCACACCTGCACCATTAAAAATAAAGGTTCCAGGATGAACCAAAAATGGGGTTTCACAGTGATGCCATAGAAGAACCATTTTTGGTTCGTCAAAGAACCATTTTGTGAAAGAATTATGTTCACGGTTCTCTAATGTCAGTTAATGGTCACATGACATGCAGGTAAAGGAAAAAAAAATATTTTACATCTTTTAAGTAAGTGTTTTATTTTTGTTTTTATTTTTAAATGATTCATTTTTACTGCACATTTTTATGATTTAATTACTTAATAGCTTTTCATTAAACTCACAAACTGTGTTTGTGTGTATGTACGTGTGTGCGTGTGTGTGTTATAACAAGATTAATTTCAACATTATGATTTTGTCTTAAATATGTCAGGGCTCGACATTAAGCCTGTTCACATGCTTGTCCTTCAGACAAGTAAATCAGTCTATCACTTGAATATATATATATATATATATATATATATATATATATATATATATATATATATATATATATATATATATATATATATACACACTATTTCCAAACATACAAATATACTCACTTGTTTGGAGTCATTGGCCCAGAAGGTCCAGATGACTGTGTTCTTCTCGATGGAGTTTGTGGGGGTGTACCAGGCCTCCAGAACTGCCATTTGTCCCATGATTACCTCCATGTCTTTCCGTGGCACCTCGACCTGCTGAGAATCACCTGTGACAGCAGTGAAACAGCCATTGATGGGACTTATCCTGGATATCAGAGGGCAGGTTCGGCAACAGTGCTTGACATCATTAAATTGTACATTTAAAAAAAATCATAATCCTTCATAGGCAAAATTCCTAATCCATCCAAAAACACACAAAAATGGAGCCTTTACAGCCCCCAGGGTCCCAAGAATCATGTCCTGAAATAATGAATAAGGTGATACAAGGCAACTCTTTCAGCTAATACTGTAGAAAAAAAATGCATATTGGTACAAAAGCAAAACGTTTCAATGCATCCAAATTCTCAGAGCACTTTTGATTGATTTAATGAAGCAACTCTCAAATAACTCTGAGGTAATTGAAGTATTTGATTTGCTCTCTTACACAAAAAGAGGCCACAATGAATTGCCAAGCTAGTTTGAGCAAAGAGCAAGTGCACACAAAAGATACAGATATAAAACTAAATTAACTGGTTAATAAGGAAGACTGCAATCTCCTCGAATAAGAACATCTGTTGCCCACATGCAGTGGTTTCACTGAAGGAAACATGCTAAATGATACCCTGAGGTAATTAATTTAAGCAGGGATCACTCACAGGGCAGGAAGTCTCCTGAGCTGCTCAGCTGGAGGTGGATCAACTGATCCCAGCATTCCCAACTGTCCTGGTCAGCCAGTTTGGCGGTGGATCCTTCACTTACAGATAAACGTGGTGGTGGAGCTCTGCTGAGCTGCGCTGCGCCGCACTGCTGCTATATTCCCTTTTCTTTCAGCTTTAAACTGAATCAGTCTGTGACGTAAAGACTCCGGTTTCTTGCTTTAGGCTGAACGCTGCCCTCAAGCTGCTTTGTTATTGCTCATGAGACTGCGGCTCCATTTTTTAATTTCTGTTGTGGATCTGGACTAGTAATCCTCCAACAATCCGCGGCTCAATCTAGCAACGCTTTCTCCTGGAGGAGTCCTGCCTCACGTGAAACAAGTCAAACTCAGCTAGACTTAAAGATTATGTAACCGACGGCTCCTTTGACAACTACTTTTACTGCTGGACTGACTTCATTCATATTCGTACAGAAAGATAAACCTCGCAGATTAAAGGGTCTGATGGGAAACTGATCTAAAAGCACTGCCACATTCTTTAACATTTATCCTTATTTTACCTTACAGGGGGAGCTACACTAATAGGGAAATAGGGCACAATGTACTGTATCCATTTAACAGAGTTTTCTGTGTTTTACCTGCATTTTAAATTTTGCACTTCCCTGTGTTGTGTTTTAGGGTAAACGGAAATATCCATAAAAATACTGGATAATGTCCGGGTACTGCAGTGATTCCCCACCTTTTTTTTTTTTTTTTGCTGAACCTCTTCGACCTGACTGAGACTTTAAGGTAATAAGTTAGGTCAATAATAACATTAAATCAATAATAATTAATAAATAAATAAATAAATAAATAAATGAATAAAAATAAATAAATAAATAAATAAATAATAAATGAATGAATGAATGAATGAATGAATGAATGAATGAATGAATGAATGAATGAATGCATGAATGAATGAATGAATGAATAATTGAATGAATGAATGAATGAATGAATGAATGAATGAATGAATGAATGAATGCATGAATGAATGAATGAATGAATGAATGAATGAATGAATAAATAAATTAAGTTGCGGATATAACATGGACTTTTTTCAATTCAACATCAACATTTTGGGTTAAATAGAGATACTTAATAACCTAATTGTATATAACAGGGACTTATTTAAAAAATGTATTGCTGAACTCTTCATCCAAAAAATACAAGGCAATTTTATTTGTATAACACATTTCATACACAATTAAAATTGCTTTACATAGAACTTAATTAAAATAGTGATAACATTATGCATAAGATATAAGAATACCATGTGTAAGAATTTAAATAAAAACAAGGACAATTAAAATAGTTGTAAAGAGAAAGATGTTTTTTATATATATATATATAATGGTGAGAAATAGATCCCTATCTGCCTGATTCTAAATTCGGGTACCCCTATCTTAGATGGAAGAGATGGAGCAGGTTTCGCAATGTCTCCTGGACCTTACAAGTTGGTCCAAGACGGGCTCCTATAGGGGACATTACCTTTGCCCCGCAGGGCCTCCCCTATCTTAAATCCGCTTCTTTACACTGTCTGCTACCACAAGCAGAATGAAGCAAAGCACACTGCTCCCCTTTTCCAATCTCTTCCAGTCAGACAGACCTAACCAACAATAATAATCGACAAATACATCAGAAATAGAAATATACAGTTGTAAAGAGAATTAAAAAGAATAAAACGATGAAACGATGACCAAAAATAGGAACAACGGTAACATGGTTATAAAAAGAATAAAAAAGAATAAAAAATAAAATTACTATTATTATCTTAAGCAATAAATCAGTATATGATGATGATTTCTAAAGGATCATATCACACAGAAGACTAGCCACTATTATTTAAAATGATTATTATTACAATATAATTGTTTCACTTTATTTTTGATCAAATAAAATGCAGCTTTGCTGGCCATAAGACAATTCTTTCCAAAGAAAAGATTTTTCTTCTTTCCAACATTTAAAAATCTTACCGGCCCCAGCATTTGCACAATTTATTAAACGTACATATCTAACTAAATACGAGCATAAAAGTGTATTTAAAGATTTCCTTGGATATTAAGAGCAGCAAATTTTACTTTGGACTATCTGATTCAATCATAATATTACCCAAAACAGTATTGTGCTTGTTTCAGTCAGCCAGATTTGTTTTGCACTTTGTCAACCCTTAATCTTTTTAGTGGTAAAATCTCAATCTTCCCCTTCGTCCCACCCGGGGACTTTGGGAGTGTAAGTAGGACATGCGTCGCCTGGCCTCATGAAAGCGCTGTGCCGATATGTGGCGGCTCTCTGATGTGCCTCTGTGTGCCCAGGTTTATCCCTTACATTTCTGATCCATAGTTGTTTATTAAATCAAGGAAAATCTTCCCTAATCCCGTCACTGGCTCCATCTGTGCTCTAGACAGACACACACAGCACCGAGGTGGGGAGCCTGACATGGACACCTTGATTCGAGGATTACCACGTGGACACATTGCACACACAAAAAAAAGCATGTATATTTATACACACCTAGTGAACAAGTTATGCAACAAGCTATGCATCGTTTGTACCGTTAAACCAGCAGTTGCTGTTGATTGACAAGAACACTGACATTAATACCAGGTTTTGATATTCACACATAAAGTTCACAGTAGTATTTTATGCATTCAGAAGGTGAAGACAGGAGAAAAATCAATGGGTGAGGGAGATCTTTTGGAAACGTGGAAAATATCAACCCCCAATTAAAAATCAAACTAATGGTTGGAAAAAGAGATCATATAGGCTACTATTGTACAGACTATTGCTGTTACAGAAGGCCACCTAGTGAGGGCAGCACAATACTGCAGGACGCAACAAAGTAAAGATGATAGATGAGTTTAGATAAACAGATTTAATAGGGGATATGTCAATGCCACTGAGTCTCCTGTGCATTGAAAGGAATCAGAAATCCACATCAGACAACAATACATAAAGAAAATTTGAATAGAATTTGTCTCAAAGGACAAAAACATCACATAATTCTATATAATATCATATTAAAAATAAATAGTTTATATATATCAAATTAATTACATATGCTCAATAAGAATATGATTTTATTTAGAAATGAACAAACATTATAATATCGAGTGCTGCTTGAAGGTTTGTGAACCCCTTGCAGAATCTGTGAAAATGTAAACAATTTTAACAAAATAAGAGGGATGCAGGGACAAAATGCATGTTGTTTTTTATTTAGTACTGTCCTGAATAAGATATTTTACATAAAAGATGTTTATGTTTTTTGGTTTTGTTTGAAAAGGTTCAAACATTCACTGATGCATTAAGAGCCGGGGCTGAAAATGTTATGAATTTGAAGAGATCGACGTAAATTGTATTAATTTGTCTTCCAGTAAAAATGCATGTAACTTCTGTTGCTTCTGAGGGGGCAGTAGCCAACTAAATGAAAAAATCATGAAACCATATTGGCACGGCATCCCAAAATGTAAAATCACAAACCAACTCACGCTATTTAGTTGTATTCTCCGGGCCTTTCTTTAAAATGAATCTAAGACGTCTGTGGTGTTTAATTCACGGCTTTGAGCATTCTCAATGGAAAGAATTGCCAGTCCATTTAGTCTGTTCTGCGACATGTTACACAAATAACTTTTTATTAGCAAACGAGTGCTCTGCGGAAGCAACAATAACCAGGATGGTAAGAAAGAGAACTAAAACTGTAAATGTCAAGCTATTGTTGTTCTCATCCAAAGATGTGCAACTACTAATAATAGCAGACAAAACTTCCCTCTCACCTTAACATCAGTGTCTTTCGCACTAGGCTGGCAGAAAAAATCTCTATTTTGGGTATTTTTTGTGTCGCGAGATTCGCGACTATCTTCGCTCTCTCCTTTCTCTTAAAGGCCACATTTTTATGTTTGTAATTGTCCAGTCTTAAAGCCGCACTTGGCTACTTTTGCTCTCGGGGTCCCCCTACAGTTTGGAAAAAATAATGTCCTCAACTACTGTCGTAAGAGCTGTCATCCTACAACAGGGGATGCCATCGCGCGTGCATTTGTTGACATGACAACCCTGATAGCCCTGAACTAATGATGCGCGGGTCGTCTCATTACCCGCGGACCCCGTATGTCTATTTAATGGTCGCGGGTGCGGGGCGGATTGTAAAAATATATACAGTGGTGCGGTGCGATCCAAATAACTTCATAAAAGCGTCCCGCGGGTCGGTGCAGCACTAACAGTTCCCCTGAACACTGTAAGAGGAGTTCTTCTGGCGTCGCGTGTGAAATGTCTTCATCCCATGTACAGTCAGTGGCATATGTTTCAGCATGTCATATGAATATAATTTCATGGGTTTTATTTTTTTCAAACGCCAAAAAAATCACGATGCTCACGTTTACAAGCCAGCGTCATTATAGTAGTCTATTGGTTACCGTTTTACAGAATCTATATGATACTTCAATTCAATGTTTGAGTGGTAGCTCACCGTAACAAGCATAACAGTATCGGTCGGGCACGCCTCCTTCAGCTCACGCCAACGAGCAAACGCTGGTCACATGTTGATTCTCGTCCTGCCTTTAATCACATCACTTTTTCATTTCCTCTTATTGCTTTCCTCCAACAAAACCTTTTTTTTCTTATTTGTCTGTGCTGCTTCGGACATGACTATATTATCCGACGAACAAAGTTGGGCTCGCACGTCCGAATGTAAGGAAGTGTGTGTGTTGGTGGAAGTGACGTATATGCCGTAAAGCAGTCGAATTTTGTAGTTCTTTTTGTTCTCGGGTTACTACCCGAAACCTGAAGTTTAAAAGTACGATTAAAAACGATACAGACCCCATCAGGCTATGGCAGACGTGTCATTCAACCTATTGTAAGTCGATGTATCATCACAAGAGTCTTAAAAAATATATTATGAAGGTTGAAAAGTTACCTAGTGCTGCTTTAAATGTTCGACTAGCTAGCCACAAACCTCTCTCACACAGTGTATTCTTTTTTTGTAATTTTGCACGGCAATGCAGCATTTGCACGTATTTCAGTGTAATATAAATTTTAAAAAAGACGGCATGGTACTACAGCAGTCGCAGGGTGCAAAAAAAAAAAACAAATACACAAGAAATTACAGAGTAACAAGAAGAAATCACTGCACATGAAATGCATACAAAAATATATTTATTGTGGCCACAAATGTAAAATGAATTACCATGTTTTAATTAAGGTTCTCCTGGGGGAACCCAAATCGGCCCTGGCCCATTTCAACGTGCCCTGACGCTACGCCACTGATCCCAGGTGCACAAATACAGGCAAGAAGCTTTTATCAAATGTCCTTCCTGGAAAGGAAAAAAAAACCTGAGCCGGGTGTTGATATGAGCCTACTCCTGTTAAACAGAGACCCATTGTCTTCTAATATAATCTCCTCTTTTGCTTGTCTCCGGCTCACAGTTGTCTGATAAAGCTTTAGCATGAGCGATCTTAGCCAGCCTTAAAATACCTGCTAATCTTGGGCAGCTGCACATTAGAAAGCACTTTACTGAGGTATGAGCGATGCTGCTCAGGGCTGATGAGAACGACTAACCCTTCCCATTTGATTTTAGAATTCATTGTTAAGGGAACGCTGGGTTTAATTATCAGAGAGTTTACCTTGAGTGCTGAGAGCGACGTCTGCGGTATATGGTGACACTGAGTGAAGTATGCAAGGGCTCATACAGTATGTGCTAATATAAATGCTATCTTCTAAAGGAGTTTGTGGATTTTCTGGCAGATGGCGATTGAATAATAAACATTTTTTGAAGGTCCCTTTAAATAGAATTACTTCAGTTTAATCTTTAGTGGTTTTTAAAGCAATTTTCTGTGTGCTTTCACATCAAAAGGACTCTAAATTCTTTCAAGTTCAGATCGATTCTTCATGCATAAACGGACAAAAACAGGACGTCGTCAAGGGAGGACAATCAGGAACATTGTCCTGGCCAATGTCTTTTAGGTTGTATCCTACTCACCCAGGCCCTGTGTATTTTAGCAATGGTCTGGACATAATATAGTTAAATAGCTACTACCTAGGTAGCACTTAAAGGACAATGGAAACTTTTTAGTGATTTATACTTTACATAGGCAGAATGCCACTAAAATAATGCTTTACATGCAAACGATATGGGCATATTGCTAGACTAACAATATGATATACTAACATGAATATAAAATACATGCTCTTTCGAATTTACACTTTGTTCAAAACTTTGTGGTCGGTAAGTGATGCTCAAATACAGTAAAACCTGTCATACTGTGAACTTATGTATAACTTAATTTTTTTGTGGAAACTGTGATATTTTTTCAGGATTCTTTGATGAATAGAAATTTAAATATGAATCTTTTGAACATTATTAATGTCTTTAAACTCTTTACTCTAATTTATGGTCAATTTATTGCATCATAGCTTAAAAAACTATTAAAGGGGTCCTATTATGGCCTTTTGCAAAGAATTGATTTTGTTTTGTGGGCGTAGGATATGTTTTCATGCTAGATTTTTCACATACATTTTTACAGCTCCTCTCTCCTCAGTCTGGCTTGAACACACAGATGAAGCTCCTCCTTTCGAAAAAAACTAAATGTGCTGTGATTGGATAGCTGGCCCAGTGTGTTGTGATTGGCAACACTTAATGCGTGTTCGGGAAATGTCCCACAATGATGGCGTCAATTTTAAACCAGTTCGAGCCCAATTCAGAACCTGACAATTTTAATAAACAAGAAGATCGTAGAGAGCAGATTTCATGCACAGACTTTGCAAACATGGATTTCACAGGACATTAGAGTGGTATGTTTTTGTGTAATTTTATTAAACATTATAAATACCACCGTTATCCACCATTTAATTATGATATTTGTCGGAAAACTATATAATCACAAAACCATGGCTAATTTTCCTAGGGAGCATGCAGTGAACCGGTCCGTCTTACAAAGAGCTTACAAAAGCAACAGAAAACAAGCTGTTCTCCATTTAATGTTTGGTTTTTAATGTTTTTAATGTAAACAAGAACAGTGTTTAAAATAAATTCATCAGTTCATCAGCCTTAGGAAGATCAAACACGTGATTTTTGGAAACTAGGTGGACAAAACATGGTCTCTTTGACATAGTGATGACAACACTGTCTTCTCTAATGCAGCTCTGCCAGGCCTTCGTGGGCAGAGATTATTTAAATTTATAAACATTATGGTTTCATTAGAGCCGGAAAATCGTATTGTAGTCCAAACGAGCCATTCGTTGTAGTTCTTGGAAAGGGTTTATTCTGTTTAATAAAAAATATCTTCCTTTGGAGTGGACTTTGAGGTTTGTAACTTTGCTGATCTCGATAACACACTTCAAACTAAAGTTGAAAAAGTGGAAAATAATACTAAGACCTCTTTAATTTCTCAAAATAAAATAATATAAAAAAACTTTCCGACATGTATGTAATGTATATAACATCTCTCAATTGTCATTATACATGTATTTTTCACGGTCGGTCACCCCGAATGCGGACTGCCTTGTCCATGAATGATGAATATCATGCTGCCGATCATGACCAAAATGAGGGATATTAAGAAGCTTCCATATCTTTTTGAACCGCCTTCAGGTCAGCAGTGTGCCTATAATGATTTCAAATCCTGTCTAGGTAGTCAGCTCAAAAGTTTTGACCTTTTCTCTTCTCAGCAATTCACTCTTCCTCTCTCTTTTTGCACACATACGCCACTGTAATAGCTAATATTAATCTTTAAAAAGAATAAATTGTACAATGGAGGCCATATATTGTGACATGACATTATGGGAGAAGCTAAAATGGAATGACTGTCTGCAGGGCTTGAGAAAAACTTATCAGCCATAAATATGGTCTTAAATCAATGTAACTCTTTTCTGCTCTCAGTCATCATGACCCAAGCTGTCAGCTGGCCTTTCAGAGAAACTGAAACTGAAAAAATAATACCTCAATATAGAGAGAGTTAATAGACTCTACAAGTTCAGTCAATAACTGATCATAAAAAACATGGGTAGACACTGAGGTGCAGACGGATATATGGATTTTCAATAAACACCTTTAGGGGACATTACAACTGGCTTTGAATGATCACAACCAAGATCATTATATTTGTTTACATGCCTGACTGCTCTTGAAGTGGCGCGCATGCTTTGTTTTGATTGCTCTGGTCTGGGAGAGCGCTATAAATCTAAAGAGTGCTGCCTAGAGTGTGGAGAGCATCAATCAGCCTGAATGTGACGGGCCTGAAGAGCTCTCCATCTCTGCCACTCAGGTCCACGGGAAGAAAATTATGTCGTTCCACAAAGCTAGTCTCTCCGTAGCCTCCGGCATATGGACACAATCTCCTCCTACAAATCTGTGCAGAAAATATTAATCCATGCAACAGGCAGATGGATCGGGCTTGAATTATGTATAGAGCACAAACTCGAGCGGAAGAATTACTCCAGCAGTCTAGCGGCACATCTAAAGCACAGCATCAAAATCATGCTCATCAGGTTCTCGTGAAGGGAAGTCAGGAGAGAAGATTATTATGGACTATGGATGGGGTGTGATTGACAGAGATTTGATTAGGGTTGGAGTTGGAGGAAATTTGCCACAGAGATGATGCCACATGTTGCCTCGGGTCTTGAAGATAAGTATGGATGGAAAGCAGTTCACTCGTTCCTTTTGTTTTAACAAAGTGTGCTCACAGTAAACATGTGGGATTATGTGTTTGTTTGCTTCGCATTTGTCTTTTTGTTTTAAATAAGCCCAAAAGCTTTGAATCGTGGGAAGCCAGTTGGGTTGGAGGTTCAGACACAGATCAAAGGACCACAACTGACATCCCTTCAGGAAAAAATATGGATAAGAATTCTTATCAGCAAATACTGTTATTAGTGAGATGATATACTAGGATCAGAATGTGTCCAGTAATGAAACTGGCTTTATTAGACACCTTCCATCTGCAAAGTGTATCATCTAATCATATGCAGGTGAAGCACAGCTTCAGGCTGGGCTGTCTGGATCATAACAAGAACAAAAATGTAATCGAAACTAAATAACTTAAGACCTTAAATCCAACTCTCCAGCCATGGGCTGTGGGATAAATATTTAGATGTCAGTGAGGGGAAACTAGGATGCTCTGTCTTTTCATCTCTTGGATGTATCATTTCCAGGGAGATCAGACAGCTGCTATGGCAACCTCAGAGCTGACATCATCTTTGAAAGTTTCATTGGGAGGTTAATTAGGCTGTTGTTCAATCCAAAATATGTACAAAAAATATATACAGTAAACACTGGATGGATTTTTTTTTTGTTTTAGAACGAAGTCTCTTAAGGTCACCAAGGCTGCTTTATTTGATCTAAACTATAGTAAAAACAGAAATATTGTGAACTATTATTACAACTAAAAAGATCACATCTATTTTAATACATTTTTAAAATTTTATTCATGTGATGGCAAAGCTGAATTTTTCTTCAGCATCACTTGATCTTTCAGAAATCATTCTAATATGCTGATTTGCTGCTCAATAAACACGTATTATTATTATCATCCTTATAATGTGTCCTTGCTGAATAAAAATACAAACAAATCTTACTGACCCCAAACGTTTAGACAGTAGTGTAAGGCCCGTGACACATCAAGCCAACCCGGCAAGCAATTTTGCGTTTAAAAGACGTTTAATAGCGTCCAAACACAGCCCAGACGTCTAGGCTAAAACAAGGAAAAACTTGGGCTGTCAGTGAAGATAATAAAGGTCTAACCATAGCCCAAGAATAGACTAGTTTCCATTGTTAGTTGATAGTTTCCTAGCCTGGTTAAAACCAGACCATTCTCAGTAGTAGTCGAGTTATGGTCTGGCAAAGCTTCATAGACAAATCATTTCCAAAGGGAATAACAATTCTCTGTTTGTGATTTTAAGGAAGATGTTGCAGTGCTTCTGACAACTTTTGCCATTGTTGTAAAATAAATATGATAAAGCTGGTGTCCACCGCCACTCCATCAACATTTTTGCCAAATTTGGAACACCTACTAGCATCTTAGACCGACTGAAACATCTCGGATTGACGGTCGAACAGAAAACATCGAGCTCTGATCACATTTGCCCCGCTGTAAAGCATTTCTTTTGCGATTAGAACGCAATTTGCAATATTTTGAAAATAATATTGATGAGGAAAATTGTCTTACAAACTTCATTCAACTACAATAATTTCAGATGGGTTAGAACATATTCAGACTTTACTCTAGTTATTTATTAACAATTTTTACATGACTACCAGATCCAGTGTGAGGAAATAAGCACAGAAAGGCCAGACACAGAGCTGCTGTGTGTGTTAGCACATGATCATACTCCCCATCCTCCTCATCAAAGTAGCCGGTGTAATCCACCGTACCCCATAGCCAAATGTTGTTCTTTGCTCGGGTTTTAACGAAAAGGAAAAGTTTAAATCGCTTAAAACAGACGTGACAGCTGATTCGAACGAGTGATGTTCCATGGCGGCATCCATCTTTGTAATGTACAAAATCTGCTTCACCATCACTGCACTGTCGTCATCGTGTAAAGCCCGCCCCAATGTTTCTTATTGGTGCCGCAATTACGGCGGATTAGAAATGGGCTTTAATGGCCTTTTTGCCAGACTACTTGCTGAGCAAATCTACATTTGCCGGAAGTTGTCTAGGGTTTTTCCAGGCTAATAGTTTCCATGACAGAGTTTAAAATAAATATTTTCCTTAATAAAGTTTGCTAGACACTCACTCGTTTGTCATTTTCCTTCGCTCCTACAAGTGCACTATATTAGTGGACTAATGTAGAAAATGGTGAATGGGAGTATAGGGGGCGATTTTGGCTCATGGTATAAGTTATAAAAGAAACACAGACCATTAAAATGGTTGGTTTAGTTCGTTTTTATACAAGTGCATGTCTGAGATAAGGCTCAAAAATAGAACTAAAACACTTGACCTAGACAAATAAGAGGGCCATTGGGAGCTGCGATGAATGCGAGAGGTCTGTGCTTAAATCCCACAGGGCTGCCCCGTACAGCTGTGGGACAGAGGCTCAGGTGTTTCATTGAGTTGCCAAGCAAGAGCAAAGAAGCTCAAAGCTAGCAAACAGAACCATGGAGTTTTTCGTCATTCGCTCCAGTGAAGAGCTGGAAAACCTTCAAAATATGGTCACGTCCAAATCTGAACGCTCTCTCGCCACAGCAGACCATCGGGCCTTCATTTAGTTACTATAATACCCTCCTGGGAAGGGAATTTAGATAGCATTCCACAGTCCATATTAAATCGAATGTAAACAACGTTTTATGATAAATATAGTACCTCACGCTAACAAGTTCGCGCATTTAAACTACTTTTCAAAAGGTTTCTGTCAGTGAGATTTTTTTATGTTTTTGAAAGAAGTGCTCAACAAGCATTTATTTTGATCAAAAATACAGTAAAACAATAATATTTTGAAATATTATTCCAATTTATAATTTTTTTAAAATAACTTTTCTACTTCAATATATTTTAATATTTAATTTAGCATCATTGCTCTAGTCTTCAGTGTCACATGAACCTTCATAAACCATTCTAACATGACGATTTGCTGCTCAAGTATTTATTTTTCATTATCTATGTTGATACAGTTATATCAACAGTAATGCTGCTTAATATTTTGTGTATTTGTGGAAAGCATGCTAAAAATCTGGATTATTTGATGAATAGTAAGAACAGCATATATTTAGTAGTAGTAGTAGACTTATATGTATATATTTTATAAGTATTATTTTATTCACTAAAACTGTTCAGCTATCTGTTTGGTATGGTTCTTCATCTGTTCTGGCCTGTGTATTACACAAGGACAACTGGGATGGTTGACTCATGATAGATGATGAGTCACTGTGAATCCATATCATATTTTGCGTCATTGACCGAAACCATTAGACTGACCTGATCCTGTGGATTGCTTTAAGACTGTATTAAAGTTTAAAGTGACTCATATGTGGTTTAAATGACCATTAGCTCAGTTTAGAAATACAACTGGTAAAGTCTGAGAGAAAATCTCCAATCCAATTTAAGATTAGAAAGGAATGTAATTGCTTAGGGACACTTCCCCCAGAGGAACCTGTGGTAAAATACCTTGCTCAAGGACACCTTTGTCCCAGATGGGGATCAACCAGTACACCACCTGGTTACCAGCTCTGACTTTAACCACCACACCTCACCACTCTTCTAAATGCACACAAAGAAGAGTTTTTTTCCCACATCAAGATGTCTCTTCACACATTGCCATTTCAAGACTTTCATGACAGAGGCAGAGCTGCGATGCATTCTACACCATCAAAATTGTCTAGATGGTAATCATTTGAAAGGTCAGTGGCAAGCAGGGTCAGAGTTGCCTGAATTGGGGAAACCATGCACAAATCAGGTTAAGGGTCTTTGAGAAACACATTAATGCAAGGATCCTAAATCTTTTGTTTTGCTTCCAGAGACAAATGCTGCCTGTTGATGATAAACCATAGCTTAGAAGATGAATGAATCTTATTAAATGCTTGACATGTTTATGACTCTGCTGAAAGGACAGGTTAGGACACCCAGAGGGAGGCATAGTATTTTCACAGTGCTTTGCAGTTATACAAACAAAATAAAGCATAAAACTAACAGACCATTTTTATACACCACATATTGTAGACAATACAATAAAAAAGAAATACAACCGCTATCATGATGAGTTGCTTAAAGAAATTAATGTATTTGTCACTTAAGGCTCTCATGTGAATTGGTTTACTTTTTTTTAAATATATATATATATATATATATATATATATATATATATATATATATATATATATATATATATATATATATATATCATAAATACACTACCGTTCTCCATCCCAGTTCAGCAAGCACACGCTAAATTGATCAAAAGTGTCAGTAAAGGCATTTATAATGTTTCATAAAATTTCTATTTTCAAATAAATCTATTTCTAATAAATGCTTCAAGTGTTGTTTAAAAAAACTATTCAAGAATCCTAAAAGTTTTTACTGTTTTCAACATTGATAATAAGAGGAAATGTTTCTTAAGCAGCAAATCATCATATTAGAATAATTTCTAAAAGATCATGTGACACTGAAAACTGGAGTAAGGATGCTGAAAATTCATCATAGAAATAAATCTTTTAGGTTGTTAAAACAATATTTATTATCCTATTTTAAGGTTGATTGTACATGTTATCATTTATACTGTCACTGTTGTTTATTGGTTTCGTTAATTTTATTTATATTTTTCTATATTTGTATTCTTGATTTATAATGGTACTCTTTGTACAGTTTATTTTGTTTTGTATTTATCATTTATTTTGTATTTTTTTGTGGTGTAAAATGTATTTATTTATTTATATTATTTTGTAGTATTATTATATATATATATATAATTTAGTTGTTGTTGTTGTTTGTTTTGTTTTGTTGTTAATAGTAATTGTCTTGTCTTGTCTTGATTGTACGTTAGGACCCCCTCGAAAACGAGATGGTACATCTCAGGGGTTAATCCTATTAATAAATTCAAATTCAATAGAAATAAATTACAGTTTAAATATAATTTTTAATGGTAAAAATGTTTATGGAATTCTTTTAAGAACATAAAAAATATATCTTACCAACCTCAAACTTTTTCAATACTATTCCCTGCAATACCGTTGACGCAGTTTTTGTGCCACTTAGCCAATGCTACTCCAACAGAGAAGACCTGAATTAAACCTACACTCTCAGAAAAAAGGGTACAGTGTTTTGTACTTTAGAGTACCACCCCAGTGACAGAAATGTACCTTTTTTTCTGACAGTGTAAGACAAACAGATGCAAAGACTGGACCCATTAAAATTATTGAAATTGATCATCTTTCCATGTAAGAGCAGGTGTGGCCATTTAAAATTTTAATGTTCAAGTTCTGTGTGTTCTCCAGTTTTAGCGGTTCAAAAACAGTTAATTATGGTGATTAATGTTTTAAACAGGTATTCGTTTTCATATTTAAATTTTTTAACGTAGTAATAAGCACACTAGTTTAAAGCAGTTTCACCGTTTACTGCTTTTTGTCAAGTCTGTCACACATTAGACAAGAAGCGTCATGGGAAGTCTCCTACATGCACAAAAAATATCTTTCCAGCATAACTTTTTAAATATTTGTTTTTTTTAAATATTACCTTTCATGCAGTTTGTATTTTAAAGTTTTAAAGATGTTTAGTGCATGACAAATTTGTCAGTAATTCTAGTCTCATTCCTAATATATACATGTAACAAATTTGCATAATGTCAGCCAATGGTAAAATTTCTACTTTGACCCATGCTCAAACAATGTAGTTGTAGCTGAGGCCTGGAAGTGTTTGGCTTGTTTTACCGGCATGTCAAGAAGATGTGGTTTTCGGTGCTGCGAATCCACTTTGCACTTCAAAAGGATGAGGACTCATGCCGGAAATACGGGAAAAAACGATGCCATCTTTTAATCCATCATTCTATCGTTCAGTCTCCGAAGCTGAAATTCAGATACACTCTAAAAAATAATTCAGTGGCTTAGTAAATATCACAGTAATAATTAACTTTATTAACTTAATAAAATCTCTCAATATCATTTACTTGATGGTTTTAGTTAAACATACCAAAATAATTGACTAAAAATCCAACAGTTAATTTTGTCTAAAATGTATAGTTATATTGAAGTTATTTTCACTAAAATAATTTAGTATTCAAATAACCAATTATTTATTTTAAATATACTTAATACATTTGTGAAATTTATTTCAAAATATTTGAGAATGGAGAATTAAACCGATCTGTTTCAAGAACCACAAATATTACTTAATTAAAATCAAGATTATTAATATTTAACACACGCTGAAGAAATTGAGTAAGTTTACTCGATTAAAACAATGCGCCCCTCCCCCACCCTCTGACGCGACGACAGCTCGACAGTTGAGTGAGTGCGGATATTTGAATTCTCCTCAGTCACCAGAGCAGTTTCTTCTTCTCAGCGTCGCAGAATTGGGGCATTTCTTCTGTGAAATTCAGGTTTGTATGTTTTGTTTTAATCTATATAATCATTACTGTGCTAAAAGGCATTTTATTTAATTCAAAACAATATACTGGGACAGTGTGAGTCACCTTAAGTTAACGTGTGGCATTGGTCTTTGAAACGGCTGCTGTGTTGGTCAAAACACACAACTTTATTCGTAAAGATAATGAATATAATGAATTTGGATGATGAAATCTTATTGAAACTGGGCACTGTTTGTTTATTGTCAGGTTTGGAGTCTGGCGCCTCGCAGCATCTTTCAGCTACAAATGAAACGCAGGACAGCGGTCTCAAGTTCAAAGTCCACCCGCAGACCGCTAAGGTTAGTCCATCTCTGGCTCGAGAAACAGCGCTGATACGGTGGAAATGGGATAACAGACCGGTTGATTACACTTGAATTACTTTTAAATGTTTAATTTTTACTTCTAAAATGTTTGTTACATGAGTTTAAATGTTGTAAAATAACTGCTATTCTTTACATGTCAAAACAGTAATATATGCTGTAACGTTATTGCTGTACTCGTCGACAATAAAGGCCATGTCATGTTTAAGTGTGTTTGTGTGCACTGTGGAGTATTTTACAAAGGTTTAGAGGAAATTAAAGTTATACTATACAAGTTAGTAATACTCATAAATAAAAACAGTTCATATTAGTCATAAATATTGTTTTTTAAAATGCTTTTTACCCAATTTTTTCTACTCAATTGAATTTGTTAATGCAACAAATGCAGTTACTCAGATCTACTTAATTTTTTTACTTACATTTACTCAGTTCTTATGGTGTCTATAATTGATTTCACTGCTCTAAAATTTACTCAATTTTTTTAGTGTAAAAATGTTTCACCAAAAAAATTGAGTAAATCATAGTATTAGTTTTTAGAGTGTATGGTAATTATGGCATTTTCTAACATGCACTGTAAGCAGTAAACCAATCATAACAGACTGGGCCATCCAACCAATCAGAGCAGAGCAGGCTCTCAGGAAGAAGGGGATTGAAGAGACAGAATCTTCGAACAAACTGAACTGATTTCAAACCGACTGAGAAATTAGGCGATGTCCATTGTATATTATGAGAAAATGTAAGTATTTTTGACCTTTGATTCATGTAAACCTGCTGTAGGAGACCTCCAAAACAAAATTAGGAAATTTTAACATAGCATTATAGGGGCACTTTCATCTAAAATCATAACACCGAAAGCTCATACTGTACTCTTGTGATGTGTTTCTTATTAAGTTGCTATCCCTGTAACCCATGAAATTCAAGTCATTATTTGTCCCAGATTTCTGCATCCTGTCACATTATCCATAATACATTACTGCAAGACATACACAACATATTTCAACAAAACAGCCTTCACTCTTCACACTGAAGGAGCCGCACAACTGTCACACTGAGCTGTGTTTTAATCTGTCAGCACAAGCAAAGACTGAATCAGGACAGAATGGCACAGGAAACGTCTCCTTCCTCTAACCAACACACTATTTGGTTAGTTAGTTACTAGACATTCAGCAACACACAGCACAACAAAAGTCTCCCTGAAGCAAACCTGAGGTTAAATGCTTTGCTCAAGGGCACAGCAGTAATAGGTTTCCTCTCAAATACATGTCGCCTGGACCTACAACCAATCCTGAGACAAACGTATATAGAAAATGATCTAGTATGAGCTTTTTAAAACTTAAAAATACTGTTTAAATGCTTACCGTACACTATTAAAACGTATTATATTTGTAACAGTAAAAGGCATACAGTGAAAAAATGTAATTTGACATTCTCAGAGATGACACTTCAAATGTGATGCTTTTTCATTTAAATAATTCTTTCTTCTTAGTTATGTTAACAGTCTCATGTTACATGTTATGTTGTTAAAAGAATGTTTATTGCATTATTTTAGTGTCATGTATGTTACCATGATAGTGTTTTGTATTTGTGAGCAAAACACTGTGGACCTTCTATACAGTGTATTAGTATTTACCTCAGCTAATAATGAGCTTGCATCTACAAGTGCCATTTTCATTACCACCTGTGTTTTTATGGTGATTATAAGTATAAAAAGTACACAGTTTACTTCGGTAGAGTTGCATTAACATATATCAATTAATGAAGTATACTTTTTTTTTTACTGTACATTTAAATTCAGTCCATAAAACCTAAATTATTGCTACCTTATGTCCCTTAAAGGAACATTATGTAAGTTTCGCCACTAGAGGTCACTTATTCAAAACAAAGGCATAGCGTGATGACATTGTTGAATGAGAGTTGAAAAATGGGAGTTGTAGTCTTGAGTCTTCGCCGCCACAGTTGATGAAAAGGAATCAGACAGACTCGGGCAGAAATCATGTTCATGAATGAGTGAATGTATTAAAGTTTTATTAATGTTACGGTGGTATGAAGCAGGATGCACCGAGAGCCATGGGCGCGAATGCTAAGTAGAGAGACCTGCGTGAAACACCGATCTCTGAGCTTTTATTATGATTATGCTGTAGTCGCTGCTCCAGTCTTTTTGTTTGCGGAAACAGTGTGGTTTTACATGGTTAAAACAACATTACTAAATACATTTGAGTGTGTTGAAAGGTATGCTATAACGTTACTCTGTGTGTTTACTCTGTGGCTGGTATGATAGACTTGTTGCAGTAATTTAGATGAATATTAGAATATAATAAAAACAGGATGACTAAATGACTGTTGCTAAATGACATGCAATTAATTTTAAAATATATTGTTTGATGGAGAACGCTCTTTCTGATTATGTTGACAAAATGCTGTTGTCTCTGAGGCATGGTTAAAACATTAATTTATTTACAGTAAATTTGACAGATTATTTTTAGTGTAGAAATATGAACTATTGGCCCAAATTATGCTCACACACAACACAAGACTATTTATTCTTTGTGTGCAACACTGTCTCAAAGCGGAGGAATCTGGTGAAATCTGCAGGTGTTTCACTGACGCAGACGAACATCAAGGACGTTAGACAGAGCTCCTTTTGACAGAGTTCTGAGTCAAAGCTATGAATGTACAATAGGTTTATATGTTCTGCAATAGAGCTTGGTCAGAGGAAACACTATTTAATTTGATGGAAACAAAGCTGGTGGTACACTGTAGCGAAGTTTGACACACTGATCTAGGTCACATCTAATTTTTACAACCCATGCCATGCAAAGTGTTTTGTTTACTGACAATGTTTATTTTCAGTCCTTTCTGTGAGTCTTTTTTTTCCACTCATGTCAAATTGCGTATGGCGTCGTCTACCCTAACTTAAATCTATAACAGACAATAACAAGAGACTATTTTTGATGCACATGAAAATACTGCCTCAACAGTAACTGAGGAGGATAAATATGGAGGCAAATTTATAATGATGCCGCTTCACCACACCACAGCATCAAAATGGATTTAAAAACCATAAATACACAAACAGAAGCAAATACCCTGACTCATTCACCTTGTCTCATTAGACATGCCCAGTCCAGTTTGAGCATTTGTGTTGTATTCTAGATCAAAGCAGCAAAAATATGAAAAACCCGGTTTAGCAGATTTTACAATGCAGTGCTGGACTCTTGTTTTACATTACTTAATATAAGAGTGATTTTAGACCATTTGTGGCCATTATATATATATATATATATATATATAAAATAAAATAAAAATGACAAACAGCACATAACACATTTGGATATATGAAAATAAAAGCAAATTCAATATATAAATACTATCATACGCTTTAAAAAAAAATATTGGGCTGTTTTTTCTACCCAAATCCTGGGTTAAAGTACAACTCCGGCGAATTTTTAAGTTTATCTTGATCGTTATACTTTTGTGAGTACAGTCTATAGAAAAAAACGAACTGGATTGCTGCTTGCAACACAGAGGTATTACAGTTAATGCCCAGAGCCCCCGCTCAGCTAAAATGGCATATGGAGGCATAAACGTAAAAGGTGTCTTTGTGCCTCTTAACAGACATAAAACGCAAAATGTTTTTCCGACATGAACAGGGCCCTTACATGACAACGAGATGTGTTTAGGCAATCAGCCATTGTTTAAATTCACCTAAATATATAGGTGAATTTATACATATGAACTCATTGTTTGGGTAGTTTTTGTGTTACCCAGATCCTGTGTCAGACATTTGAGTTATTTTGCAACCTCTTCAGGAGGGAGCAGTACAGCTCAGTAAAATTGGTGCATGTCTTTGGTAAAATACTGATTTTGTGTATATTTATTTTACCTATAAATGTGTTGCTGTACTGTATATCATTTCATGCCCTTGCATACAATTTTATGATTTTATTAAAAAAAGATACTGTTTATGGACAGGTCATGGAGTTGGTGAAATGCAGGGCAGGGGTCTAAAGTTAAAAGTTCCCCCGCTGAACCTGATACAATCGGTGGAAATGGGACAACAGAGACTGGTAGATCACTTGAATTACTTTTAAATGTTTAATTTTGACTTCCAATATTTGTTAAACAAGCTTAAATGTGGACAATATGACTTAAAAACAAAACAAACTATACTGTAAAATGGGATTGAAAATAAAGGAATTATCATGTAAGCCAGTGGTTGTATGGAGTATTTTGAAAAAGTTGAGAGGATTTAAGTTAATCTGTAAGAATTAATTTTTGTAGTAAAAAAAAAAAGAATAAGCTAGTTTTATAGTAAAAACGAATCAACCCATTATACTGGGTTAAATAAACAACCCAATTTGCAGGGCAAAATTAACCCAACATGTGTTCTGTCCTATATTTACCCTACCCAGTATTTTTTAGAGTGTAGTATAATAATACTAAAATATCACTGATTGGTTGTTAAAAAGCAGCACTTCTCTCTGCAAACAGCAACTGTTAATCATTTGAGTTACCTAATATAAATGACTTAATACATAAATAAGGTTGGTCAAGTCAGTTCATTAAGCCGTCAAGTGTCAACTCTGCAAGTATTATTTCAGGGAGCTGTTTTCATTCTGCGTGTGAAAGACAATTAGCATCCAGTACGATTACAGTAAATGGGTTATATTATGCGAGTGTGTGTGAGCAGGAGCGATGACCGTTCCCCTGTCTACTTTTTCCAGGGGCATTTTGTGGATCCTTAGGGGATTGGACGATGTTCCTTAGGCCATGTAGCTAAGCTGCCTTTTCACACTATAATCCCATTACCAGCCCAAGCTGTCTTTACGGGGAAGAAGACAGGCCGATTTTGGCCTTAACGAACAACATTTCTTAATCTGTGACTTTTCAATTCCCAGTACAATTGCATTAGGCATTGCTATTAATTCAGAGAGTGGGTGGAAACCCCATTTCAAATGCTATATGGAGGATTTCAGCAGATCTACCCCCGGTTATCTAGGTTACCTTCCATATAAGACATATTATCTGCTATTACAATAGAAATGCAATATTTAAATGGATCCAGAAGAGGAAAACCCATAAGATGTTAAGCTAAACAAGTCTAATGCAAGTTGCCAATAGAAGTAACATGTCAACTGAACTGAAATAAATGGAAATTTGTCACACCAGCTATGATGGATAGATTTGCCAGAAGGAAGTCATTTAAAAGGGCATCCTTTGCCCTATTTTTTGGACAGAAAACCTATTTTATGAACCTGACGGTAATGTTTTATTTTAATTGAAAAAGAATAAAACACTTCCCCTCCAACAACTAGATTGCTCACAGGCCTATACGCAGAGGTCTGATGAGGCAACATGTTCCCCTAAATAAATGATCACACCATCAGTTCGCTTTAACTTCTACAATGTTTTCTTATTGCATGAGAAATGTACTATCTTAAGCTAGTTATTAGACAATTTCAACTTAAAAAATGACACATTGGGCTACTGTCAATAAAATAAAGGAAAAGTGTGGTCTTGCTATAATTGAATGCCCTAGTGAGCATTTCCTGTAGTCATACATTTTCCCAGACATATTCCTAACGGTCCTTTCCATCGCGTTTCTCTGCTTGACAGTAACAGCCTGCTGCTCAGAAATAATAGATGCTCACCAAAACATTACTTCACAAAGATAGTCTATGTTAGGTCTACGAGGAAAGTCTGAGGAGAAATACATTTCAATCTCAAAATGACTATTACTTAGGGAATTTATTTAGCAATTCCTGAACCATTCTTTTTAGAATTCTAAAGCACGAACTTTTTACACAACAGAACAATAATAATGAATTGCATAATGCTTTGTACTATAACACTGTAAAAAACTAAGATAAGTTACCGTAAAATTCTGATTTCCCACCCACCGCTATCCTAGCTTAGCATAAAATGGAAGGTAAACATCTCGATCTGGCATACTGCTCAATAAGGCCGCATATACACTGTAGGTCTTGATGCATAGATCCAATTTGGTGACTATATTTTTTGACAACCCGCTTACATCATCTTTTAAAAGCGACCCATATCTGATATTTGCATTTACACAATACACTGGCAAAACAGCACAAGACTTTCTGACCAAGCCTGCAGTCTCCCTCTCAGATACTGAAGCTTTCGCGCCTCGCTCCTCTGTGTTTTCTAATGGACGCGAGGCAAACGAAACAATACAATTACACCTCAAAATATTTTTTCCCCAAAATGAGTTTATATCATTGAAGGCAGTTATCATCACGATGATTTCATTTCAAGTGTTCGTTTTTAAAATAAGTTTAGTTTTAGTTAGTTATTTGATGCTATAAAAACAGGGGGTGTGACCTCATGATTGACAGCTGAGATTGACGTCTTCTCTGAGTGAAGTTGTCACTGAGGCACTAACTGACTTTTTTCGGGATTTTTGGGGGCAGATTGGAGCTTTAGCTTTAATTTCTATATTTCCATAACTGTTTATTTCACACCAACATAATTAATTGTTCTGCATCTGCGAGAGTGTGAGCGGGCTTTTGAAATCGCGATTGTACTTCCTGCTCTACTTCCTGCGCAACTCCGGTCCCGAAATCGCTACTGCACAGTAGATGTCAGCGCCGTGCAGGCCGCCTGAAAGCTTCAAATCTGGCAAGCGGAAACGGATGATGTCGAGTCGCCCATATTTTTTTACGGTCTATGATTCTGACCCAAAAAAAGGAAGTAAAATGGCGTGATATGCAATGGACGCAAACAAGATGATTATTCAATGTTTTGCTTTCCGCACTTTTTTTTTGTTTTGCTTTCCGTACTTTTTTTTGTTTTGCTTTCCGTATCTTTAAAGGTCAGCAAAACATTGCTCTCGTAAGGTGTGGAAAAAAAGAGGAGAGCGCAATTATATTACACAGCACCTGAAAATAGGCTATTTTGTAGGCGCTACGTATTACCATTGCATAGCATCATTGCGCCTATTCACATCACAACATGTAAATAGGAAAATGTTGCCGTTATTTTGTCACTTATTGAGCATTAGGCTAGATGGAGCCGTTTACCTCCAGTCTTTATGCTAAGCTAGGCTAGCGGTGGGTGCTTCAGACAGAGTTGTGGGATGCAGAATGAGAATGGTATGGACTTATCTTACTCTGGGGGATATGGTGAATAAGCTAACCTATCAAAAAGACAGTGTATTATTTTTATTATGTTATAAAATATTATTATTATCACTTCCATGGCCACAGATATATAAAATCAAGCACCTAGGCATGCTGACGCTTCTACAAACATTTAGAAAAGAATGGGTTGCACTGAGGAGTGCAGTGAATTCAAGCATGGTACCGTGAAGTCCATTTGTGAAATGAATTAATTTAGTATTAGTTTTTATAATTGTGAAATTTCAGTTACATTTAAAATTACTTTGATCATATCACCCACCTGTAAACATTGACATTATGTTAAAAAATCATTATTTCAATATTAAGAAAAATAATCGTGATTATGATTTTTAATCGAGCAGCCCTAGTCAACATTTTAAACTGGATGACTATATTATGAACACAGTATTTCATGTCAAAAAGAGGGGAAAAAATTAAACTACTGTTCTGTCAGTTGCGTCTAACCCCCAAAGCAAAACGCTGTGACGTGTACAGGTAAGAAAACTGTTGGCATAGTGTTCCATTTTTACCACAGTGCAATTTAAAGAGTAGACAAAGTAATACAATTTTCAGCGATAAACCTACCCTTACAATAACTGTTCCGTTAATAACCCTCTGTGGGCCGGGATACAAAAATACGAAAGCATAACCCTTGCTACACGTGAATTTCTCAGTCCAGGTAACAGAGAATGAGTAAACGTTTTCCAATTCCATGTCACACTATAGACAATGATTGTAATAATGTAGAAGAGGAAAAGATACAGGGAACTTCATGTTTATGTGAAAGCTGTTTATAGGCGAAATAAATGAAATGCACTAGAAAGAAAGAAAATGACTAACCAAGTAGCCTGCTTCTCAAGAGTAAAGCACAATAAAAAGCGGCTCTTTACCATAACAGAAGCGCTTATCTGCTCAAAACTGCTCTGCTTACGGAACATATTGTAACTATGGAAACTGATGGCTGCTTTTACTGCTCTTTATCAGGCTTTATGTTACAAACTTTGACAATCAAACTATTAAGGGCAAGTGGTTAATAAACAGCACTGAGCCCAATGTACACAGCACAATTTCCACAGCAGAATGTAGAGCACTCCAAACCTCCACAGACTAGGATGCCGGGCTTATCAGGTCCAAGCAGGTTTCACAGATGCTGCTCTGTGCATGGAACTGGGACTACATCAATTTAGCAACCAAGCTGGGGAAAATCGAGGCCTGACATAGAAATGAGAAGGTAACACAACTTTGAAGATGACAACAAATTTCCAGCGGGACGCATTTGCTATGGAGCCCAAGTTAATTTTTTCCAGGCTGTACTTTTGAGTAGTTTATAACTTAAAAATGTGATCCATGTATAACAAAATATTAATATGCATATATACATATATATATATACATACATACATACATACATACATACATACATGAATTTATCTGTTTGGAATCAGTAAGAATGTTTTATATTTTTGAAAGAAGTATCTTATGGTCATTAAGGAAGCATTTATGTGATTAAAAATACACAGGGCTCTACGCTAACTTTTTTCTTGAGGAGCACTTGTGCTCCTAATTAAAAAAATTTAGGAGCACAGTCAAAAATTTAGGAGCACATTCTAATCCATCAAACACATTCCAATTATAACTTTCCCATTACAGGACGATATTTGTCCTTTAATGTCCAGGGTCATTTAACCATTATAAGAGCAATGTTTTCTAATCTTATTAAATGTATGCATCATCTGTCAATTTCTTAAATTCAACATAATTCTGACATTATATTATCATTAACTTCTGAGAGTACAGCACAAATACACACAAAAAGCAGAACTGGACTTCATACTATCAAACACCTATGCATTTAATGCATGAGTTAATGTTGTATGAATGTTTTACATATAAGTTTTTGAATTTAGAAATATGTACAAATTAAACTTTAAAAGTTTAATATTTTAAATAAAAAAAAGTCCATGCAAAGTATAAATATGAAAATAAAAACCGCCAGTAGGTGGCGGCAAGTCATTCAGTCAATAGTTCAAAACACAAGATTCATTTGAATCGAATCGCTTGGAGATGCGAATCAGTTCTGGTGAGGCTTTGGTTTTCACAAATAGACAGTGTTGTGGCTAAAACGTTTGTTACTTAATATCAACTTGTCTATTAGATTTTTGTACGAGATCAGTATCACACTTGCAATCATGCCAATACTCGGAGCTATAGCAAGCTGTAACTTTTGGCGCTCTGGCGCTTCATAAACAGAACCGCATGCGTCTCGCGAAAGAACATTGCAGCCGGATCTACTTCTCTCTGTTTGTGGTGAGTCACGCAGATATTGTGCTAATCCGCAGCGGGAATAATTTATTTTGTGTGTAACGTTACAGTGATTCAGAATAAGACAAAAACCCGGTTTGGAAAAAATCTTCATGATATACTCGCTCATTATATACATTTAGTATTTTTTTTAAACAGCATGTGTGATAAAGATTAACTCAAGGGCTTTTTAAATGTATAATTAATACATTATTGTTTGATGGCATTTATGCCCCAAGCATCCGCTAATTTCTGGGCTTGTTTATGATAATCCAAACGTGGTATTTCCAGTTCATTTTGATTTGGCTGATAAACAGCGCGAAGCGTCTGGTAAAGTGCGCATGGCTGCGTCGTCAGACTCGTCACACGTTTCACTTCAATCGTTGTAAACAATCGTTGTTTGAAGTGTAGTCCGTCGCGCACGTTTTTGCACTTCTTCTGCTGAGTGCTGACTGAAGGCATGAAAAGCAGTTGATTGCAGTAGGAAACATAGCCTAACAGTTTCTCAGTGTTGATTCAGTCAGTGTTGTAGTTTTTATTCCGATTGTACACATCCATTCATGAGAATCGATCGGGTCACTCGCACCGGTGCGCCTAAATATTTTTTCACAGTCGCACGCAGTAATTTTTAGGCGTAAATGCGCCCAAAATGGGCGTTATGTAGAGCCCTGATACAGCCATGTCATAACCTTAATTACAAGATGGCAATCTGTGATGTTCTACCTGGAGCTGTATACGTTTCTATGTCAACACTATCAATGCAGAAATTAATCTGCAGCAGTCAGGTGGTACAACTAGAGCTCAAGTTGCTTACGTTCATTAGAAATTAGGTAATTTAACGCTGTCGCTCTTCTTGTGACACTTTGCAGAATCTGATGTGTGCATCCATGTGTTCAGAAGGAGGTGTGCCTTTGGAGACACTCTTGAAGGGAGGGTGGGATCTCATGTTTTCAAAGCTAGCTTGCTTTTGCTAATCTTTTTGAAATTGCCTACCCTACCTTTAATATATTTTAAGAAAATTATATTTTAAGAAAACAAGCGATTTAAACAATAAGACTAACTGTGTTGAGCTGTATAACAATGATTAGTTTTCTGTCGATGAATGTATCCAAACATTTGCTCACCTGTCTAATAAAACACATATATATATATATATATATATATATATATATATATATATATATATATATATATATATATATATATATATATATATATATATATATATATATATATATATATATATATATATATATATATATATAAAGCTTTTTGGTGTTACGATAGTTCCATGATAGCGCAAGGACACACGGTCCATAACTCTAGTTAAAATAGCTGATTTCTCTGGATTTAAACCTTGTTAGAATCGTTTGGGATAATGAAGGTACACAGGTCAAATAAATATAACATTGTTATAGTGGGTTTTGGTTTTTTTTAATCTAAAAATCTTACATATTGTGCCTTAAAAAAATTAAATGATTAGGCCTCATTTAGGCAGCGAGTGAGAGAGAGAAAGAGAAAGAGAGAGAGAGAGAGAGAGAGAGAGAGAGAGAGAGAGAGAGAGAGAGAGAGAGAGAGAGAGAGAGAGAGCAGTCTTAACACACTCAAAAACATGCACACGTACACACATACACACACACTTGCTTGTGTGATGTAGCACAATTTCAGATATAATAATTACTGTCTTTGGACCTTTAACTGCTACTTTGGGGATCCTAAATGAAGTCATTGTTATGATTCATGCTGCAGGTGCTGAATGCTGCCCCACACAGATGACTGCGAGCTCAGCCCCATCATGGCTGATTATTCTCTCTAATTACATTTGCAGGTGATGGGTGCACAGCATGGCCAACCTCTTCCACCTCAGATATTATCTCATGGCTATTCCTCATCCTCGGGCACACCAGAGTAATTGGTAGGTACTACTACCAGAGGGACACCATAATAAAAAGCCCTCATAGATGAGAGCTAAACACATGTGGCCCCCCCATAAGATCTCGGTCATGTAGAGTCACTGCGATGAAGGACGGACGGATGGATGCAGATCAGCTGCACAGATGAAGGGTAGGGCAGGGGGAGGTTTAATAAGAGCTCAGGAGAGATGGGGGAGAGATGCTATGCTCCACCACGATAAGAAAGAAGAGAACAGACGTCTCCCTGGCAGATCAGGGAGAGTGAGAGCAGGGGGGGAAAGGCAGATGAAAGCTTAAAACAATCAGCAGTGTTAATCTGCAAGGTGTAACAGCTGCTCCTGGTGTATTCTGAGGTGGCTGGCCCGGATCGGATCCTTTAGGCCCTTATTAGCCTCGCTCGACCAGGTCTAGCATGCCTAAATCCAGGTCACACCTCCTTAAAAACAAGATTCCTGCCATTCCGCTTGGACTATCCAGGGTAACAAGGATTACATGCCTCGTAGGACAAATCTTGCCTCAAATCATGTACAGTAATAAATAGCATTGACTAAAATCAGTATATTTCACTAGTGGGTGGTTTACTTACAATTTCACTATGTTAGTACAGCAAAGCACAGGCTAAAAAATAACACACACTCTCAGAAAAAAAGGTGGAAAAACTGTTCCTTTAGGGTTACAACAGCTTGTTACTGGGGCATACCTGTATGTTTTACCCCTAAAAGTTTCATAGTAGTACCTTAAAGTACTCACTGCAACTCTAAGGTACTAATATGCGCCCTTTAAGTGTGAAAAACATACAAATGTGTCTTTTAAGGGTATGCCCCAGTGACAAGCAGTTTTAACCTAACGGTACAATTTTTACAAATGTAATATCGTGTTATTGTAGTGCTTACATCAAGAGTCCCTTTTTACTTTTCCAGGGTTAGAAACAAGTTGTCATAGTTGGGTTAACTTCCATAGTGGTCAATGGAAACTACAACAAATGTCATTTTTACGTTTAAATTTGTCCCAATAGCAAAAGAATGAAATCCATGATGGCATATCTATGACTTTGCAAAAGAGTTTTAAAAAAAATTATAATACATCAAGAGTTTGATTATGTTGCTGTCAACTCCCTCAGTTGTTGTATAAGAAATACTCAAGCAGAAACATTTGTTCCCTTTCAGTCGGTCACGTTCGACGTACGTCAGAACTGAACCGACGAATGGGATCTTACTTTAGAGACCAATCCTACTTCGAGCATCTAACAACGAGCCAATGAAATTTGGCATGCGATCACGCATTCCACGCTCCGCCCCGCAGCGCGGGTATAAATAGGAAGTGGAATGATAGATCAGCGCTTTCTACTTCGGAGCCGAACAGTGTTTCATTGCTGTTTCTACGAAGAGCTTCTGACTACGAGTCAAAAACCTTCCTGTGAAAGAGTTTGCCAGTGCGGGTGATACGGCGCGTCAGCGAGAGACCGTCCACTTCAGTGATAGAGTGTACAAAGAGCTGTTGGTTCGCTGAGCGTTTCCTTACACACACACATTACAGTTGGTTCGCTGGGCGCTCACACATACATATCACTGAGAGCTCACGCAGGCTTGCACTATCGAACTGCGTGGAGCCGCGGTCATCTCCCTGAGTGCTTCAGCACTAAAAGAGCAACTTCCTTTTCACAAAAGAGCAACACGGTTTGACCCTGCGTCTTTTTCAAGATGTCATTCAAGCCGTGTGTTTCTGGATGCGGTCGATTTCTGTCTCCGCTTGACGGACACGTTCGTTGTCTCTCGTGTCTGGGCGCACAGCACGCTGAGGCTGCGTTCGTGGATGAGACATGTTCCCATTGCGGGAATATGTCCATTGCAGTGTTGCGGTCCCGTCTCCAGTACCTCAGAAGAGGTGGAACACCATCGTCCATCCCCCGATCTAGTGGTCCTCCAGCTGCAAAGCAGAGGGCTACTACTTTGGCTGATGACCTTGGTGGGGACCTGAGGGTGTCGGTCAGGGTAAACCCGACGGGTCTCACGGCTCCTCGGGCCCCTCCCCCCTCCACTGTACCGGTGGAGCTTCCGGAAGGGCGCGCTGACCTCCCACGTGGAGCGCCAGTCGTCTCTTTTGGGGCTCCGGCGGAGGACCAGATGTCGGTTGCTGCATCGGGGGATGAGCTAATGGGTTCCGAGGATGAAGACTCGGCTGCGTTGCCCCCTTCGGGTGTGACAGCGTTGCCCGAGTCTGACCCGGAACTTACGGCTATGCTTGCCCGGGCCGCCGCAAGTGTCGGGCTTGAGTGGAACCCTCCACCACGTCCCGAACCTTCGCGGCTGGATGATTGGTTTCTCGGGACGGGTCGCGCTGGTTCTCAGCGTCCCGCCCCGGTGCCTTTCTTCCCGGAAGTGCATCAGGAGCTCACGAAGTCCTGGGTAGCGCCGTACAGCGCACGCCAGCGATCGACTGACTCCTCCATCCTCACCACTCTCGATGGTGGTGCAGCTAAGGGTTACGAGGGGATCCCTCCAGTCGAGCGGTCGGTTGCGATGCACCTGTGTCCTAAGACCGCTGCGGACTGGAGGCACGCCCCGCGTCTCCCCTCCCGGGCGTGTAAGTTCTCGTCCGGCTTGACGGGCAAGGCTTACTCAGCCTGCGGAGAAGCTGCATCAGCTTTGCACGCCATGGCGCTCCTGCAGGTCCACCAGGCCAAAGCGCTCATGGAACTGCACGAGGGTGGTTCCGACCAGGCAGTTATGCAGGAACTGCGAGCCGCGACGGACCTCGCCCTCCGGGCGACGAAAGTCACGGCCCGCTCCCTGGGTCGGGCGATGTCCACCTTGGTGGTCCAGGAACGCCACCTGTGGCTGAACCTGACAGACATGCGGGATTCGGACAAGGTTCGGTTTCTAAACGCCCCTGTCTGTCAGGCCGGCCTCTTCGGCGACGCCATCGAGGACTTTGCCCAGCAGTTCTCGGTGGCCAAGAAGCAGACGGAGGCCATCAAAAACATCCTGCCCCGGCGGCCCGCTGCTGCCTCCACCCAGCCGCCCGGGGCAGCCCCCCAGTCTGCTCGTCGCCGAGGGCGTCCTCCAGCGTCCGCCTCCGCCCCTGCTAAGCCCAAGCAGCAGCCTCCACCCGCGAAGCAGGGCGCCGGACGCAAGGGGGCCGCCCAACCCGTCCAAGGGCCCGCCAAGCCTGCCGGCAAGCGCAAGGGGAAGCGGCCCTGAGACGGGCAGCCCAGGGAGAAGAGGAGCTGCTCTGAGGGAGATGATGTCCGCATCCCTCCCACCCCCCCGGAGGAGGACCGGGGGGACTTCACTGGTCACAACATCTCTGCCGCTGGCTCTCCGGAGTCCAGCGGTACCCACATTTTCACAAAAAGAGCAGTTTCCTCTCTCTCTGGGCCCCAAGAGGGTCAGGTTGGCAGTGTGCGACGCCCACGGGCCTTGTCACTCCTTTCCTACCCTCCCGTCGCCAGGGGGCAGCTGTGTGGGCCTCGAGGACGCCCCCGGGCCTTCTCACCCACACACTGCCTCTCTTGTGAGCACTCAGTCAACACTCCGGGCCGCCCACGGGCCTTCCGGGTCGGGGCTGAGTGCTTCACTTCCCTGCCTCCGGGCAGTGGACAGCAGAGTGGGCTCCGAGGACGCCCCCGGGCCTTCTCACCCACTCTCTGTCCAAACCAGGAGTGCTCAGGCAACACTGCGGGCCGCCTCCGGGCCTCCCGAGTCGGGCCAGAGTACTCCGCTTCGCTGCCCCACCCCGGGCACGTCTGTGGTGCCGTTGGTCCCGCTTGTACGGTCTCTGGGGGCCTGGCTAGGTCTCCCCAGGCCGTCTCGCTGGCTCATCCGTACTATCAGACTCGGCTACGCGATTCAGTTCGCACGCCGGCCACCCAAGTACAAGGGCATCCTCTTCACCTCCGTGCGAAGCAGCGATGCTCAAGTCTTGCGGTCAGAGATCGAGGTCCTACTGGCGAAGGACGCGATCGAGCCGGTTCCTCCAGCCGATATGAAGACGGGGTTTTACAGCCCCTACTTCATTGTGCCCAAGAAAGGGGGTGGGTTACGGCCAATCCTGGACCTGCGAGTTCTGAATCGGGCCCTGCACAAGCTCCCGTTCAGGATGTTGACGCAGAAACGCATTTTCCAATGCATCCGTCCCCAGGATTGGTTTGCAGCGATCGACCTGAAGGACGCGTACTTCCATGTGTCTATTCTCCCTCGACACAGACCGTTCCTACGCTTTGCGTTCGAGGGGAAAGCATATCAGTACAAGGTCCTGCCCTTCGGGCTGTCCCTGTCGCCCCGCGTCTTTACGAAGGTCGCGGAGGCAGCCATTGTTCCACTCAGAGAACGCGGCGTTCGGATTCTCAACTACCTCGACGATTGGCTGATCCTAGCCCAGTCGAAGGACCAGTTGTGCGAACACAGGGACCTGGTGCTCAGTCACCTCAGCCAGTTGGGCCTTCGGGTCAACCGAGAGAAGAGCAAACTCTGTCCCACACAGAGGATCTCTTATCTTGGTATGGAGCTGGACTCGGTCAACCGGACGGCGCGCCTCACCGAGGAGCGAGTCCAGTCGGTGTTGAACTGCTTGAATATGTTCAAGAGCAGGACAGCGGTCCCACTGAAGTTCTTTCAGAGGCTCCTGGGGCATATGGCATCTGCAGCCGCGGTCACGCCGCTCGGATTGCTCCATATGAGACCGCTTCAACGCTGGCTCAATGGCCGAGTCCCGAGGTGGGCGTGGCAGAGCGGTCAGTACCGGGTCCCAGTGACTCCTTACTGCCGCCAAACCTTCAGCCCGTGGTCCAGCACTTCGTTTCTCCGGGCTGGGGTGCCCCTAGAACAAGTGTCCAGGCATGCTGTGCTATTCACGGATGCCTCCACCACAGGCTGGGGGGCCACGTACAACGGGCATGCAGTTGCTGGTCTGTGGACGGGGCCGCAATTGCATTGGCATATCAATTGCCTCGAGTTACTGGCAGTACATCTGGCACTCCGCCGCCTCAAGGGGCCGCTGCGTGGCAAGCATGTACTGGTCCGTACGGACAGCACCACGGCCGTTGCGTACATCAACCGTCAGGGTGGTCTACGCTCCCGTCGTCTGCTCCAACTCGCCCGCCACCTCCTCCTGTGGAGTCAGAAGCAGCTGAGGTCGCTTCGGGCCATTCATGTCCCTGGTGTGCTGAACCAGACAGCCGACGAGCTCTCTCGTCAGCCGACACCTCCGGGAGAGTGGCGACTCCACCCCCAGGCGGTCCAGCTGATATGGGACCAGTTCGGAGCCGCACAGGTCGACCTGTTTGCCTCTCCGGACTCGACCCATTGCCAGTGGTACTATTCCCTGACCGGGGGTACCCTCGGCACAGATGCACTGGCGCACAGCTGGCCCCGGGACCTACGCAAGTATGCGTTTCCCCCAGTGAGCCTTCTTGCACAGACTCTGTGCAAGGTCAGGGAGGACGAGGAGCAGGTCTTGTTAGTTGCGCCGTATTGGCCCAACCGGACCTGGTTCCCAGAACTCACGCTCCTCGCGACAGCAAGCCTCCTTGGCCGATTCCCCTGAGGAAGGACCTTCTTTCTCAGGGACGGGGCACGCTATGGCACCCGCGTCCAGACCTCTGGAATCTTCATGTCTGGTCCCTGGACGGGACGCGGAGGTTCTAGATGGACTACCACAAGCTGTCGTAGATACCATCGCTTCAGCTAGAGCCCCCTCTACGAGGCGCCTCTATGCTCTGAAGTGGAACCTGTTCGTTGAGTGGTGCGCTTCCCGCCGGGAAGACCCCCGAAGGTGTTCGATCAGTGTCGTGCTTTCCTTCCTGCAAGATGGGTTGGAGAGAAGGCTGTCTCCCTCCACCCTCAAGGTATATGCTGCAGCAATAGCAGCATACCATGATGTAGTAGAAGGTAAGTCCGTGGGGAAGCACGACCTAATCGTCAGGTTCCTCAGAGGTGCGAGGAGACTAAATCCTCCTCGTCCATCCTCGGTACCCTCTTGGGACTTAGCTCTAGTGCTCCGAGCACTTCAGAGCCCTCCCTTCGAGCCTTTGGCGTCTTGTGAGTTAAAAATCTTGTCAATGAAGACAGTGCTCCTGACGGCATTGGCCTCGATCAAGAGGGTAGGGGACCTGCATGCACTTTCGGTCAACGAATCGTGCCTAGAGTTCGGGCCAGGTAACTCTCACGTCATCCTGAGACCCCGGCCCGGATATGTGCCCAAGGTTCCTACCACTCCCTTCCGGGATCAGGTGGTGAACCTGCAAGCGCTGCCTTCGGAGGAGGCAGACCCAGCCCTGGCTTTGCTGTGTCCGGTCCGCGCACTTCGCGCTTACGTTGACCGGACCCAAAGCCTTCGGACCTCAGAGCAACTCTTCGTCTGTTACGGAGGCCAGCAGAAGGGAAAGGCTGTCTCCAAGCAGAGGTTAGCCCACTGGATAGTGGATGCTATAGTCTTGGCCTACCAGTCCCAAGACGTGCCTTGCCCGTTCGGTGTAAGAGCTCACTCCACTCGGAGTGTTGCTTCTTCCTGGGCGCTGGCTCAAGGCGCCTCGCTGACAGACATATGTAGAGCTGCGGGCTGGGCGACACCTAACACGTTTGCTAGATTCTATAGCTTACGTGTAGAGCCGGTATCTTCCCGCATCCTCGCCCCCAGTGGCCAGGAGCGCTAAGTGCCCGTTCTAAGTGTCGGCTTGCGAAACGCCACTCCCGCCCTCTGGGCCGGATACGTGCGTCTATTGTCTCCAGTTGTGTTCCCCGGGAAACCGGCTAACCCTGTCGAGCTCCTCCGTCACCCCTCCGGTGTCAGACGTTGCGGACCGTCTGACGCCAGGCCTGCACCCGTATGCTTGTGAAACGTGGCTGTAGGCTGGGTTCCATATGTAGCGGTTCCCTCACGGCAACCCCATATGTGTATTCTTCCACGGTATCAGCTACCCTTCGGGCTAGCCCCGTGTCTTTCCCTCGACAGAGCCCGCTCTGTCGTCTCTGGGCGTGTTCTTTCCCCCCTTCAATCAGGCTGGAACCACCCCAGAGACTACCATATGTTGCACTACCCTGCCAGGTTAGTCCTTATGTGTATTCTGCCACCTCTCCTTCCCTGAAGGACGTGGCCCCGCAGCGTACCCTCTCTCTCAAGAACGAGGTAGGCACGCTTTCCCAGCGTTATCCAATAGTCATTCTGAGTGGGTCTTGCAGAAACAGCAGTGACTGTACTCCCTGCTTGGAGCCCTGACTTCCGTACCATACTAGACGGTGCAGTGCGCTCAAGCAGGACGCTGGAAGGGCCAGCATCCTGGCGTTTTCCATAGGGATCCCATTCGTCGGTTCAGTTCTGACGTACGTCGAACGTGACCGACTGAAAGGGAACGTCTCGGTTACGTATGTAACCCTCGTTCCCTGAAGGAGGGAACGGAGACGTACGTCCCGTCGCCAGATGCTGTGCTTCCGCTGGGAGTCCGGTCACCTTCGGCTCCTCAGTAGGAAAAGCGCTGATCTATCATTCCACTTCCTATTTATACCCGCGCTGCGGGGCGGAGCGTGGAATGCGTGATCGCATGCCAAATTTCATTGGCTCGTTGTTAGATGCTCGAAGTAGGATTGGTCTCTAAAGTAAGATCCCATTCGTCGGTTCAGTTCTGACGTACGTCTCCGTTCCCTCCTTCAGGGAACGAGGGTTACATACGTAACCGAGACGTTTTCTGACTTTTAAAGGGATAGTTCACCCAAAAGTAAAAATCCCAGTTACTCATCCGCATGCCATCCTAGGTGTACATGACTATCTTCATTAAGACAAACAAAATCAGTTAATTTAAAATATATAATTTCTCTTCCAAAACTTTATAAAGCTAGTGAATGGTGGCCCTGATTTTAAAGTCAAGGGAAAAAAGTACATCCATCCATCATAAAAGTAACCCATTTCGCTATTTTAGTTGATACAGTCACAAGATAAATATGGATATTTTTCTTAAACAAACCCATCACTTTGCGTCAGAAGGCCTTTATTAACCCCTGGAGTCGTATAAATCACTTTTATTATGGATGGATGCAAATGTTTTGGACATTTTTTAATGTCTAAGTCTAAGTCTAAGTCTAATGTCATACACACCTTTGGCTTGAGGGGAGTAAATCATGGGCTAATTTTCATTTTTGGGTGAACTATCCCTTTAATGCCAACGCAATATGAATGGAGTATAATGTTAAATAACAAAAAAGAAAAGAAAATATAATTAAAAAAACACTGCTAGATTTTTGAACTGTGAAAACGCATCTTCACAGTCTGTGAAAAGGGTCCATATAGCCCTTGACAGCAGACCTAACTGCCAGGGATCCGTCCATCCTAATGAAAGGATAAGCTTATCTGTGTCTAATACCACTGAAATAGCTATTTCTCCTCAATAATCCCCATAACACATACTATGAGCATACAATGATGCTATAGAAGTGCCTATATGGCATATATTGGAAAGCACTGGAGTGTATGGTCAGCTAGTTTGCAGTTTCCCAGGTGTCTCTGAAGCCCACACAGGCGCACAGCAGTGTGCCCAGAGGAGCCATGGCCTCATTTAGATGGCTGAGAGATCCTCATTACTGTATCCACTCTCCCAACTTACACCTGCTGTAAAACAGCGTCGCCCTCGCCTACGCTCCGGAAAGCGACACAACGGCATCTTTGAACACGCAGCGGGCTCTCAAGGGAAGTGTAACTATGATGCCATGTTGGCCCGTTGTTGAAATTGTATGCAAGTTTATAAACAGATTGCAATTATAATTATTTTAAAAAATCATGTTGAGAAAACTGTATGGCAGGGCGTCAGTCCCTCCCTTCTCGCAGGTGGCAGAGAGACGGGGAGGGCAACAGGGCTTCAGGTGTATGGCAGCACGTACATGAGATGCTGTGTCTCTTCTAAAGCATTAATGAGAGCTGAATCTGTCTCTTGTCTCAGATCTGTCTGGATATTTCTTGACAGTTGAATGTGAGCATAATGGTTGTCAGCCATATAGTGTCCTGGAGTTAATAAGTACTGCACATATAGAGTAAAAGACACTGTAGGGCAGGGCTATTCAAATCTTACCCTGAAGGGGCAATGCAGTGCAGAGTTTAGCTCCAACCTTAATCACGCACACCTGAACATGCTAATCAATGTCTCCAGGATCATTAGAAAATCAAAGGTGGGTGTGTTTAATCAGGGTTGGAGCTAAACTCTGTGCAGTGCATTGGCCCTCCAGGGTAAGATTTGAATAGCCCTGCTGTAGGGTATGTAACATTTGAAGCAAAACAGCAGGTCATATAGCAAATTCAAAATATATGCAGAAACATGCCATCCAATAGAGATTTAAATGTATATATAATTTATACTAACATAGATACATTTGCACAGCTAGTGGGAGGGACCTTATTGCATGTTAAAGCAATGAAAAAACGGGATGTTTTACAAAAGCCGACATAAAATGTTACGCAATGCAGAGCACTAGCACAACATACAGAATTTAAATCCTGTGCAAGTTGTGACTTATTTTACCATTAGCTTCAACACTGAGTTGAGGAGGAAAAAAAACTTAATCTTTTGACATGCAAGAGGTCACTTAAACATCCTGTAAGTTTCAGACCTAAAAGCTTCCTTGTTAATCCAAAAAACAGCTTTTATAGAAACCAAGTTCGGAAAATTATTAGTTTTGGATTTTGTCACATTATGACATAATATTGTGAAGAAAGACCGCCCCTGCAGAATCAGATCAATGCCTATTTCAGCATCATCACATCTTTGGCCTCACACACGGGCACGTTAGTGAGGTGAGGAGAGATCCAAGAATCCCTGCCAAAGTATCCTAGTAGAGCAGTCTCAGTAGAGCATTACTTGTTTTTTCGGTACATTTCACTGTGGATTCTTTGGTAAACTTTAATTAAACTTTGCAAACAGACTTTTACTGTACGTTTTTTAACCCGCCAGACAGTAATGCTACATAGTAACCATGTTAATTCTAATGCCTGATCTGTGATCAGTGATTTCTGATATGTAATGTTTCATTTTCAGTCAGAATTTCTTTCGTCTTGCTGTTTAGTATCAGTAAATCTATGGAATTCCCTTTGTCTCAATAAAAATGAACGAAACTTTATAAAAGTGTTTTTCTTCTTTTGTAATGGCATATTTTTGATAGTTTCTGAAAAAGTTTTGTTCAGTTTTGTAAAGTTTAGTTCAGTTTTATTGAGACAAAGGTAATTCCATATAAATCAAGCCAGTGACTCACTAAACGGTGAACTTAATTTCTTTTAGTAGGAAGAAAATGATTTGTTATTAATTATTTGTACCTTTAATTGTTATTAAAGGTGCACTATGTAATTTTTCCATCCACTAGAGGGCACTATTGAAAACAAAACGTAGTTTGATGACACCAAGTTTGAGCGCAGCATCTTGGGACATGTGGTCTTCACCTCACAGCCGGTGGAAAAGAATCGGGATAGGACTCAGGCAGAAATCATGTTCATGGATGTGATTATTAACGTTACAGTATGAAGCAGAGCAGGACCGAGTGTTGTAGAGCTGAGCACGGCCGCTGAGGTGATTGTTAATGAGATGAACAACACACACCTCGCGAGCAGCGGGACTTTTACTATAGCCCCTTTCACACTGCGATTCCGGCAAATACACGGATAATGCGATCCGGCATTTGTTCCCGGGCCGCTAGATTTGGCCCATTCTCACTGCCAGCGAAATACCGTAATATGTGCACTTTCACACACAACCCGTAACGGTCCCGGATCGAGTTGACACGTGACATCCTGATGTGACGAACGGCGAGCGATCTCAGCTTCAGCGCGGATAGTAAGGAGCTCCGTGGTCTCGACTTGTGTCCAGTTTGTGCACATTTCTGCTTGTTTAATTTTAGTTTCTTTTGTATACGGACACTCTCTGCGTTTAAAACACCGACTAGCTCTTCTGGCACTGCAGGGTTGTATTATTGAAAAAAACAAGCTCTAGGAGTCGCACGATAACTACGTACACGTTGCGGCATTAGTTTTGGCTTTTGTTCACACAGCGCTCGTCCCGGGTCGAATACCGCAATGTTACTAGGTCCCCGGAAGTGGTTGCTTTCACACAGAAGGCGACCCGGCAAAGTTCCGGGAATATTGCGGGTCCGACGTGCAGTGTGAAAGGGACTTATGACAGGACGGGACAGAGTTGCAAGGTGCCGGAGCCATTTCCGCTTTTCCGGTCATTAGTATGAGGTAACGCAGCTCTATTTATCATATTAGATAAATTTGAGTGTGTTGAAAATTATGTTATGGCATTACTCTGTGCGTTCGCTTAGCGACCACTGTGACACTTGTTCACACTGCTAAGAGTCACGCGCTTCTGCCAAATAAAACCATAAACCGAGGGTAACGCAGATATGACAAAATTGACAGGCGACTCCCTCAGACGTCCCGGGTCCTTGGTTAAAATAGCAATTCTCTCACAATTTACAAATAGTTGGAAACATTTGAGATATTTGAAGTACTCAACTGAACAAAATATATAACACCGGCCTAGTGGATTTTGGATATTTTACTGCAAAAATACAACATAGTGCACCTCTAAAGTTTATATAGAAGCGTTCAAAGAATGCGCCCTTGACTCTCAGAAAAAAAGGTACAGTGCTGTCACTAGGGCTGTACCCTAAGGTACAAAAGTGAAAAGATACATCTTAGTACCTTGAAAGGTACACACTTTAAGAGTGTGTATTATTACCTTAAAGGTACATAGTACCTTTTCAGTTTTTTGTACCTTAGGGCAGTGGTTCCCAAACCTGTCCTGGAGGACCCCCAGCCCTGCACATTTTGCATGTTTCCCTCATCAGACACACCTGATCCAACTCATGAGCTCATTAGTAGAGATAGCAAGACCTGAAGTGGGTGTGTCTGATTAGGGAGACATACAAAATGTGCAGTGCTGGGGGTCCTCTAGGACAGGTTTGGGAACCACTGCCTTAGGGTACCGCCCCAGTGACAGCAATGCACCTTTTTTCTGACAGTGTTTATAATTGCTGTAGCTGTCATTTATACATTGGACTCTTGTCAAAACTCCCCTAATAATCAATGATGCTGCCAACACTGTCAAGTCACTTTTATCTATAACGCTTTTTACAATTCAGATTGTTTCAAAGCAGCTTCACAGTGTTGACAGGAAAATAATGCAACAAAATTTGATTCGGCTTTACAGCCGCTCTGGACAAAACAGTGATGCCATTGTCCAGCTCAGTTCAGTTCTCATATAGTGTCAATGCAGGCAGATCAGTAATATAGTTTAATATAAAGTGTCCCCAAATAAGCAGGCCAAAAGCCAAAGCCAGAGCTGACGGTGGCAAGGAACCAAAACTCCATCAGGTGAAAGAATGGAGAAAAAAACCTTGGGAGAATCCAGGCTCAGTCGGGGTGCCAGTTCTCCTCTGGCCAACGATCAAATGTTGATTATGATTCAGGCAACATTGCATTTAATTTATTTGTTATGAACAATCTGAAGTTTTAGTTTGAAAAATACAAAGTAATCAACTGATAACATTTAATTTGTAAAGTATTTAAAGGGGTTAGTTCAACCAAAAATTTACATTTTTGGATGAAATCCAAGAGCTTTGTGACCTACTACATAATTACCACTTTCAAAGCCTAGAAAGGTAGTAAAGACATCATAAAATCATTCAACCTTTGCTATGAAGTGAAGAGAATAATTGTTGTGCATAAAATACAAATGTAAACAAATATATTTGACTTTATTCAACCATTTCTTATCCATGTCAGTTTCTGACATTTTTCACATTGTAATCACAGTGCAGTGCTTCCAGGTTCTATGTCAGAACACACACACTGTATTTGCTGTTTTGGCCAATACAGAGCAGGCGTTCTGATGTAGAAAATGGAAGAACTGTCCTGTGTTTACAAAGTGAAAAACATCAGAGACTGACATGGATGAGAAGAAATGGTTGAATTTTTTTTTTTTTAAAGCAGCACTTGGCAACTTTTACTCTCGGGTTCCCCCTACAGTTGGGAAAAAATAATGTCCTCAACTACTGTCGTAAGCTCTGTCATCCTACAACAGGGGATGCCATCGCGCGTGCATTTGTTGACATGACATCCCTGATAGCCCTGAACTAGTGATGCGCGGGTCGTATGTCTATTTAATGGTCGCGGGTGCGGGGCGGGTTGTAAAAATATATAGTGGTGCGGGGCGGGCCAAATAACTACATAAAAGCGGCCCCGTGGGTTGGTGCAGCACTAACAGTTGAACACTGCAGAATGAGTTCACATGCAGGTGTTCTTCTGGCGTTGCGTGTGAAATGTCTTCATCCCAGGTACAGTCAGTGGCATATGTTTCAGCATGTCATATGAATATAATTTCATATTTTTTTCAAACGCCAAATAATCACGATGCTCACGTTTACAAGCCAGCGTCATTATAGTAGTCTATTGGTTACCTTTTTACAGAATTTTTATGATACTTCAATTCAATGTTTGAGTGGTAGCTCACCGTAACGAGCAGGACAGCATCGGTCGGGCACGCCTCCTTCAGCTCACGCCGACGAGCAAACGCTGGTCCAATGTTGATCCTCATCCTGCCTTTAATCCCATCACTTTTTCGTTTCCTCTTAAGGAAGCAGCATTTGTCTGTGCTGCTTCGGACATGACTATATTATCCGACGAAAAAAGTTGGGCTCGCACGTCCGAATTTAAGGAAGTGTGGGTGTTGGTGGAAGTGACGTATATGCCGTAAAGCAATCGAATTTTGTAGTTTTTTTTTTCTTGGGTTACTACACTGTAAAAAAAAATGTTGGTTTTTGTTGGTTTAACTTAAAAAAGTAAGTAACCTGGTTGCCTTAAAATTTTGAGTTTATTGAAATTGAAAATTTGAGTTGATACAATGAAGGAAATTTGTTTAATAAATAGAAACTCAAAATATTATTGTATCTGAACCACATAAAAAATTTGATAAATCATGAAAATAGCACTATTTGGCATGTGTCACTGCGTCATCAGAAATAAAACACACACAATTACCCAATATGATTACAAAATCTTTTAATAATATTTTAATAAAAGTTATCGAATATCAAAAAAGGTTCATTGTATTAACTCAAAATTTTAATTTCAATGAACTCAAAATTTTAAGGTAACCAGGTAAAAAAAATTCGAAATAATTTTTTACAGTGTACCCGAAACCCGAAGTTTAAAAGTATGATCAAAAACGATACAGACCCCATCAAGCTATGGCAGACGTGTCATTCAACCTATTGTAAGTCGATGTATCATCACAAGAGTCTTGAAAATATATTATGAAGGTTGAAAAATGACCTGGTGCTGCTTTAAAGAGGATCAGAAACCTCTCAGATTTCATCAAAATTATCTTACTTTGTGATTTCCAAAGACTACCGAAGGCCTTATGGGTTTGGAACGATGTGAGGGTGATCAATTAATGGCAGAATTTTCATTTTGGGTAAACTAACTCTTTAATTCACCATATCACGCAAAATTAGGCATTGCCACAATGTTTTCTTAACCCTCCACCCCCCACCCCCAATTTTAGTGATATTAAACTGTTACTCTGTCTCATACTCATACTATCATGTCCAATTTACATCTAAATGCCCTAATTATATCTTATAATAATCTGTATCCGTACAAATCAAAAGACTGAATCCAACAATAGACTGGTGGGGCATTGCAGGGTTAATGAATTGAAAGATGGATTTTTTTTCCATTATTGAAATTTCTTTGCTGTGCAGGGGGCAAACATAATTGCCTTTGGTAGGTGAGCATTGCTGTTTTTAACGATCTCTGTTGTGAAGGCCCAGTGATCCGAACTCAATTACAGCCATTGATTATCCACCTCCAGCTTTTCAGAGGATGAAACAGTTTGTTTAAACATCCTGCAATCTGCTACAGGTGCTTAGAGAAACCAACATTTTTTTTAACACAATCACAATTGACCTTGTACATTTTAAGAAAAGATATTCCCACTATGGTTGTATGATCACAAGTAGCTGCAATGAAGGGACTAGAGAGCCACATTGACCACAAGTGAATACTTGATCAAGGGACTTAAGCCATCTCCTGTGGGGCTTTTCCTTTAAATCGGTGTTTTTGTATTTAAGCTGGTACTGATTTTTTTTTAAAACGCTTGGATAAATGGCATAGAAATCCTGGGCATTTTCATTTTCAGGAAATATTAAGATGACAGCAGGCACTAATAAGCCAAACTAAAGTTTTATTGTTATCAGTAAATAAGGGGTTGTGCCTAACTGTGCAGTCTACATAGAAAAAAATGCAACCTTCAGACCACCTTCAAACCTTGAAGTTTGTCAACATACAAAGTCATTACTTAATCATGTGTAATACTCTAGAGGCTACCACAAAAAAAGTAAATGTGCAGTGTAATTTCGCAAGGCATCATATATGGGGGCAAATGTCTGCAAATGGCAATATTATTTTCGGGGTCATCAGGACAGGTCACACAAAACAACTTAAGATTTGCAGGCTGCAGCAATGTCATCTGGCAGTTTCCCCATTATATGGCACATTCTCCATAAAATGCGATAATGGTGCCTCCCTGGAGATACAGAAAACACTACCACATCAGCAACTTAAAAAACACAGTCCAAAACCCTGACAAAGCAACCAATGCCCGTTTAATAAGGCTCAGTACATTTCAAAACATCCAAAAGGTTATAGGGCATGTGAAGGCAATTTTGTTATACCTTGTCAGGGAAATTAGATTTGTGAGTTTTAGAGCTTTAAAGGAAAAACTGCAGCACAATGGCACAGTTTAATCTCATCATCCAGCGCTGAATGAATTCGTACCTTGTTTTTGCGTGTAAAAATTCAACGGATTACAAGCTCCTCTGACTTGTTGGAGATTAGTCAGGACAATCATATCACAGTGGCAGAAATCACTGCCACTACTTTCAGGTGTTGGCTACAAATGGCTTTATCATGTCAACAATCTTTATGTATCACCTTTCTTAGCAATTAACAGCATGGATGTGTTGGTAAGAAGTAAATAATCAGTTTAAAACTACTAAAATAATATATAAAAACTACAAAAATATTGTGAGGATGTCTACAGGTGTAACTTATTAGAAACACATTATTAAACACTACAATACTAAACAGTTATATTATTATATAATACAAATGTAGTCACGTGAGATAAACAAACCTAGAAATAAATGGGCTATGATTTGAGAGTTCACTAATGATAGGCTGCAGTCCCTTTTAACTTGCTCACAGTTAAAACCCAACACAGCATCAACAGACGTAAGATTTGCCTATTTAGTAGCTGTTTATATTGTACACTGATATTTCTCTTACCTGGAAACACCCACAGTAAGGTGAGAAGCAGAAATGTTGGAGGTCTCCAGTCCATCAGCCTCTCCATCGCCCCTCACGAAGCGCCCGCTCGCGCGACACCTCATAAAGCATCTAGTGATAGTCACTCTCGCGCTCTTTTTATTCTGAGCTGTCTTCTTCCTTCCCTCGGTCGTTGAAATGTATATTTTGTTTGAGTATATCAATTCACTCAACCCCCCACAGAACAACAAGAGTCAAGCTTGTAAATTCCCTCCTCTTCTCTCATCCGCGCGCCGCTGACACATTTGGAGAACGGCTCTCTGTAAAGCTTCGGTGCTTCCTTCTTTGAAATAAACTCTCTGTGGATAGTTAGTCAACTATTTTCATTCATAACTGAAGTTTTTAGTAGTTCATGCACGGAACGAAGCGCGTCTGCCACCTGCGCACGACTCTACTACCAAGTCTAGCTCGGATGTGTGTGCGTGAAGCCACGCCCCTTTTAGTCTACAGGTGTTACGAGCTCCTCGATTCTCTCTCTCTCTCTCTCTCTCTCTCTCTCTCTCTCTCTCTCTCTCTCTCTCTCTCTGCATTCATCAAAAAATTCGAATACAGTTATTATCGAATATCGAATACATTATGATTTAATAATATTGTATTGCACACAAAAAAACTTCTGACCGAAATCTGCACACACACAACCTCAACACATGACTTGTTCATAGCCTACTGTTTTTTATATTGTATAGACTGTTTATTCTATCCCCTAACCCTAGCCTTTAAACCTTTAACACAACCCAACAGAACACTCTCTGCATTTTTAATAACAATATTTATATTATTTATATTATATTTTTGACTGTTTTTCTCATGGGGACCAAAACAAATGTCCCTAAGGTAAAAATAGCTAGTATAACCATATTTGTGGGGACATTTGGTCCTCACAATGTTGGATTTTCAAATACCACACACACACAAAATCAGTTAAAAAGTTAATCTTGTCATAACAAGCCAACAACAAAACATGCAACAAAACCACATTAATAACTCGTTCTGCACCTCATCCTATGACTGTAATGAATGACGAAACAATTTATTTCCTACTGTAGGTTCATTTGAACTTGAAAAAATGCATTAATCTTCACCTGATCTGCTTGTTGGTTACAATTTAAAAATCTGAGTATACAGCATCGTAATAAAAAAGTTGCATTGGGATTTTCTTATGGTTATTTAACCTATAAGAATAATTTTCAGTGAACGTTTCCTTCAAGGTAAATTGGTGCAGCCAGTTACTGGCTGGCATATGCGTTGTGACATGAGTTAGTCTGTGATATTAGCCTATAGGCTAATCAGTATAGGCCACGGGATATACAGACCCCGAGCAAAGCTCATTCTCACCCTCTCCGATTGGCCGGTTACCATAGAAACACATCAGAAGTTCATGCATTAGGGCTGCTCAATTATTGGGGACTGGTGAGCTCAGGTCTTTGATAGTCTTGTCTGAGCTTTATGTCTCACTTGAACTACAGGTAAAACGTGTCTGGCACAAAGACTGTGATTAGGAGAAAATGCTCAGCTAAGTCTTGGTGGTAGGTCAGACCTGTGGCGTACGCTTCAGTTTTTAACTACAGCCTGCCATACAAATGAGCTGCATTTCCTGACAGTAACTGCGACACAGTCAATTACGAAATACGTTTGTAAAACAGCTGAATACCTTGGGTCAATTTTATACCACTTGCACATACTCAAATATGATATTGTATCCATAGAAATATAAATATAGATTTATAAGTAGCAGGAAAAGTATTTGTCTCTGGGTGTTACAAATAAAAACAGAGAATACAGAGTGGCAGCTGCTGTCACCACTACTTCAGAGAGAGGAGCAAACATGATCAGATCTTAGGGTTGTTGATTGATGAAGCAGTGACAATACAGGCTGTCAATGTCGTGTGTGCAACACAGAGGGAGACAGGATAACCAGCACATAACGTGTGTGCAAAACAACATTTGACAGAAAAATATTGCACCATGACTTGAAGGGATAGTTCACCAAAAGTTAAAATTACCCCATGATTTAACCTCTAGCCATCCTAGGTGTATATGACTATCTTCTATATTTAAAAAAATACAGTTCCTGACTCTTCTAAGCTAGAATGGCAATCCTGATTTTGAAGTCCAAAAAAGTGCATCCGTAATCCAAAATCCTCTGATATTTCTCTGTAAAGATTCTTGTTTTAGACTTCTAATTCAAGACCGGTGTTTGGTTTTGCTCTATCCTCTGCTCTTCTGTGTCTGTCAATACGCCAAGCATCAGATCAGGGGTTACTCTTTCACGGTTAATCGATGCGTACAGCCATCTGTGGAAGCTTGTTATTTTAGTTAATAAATATGGATATTGTTCTTACACAAGCACATTGCTTTGCTTCAGAAGGCCTTTTTTTTGTGTGGATTACATATACGATGGATGGATGGATGGATGGATGGATGGATGGATGGATGGATGGATGGATGGATGGATGGATGGATGGATGGATGGATGGATGGATGGATGGATGGATGGATGCACTTATTAGGCTTCAAAATCTCATCCTCCAGGATGGGCAAAGTCGGTCCTGGGGGCCACTGCCCTGCAGAGTTTAGTTCCAACCCTAATCAAACACACCTGAACCAGCTAATCAATTCAGGATTACTCTGAAAGCTACGGGCAGGTGAGTTTTATCAGGGCAGTGGCCCCCCAGGACCGACTTTGCCCATCCCTGCTCTATACACTGCCATTATAAAGCTTGGAAGAGCAATGGCATGTTTTAATGTAACTCTGATTGTATTCATCTGAAAGAAGAAAGTCATATGCACCTAGAATGACTTGAGGGTGAGTACATCATGGGGTAATTGGACAATTTTTGGGTTAACTGCCCCTTTAACATTCTTCACATTAAGTTTTATAATATCCAGTTGGATTTCCATTCCTTAGCCCATATCAGCTGTAGGGTAACCATTTTAGGGTCCATTTTATGCATTATCCACTGTAAAATATTATATAATTGTATGCAGCAATGCTTTTCTTTTTTTCTTATCTGGAGTAGGTCATACACTCTAAAAAATGCTGGGTTAAAAACAACCTAAGTTGGGTTGAAAATGGTCTAACCCAGAAAATTGGGTTGTTTGAATGGGTGCATTCACTGGGTTCAAACAACCCAAATTCTGGCTTTGTCCATTTTCAACCCAACTTGGGTTGTTTTTAACCCAGCATTTTTTAGAGTGTAGTTAGCCAGGTTCTGTTCTGACCGTATCCAGAGAGTTCAATCAATAAGCTAGTTAAAGCTACAGCATGATGTAAGCATCTGCACCATAAAGCCAACCATTACACACACAGCTTGACCATATCCACTTAAGAAACAATTTGGTCAAAGCCATTTGCACATCGCAGGTTACTCCCACACAAATTGACTTTCTTATAGGCTTTCTGATGGCAAGAGCAAATTCACTATAATTATACCCAATATTCACCCAAATTATATATTTAATACAGTACTGTGTGTGCAAATATCAATTATCATTTCCAAAAAACATTTCCATTTTGACAAAAGGAATGGAACGTGCCTTAGACTTTTGCACAGTATACTGTATAATAAGGCGAACAGGCTATGGGAAGGTTCTACATTATCCCCCCGGTGATCAGGGTTTTATGCATGAGATTAATAATTTATTTTAAATGTGCATTTTTCACTGAACTATGTTTGTTGGCTGGTTTGCACTGTTATTAACCCAATTGCCTTTTGTTCCCATGCGTTTAATAGGCACTGTAGTTGCATTTGTGTTGTTTCTATATAAAAGTAGTTCAGACAAGAATATAAATACATGAAATTACAACAACATATTTTCTATTAATAACAATTTAGATATAACATATGGTTATATAAACCTACAGTATTTGGCTTCTGTAGAATGTATTATCTTGGTGTAACTTTCGTTTTAACAGTCTGTTTTCAATGTTAAAGATTATTTATAGTTTATAACCGGTCTAACATTTAGATTTGAACCTCTGCATTTCCAAACAGATTTAATATTTGATGAGTCTTCTATGCCACCTAGTGGTCATTAAGGACTCTCCAAAAAACAACTTCCACAAAATATTTCATTTTCCAAAGAGGAATTCAAAGTTTTTTTTAATCATTAATAATTATATAAGTGCAGTTCACGAAGAGATGTTTCTAAAAGACTTAATAAAAACGTATGTTTGATAACTGGGATAGGATATTGTGTAAAATTTTAATCTGTACATATAATAAATGGTTTTAAATCCGTTTAAGCTCTAAGCCAAACATACACAGATTTACTGACATTTAACTATCCCCATAATAGAACACTCTGCTGATGTAAAATTATATATGCCAGTGGTATTACACAACCATTAATCCAGACATTTCTCTCAGTGAGGTTTTGACCCAGTAGTGCTCATACACACACAAACATATGGGCATAAGAGCCTGGAATAGCAGCTAAGCCTGGGAGATTGAGACTCTCCCAACACTGAAAAATCACCTCTTGACTGTAAATCAGCGTAAAGTAAGCACTTTACGTGTGTCTGTTCCACGTGTGTCTGTGATACCAGTAAGATTATGAATTATAGCGACTTTAAAGCAACTTTACTGGAAGCAATGGACCTAATAGGGTTTTATAGAGCCCTACTTCTAGAATAAGCAATAAATACAGCCTTACTAACATATTAAAATAACATGATGACAAAAGATTTCCAAATAGAAAAAGCACACTTTAAATACTGGATCGGAAGGTTCAGGTGATGTAAAATTTGGACCATTCCACCGAATGGGGTGCTATTTGCTTGTTTTAATTCTTCAAAATTAATCTTTATTGTTTATCAAAAGCATGTGAATTAATTCCTTTGCTTCCCCTTTAAGTTTTTTATTTTAAAGAAATGGTTGGTTACATGTTCAATTGATATGTCAGTAAAATATCACTCTGAAGCGAAGGTTATCAATTGGATAAATTATGCTTTAACGTGGGGGGTTTCTTTTTTGGAACAAAAAAGTCAAATGTAACTGGAATGAACACTTGGTAATAAGAAATTTTAACAGAAATGAACACTGGGCAACATGAATGACAACAGAATAGGGGCAGCGGGTGGGGGCAGCTGGTTCTGGCACCTGTATACAACTTCAGTCATTTCAAATGTAAACCTTAAAAATGAGATGAATAGTTTTATGTTAACTAATATTCACACTAATTCAATAAATCAGAGGACTGTACTCACTCTTGTTACTTTTACTCAGTCCTGTTTTTTTATATGAATAACAGGATTGAGAAAGAATTGGCAAATGCATGACATGCGGACTCTGAGCATATAAATGACTTGCCAAATGTTAATATTTTTTAAATAAACAAATACCATCTAAGAAATAATTGAGGTTACAGGACGGACCCGGTCCGTTTAGATTGACCTTTTCATTCATAGTTAAAATGTAATCAAATATCTGTTTTCTGTATTTTTTTTTTGTTCTTTGCTGTTTTAAATATATAATTTTAAATTTGTAATTAGATTAATATGCAAGACACCTGCTCAACAAATTGTACCAAAGAATCTATACAAAGCATGCTTACTGACAGATCACTTCTTTTGTAACTCTGTGTGATTAAACCACTACCTCTGGCAAAGAAAAGTGCTGCACTATTAACTAACAAAAATAAAAGCATGGGGAATGTGTTTATGAAGGCAGAATGTTGAAGTCTATTGTCCACACTTATGTCCAGTTAGTTTTTGTTTTCATGGACTTTTAAGTTTGTTTTCATCAGTCACATGTGTTCCTTTGTTTGAGTTCCTTTGTTGAACGGGAGCCCCAGAGTGAGCCTGACCAGGGCAAGGGTGTGAGTCTGCGACATCAGCAGCTGAGGGAATGTAAAGAACTTGCATACTGAGGTATTGCCTCCCACCCTATTGAATTGTTTCAAGACAGCACTCATAACTGTATGGACTGAGCTCGATCCATTTGTTCTGAATCATCGCTATTTCAAGAAAGCACTGAGACTGCTTCATTGACTTAGCACTTGACATGAGCTGTCAGAGTAATATGCTCTTTATTGCAACAATGCATGTTCATTATGTGCTATTGCTGACTAACAGAATGAAAACTAGTGCAGTCTTATAAATCAGACAAATGACCACAAAAATATACAATAAATTTGATTAAAGAGGCAGGGTCTCTATGTGCACGCCACTGTTGTTAGGAAGCCATATTAAAATAATTTTACTACTACTCCGAGGGATACTCATTTGGGTTACTAAAAAATTACTTAATTCCATGATGTTGTTTTATGTACATGATTAACCAACACACCTTTTTTTCAGTGTAGGAAGTGGTTATCATTATTGATTGCATCAAACTTACCACTATCACCCTCACCACAAAGCTCAGCCAGTCCTCCAGCCTCGCCTCTGCTGGATGCCAGCAGCCCTTCGTCTTCCCAGGCCACAGGTCATGCAATTACCAGCCTCGCCCGAGCATCCTGGGGCTCCGCCTCCCGCATCTGATCCCTTTGCTCCACCTCGGCCCATCAACCTGTTGGTATCACCAGAGACCCTCGGCCTTGTGGTTCCACCAGAGACCCCGGGTTCCCTGGTCCCACTGGCTCCCCTTGGTCAGTCGTCACTCTACTTACACCACAGCCTTCTGCTTTGCTCAGTCTCTCCACCTCAACGGTTCCTCATTCCCTCCGGCTCTGCCTCTGCCTCAGTCCTCGGGCACATATTGCTCTGCCTCAGATGCTCATTGCTCATGGGTTTCATCCATCATCACCGCCAGGGCTTTGTCCCAATCCATCTGTCCCCATTCCTCTGTGCGTTTACATGCACATTCTAAGCGATACTTCACCGCTTTTTCTTATTAAACTATGTTATTCCCTTAATTAAGACGAGTTGATACATACCTCTCTCGTCTCAGTGCGGGCACTTAATCTCTCTGACGCGTGATGATGATCTGATAGCATTTAGCTTAGCCCACTAAGCCCAGTTCATTCACTATGGTACCAAACAGAGATCAAGTTAGAAGCGACCAAACACCTCCACGTTTCCCTATCTAAATACAGTTACACGAATAGTTGAACGATCAAGTATGGTGACATAAAAAAAAAACGTGGCGCTTTCTAAGCGGATTAAAAAGGAGAACTATAATGTATGGCGGAATGGCACTTCTGAGAGTACTTCGACTCGGCGCAGTAAAAAGTCCTGAAACATCCTCCCTCACATCTCCCCTTCGCCTTTCTCATTTCTGTCAATCGTCAGAGCGATTAAGTGCACGTATCAACTCGTCTTAGTTAAAAGGATTAACATAGTTTAATATAAAAAAGTGGTGAAGTATTCCTTTAAGCTGATTATGCCCAATAAGCCGACAATGAACATGGTCATGTTAACGCGGTAACCCGTTTTCGTTTTATCAGAGTAAGGTCATAAACGGCGTAAGCATAAACCGGTCGGGACAGGTATTTTTTTTTGAGTCTTACTCCGATTTCGCGCTGCATGTAAACGCATTAACCTGCTTTCTGTCGGCTTATTGAAGTGCGCATGTGTAGCTGACAATTAACGCAAACTTAGTGCTGATTTAAATGCATCCAGACAGAGCGAGCTAGCGTTTTGCATGAAATAAGGTATCACAAACGCAGACTTATTTAAGACCCAGAAAATTGTAAAGATGTGTTCTCATCTCCTGCAGCAGAAGTAGAAGAGGTTCAGTCAAAACGCTGCATCTGTAACTGCATGAGGGATAATATGAGCCGTAAATCTCCTGCTGACTGTGTTGTTTACTGGTTCGCATGTGTAAACGGGGAAAACTGGTTATTTCATTAAGCTGATATTTGTGAGTTATCACCTTACTTGTGAGCATATCAGTGTGACCCCCTGTGATGTGTGCATTATTTTTCTAATAATTAAATGACCAATTATTCATTACTTATTGCACAGAGCTGTAGATTATCCCTTACAGATTTACATATCTGATGCTTGACTTTTGAGGAGTAGGCCTAATATCGCAAAATACAGACTCATTCATGTAACTTTCTTAAATAGGCTATGAGCAAATTCTAAACGTGCACGTAAAATGGACCTTTATGAAAACTCTCGTCCATATTCACAAACGCTTAATGTACCACGGATTCGGCACTTGTATATCGTGTGTATATTAATTAATTCCAAACATGCGTAAATAGGGAGCGCAGGCACCCTCATTCATAATTAGCATAATCCCCGCCCATGAGTTGCAAATGACGTGACCAGGAACGCTGTGTGGAATCTTCTGGACTTCTTTCTCAGGTTAGGCTCCAGTATTTTGCACAAATGTTGAAGAGACTAATTGGCGATATGACTAGGAATAAATATTTAATTTTATCCAGCTAAAAAACGCCTGGTGCTCTTCTGAAAATGGCCAGCCTGTGGCGCTGGAAAGCGCTTTGCAAGGGTAGCGTTTTTCCAGCTGAGATACTTTGGTTGCTATGATAAAGAATATCCATGAATATCCATCTCATTTTGGAGTTTTTTTTTTCAACAGTGAGCCATTCTCTTCTAATTAAACATCTGTTATACACAGAGATCAATGTATCTGGGATCAATAAGCTGACTGGGGGCAATAGTGTTGACTGCCCCCTGGCCATTCAGGCTCAACAAAAATAACAAAAGGGAGGGTAAAGAAACAATGAGGTGAACCTCAGCTGTGAGAATGTTCCTCATCACAGGGACAATAGACTTCTATATATTCTGCCTTCATAAACACATTCCCTGCTTTTATTTTTGTTAGTTAATAGTGCAGCACTATTTTCTTTGCCAGAGGTAGTGGTTTAATCACATCGAGTTACAAAAGAAGTGATCTATTAGTAAGCATGCTTTGTATAGATTCTTTGGTACAATCTGTTGAACAAGTTCTCTAGGGAATCTTTGGAATAGAGAGAGAGAGAGAGAGAGAGAGAGAGAGAGAGAGAGAGAGAGAGAGAGAGAGAGAGAGAGACTTGTGACAGTAGCAGTAGTCATTTCCATTAGCCACATAGCTGGAATTGATGCGTTTGTTTTACCTCTGCTTTCAGCCCAAAATAAGTCCACCCGCATTGTATTTCAACAGTATATCTTAAATATCTTTGACTTACTTTAATGGATTTATTTTGATAATAGATTTTTTTTTTCTTCTACCAAATACCACTGGGCATTGAAGAGAAGACAAGAAGACCAAAGCAAAAGTTTCAAGATGCTTCTCCATATACTCAGAGCACTTCTTCAGCTAAACATACATGCACAATCCAAAGACACCGATATCACACCCACCTTTTCTTCAATCACTCCAAAGAGTCTGTCACTCCTGGATTTGGAGCGAGCCATTGAAGTCAGTGGTGAGTTTTCAGAGCGTGTTTTACAGATTTGATTGTCAGTATATGTCTAAAATATTAAGGTACACTTAACGATAGATGTTTATTATTTATTAAACTGACTATTTTGTTTAAAGTGTTCAGAAAAACTATATATATATATATATATATATGTTTGTTCAATTATAAAAAATGAGAAAATGTCTTTTATTTATGACAAAATTCACTTTAGCCTCTCCCCAGTAAGCAATAGCCTTCATTTCACCATCTTAACTATAGACCTGATATAGTCCGGCTATGAGCAACACACTTCTAGCCAAAATAAACTTTAATTTGGTTACATGTCATTTTTACCTAAATAACTTGGGAGATGTATTACAAGATGTATGGTTTCGTGTCTTTGACATGTATTTGTTTTAGATGTCTAATCTATTCTTGGGCTATTACATTTTCACTGACAGCCTAAATTTTACCTTGTTTTAGCCTAGACATCAGGGCAGTGTTTGGACGATTATTAGACGTCTTTTAAATGCAAAAATTGTTTGCTGTGTGAGTTTATTGTTCCTCCAATCCAGATTTTTAACCTGGATCTTCACTTTGCATAATTTTTTGTTAAGAAGGAGAACTTTTAGCCTGTTGTATTTAGCCTAGTATTATTTGATTTACTATTTTTTTTTAAAGAACCGTGCTGACCATATGACCATAAATGTATGCATAACTCAACATTCCTGTTCAGTCGATAACTCATGATTATGGGACATATATTCACGCCCGCAAAGTCTGCTGAACTATATGTAAGGGACCAGCAATGCCACATATCCCCTTGTTTTTTAAGGCAGTGACGGCCCCTGATTTAAAGCACAGACAGTCAATGCTGTTGCTGTGACATCTAATGACACGTCAAAAATGAGGGACAAATTGGGATTTATAAAGGCCAAAATTGACTCGAAAAATGCTTTTTGCAATGATGTAATGAAACATACCAAATTGTGTGGACTTCATTTTTGGCCATGGTTATACCCATTTTTGGCCATGGTTATACCAACATGCACACATTATTCCTAGCCCATAATTCAATAAATCACGATGTGGCATGGCAGGTAGGTAGACCTATTAGCTTTATTATATGTAACTTTGTGGGGGTTTGGTGAAAATGTCCATGAAAGGTGCTGTCCTCTGCAACCAATAAGGATATTGTTGAAATGGCTCAGTCTGGTCAGTTTGTTTTGAATATTTAGCATGTTTCATGTTCATATTTAATCATGTCCAATTTAGCATTGGATTTGAAGTGTTTTAATACCAAATGCATGCATAGCACCATTACACATGAAACATAATGGTATTGGGACACAAATGCAGCAGGCTTTGGAAGGATGTACAAACTTCAAAAATGGACCAATAATTGGGAAACCTGCTTGTGGCCGAGTATGGAAAATTTGTTTCGGACAGCAAATGTGTATTTTCCAACACGATAACGATCCCTAACACTCCGCAAATGCCATAAAGTTGTGCACAATGAACCTTTAAGCAAGTCCCCTGACCTTAAAGCCATTGAAACCGTTGGGGAAATTATAAACCTGAATTGTGATCAGTCATATAGATACCCAATGAAACTCAACTTTGGGAAGAACTTAAGGAAGACTGGGAAAGAAGTTAAGTATGACACAGGCATGTGCAAAGTTAATGCTCAGGAGAATGCCAGCTGTAATCAAAAACAAGGGATAACCAACAAAATACATAACTTTACATTGTAGTCAATATATGCTTTATTTCCTGTGAGCTTTTTGTTTTTATACACTCAAAAACAACTCATTGTAAAAACTAATTTTAATTGAGGGCAGGATTTCCACCCAATAAATATGTGTAGCCCCAACTCATAAAAAACTTTATTTATACTCTCTCAAATTTAATTGAGTTGGTCCAACTCAATGTGATCAAATACAGTTTAAATGACATTGATGAAGTTGACATTGACATTTATGAAGTGACTTTATATGCTTGTCAAACTTCAATTTAAACATTTAATTTGGAAAATCAATTATAAGCTATTTAATTCATCATTATATACCAAATGTGATGAACATTTAATGAACTTTAATGAACAAATAAGAAAGTGGTGTCACTCCTGACATTATCATAGAGTGCCCACAGCCTAAACATGTTAAAAATCTTGTTACTTGAGCTCATTTTAATTCATGATTTTTTTTTTAGTTCACATAGGATCATGCATGTCTTCACAAATGAGGCCCTGATTTTAAAATTCCAACCCTTCTATTTACTCAAGGCATTGATATTTCCAGTAGGTGGCAGTAAATATATATATTTGAGGCACTATTGTCAACTTCCAGTAAACTACCATTTACATTATAATTCTTCACAGAAAACCTCAAAGAGTTTGCACTCTCATGAAAAGCCATCTCGTTCTCAAGTTAATTAATAAACAAAAGCATCTGTACCATAACGGTAATGCTATTCCCATGGGTCACAGTTGTGTCTACCAGAGGTCAAACTGTGAAATTTTATTGATGTTGCCAGGCAGGTGTACGGTCTGCTCTTTTTATCCCAACTGACCTAAGGCCCCCTCCCCAAATCACCCCTCATCACTATCCTCATCCCAAACTCCTGCATTTATCATCAGATAAACGCCCTCACTTCTGTCACTGAGCTGTTATGTAGTTGTGCCAGACCACAGGAAATCATCACAAGCCTATTGTGTCTTCACAGTAGAGCACACGTCCCAGGAGCAGACCCTTTGTTATGAAAAGCTCGTCCTGCCCTGGAGTGACCCGCAGTCTGTGCCTTTGCCCCCCACCTCTTCCACCCCTTTCCAGAATCCGGCAGAAACTCTGAGCCAGGGCCATATGGCACTGCCACACCACTGACAGGAACTGTAGACAGCAGAAACAGAAACATGGGCTATAGGCCAACGCAGGCCATCAAGAACACAAATACATGTCTGTGGTCCGCAGCGATTATGTTATTTTTAGTGTTGTGCTGTTGTCGTTTCTTCAACGTGTGTTTACATGGAATACATGGAAACGTGTCTGCAGGTGCTTGGCCTAATCAAAAGTACTCGAATGTATTTGCCTCAAGGGTTCTCTTCAAGCCTCAGCTACGGATGAACGTGGATGAGTCAATATTTACTATCACATGCCGTTGTGCTGAAAGAACAGGAAGCCACCGGAGGAGGCAGGCGATAACCTGGGTCACCTTTGAGCTTTGTTTCTTTTTCATTTCTGTCCATTTATTTGTACCATGCGTCACTTTGGTGGGAAAAAGTGTAAATCTAAACAGTAGCCTAATTGCAGCTGAAGAAAATTAGTGATGCATAGTCATGCTTTTTCCAAGAGAAAATAGTAAACAGAAAGAACTGAGAAAATAAGAAAGTGGATCACTGCAGCAGGTCTTAAAGAGACAGCATCCAAATTTATTTGCTGTCATTATTAATCCTGATCAAACAACAAAAAAGCTGAAAATCTCTCACTGATCTTGACTGAATTACTTTTGTACCTTCATTTGGGTTCTATTGTAGTTCATTTTTTTCATTCTTTTTTTGCTCCGTTTTTTGTTGATTTGTCAAGTAAGATTGATAAGCTAATTTTTTTATGATATTGACTAGTGATAAGAATGAAGAAGATTCAGTGGTATATAAAAATTGATCATAAAAACTTTATTTATATCCACATACTTAGGCCTATTAACTAAAGATGTTATTAGAGTGGAATACATTTACCTATTCAAAGTGATGTGAGACCAATTAGTAGTCACTGTGCAAGTAAACCTTACTCGTCTGGCCTTTAAGAGATACTCTAGCGACTGATGTTAGCCTCCTTAGAGCGTTCGACTCTCATGCCGGTGGATCAGGGTTTAAATCCCGCTTGGAGCGGGCGGTTCGAACGTTTGGTGCCGTGACCCGGATGGGAGTGAGGTTGAAGGGGATGAGTGTAACAGAGGCCAGTCACAGTGCAAGTAAACCTCACTCCTCTGACCTCAAGAGATGCTCTAGTGACTGACGCTAGAGGTTACAGCCTTTAGCCTTCTTGTTAGAGCGTCAGACGCTCATGCTGGCGGATACGGGTTCATGTCCGGTTCAAACAGAAGGGTTACACTGATACCCAAAATTACAACAAGGAATTGATTAAAAAAAAAGTGAGCCCTTGAGACTGGACCAATGGAGGAATGTCATGGAGGAAATATTTTCAATGGAAAAAATTACTTATGACCTGGAAGCACATAAATGTAATCTACGGTGGTGGAAATGGTCTTATTATGTAACTCACTTAAATGTATGAAACAAATGGGAGACTTGTCTTTGTAGTAACCTACCAGTCGTTATTTTGTTCTTTGTAAAAAATGTATGCTTAAATAAAAAGTAAAAACAAATATATATATATATATATATATATATATATATATATATATATATATATATATATATATATATATATATAGTGAAATAAAATTACTAAAATAAAATGCTGTTCACTGTAAAAAATTAATCCTTTAATTTTTAGAATTAAAAGTTAAAATTAAAAAAGTACTGGCAGCTTATTTGCCTGGACATTGGACATTTCCATTAACACTAACATACGACACATTGAAGGGCAAAATTCAAAATACTAGTAAAAAAAAAAAAAAAATGGAATTCTGTTAAATAATTTTGTGCCCTATTTTTTTGTGTAATGTAAGATTTTGGTCATATTGCCCAGGGGAAATATACGTTACTGGAAGAAAGAATTACGTAGAATTGTGTTCGAAAGGTCTTTTAATTGTGTTTAGTTGTGTTCGAAAGGTCTTTAATTTATGACATCCATAGACTTCAATAAAATCATTTGAGGTAGTAAAAGACTGTTTGTTTGTGCTGTCAAGTTTTTCTGTGTGCCACACATTGTTAAGGGACCATAGTTTCTTTGGCAGAAAGAAATGACTCATCCGTTTTGTGATTACTGATAGCAGGAAGATAGCTTGTTTGTGGCAGCACTATGTCTAAACACATAATTGTGTGTCATCTGCAAGGCAATCATCGCTGGCATGCTCCTTTGACACGTAGGTGCACATTGATGACAAACATGACACTGAGAGTATCAGAGAAAAGGCTGAAAGTAAATGTCATCGCATCTCAATTTTGAGGGAGTTATTATATTAATTAATTTTTTTATTTAAGAAACCAGATAAATCATTGCTTTTGGAGCACTGACAGGGCCGTTGTTTCTGATGTGAGCAGAGAAGCGTGAATCCGCCGTGTGTGGACAGCAAATTCATGCTTTTAAAATACTTGTTATTGATGCACTGAGATCTTGATGAAGGTTTTCATTCGGACCTCTCAGACATTGTTTGCTATTACTCAGAGCAATTTCTCAACTGAGGTGAGGAGAATTTCAATTTGTTGCACAGTTGGTTTCCTTAGAGCTCACAACTGTTGTCTGTCCTCTGATTCTCAGCCCATTTTGAGCTTCAAAGAAAGACAAATGCTCGCTTCTCACTTCAATAATGGTGGTCTTTCACAATAGACACAAAGTCAATGCGGTAAAGAAAAACGGCACATGGCTCAAGGAAAGCCCTGGAGAAGAACACCAGTAAATCTCAAGAAGGCCGATCAATGAGGGGTCTGACTGCATTGGAAATAAAGTCCACACTTAATGGGTTGCTGTAAAATATAGCCGCATATTATGTATTCATCAAAATGCATCACTAAAGGATAGCCAGACAGTCTAAACAAAGATCAGTTTTGCTTCAGAATACATGTGAAAAATGAGTCCCTGGCTGCTGCGTGAGGTGAAACAAAAGTGCATATAGGGTAACATGGGGGAAAATGCCATGTGCAGAATGCATCAGCTATGTGTTATAAATAAATAACATTTGCTAATTTAGTTGTTATAGTGTAAAATGTCAAATATTAAAAGAGGGGTAAGGTGGCCCCTAGTTTGTCTCACCTGGATAAACTTGTACACTGTAAAAAATTATTTAGAAAAAAGGTTTCCTGGTTGCCTTAAAGTTTTGAGTTCATTGAAATTAAAATTTTGAGTTAATACAATTAACATTTTTTAAGATTTGATAAACTTTTATTAAAAGATTTTTAAAAGATTATGTAAGCATATTGGTAATTGTGTGTGTTTTATTTCTGATGACGCAGTGAAACATGCCAAATAGTGCTATTTTCATGATTTATCCATTTTTTTATGTGGTTCAGATGCAATAATATTTTGAGTTTCTATTTATCGAACAAATTTCCTTCATTGTATCAACTCAAATTTTTAATTTCAATAAACTCAAAATTTTAAGGCAACCAGGTTACTTACTTTTTTAAGTTAAACCAACAAAAACCAACCAAATGTTTTTACAGTGTATATGTAATGTATAAAAATGTATATATGGTTTTGGATATATTTTTTTTATTAATATTTGGATATTTTTTTAAATGTCATTAATGTAAAATACTAAATCAGCTATTTTATTTAAAGTGATGAAGAGATGAAGAGATTCATCTGAAATTATTCTATGACTTATTCAGGCATATTAATTTGATTGATCATATTATAATAATAGCAACAGAATGCACATTTAATTTAATTTTAATTAATTAACTTAATATAAGTTTTTATGAAAGAGATGTCTAAAATCTGCTGTGTCTAAAATGTCTAAAATTCATGAAAATATTAATATTATCCCCATTTATTACAATAAGTATTGCATTTAACAAATTAAAAAATAAACAGTATACAAAATGCCACTTTGGTCCTTCTGTGCCAATGTTCTAATTTTTTAAAAATATTTTTACTTCAAAATAAAAACTGTAACTTTTACTCACCAAATCTTAAAACAATGTGTCAACGTGTAAATGTGTGTATGTATATAATATATATATATATATATATATATATATATATATATATATATATATATATATATATATATATATATATATATATATATATATATATAATATGTATAATTATAAAATAATTTATATATGTATAATTATAAAATATAATATATATATATATATAATAATAAAAATAGTTGTTGTTTGCTATTTATTATTTAGCAAACTAAATAAATAAATGAAAATAAAAATCATAAGGCTAAATGCCTATGGAAAGGGACAGCGAAACAAAGCTGTCGCTTTAAGATTTCTTTGGGAGACGCGCGCTGGTCTCGCGGGCGGGCGGACTGAAGCTCCACGCGATTCATTCTGCAGAGCGCGCTGACACACACTCGACTCGAGCATCTTATTCAAACGCCATGCAGTTGAGAGCTGAATGGATGAACGAACAGCTTGTGAAGTCTGTGTACCGCTTCAGCGCTTCAGCAGACGGACATTACAGCCAAATGAGTGACAGAGGGAGTAAACTAAATAGTTAGACAACAGAGTCGTCATGCAGTTCCTCATACAAAGATCCACGCGCTTCAGACCAGACTTTATCGTGATGCGCTGCTGTGGATTTCTCCAAGAGAGCAGCTGAAGTGCTTTTTTCCAGCTCTCAGTAAAAATTGCTTTGCTTGGCATGTTCCAATGAGTGTTTTCTGTTTAGAAACTATACGCATGCCGTAGAGAACAGCGCAAGTCTTGTTGGAAGCTGGGCAAATGGCTTTCGTTGTTATAGGAACCCTGTTACTGATGCTCTCCAACATCTACAGCACTTCAGGTGAGTTCAAACACTAGTTTATTGATCTGACTTTTGGTTAAGTACTGCAGAATCTGTTAGTTTAAGTCTCAGACTTTAATGTTAGTGGTCACTAAATACAGCCTATCCCTTAGTTGTGGGATATTTAACTTATTTGATGTTATAATAATAAGAAGAATTCTTAATAATGTTAAAACAACAAAAGTGGTACGGAAATCAAAACAAATCCTCAATAATCTATTTATATTGCACTGGAAATCTTCCATTTAGTTCCAACGTTGGGTTACATTAGGTCACATCTTGTATAAAATGTACATTTATATATCAATTCTAATATAAGTTCATTGCATGTTTTCAACCACTTTAAATGTAATTACTGATGAAGGAAACTAATTTGAAAGTAAAATCTAACCAAAATTAATGTTTTCATAACACAATGATGGTTTTTATAGGGAAATCTGAGAAAATAATGAGACAAAGTTTCCATTAAAAGATCAAAAAAGATCATAATCGCTCTGGATTTAACATAAGACAGCTGTGTTATAAAATATTCATGGTCAGGCACTTATCAAAGCGTATTACAAGAAAGACTACTGTGTTTGATTTCTTCATTTGGTAGCGAATGATACAAAACTATTACAGCATTGCAAATGCTACTTTTGTAAAGAAAGGCATTTCTAATTATTGGAAATTGTTTGATTGTTTCACAGAGGATGTGTCTTAAAGGGATAGTTCACCCCAAAAACATGCTCTGATTCTGTCATCAATTTGTTCCAAACCTAAATGAATTTTTCTTCTGCTGAACACAAAAGAAGATATTTTGAAGAATAGGTAACCGAACAGATGATGGGACCCATTGACTTCCATAGTATTTTTTTTTTTTTTACCATACTATTAATATCAATGGGATCTGTCAATTGTGTAGTTATCCATATCCTTAAAAATACCTTATTTTGTGTTCAGCAGAAGAAACCAATTCTACAGGTTTCTGAATAGGGCTATCATGATTACAAGTACTTGAAAAATCCTCAATTGCAATTTACCTGTATCAATACTGCAAAATACTGGGAGTGGTGCATTCCATGAACTGCATTATTAGACCCTTTTCTAAAGATGCACAATGTATTAAAACAATTTTTAAAAACATACTACAGCATAGATAAAGCTATTGAGTGCTTTTATTATTTACATGCGCGTAGGTTACGTCTGTCTCAGAGCGGTTGCGTCCACAGTAAATGCTGATCCACAACTGTTATCATTTTACATCCGTGCTGCTTGTCTTAAACTCCATCTCTGCATATGCTGTGAGTTTGGGTTGCTTATAACGTTCATCTGGGAATGCAATGTTAACCATTTCATTAGATTTATGATTACATGTTTATCAGTTATCCTTACATGTTGCTAAATATGCAAAATGTTCATTGCGATTTCAAAATAAAAGTCTAAACCCTTGCATGTTTTGATGTCCACACACAGCATCACAAACATTTTTAAATATTAAAAATAAAAGGATTCTTCTCTGGAGAACTGTTCAGTCTCTCTGGTCGCAAATACACTTTGTAAATAGCGAATCCGCCATGGTGCAAGTGCAACTGGTTTTTAAAGGAAATGGGAGATGAGCCTCTGATTGGTTTATTGCGCTTTACGGCCAAAACACACTCATTAAGAGATTAGGTATAACCTTTTTGGACCATGCGTCTGTTTAGCCGACTAGTTTTTCCGTCGTTAAACTAGCAAAAGTGGATTCGGATATGCCCATGCGCTTCAGACCATGCGCTCAGAATGTTAAAATAGAGCCCTATAAGTGGATTGTTTATATTATGTGTATTATATAAAATTATAATGCTTGATTTTGATACTTATTTAGAATATTTTATGATTTCCTCTTTGTTATATAGCATATGTATTATAAGTAATTTTAAAGGCTATTGTTTGCATAGGTATATTTTTTATTACCAGAAAACTACCAAAATAATCGCTAGTGATGGCCCTAGTTTGGAACAACTTACAGATAAGTAAATAAAGACAGAATTTTCATTTTTGGGTGAACTATCCCTTTAAGTAGACATGACACCAACTGTTACACTACTATATGAGTTAATATTTATACAAGAGCTGTTTCCATGATCTCCTATAGCCTGGAGTTAATCGCGTTTGATTGCGGTGAAATGACCTGTAAGAGACTGACCTAATGTTTGGCAGGTGCAAAGAGAGATGCCACTGCTGTATCATCAGTCTGCAGGGCGGCATGATGTGTCCCCCTGCTGAGGCCAGCTTAATGGCCTTCTGCATTAAAGAAGACCGCGGCAAGCTTTAGAAATAGACTTTATGAGTTATGCATCTGTCTCCCCATTGTGGGGGTGCCCGAGCTGAAATGGATGCTTAAAATAGAGTAACGCTTGTATTAATTAGCAGCGTGTTTATCAATTTGACTGTCAGATGTGAATATGAAAAGCATTATGTGTATTTATTATATAAAGTTCTGAGTTAAAACATACTATGGAAAGATGATAGATAATACCAGATAATAGCAGACATAGTCTGGTTGCTAAGAGACGTCTGTACCACAGGCGGATCTGTTAGAAGGATGAATTCACAAATTGTATTTGAAGGTGTCCTTAGTCTAAATCTGACCAAATATGACAAAGTACAATCCAATGCATTGTCCATTTACCTCATCTAGTATATACTTGGATTAACTGCAGCTCTTTTAATCCAATGATTATTCTTGACACCATTTAACAACATAACATCAGCCTTGCTTAATTTCTCTACAGACCAATGATTCATTCGGCTTATTGCTTTTCACTTAGCAAATAAGTGTTCCACGTTTAATTTTCCTAAGTAAATGTGCCTGCTCCTTAAATAGCGGGCATGTGGGTGTGTTTGTGTTCGTATTTATTTGCAGAAAACAGCAAAATCTCCCATAGCTGTCATTAATGTAAAAGGTCTGAAGCTTAGAACTGACATAACAAAAGCTGTTCAGTTTGTGTAACTTAGCAGATGCAGTCACGGTGGGGCAAATGCCAGCTACGAGAGGTTGAAGGGGGTTGACAGAGATAATGGCGTTTCTGAAACTATGACAAATGGCCTGAGATCACCCAGCAGAGATGTAAGCTGTCACAGTTAGTCGATAAAGAACAGCTTTTGCGACGCTGTAAAAAGCACTGTGCCTGGCGTAATAATGGGTGTAGGATTCATACCGTCAGATCTCTTTCAAGAATGAATGTTTTGTTTTGATCTTTGATCAGAGTACACCGGTATATGCAGCCATTAACGTCTGTTGAGAAAAGCACTGGATCATTACTGATCCCAGGGAGCCAGGTTGATGCTCATGTTATTTTAATGTTTTGTAAATTCGTCTGGGCACCGTTTTTCATAACGTATTAACATTAGTGATGGTACATTTACGGCCTAAGGAAAAAGAGGGTGAAGCATGCATGCCTAATATTTGTAAATATTAATTACTGTAATGATTTACATAACACCATAGCTCTTAGCCATAGGCTAAATATAGCTTATTTCAACAGCATTCCAAAGGAAGACACTCGATAACCATGTGATAGATCTATCTATCTATCTATCTATCTATCTATCTATCTATCTATCTATCTATCTATCTATCTATCTATCTATCTATCTATCTATCTATCTATCTATCTATCTATCTATCTATCTATCTATCTATCTCTCTGTCCGCCCGTCCGCCCGTCCGTCCATCCATCCATCCATCCATCCATCCATCCATCCATCCATCCATCCATCCATCCATCCATCCATCCATCTATCTATCTATCTATCTATCTATCTATCTATCTATCTATCTATCTATCTATCTATCTATCTATCTATCTATCTATCTATCTATCTGTCTGTCTGTCTGTCTGTCTGTCTGTCTGTCTGTCTGTCTGTCTGTCTGTCTGTCCGTCCGTCCGTCCGTCCGTCCGTCTGCTGTGGGTACAGAAAGTTTTCAGACCCCTCAAATCTTTCACTCTTTTATATTGCAGCCATTTGAAGTATTAACTCAAAATTTTAATTTCAATGAACTCAAAATTTAAAGGCAACCACGTAACTTTTTTTCTAGGGTTGGGTTAGAAAAAGTTTTTTTACAGTGCATATTGACAGATAAACACAGAATTGTTAACATTTTTGCAGATTTATTAAAAAAGAAAAACGGAAATATCCCATGGTCTTAAGTATTCAGACCCTTTGCTGTGACACTCATATATTTAACTCAGGTGCTGTCCATTTCTTCTGATCATCCTTGAGATGGTTCTACACCTTCATTTGAGTCCAGCTGTGTTTGATTAAACTGATTGGACTTGATTAGGAAAGCCACACACCTGTCTATATAAAACCTTACAGCTCACAGTGCATGTCAGAGCAAATTAAAATCATGAAGTCAAAGGAACTACCTGAAGAACTCAGAGATAGAATTGTGGCGATTTCAGACGCAGCCCATGTGATATTTCAGTTTTTCTTTTTTAATAAATCCACAAAACTGTACTGTGTTTACATTAATGAGAAAAAAATTAACTTAAATGATTTTAGCAAATGGCTGCAGTATAACAAAGAGTCTATTGTCCAACTCTCCCAGTTTCCAAGTTTTTAGGTGTAAACACATGTTGTGAATTTGCAGCTAATAAAATGTATCCGAAAACCCAGTAAAAATCCCTATTTTTCCCCCCACCAGTCAGGAAATCATTAAGAGATGCTGCGAGAATTACAATCTCTCTGATTGTACTGAATATTTCTCATGTGATTTGCGTGTGTAAATATTTTACAACTCTATGTGTGACTGCACGGCACAGTCTTCTTTTATGCTTTTTCACTTCGTTATGCTGTGGGACTGATTTGGTTCACATCTGCACAAATGTAACCTTCTTGCCTGTAAGACATGAACCTGTTAATGTGGTCATATACCCCTCATTTACACTTTGCAAAGGAATCAGCGTCTGTGTACATAGTGAAATCACCGACAGTAATTATCCTTTCAAATCGGCATGGCTTTTCATGTGTGGTGGGATTGAAAAGCGAAAGGCTTTTATTTTTTCCCTTTCATTCTCTCACAAGGACCAATTAGCTTGCCATAACTTTAAAGATGATGATGCCTCAGAGTAGTGGGGAGTTATAATCTTGAGTGTTGTAAACGGATGGAAACATACTTATGCTCTGTGTAATGTGCAGCGGGAGGCTGATGAACTATTTAGGTGTTCATGACCGATTTTTTATGAAAGTCATTAGTAACTTTGTTGGATTTAACTTTACCAAGATTAAATGCCTTATGCTATCTAAGTGCTGTTTTCTTCCACTGGAGTGCTTTTAGACAAATTAAGTATTTATTCTCTATCCATAGGTGCTATTATTTTATTGCTGCACACACTCGCCAACTGTTGAACATTTCCACCCTTTTAACAACCATGAAAAACCCAGCACATGGCCACTGCTGTGCTTTGCACTTGCACTGCAAGTTATTCCACCTCTTAAAAGCCCTCGCACATAAAGAATAGACCCTCTCTGTTAGTTCTGTAGACCCGGCTTGGGCAGATTTCAGCACTAATGGCCAGTGAGGTTTGGAGCCTCATTCAACAGCCGCCGCCATGCTAGACTCAGCCTTAATGTCAGCTTCTGTTAACTTTGCACTGATTTCATCTGGCTCTCTGGGCTGAAAGCTTAATAGGTGCTGAGTCATCAGCCTTTGAGAGGTTCATCCCCAGCTCCCTTTCCCACTGGCCATTAGAAGCCTCTCTCCTCTCGTTCCATCCTTTCACTGATGCTAGTGAAGTCTGTAGTTGTGGGGTTGAATGGTACACCCCAGGCACTCCGTTACAAAAGTTGTTTTTTTCCCCCATAAAAAAGGGGTTTCACACAAGTGTTAAGCAGTTTCAGCCCTGCTTAGTTTGTATTCAACGAATTCAAGCCAATTAAGTCAGGGTCAAACCACCTGGTAGACAATATTTAAATAACTAAAACATGAAAACTGCACCAGATGTAGTATATTTATTTAACAGTCATGCCTTTAGCTATTTCATTATGCTTGTGTTTAAGTAAAGAATGCTGGATATGGCATTAAACTCAAGTAATGAAGGTTAAGTGCATTAATTAGTACACAGTCGTTTAGCAGACATGGTGATTAAATCAATTTACTCAACCTGCATGGGGTTAAAGGGATAGTTCACCCAACAATTTAAATTACTCCATGATTTACTCACCCTCAACCATCCTAGGTGTAAATGATGATTATAAAGTACAATTTCTGGGTTCTGGCAGACTACCATACATATTAGGCTTAAAGGGTTAGTTCACCCAAAAATGAAAATTCTCTCATTAATTGCTTACCCTAATGTCATTCGACACCCGTAAGACCTCCGTTCATCTTCAGAACACAAATGAAGATATTTTTGTTGAAATCCGATGGCTCAGAAAGGCCTTCATTGACACCAATGTCATTTCCTCTCTCAAGACCCATAAAAGGCACTAAAGACGCCGTTACAAAACCCAATTCACTACAGTGGCTCTACCATCATGTTATGACGGGGCTAGAATAGTTTTTGTGTGCAAAAAAAAACCGAAATAACGACTTATATAGTGATGGGGCTATTTCAAAACAAAGTTTCAAACGGTTATGAATCAGTGTATCGATTCATGATTCGGGTCGCTAAAGTCCTGTGATTTCAGCAGTTTGGCGATTTGACACGTGATCCGAATCCTGAGTCGATACGCTGATTCATAAACGTTCTAAACTTTGTTTTGAAATGACCCCATCACTATATAAGTCGTTATTTAGTTTTTTTGCTCACAAAAATATTCTCATCGCTTCATAAAATGATTGTAGAGCCGCTGTAGTGAGATGGGCTTTGTAACGCCGTCTTTAGTGCCTTTATGGGTCATTAGAGAGGAAATGACATTGGTGTCAATGAAGGCCTTTCTGAGCCATCGGATTTATAAAAAATATCTTCATTTGTGTTCCGAAGATGAACGGAGGTCTTACGGGTGACAAATGACATGGGGGTGAGGAATCAATGACAGAATTTACATTTTTGGTTAAACTAACCCTTTAAGAAAAAAGTGGCACGATGCATGACGTCATATGTAGCATAAGCGTTTTGAACTGTGCAAGGAATTACACTTTCTTTGTAAGTTGAATAAGGAAGGCTGGAAGTTCGATATTTGACTTTATAAAGTTAAAATATGGATTAAATATGGATTTTTTTCTTGCACAAACCCATCAGTTCAACTCAGAAGGACATTATTAACCCCCCAGAGCCGTGTGGATTACTTCTATATTGGATGGATGCACTTTTTTGGGCTGTCATTCACTTCTATTATAATGATTGGATTAGCCAGGACATTTTTTAATGTAACTCAGATTATATTTGTCTGAAAGAAGAAAGTCATATACACCTAGGATGGCTTGAGTAAATATAATGTATATCAAATATATAGTTTTCATTTTGGGGTGAACTATCCCTTTAAGGGATAAAACTGTTAAAACTGTTGGGGGATTGTACAGCAACCTTTTCATTACTAACCCTGAGCCAACATTTTATATTTTAGTTTATATTATTAATTTATTTGTAAATGTTTTGTTTAAATTTTTGTTTAAAAAATATTGTTTTTAAATTAGAAGTTATGCTTAACTGCCTGGTTTTGTTAATTAATTTTTATTATAAAGGTGCTAAACATTCCTCCTGTATATCTGTAGATAATTCTCCCAACGTTAAATGCATACACTAAAAGTGTCAATGTCAATCTGAATGGGATCATTGCTTAAACAACAAATTATATTAAATAAATCTTGATTCTGAATCTTGAATAAACAAATTTAATTTTAAAAATCGCTGGGATTAAGTAATTTACACATGGTGTCGGACCTAAAACTCACACTATACATTTTTATTTATCTATAATAAACATAACATACTAAACATAATATGTCCATTAAACATATTTCTGGACTGTAACACTTCTACACCTTTGAGAAACATGTTTATTATACTGTTGATACGTTTGAAAAAGGTTTTTAATCAAGTAAATCCAAGTGTGTGTGTTTTTTAATTACTTAGTTTTATTTTTTAATAACTAAACCTGGCTCTCACCATGAACATAGCCATAGAAGCTGGAATAAAGATTAAAAAAGAAAAATAATATATATATATATATATATATATATATATATATATATATATATATAATTCTGATATCTAATTGTATATTAAAGACTATAAATAGAAATTCGTTTTTTTCTTTGTCCAGTACTTTTATATATTAATTGTATTTATTTTTTTTAAATGTGTGTGTATTTTTCTTAAGTACAATATTTATTACCTAGAAGTTAGGTTTAACTGCCTGATTTGGTTAAATAATTACCTCTAGGAAAATGTATGTGTTTTTTGTTATCCAATATTATATAAATATAATATTGGATAAAATAATATAATAGAGAAAATGACTCAAGAACTTTTGTAGCTTTAATAAGGATTAATCTATAATTAATATTATATAGTTTATGAGATAAACTGTTTGATATATATATATATATATATATATATATATATATATATATATATATATATATATATATATATAAATATAAATGATATATACTTTATGTGCATTTAACTGTCACTGTTGGTTGGCAGGGTCTCGTCCACGTTTGGAGGATGCTCCCCCCAGGATAGTGGAGGATCCCTCGGATCTGATCGTGTCAAAGGGTGAGCCGGCCACCCTGAACTGCAAGGCGGAGGGTCGGCCCACGCCCACGGTGGAGTGGTATAAAGATGGAGAGCACGTTGAAACTGATAAGGACGACCCTCGTTCGCACCGCATGCTGCTGCCAAGCGGCTCCCTTTTTTTCCTGCGCATTGTTCATGGACGCCGCAGCAAACCTGACGAGGGTGTTTACACTTGCGTTGCCCGCAATTACCTCGGAGAGGCTGTTAGCCGAAATGCCTCGCTGGAAGTAGCCAGTAAGTATTTTCTGAAGAATTCCACCTCGTTTTGCGATTCTAGATGGAGCATAGCTGTGTGCTGAAATAGAAGTAATCTATTTCTCTCAGACATGTCCTGAGGTTCTGTTTGTTGAGTTCTTTGTGGCCGGCTGCAGCTGAGTTTTTGCCTGTTATGACAGTGTGTCCTCCTGCTGTGTGAAGATGCTTTGGGCTCTTGGCTCAGGTCTAATCCAGCTCCCTGGCACCGGAAAGACAACAAACCCAGCTTCCCGCCAGAAGAAACTGGATTAGCAAGTCCATTGATTAGAATGGGAATGCAACAAAGTTTGCTCATTAACAAAACAAAATATAAATTTCCTGGTGCCTGTTTTCCACATGATCTACTTTCCTCTTATACAACATGTCTTTTACAGTACACAATTACATTTCTCGTAGCCCCCTGTTCTTTTCAGGAGTCTGATTTCTGGCAATTTTGTGTGCTGCTTGGAGATGGAGGTGAGGCTGGTCAATGTCATGTCAATCCCATTTTGATGCATCTGCCTTACCGAAAGAAATGATTAAAGTGTTCCACCGTTCTAAAGCGTAATGAGATCTTAAAATAGACATCTTTAACTGCTGAGGGAGAGTCAAGCCCTTAGAGCCATTTCAGACTTTTGCTTACTGTCCCGGAGGACGCTGAGTAGCAATGCATGCTGGGTGAAAGCGATTTGCAATCATGCACTCTGTGGTAGATCCTATCCTGAAGTCTGCATACACTTCCAAATAGCTGTTCTTATTTTTGGCCACCTATAAATAGTACGATGGGGAATACTAGCACAGTATTTTAAGATCTAAATCTCGTTATATCCCACTATTCACTATTCATTTTTTTCGGGCATAAGATTTGCTGAATGATGCTACGTGGCCTTTAAATCCAAGTCATAATTACCGCATAGAAAAATATGTCGTCTAAGCAAGACTTACAAGATGATCTATTATATACGATTAAAGCCAGAAATCATAGCTCTCTAGAGTCTGTATAGATCTGCACTCAGCACTCCTTTGAGCCTTAAATCAGGCTGGATATTAGCTCGTGCTGCACAATGTTCATGAATTAAGTGTTCGCCCTTGTGGAAGATGAGACTCGGGTCATACACCGGGAGACCCAGCTCACCGCCGGCCGTATCTTCTCCTCAGCAGTGATTAATGTGCTAATTAGAGCTGGACAGTTGCCAGCGCGACCGCGGCACATGGGCAGAGTGGGTGGTTTATGAAGACGGAGGATCTTGAGGGGTACAACAGGTGAAGGCAGGGGCGAGATGAGTGATCCTCTATACATATTTGAGACCGCATGCATGGCCTGCAGCTCAGATTATAGTAGCAAGCAGATTTGAGGTGGGGAAAAAATGATCGTATACTTGGGATCAGCCTGTTTGTGATAAGTGAGGAATGTTTGCCATGACAAGTCTGATGCAGTCATGCCCATCTGTTAGATATTTCATCATATGATACTCATAAACACAGAGAGTTGGCGGTTTATCAAATGTTCACTTTGTGCTTGTTTTTTGGTGAATTAATCATGTTTTTTCAGTATTAGGCATGTGTGATATGATTAACTGTTCTAGTAGAGTTGTGAACATGCTGTATATAGTAAACCTGTTGTAGGAGAAACTTTAAAATAGCATAATTGGGGCACTTTAATCAATCGCTATGCTGCTTAATATTGCAAACTTTAATTTGTTGTCATATTATTTTCATTTAATTATCATAATCATAAACAAACTTGTTTGTAGCACAATTAGTTTTACCATTTACTGCATTTTGTTATTCTTCTAATTATTTATCTATAGCAGCTAATGAGTTAAAAGTCTTGCACATTCAAAAAAACAGGTTCATTCCTCGTTGCATAATAAGGCGGAAATGGACTCTTTCTACTGGATTTAAGGTTGCCAGAAGTTATCAACCAATCAGAGTAGACTTCCATGATTGACCGATCACTGTATTTCATAAGGTAGCATTTTTAAGCAGATTTTAGTTAGCCAGTTCTCTGGTTATTTATTTAATTGTGTAATAGTTAAGTGGTTATTTTAAAAAAGTATTTATTAAATTTAATTTTGTGAATTTGTATTTTTTCCAACATATTCAGGTGAAGTACCGGCACTTTTTCTTTTCCACTTCAAGCACTGAGAGAAATCATATTTGTACATGATAGACAAGGTCACATGACCACGCATGCATAGAGCTGAGAAGTTGGTTCTTCAGTACATACTTTCACAGTACATGTTCTCAAACAAAAGCCATTTACAGTAGTGAGTTTCAAGCAGCACTAGCATTTTCTCCAGAATATGTAAAAAGCTTTATTCTTCAAGGTTTAAACAGCCATAGCAAGTATAAACCACTCTAAATGCAACGCTTTTGTTCTAGAGTTTCAAGGTGCTTTGACAAACAAAAGATCTGCATTTTGTGAACAGCAAGTGTTGTTCTGGGTGCACCAGTGAGAGAAGGTTAAATCTGGGTCTTACACTAATATATTAATCCATCCAGTGCTTCACTGTGGTATATTGGCAGATATAGTATTATCCATGTAACATATGTATGCCAAAGGACCAATGCTTAATCCGACACTTGTCATAAAGGCAGAATAACAAATGGCAAGTGCGACTAGTGGTGCCTGTTATTTTTTTGGCAGAGGTAGATATTTAGCTTTCGGCTTGAATACGAATCCATTCACATATTCTTTCAAAATAGCAGCTTTGTGTTGAAGCTTTTATGCAAGGGAAAAGCTGTATCTATTTCAAAGCATTGAACGTGGCAGTCTGTCTGGGGTAGCAAACTGCCGCGTTCTGTGAGCCTGGATTAAGATAAAGTAGGACAAATGAAAAATAAAACTTGCTTAAAAGGCTCTAGCCCAGCTGTCCCTCTTTCTCCCAGTGTGGGATTATAAAGTAATGATGCTCTGTGGCAGCTTTTCCCTAATACATCTTTCCCCATGCGCTCTTATCTAAACCCTCTGAAGGGCTGTTATGGGCTTTCTTGAATGCACAATGTTATTGAACATAACATTAGTATTTATCTTGCACATCTTCCATGCTCTTTGTCTATTTCATGTAATATGCATAAAATCTTCATGTGATTTTCAGAAGACAATCTCTGGCTTTGTGACGACCAGTTCTGTCCAGATATTGATTGTAGCATGTAGAAGCCGCAGAGCGAAGTTAAATGGGATGTTATCTTTCCGAAAGGAAGTAAACAAACATTGTGTGGATTAACCCAGTCACCCTCTCTCTGAGTGGGTTAGCCGAGTCTCAAGACGGGTAGTAACGTGGCGTGGGATTAGCCCACCTCTAGGATGGATTTATTTATGTGGCTCTGAAATGAACAATAACAACATTCTGTCTAGTCCACACACACACACACACACACTTCCGGCCATGTGTCGGCCTGCTATAACCCTTCGCAACTACATCCACGCTCATGCACCGCCATATAATTATATGTTAGTGTCTAACATAATATTGCATGTAATTGTCAGGCTGAAAGTGTAGGAGTGCTTCAGTTAGCCTGAAGCATTTCACAAGTCTCCTCCCACTTCCACACACACACACACACACACACACACACACACACACGTCGACAGATAGCCGCTTGTCAAAACGGACACGTATTCTTCAGGTTAGAATGATTATCCTTTTTAAGATCAACGCTTGAGTCACAAATGGGCGAATGTGTTGTGGGTCTTCTCTCCATAGTGGGGGATGCAAATGAGCAGCCGTGTGTAAGGAAGGAGAAAGAGCGCATGAGTCAGTGGTGGGCTATTAATAATGTACATCCCAACAGGCTTGTCATTTACAATCATTCCATGATCTCTAAAGGGGGCGGAGAAGAAAGACTTATGGTCTTTTGAAATGAGCTCGAACTCAGAAAAGTCCTTTCACTCACATAAGTCAAAGTCGATGTACCTGTAATCACAGACAGATAAATTCACTGTTTTGGGGTGCAGTGATGGATATGCTTTGGTTATATTCGCTGCAGTGGCTCAATGTAGTGTAATGTCTATTAAACCTAACATGCTATTGGCTCGGTCACAGAACGGGCAGTGGAATTGGGAAGAAACGCAAGGTCTTGAGACCAGGCCAGGTTCTAGTTGCCTATAGGAGCCTCTGCTTTTCTGTTACAGGCTGACGCGTGCACATTGCCTATAACACACTGCACGGTTACTTTCATTTAATAATGGTAAAATACTGCTGGTGAAATACATTTCTGGTGCTATTTTTGTGAATGTTTGGGGCATCCTACAGCCCTTCTTCAAACCTTTTAACAGAAAGCCGACCTCTGACAGGGGTCCGTGGACAAGCCTCCTGCACAGTTAAAGATTAACACTGTCTGTCCCTAAATTCTGATTGGGCGGGCTATGCAGATGTTTGGGTGGGCTCAGCCCATCCCTGCCCACGCCTAGAAATTATGTTTCATTAACAAAGTTCGGGAGGAGCATGTTTAAATGATCTCTCCAATTATCATGTCATTCCTACCAGCTGTCAGCAATCGGTAATCAACATGTCTGCCCAATCAGCACAAGTGGAGGATTATATAAATGCTTAGTCAACTCACCTATGCTCCTCGACAGGTTTTCAGCATCTCTTTCACAACCCCGCCTTCCTCACACTCACCTGGTTACTTTCCTTGACAGAGATAGGGGGGAGTACTCTGGGTTCGGGCCAAGTACAGCACGCCAGATATGCATAACATTATTCTATCGGACTTATTTGTAAGTGTGAACTTGTAAACCAGCCTCGCTTGAGCTGCGTTTTTTAAAAGTTGGACTGATTTTAACTTGAGTATTTTTAGAATGCTGTGTCATGCGCAAGACGCTGCAAAAGATGCAAGATTTGAGTCCTTGTCGTGCATTTTGTTTACACTGGAAAGAAAGTAGTGCAGTGGAATAGAAAAAAACGTGTTCTGTGTAAACTCATGAAAATGTGTCATGTTCAAATGATTAGGCTTGCTCAAAACATAGTGAAACATATAACAGTGTTTCCCAAAGATTCGAACACATCGTTAACATTGCAGTGAATGAATACGCTGCGTGCGTGTTTTAAAGAGTGTTAAAAAAATTCATGACGAAATGCAATATGAGTTGGCCAGTGTTGATTCTGTGGCGCAGCACCACAAATTAATCTATGTGTGGGAAACACTGTATACACTAGGCCTATATTACCAAAAGTTTTGGATGCCTGCCTTTACATGCATATGAACTTTCATGACATCCCATTCTTAAAGTCGGCATGAAACGAAAGTTGAGATCGTCTTTTTCTCCTTATTGTGACGTATATCTGAGTGAAACGGACTCTGAAATTAGAAAAAATGTAGGCTTGATTTTGTCCTTCGGGAACCGATTGGATCATTGGAAGTTGGGCGTTGCTAACAAAATGGAGGCATATTTGAAAGCCCTCAGCAACCGGTGTCTGAGAGGCGGTTAAGAAACGAGACAGAGCGTGATAGCCATGCCCTTGCGCAATAGCACATGACCGGGAGAGAAGTCGTTTCGAGGTGGGAGGGGAGGTTAATGTATTTAATTAAAGATTATAAGGGTAAATAAATTTTTTTTAAATTAATGAAGTGCACAGATAAATCATTTATAGTAAACACTACAATATTACATATAAAAATACGAATTGTAAAATTTAATTTCATGCCGTCTTTAATCTGTTGGGTTTAATATGGAGTTGGCTTACCCTGACAATGGTTACGCCCCACTGGGTGGCATAAAGACTGAGAAGCAGTTTACAGTGTGAAACACACAAAACCAGGCCCGTCGCAAGAGCGGCGGTCGGGGGAGGCTTGTCCACGGACCCCATGGACATTCATGTGCCCTCCTCCAGACAGAGGGAGACAGACTTGATAATAGCTTGTGTAACTTTCTCACTCAGACCATTGTCATCAGTCGCTTCTGCTACTGCTTTTGGAGGCAAAAGCTGCCCAACACTGCTGGTCTAGGATCTGTAATCCTCTGTAAGAATTTGTAATAATAGCATATTATTAGTGAAAAGGAGCAAAAGGTCCAGTGTGTATCTGTGTGCTCGCCAAATTATTCAATTTCCAAAATGTTTTCACTTCGGTGAGTAATGTAGCCAATCACAGACATGTTTGATTTCTACAACACAATTGGCCAATCACAGGTGTTGAGTTCTGTGACGTCAGCTTCACTGATTAAATATAATGTAACTTTGTGAGATGGCGTTTGTTGTTTTTAATGTGCTTTTGTCATTTTTACTAGTTTAAAAAAAAAAAAAATTTTAATTACTGATTTAGTTTTAGTAATTTTAGTACTTAAACTAAACCTATATTATATTTTAGGTTAGTTACCAAAGCAACATTTCTAAGAGTTTTAAGTTTTTCATATAATATTTATATTTATTTAAATTTTTAGAGCTTTAGACCTTTTTTTATTCTCAGACATTTTCTGCGGAGTCACAAGCACTCACCCATTTTTAAACATTTTTTTTCCTACATTTTAGGCCATTGTGGCCACTGATTGTTGTCCTGGAAAGCATCTCGCTAGATTTTGAGACACAGCCAATGTATAAAGAAGCAGTTCCTGCTAATTCATGCCGATTTGTTTCCGTACATAATGTAGGCAGCAACCATAATTGGCTAATTTGGCTTGTACAGCATATGTAAGGGATGATGATGATTTTGCCTTGCATGGTCTGCTCAGTGGAAGGAAGCCAAGCAGAATTAAGAGAATGACCATAATGTTTTGTGCTGTTCACGTGACCCAGCTGTAGCTAATGAGTCTCTCTGCTCATGTCACAGACCTCACAGATGATTAAAAATCACATTGCTTTCCCTTCTTCGTGCTTCGTAATTGTGTAAAGTGTAGAGGATGAGAGGGGGAACGAATGGCTTCCTGAACACACCGCCAAGAGGGACAAACACTGTCAGAGCCAAGCGTGTATCATTCTTACCCATAACTAGGCATGTGGTATGGCCGAGGGCACTTACGAGCTTTGTGTGCGGGCTGGCCCGGCTCTAGGTAAACGGTGACACTATTTTACCCTCTCTTTTCTTAACCAGCACTCATGAATAACACATGGCTTCGTCTCCTGAAAAATGCAACATGCTGTGGGCTGTTTTGGAACAGCTTGTCCTTGTCCTTGCCTGTGCATATGCCTCCTGCGAGTTAAATTCTGTTCAGGAGGTGACGGGCCACCACAGTGGACTGCAGGAGATGGAGAATGTATGCACACTGCCAATTTGCAAGCTCATGCATGCATATATGTATTACACCACTGTTGTTTTGTTTCTGCTTTGGGGCCACCAGTCACCCTCAGCGTCAGCTGTCATTATCAGAGTGGCCATCGGATCTGCACTGATTGGAGGGGATCCCATCAGATGGGTTTTGTGGAATGGGGCAGATGCCTGTATTGGGTGTGCCGTTAGTCAGTGCGCCAATTTTCTGCAACATCTGGGCTCTTTCTCTCATTAAACATGCTTTTATATGCTAGGGATGGCTTGCCTTGTGCTTTGTTTGTACACTGCCAGAGTGGCCCAAGGGAAAGAGTGGACGCTCATTTAACAGTGACAGACAACCATGATGGAGTCAGCAGCTCTTACGGCCAACAAGGGAAAAAGGACAACTGAATCATTTATTAGTGAATTAGTTTAAAAACACAGCTTTAGGGGATGAAATTATTTATTTTTTAAAATGTCAGATATGTTGTGGAATTGGCTTTTGGTTTCCGGCACATTAGTGTGTATATATATATATATATATATAATTAAAATTGCCATTTATAAATTATCCTTGGAAAAACATGACTATATATATATATATATATATATATATATATATATATATATATATATATATATATATATATATATACACTAATGTATATATATATAATTAATATTGCCATTTATAAATTATCCTTGGAAAAACATGACTCTACCTCCCAAAATGTAACTTTACATGGCAACCCTAGTGGCAGTAAAATACCAACTATCTTTATTCCTCTTCACAAAAATTATGAGTACAGGGGCAGGTTATTGATTAATAAATAATTGTATTAATCAATCAAGGCACATGTTTCCTTGCACAATACATGTTAGGACCTCAAAACACTACTATGGTGTAGTAAACTTACACTACATTACTACATTACTACATTAGTCCCGTGAAACTCAAATAACGATAAAAGAGCTCAGACCTTTGCTTTTGTTAACATTATCGGTTAGGTTTTAAGGCGTATATTATTTTCAAACGCAAAAAAGCATTAACCTATTGGTGCTACTCATGGCGGCATTTATATATATATATATATATATATATATATATATATATATATATATATATATATATATATATATATATATATATATATATATATATATATATAATAAATAACGTTTAAAAAAATAATTAAAGGAACTGTTTGGGACTTTAGCTTATTCACCATATCCCCCAGAGTTAGATAAGTCCATACTCTGTCTAACGCTCCCACCGCTAGCCTAGCTTAGCACAAAGACTGAAGGTAAACAGCTCCATCTAGCCTAATGCTCAATAAGTGACAAAAAATGCCAGCATTTTCCTATTTACATATTGTGATGTTTATAGGATCTTTGCTGCTGTCCCATGGGTGCAGTGGCGTAATGATATTCGGAGTGCCTGAAAATAGGCTAACTTCCTTCAACATTACCAACGTGACAACCTGCTTGCATAGAGAGTGTGCTGGGGACTATTTTCAGGTGCTGCGTAATATCATTGTGCCTCCTGCGCCCATGCCTGGTACAGCAGGAAAGTTCCCTGATTATTACGCAGGAATGAGAGTATAGTCCCTAGCCATATTGGTCTAGAAAATCACAACTTTTCTTTTTCCGTCGGTCTTAGTAAATGATGTAACTATACACATCATAACATGTTAATAGGAAAATGTTGGTGTTATTTTGTCACTTTCACGTTTACCTCCAGTCTTTGTGCTAAGCTGCGCAAGCGGTGGGTGCATCCGACAGAGTTATGGGATACACTGAGATGAGAATGGTACGTATAAACTTATCTTACTCTGGGGGATTTGGTAAATAAGCTAAAATCCCCAAAAGTCGGCGTGTTCCTTTAAGGCAAAATATGCATACAAACTTTTAAGTATTTTAAGAGTGTAGTGAGTGGGTATTGCAAAGTCTTTTAGTTTGATTTGTTTGCTACCATTCTCTGATTGGTCTAGTTTTCTTTACGGCATCATGGTTGATGTAGTTTTTCACCAGGAATTTTGCTGTTAAATGGTTAGTTCACCCAAAAAAAAATTAATTATTTCATTAATTATGTTGTTCCAAACCCGTAAGACCATTATTCATCTTCGGAACACAAATTAAGATATTTTTGATCAGATCTGACCCCCAGTAGATTGCAGATTGCAATGTTATTACAACTTTCAAGGCCCAGAAAGGTAGTAAAGACATTGTTAAAATAGTCAGTGACTGCAGTGGTTCAACCTTTTGTGTGCAAAAAAACTAAACAAAAATAATGACTTCATTCAAAAATTTCTTCTCTTCTGTGTCATTTTCCTGCGCTGTTGACGTAGTAAACTCATGCAGCGTCGGCCAATAACGAGCTGGCGTTGAAGCGCTCTAAAGTGTTTGCTACGTGAACAGCGTAGGAGACTGACATGGAAGAGAAGATTTACACAGATACACATTTGCACTGAAAAGAATGAGAGAGGGCTACTTTCAACACATTTCAACCTGGTTAAACTGGATTACGAGTGGTTAGTGAATAGAGCGCAGGAAATACCATGGCACGAGAATCTAAATTGTGAAGAGTTTAGATGAAGAGTAGGGCTGTGCGATATTGAAGACAAAATGTGATATGCGATACCTTGTTAAATAATGCGATATTCGATATGCGATACGATATTGCTAGTAGTGTGTGAAATCTATTTAAATTAAATAAAAAAATAATAATTATTTAAACTGAGTATGATACCATTTATGTGTTTCACATTCTCTCTGGGAAAAGAAAGCATCACTACAGTGTATAGCAGTGTTTTAGCAAAAATTATTGTTAAAAAAATGAGTGTGTGTATTTGGTATTTTGAGTGTGTAACAAGACACAAAACAGAACTGAAGGGATCACATCACACGCTTTCAGAGAGGCAGCTTGTGTGCACGTTTCTGTGTGTGTGTGTGTGTCAGACAGCGCGAGACTGCAACTTTTTTTGCAAGTTATTACGTATAATAACTTTTTTTTAACATCAAGCAAGTCCCATAAGTAACAGTCATGTGCCCAGTCTATTCTCTGCTACGTCAACCTAAAACGTACACGTTTCACAATGAAGTAACCTTTTTAAATAATTCAGATTAGGGCTGCACGTTTTCAAGTTTTTCATTAACCGTTAACCGAGGCCCTTAGCGGTTAATACTCGGTTAACCATAGTGTGCGTCAGGGTTATTTTTAGTTTATTAATTTGACGACCACCATCTTCGTAGTGAACGCGCCTATAGAGAGAAATGCACATCATGGATTACACAATCAGAGAGTAGCCTATTTATTTTCGTTTTAAATTGTTAAAAGACATTTCAAGTTTCTTAAGATCTATTTCATGTCTGCGAGGCGTACGCTGAGTTTCGTTAAATTAGGATGAGATGCGCTCCAGTTCACGAGCAATGCGAGTGGCCGCCTGCACGATTAGAGCATGTAACATTAGTAAAATATGCAGCCGAGAATGATTCACAGAGACTCGTTTGACTCGCGCGGCTGATGAGCCTCTCCCGGCAGAGAGTTCAAGCATCTGTGGACTCGTCCCTTCAGCTCTGGCCATCTTGCTTTCAGTCCGCGATCAGCTTTTTTGTTTTCTTCATTACAGTTAAAGTAACATCTGCTTTTCTCTAGTCATTCACAAGTTTCTCACTTCAAACTTTCTTTCTTCTGATCCGTTATGCACAGCGCGCGCGGCTCCCGCTCTGCTTCTGCCCTAATGCGACTTTTAGTCCAGTGCGACGTATGTTATTTTCCTCTTCATGATGCATGTTTTGACTGATGCGACTCATACTCCGGAGCAACTTATAGCCTGAAAAATGCTGTAAGCACTGCATTGCAATACTTGCATTTCGCCCCGTCACTCTCATTTTTAAAGTGCTCCCACGCTTTCTTTGCCCGCTTAGAAAGCTGGTCATGACTTCTTCTTGTGGATACTACCCTAACCCTATGGATACTACAAATGTCTGGGAGCGCTCTGGCGGTCTATAGGGGTGCAAACATATATTACAACTAAATTCAAGGCACGTCATTGACGCCACTTAACCGAGCAAAATGTTTCACTCGGTTACGCAATTTTTAACGGTTAATCGGTTAATCGGTTAATCGGTTAATCGGTTAATCGGTCAATCGGTTAACCATGGACACCCCTAATTCAGATATCGCATGCCGTTGCGACATGCATATCGCAAAATGTACACTTGCGATATTTCGATATATTACGCAGCCCTACAGAAGAGTAAACGAGATTGTGGCAGATTGTTTTGGTTGGTGTCATGCTGGCATGGTGAAGTTGTTTATGGCCAGGTTGGATGCCCAGATGACCGCTTCAGATCCTAATGTGAGTCACTTACTGCCCATAGACAGACCCACACCATTTGTCCCAGCCTGAAAGATATGAATATTCATAGGCAGGAGATGAGCATGAGTTTAACTAACAAAGAAAATGGAGCGCTCGCTTCTCTGGATCTCACCAATAACATGACATTTCAATGAATATTTATAAGTAATTATCACAAGTCATTGCATTTATAAAAGTCTGCCAAGGGATGTGTAGCCAGGATTCAGTATTACAGCATAACTGCTGCAGAGGTCATATCATAATTATGAATCGATGGCTGAATTTATTTATTTAGAATCATGTTCATGCTTTACATTCTTCGTTTTCCTTTTGCAGCACGTGACAGCTGAGATTACACCTTATAATTGAGGTGCTAATCGAAAAAATTCATCCACAGAGTGTTTAAGAGATAAGACGGGAAGATATTGCTGCTGCACTCATGATTAATCTGTGGACATTGGTGTATGGCAAAATGAATTTATAATTCACTGAGATGAGAATATGAGTGGCATTTATGCTTGCATGTGTGTGTGAGGCTCTGTACCAGCCGCTGTTGTGAGTCTACAGCCCCGTAGGAGCTCACCCTTTGATGTAGAAAAACTCAAAGGGCCCCCTGAGGCAGCTGCCATAGGGCAGGGGTCGCATTTTTAATCTGTCAATCACCACTGGGGATTTGTGGGTAACTTTTCCTGCCATGCCAGGCAGTGGGAAATGCTGAATTCTGCCGTTTGCTCTCAGTGTGAAAGGTAGTTATAGAAAAGAGAAGGGGTGTTTGCCATTAACACTGATGCATAGTAAGGTCAACATAACCAGCCATTGTTGAATTTGGCTGTCTGCGGAGTTAAAGAATTGGCTTTCCTGTTGGATTTTTGTTTTTGCAAGACCTGTCCAAAACCTAGTGAGCTGTACTAATGGTGCATTCATATCTTCCTGGGAAGTAAGTTGAGAACACCGATTTTCTCACCCATTGAAAAACATTGCGGAGCAAAGAGGACACTGACAACATGCCGACAGACAGAACAGGTTACTTTTGATATGAAACAAAGCTTACAAATACATCAATATTGTAACAATGTCAAAGGTTCAGGGAAGAAGGAGATGGGAACTAGTGAATGTTTCGACGTAATATCGAAATAAACAAACAACAAAGCGAAAGTAAAGCTGCAGCTCCTCACGGACGAATGCTGCATATAAACATAATAAACATTTAACTAGGGTGACCAAACGTCCTGTTTTCCCAGGACATGTCCTGTTTTCAAGTCCTGTGCTAGCTCTACACTGCAAAAAATATTTTCTTACTTAGTATTTTTGTCTTGTTTTAAGTCCAAATATCTAAAAATCATACATTAAGAAACATTTACTAGACAAGCAATGCAGACAACAAAGCAGACAAGCAGTGAGCTTTTGCTTAAAATAAGCAAAATAATCTGCCAATGGGGTAAGCAAAATAATCTTGTTTTCAATTTAAATTAAGATTATTTTACTTACCCCAATGGCAGATTATTTTGCTTATTTTAAGCAAAATTTCACTTAAAGGGGGGGTGAAACACTCAGTTTCAGTCAGTGTCATGTCAATCTTGAGTACCTATAGAGTAGCATTGCATCCTGCATATCTCCGAAAAGTCTTTATTTTTTTAATAATTATATAAGAAAGATGCGAGGTTCCGAGTCTTTCCGAAAAAAGCCGAGCGGGTGGGGGCGTGTCGTGTGAGCGGAGCTAAATAATGACGTGTGCTCGCTGCTGCTATGTTGAGTCGAGTGCGTCGTAAAGCTGTGTCAACAGCGGGAAAAAAACTTTATTCAAAATAAAAATACGGCTTTTAATCAGATACAGCCATACATCTATGATCCGGAATCAGACCCAGAGGCTGCAGTTGAACAGGAGCAGCAGCAAAAACGACTAGAGCAGGACGTCTCTATGTGGTACAAGTTATACACTAACTATATAATATGCTTAGCGGCTTGTGTTATTTACATATTTATACTTGAATTATATCGTCGTATTTTTGTCTTTGAAGGTGTACATGTGGGAAGTGCAGTTGTGCACGTGTGTTTGTGTGTTTACGCGTGGTTTGTGTAGACAGTAAGCGGACTAAAAAAAACACAGACATTTGAAGCAGTCTCACTCACCCTTCTAACGTTGGGACTGCTCCATCCTTCAGCATTAGGCGATTGGGAAAATCCGGCGTCGAGCTGGGCCTTGTTTACGAACAGATATAAACATTCGCGCAACTCAGTTGCTGATCCGGAAAAGCAAATTACATCCACTGTTGCCTTAACGCGGGGTTTTTGGCGAATCTGTGCAGGACTGTCTTGGTCTGGCAACCAAAAACGCACTTTTTTGGTGACATTGTTATGTGCACATCACCTGTCCAGCATCCTACAAGCCAGCGCTTTGATGGGCGTAGCCTGTTACTTTCGCTCTCTCCCTCTCTCTCTCTCTCACGCGCTTCCGGTAGAATTGTCCGTAAGGCCCATACAAGGAAATTCCGCCCCCATTAACGTCAAAGGGGACGCATGATCTCAAAAAACTTGCCGAAACTTATGACTAACCGGAAGTAGTATTTTTGACAAAGAAATACTCCCATCAAACGTCCACCTTTTGAAACTTTGTCTATGTTTAGTATGGGATTCCAAGTCTTTAATAGGGTTGGGAACCGAGAACCGGTTCTTATGCAGAACCGATTCTGATTTTTGAAAAATACCGGAACCGCGCGAAATTCCTGAGTGTCGGTTCCGAAAACGGTTCTGGTGCAATGTGTGTGCGAAGCGCTGGGAGCATAGCCGCGAGCCGCGCTCCCGCTCTCTCTCTCTCTCTCTCTCTCTCTCTCTCTCTCTCTCTCTCTCTCTCTCTCTCTCTCTCTCTCTCTCTCTCTCTCACACACACACACACGCACACACACACACACACACACACGCTCACAGACTGTCCTAGCGCTGCCGCCTCCTTTCCCCTCACGTCACTTTTTTAAAATCCCCCACAGCGCGAGTCCCGCAAACGCGGCGCCGAGGAGCTTGTTTGTAATCCAAGGACAATATGGCTCATTAGTTTCGAAATGGTTTGGGTACAAGGTGATCGTGTTGAAAATAAAGGCATTTGTCTAGCGTTATGAGCTCATTTGAAACATTGCCGCGGCTCATTTAAGAAAATGACAGCTCTGAAGAGACGCTGCTTTAGTTCGAGGTAAGTTAGTTCTAACAATAATAAAGAAAGACGATCAACACCTTATGTGTTACCACTGAAATGTGTATATATATATATATATATATATATATATATATATATATATAATATATATATTTCCAAATGTAAGCCCATCTTATGCGGAATGCACGCTTCATACTGTCGTCAGCTCTGGCTCTAACTGTTTACTTTTTGCAAACCTTGTGAGCGCGCAAACGCTGCGACGTCGCGCCAAATGTTTTTATTGGTTTATTAAGTACAAACAGGAGAGTTTTGAAAAATTGAGCGCGAGGGATTTGTTCACTTCACACAAAAAGATTTTGGAATGAGATGGCTAACTGTAGTAGCGTTTAGTCCACTGTCTATAATAGCCTAATTTAGAGATCTCTTTTTTTTTTTTTAACTGACAACTTTGATCGGTTAACGTTGACGGTCAACCATCGGTCAAACGGTCATCGGTTAACATCCCTAAAGCAGAGAGAAAATGTAATAAGACAATTTCAGAGGTGTAAATTTGAACATGTTTATTTTAATTTCCATAAATTCCATATGGCTCGATTAATCCTGTAATATATGTATAGTACAGGACTTTTTTTTTTGACATTGCCAACCTGTAAATTCATTTGAGAGCAAGTAATAAACCCAAAAAAGTATTGTTTAAAGTTGCGTATTGTGCCTTTTTTCTTTACCAGTATTTGTTTAATAATTTTAATGGAACCGGAATCGGAACCGGAATCGTTAGGCAGAATCGGAACCGGAACCGGAACCGGAAAATTTCTCACGATTCCCAACCCTAGTCTTTAACAGTGTAAAAAGATCAGTATGCATGAAACAGCATTTCACCCCCCCTTTAATTTTGAGTAATTTTCCTCCAAAACAAGACAAAAACTTTTGATTATGTAGTAAATGCTTGTATTTATATTTTGGACTTTGGATTTGTAACGCATTTTTTTGCAGTGTAATATAACAATTTTATATCCAAACAGAGGGGATACTTTAAATGTTTTGAAATAAATAAGGAATCCTTGAGTAAACTTCGAGTATTATTTGAGTTGCATTGCTGGGCCGAGTGTCTGGACCTGGTTTTTGGTAACCAAATTATGGTCACCCTAATTTAACGCAACATAAATAGTCCAGGCCTGGTCATCTCTTGTCTAGCACTGTCGTCACTCCTCCTTTGATCGTCCTGGATCTCCTTCCGTGAGACTAGAGTCCGGTGGTCCAACTGCAACATAACATTTGCAGCAACATGCTAGCTAACATCCAGAGCCGATCCTGAACTCCCTGGGGCCCTAAGCAAAATTCTGCTAAGGGGCCCTCCTACCTGACCCGTAAGCTATTTAAACCTTTTGCCATTGCCATGCAGTTACACCTGACACCTTAGTTATTTCTGAATTGTGTAGTTCGATTAGTAATATGCTAATGTCATACTCTATTGACGCCAATTCTGAGTCGAATCTCTCATTCAGAGGAATATTTGTGTGGTTACTTCAGCGATTAGCATATGGCTTTGTATCAGTAGAGACCCTGGAGTATATTCGTATGATTGTGTTTTTAACTCGGTTCTCTAACTAAACTTATTTTATGAAAATGAACGCGGTGGGCAAATAATCCAATAAACCAGTAACGGCTTTGGGAGTGGCCTCTTAGGGCAGCGAAGCAATCGCATTCTGGGAGTTGTTGTCTTTCATCCCGATGAGACAAAAGAGTTGTCTTTTCTCAGTCTATAAGGCACCAAATTCAAAAATAATTTCACATTTCTAGTACTTTAATGACCCATTTTAATTACAAAGCTTAATGCTAAATCACTGAAGTACCCCTTTAAATTAACACCTGCCATGGTGTTTCTTATTTGTCGTCTCTGATTTAGATCCTCAGCTGATGCACCGAACCAATTATAGGTGAATCATGTAGTTTCTGCGACATAAGTGCCACAAAAGAACAGCATATTTTCTCCCTTACGCACGTTGCGTCTGACTCAACTGAAATTCAACTGCTTTTACGGGTGCTTGTGAAGGCTACTTTCAATAAAAGGTCAAACATATTATGAAAACTTGCTATGCGTCATGAGAGTAAGCAACTGAGCAGCTAACACTCTGTCTAGAGGGAACATGAGCATCTCTTATTATGAACCCGTCCAACAGATCTGCACCAGGCACATTTTTGACATAACGTGCCAGCCAGCATACACGGTTAAAGAAGTCACCACTCGCCACTGGTGTAAATATTAGGCAGCTCACTGGGTTTTGGAACAGACCCCAGTCATGCCATGTTTTTTTCGTTTGGTCAATTATTCATCTGTATTTAAATGTGAAAGTGATGTCATGAAACACTTTATAATTGATAAGATGAGAGAGCCAAGGCATTACATGCTGGAAGGAGCACAGGAGATCTGAGGACAGAAGCTGAGAGAAGACGCCTCATTCATCTCTGACTCACAATTCCCAAGTTCCTCAATGAATATCCATGAATAAACACCCCACACAGGGGAGCACAAACAAAAACAACACAACATAGAGCTAATACTTGTCTCAATCTCCCATAGTTCTCAGGGATGATTTCCGACAGCCTCCCAATGACGTGGTGGTTGCAGCCGGAGAGCCTGCTGTGCTGGAGTGCGTCCCTCCCAGGGGTCACCCGGAGCCCACCGTTTCCTGGAAGAGGAACAACGTTCGTGTCAGTGACAAGGACGGCAGGATCTCTGTGAGTTAATAGCAGAAAGTGCAAAGTTGGCACAGGAGTGATGATTAGGTTGTAGCGTAGCAATGACATCACTCTACCCCTCTGCAAACAGCATCGACTGGAATATAAATCAGTGTACTTACTCACGCCCTGTTCTCCAACAACAAATGAAGCAATGGTTGTTATATATATATATATGTGTGTGTGTGTGTGTGCAATGCAATGATTGCTTCTCATGTTAATTATTGTATCTCGTGTTGGTCTCAAACAAGTTAAACAACATTAAAACCTTTAAAATCCCTTTATAATCAGGCTGTAAACGTATTAGATAAAAAACCATTGAGACATCATCATTGTCAAATTTTTAACCGGTTAAATATATTAAATTTTGAGAATTTAATTGTGTACTCAAATGTACGGTTCATTTTTAAGATTCTTAATAATAGCGCACCTCCACCACTGAGGAGATTTGTACAGCTCTGCTCAGAACGGACTACCAGGACATCTAGGTCCACAAGTCGAAATGACTGCAGATTACCTAATAGAAGCTCTGCCTTTGCAGAGACAGCCTTCTCATTCAAAGCTGTTAAAGAATGGAACAATCTTCCAGATAGTCTTAAATTATCCTCTGATCTGAGGGACTTCTCGCAAAATGTTAGAACGGTATTATTAGATAATCAAATGTGTCAGCATTGACTATGTTTATGGTTAGCAAGTTTTTAATGTAGAAATTTTACATGGTTTATTGTTGACAGTATGTATAGGGTTAGTTTAGGCTGAAGTATGACTGTAAATGTGGTTGTAAATAGATTGTGAATTATTGATGTTTAGATGCATATATTTTATTGTTTTATCTGCCCAGGGACTGCGGATGGAAATTAGCTGTAGCTAAATCTGGTGTGAAGCCTCTTTTCTCTTGTAAGATTAATGTACTTGCACATGGTCCCTGTCAAATAAATAATAAACATAAAAAAACTTAAAAAATGACATCACTGCCAAATACTAATTGAATGTATGTAAAAGAAAGGTGCACTTTAGCTATTTTTTTATGTGTTGCACTGGTTACCGGTGTTGTTAACTAAAACTAAAACTATTAAAAATTATTTTTGGTAAAGGGTTTGTTCACCCAAAAATTAAATGTATGTCATTAATGACTCACCCTAATGTTGTTTCCACACCCATAAGACCTCCGTTCATCTTCTGAACACAGTTTAAGATATTTTATATTTAGTCCGAGAGATTCTGCCTCTCCATTGAAAACGTATGCACAGTATACTGTTCGTGTCCAGAAGGACCAGAAAGGTAATCTAACTGAAAATATATAATAGTGTATAAATAATAATAAAACAACATGGTGGCGTCTAGGGTTGGTTATTGTTTGAATTTGATTTTTATTTTGATTACGATTCCAATTAATAGATTCAGTTTCTTATAGATTCTTAATTTCGATTCAATAAAGTAAAAAAAAAAAAACACTTAGACTTATTTTAAGTCTGATAGAATATCATGAACAAACAAATACAGGCTATAGAACAATTAGACAAGGAACTTTTACCTGGCCTGAATTTTCTAAAGCCCTGAATAAAGTGAATCGATGGGGTTTTGCACAAAAAATATCCATATTTAAAACGTTATAAAGTAAACTATGTAGCTTCCGCCAGACCGCTTCCATGTTCAACTTGCACAGAAAGTGTAACACCAATGTCCCGTGATTTCAGCAGTTTGGATCACGTGTCAAACTGCTAAAATCAGACATTTGCGATCCGAATCATTGATCGATTCACTGATTCATGGCTGTTTGAATCTTTATTTGAGGAACACGGAAGAGACGACAATGCTGAATAAAGTCGTAGTTTTTGATATTTTTGGACCAAAATGTATTTTCGATGCTTCAAGAGATTCTAATTAACTAACTGATGTCACATATGGACTACTTTGATTAGGTTTTTATTAGCTTTTTAGACATGGACAGTAAAGTGTGCATAGATTGCATATGTTCTGGGACTTTTAAATCTTAAACTGTGTTCTGAAGATGAACCTGAAGATGAGGTCTTACGGGTGTGGAACGAGTCATTAATGATATCAATTTCATTTTTGTGTGAACTAACCCTTTAAAGCTTCTGAAATAAGTCTTTATGTCATGTATGTATACACTGTAAAAAAATTGTGGTGTTTTTTGTTGGTTTAACTTAAAAAAGTAAGTAACCTTTAAAGGTTAAGTTAGTTTTAAGTTTAAGTAAGTGCCTTAAAATTGAGTTTATTGAAATTAAAAATTTGAGTTGATACAATGAAGGAAATTAGTTTAATAAATAGAAACTCAAAATATTTTTGTATCTGAACCACATAAAAAATGTGATAAATCATGAAAATAGCACAATTTGGCTTGTTTCACTGCGTCATCAGAAATAACACACACATAATTTCCCAATATGCTTACAAAATCTTTTAATAATATTTTAATAAAGGTTGTCAAATCTCAAAAAATGTTCATTGTATTAACTCAAAATTGTAATATCAATCAACTCAACATTTTAAGGCAACCAGGGAACTTTTTTTCTAAATATTTTTTTACAGTGTACATATTTGTAAAAAAAATATATATTAATAATTTCTTTATAGTAAACCTTTTTTAAAGATGAATAAATTACACCTTAAACACACCATTTTATTCAATTCAAGAAGATATTATGGGAGCACTTTATTTTACAGTTCTTTTCCCCATGTGCATACTACATTAACTGGGTAATAACTAGGTTCTAATCCCGAATAACTAGGTACTAAGCCTAAACCTAACCTTAACCCACGTAGTTATCTTACCCAGTAATTTCTTAGGTAAACACACGTAAGTGCACGTTACTGTAAATTAAAGTCATTTTCACGTCAAGTTAAATGATGATATGAAGATATGTGTGATTGTATTTTTTTCTCTGTCTTTTCTTCAGATGCGTGGTGGTAAGCTGATGATTTCTCACACCAGGAAAAGTGACGCAGGCATGTATGTGTGCGTGGGCACCAATATGGTGGGCGAGAGAGACAGTGATCCAGCTGAACTTGTTGTGTTTGGTAAGTTCAAATTTCTGGCTCCTTTTTTTGTTTCACAAAAGAGACAAAATAATAAGCACTGTGTGATCTGTCTTTGTGATGGCGGGAGCAGAGAGGCCCGTGTTCATCCGCAGACCTGTGAATCAGATCGTTTTGGCTGAGGAGACGGTTGACTTCTTGTGCGAGGTTCATGGAGACCCGGCGCCGACTGTCCGCTGGAACAGAGACGAGGGAGAACTACCACGGGGGAGGCAAGACTCTGCTTACAAACATTTGTGATGCTTTCTTCAGTTATCATTCAGTTAGAGAAAGCTCAATAAACCTTAAACTGGACTGTTACTTATACATCCTCCATTCACAAAGAGAAATAATTATTGCCTAATACAACAAAACATTAAAGGGATAGTTCACCCCACAAAAAATACTCAACCGCATGTCTTTCCAAACCCATTAGATTTTCTTTCAACTTCAAACTAAATAAACATATTTTTTATGAAACCTGAGAGATTTATGTTGCTCCATCAAAAGTCCTTTCCACCAAAACTTAATGTTTATAAGCTCATAAAGAAATTGTCAGCCAGTATTGTTGAGCATGGATTTACTATATTTGATAAGCTCTACTGTATGTATGTGCATTGATTGGTGTGTTTATAATGAACAGGTTTAATTTAGTCTTTCATTCACATATAAATTGAGGCTGCACAATATTGAATTATATTGAATATCCATGCTTTATAATAGGCGTGAATGCTACCAGATTTTGAAACCCCCAAAAACGCATCAATCCATCATAAAAGTACTCCACACGGCTCCCTTATAAAGCAAAGCGATGTGTTTTTGTAAGAATAAAAATATATTTATAACTTTATGAACTACAATCACTGGCTTCTGGTAATGGCCGTACACAAGTCTAGTTCCGATGAAAGAGTAATTATGGGATTATTTTCATTTTCAAAGTTTCTAATTGTCTAATAGCTGATAAGGGTGATTTGTGTTTGTATTGCATAACTATAATTAGCATTTAGTCTGAGCCATTGTGTAGTGGCACGCATATATTGGTGTTTATGTGGGAGATTCAGGTTCAAATCTGGGGAGGAGGAGACTTATTACTTCTAACATACAAAAAATGTACACCGATCAGGCATAACATTATAACCACCTTCCTAGTATTGTGTTGGTCCTAATATTCTGTTAGCAGCAGATCCTTTTAGTCTTGTAATTTGTGAGGTGGGGGCCCCATGGATCCGACTTGTTTGTTCAGCACATCCCACAGATGCTCGATTGGATTGAGATTTGGGGTATTTGGAGGCCAAGTCAACACCTCAAAGTCATTGTTGTTCTCCTCAAACTATTCCTGAACCATTTTTGCTTTGTGCCAGGGTACATTATCCTGCTGAAAGAGGCCACAGCCACCAGGGAATACTGTTTTTATGAAAGGGTGTAGATGGTCTGCAAAAATGTTTAGGTAGGTGGTACGTGTCAAGGTAACATCCACATGGATGGCAGGACCCAAGGTTTCCCGGCAGAACATTGCCCAAAGCATCACACTGCCTCCACCAGCTTGCCTTCTTCCCATAGTGCATCCTGTTGCCATGTGTTCCCCAGATAAACTATGCACAAGCACCCAGCTATCCACGTGATGTAAAAGAAAGCGAGATTCATCAATCCAGACCACCTTCTTCCATTGCTCTGTGGTCCAGATCTGATGCTCACTTGTCCACTGTTGGCGCTTTCGACAGCATGGGCACCCTGACTGGCTGTGGTTATGTAGTCCCATGCACAACAAAGCTGAGATGGACTGTGTATTCTGATACCTTTCTATCAGAACCAGCAATAACTTAATGAGCAATTTGAGCTACAGTAGCTCGTCTGTTTGATCGGATCACATGGACCAGCCTTCGCTCCCCACGTGCATCAATGAGCCTTGGCCGCCCATGACCCTGTTGCCGGTTCAACACATAACCACTGTAAACACACAAGCGGTGTTATTCACTTCAGCTAACATAATGTCTGATCAGTGTATGTTAGAAACTGCAACAGTACAATATAGTACCTAGAGGAATGGAAAAACATCAATTTTTTATCGTGTGATTTAAGCTAGTGAAACAACTTGTTACCATTGTTGTCAGATTTTATTGGCAATATGACAGATGTTATTTAAATAAAAGTTTAACTAATAGCTTTAAAGATTTCATGCTTCACCCATTCAATTAAATTGCTGTAAATGTATGACTAGAAAAATCCCTTGTGTTGTGATTCCATTTTCTCCCAAAAGAGTTTGCTGTCTCCTATCTTTATAGTCAAAAACGTGTGTATCCCAAGGATAAAATATAATTAGTGTTTCATAGAGTCTGTGGCGCAATAAAGCACATTTCAATTGCATATATGGTGGAATTTGACAGAAGTGTCCTCTCAGACAGTGGAAGGATGTAGACAGGGTGTAAGAGAAAGATGTGATGACTGTTCAATCTGCTCTCCTCACGGACAACCACTGTCTCTTTTCACCCTCTCTGCTGAATAGATTTGAGATCCATGGTGACAACAGCCTACGTCTGATAAGGGTGCGAGCGGAGGACGAGGGCACTTACACGTGTGTCACCGAAAACAGCGTGGGCAAAACCGAAGCCTCCGCCGTGCTGCAGGTTCACGGTAAGACGCACATGCATGCATTTTCAGCTTTTTACACGTGTGTCGGCACACGCCACAGAGCGCATGAAATATGAATCACAAAGAAGCGAGCTGATGTCCTTACATGCATGTTGCTGCTCCTCTCCATTAAACAGACTTCACCGCAGCCATTTGAACCTGTCAAGCTCAATCAATCTAATCTATGTGAAGTCACATGGAAGAGTTTATCAGCTCTTCCTTTGCGTAAATGTTAGCTCTGTTCTACTTCACAAGCTGCCTCATTGCCTACGTACATAGGCAGCTGACATTAAAGGCCAGACATGAATGTTTGGCATATAAGTACAGCTGAACACGTATATCGCTGTGTCTGAAATCGCATACTGTATATAGTGGGAAGTACATTTGGTTTGAAATTTAATTCATGACCATTAAAAAGTGCTCAGAATGTGATTAGTCTGACTGAAATTGGGATGTACTACATCGATCATGTTGTGTTGTCATGTTACCTACAGTGTCAATTGAGTTGCTCCACTGCCATTCACAAATCTTCTCTCGTGGCTTTATGGGATAGTAAAGAGTCCGTTTGTTGCGTACTTCAGAATTTAGATGGAAGTAATAGGTCATATTGGTACTTTTTGTCTACTGTTTAAGGGATGGGCAATATGACCAAAATCTTATATCACGATATAAGTAATTTTATTTCACAATAACAATATATACAACAATATAGTTATTTTTGCTTTAAGTAAAGTTTTTCATAAAAACAGTGATAAGGAGCAAAGAAAACAAACTACATTAGAACAAAGACACGAATGAAGTAGACCTACATAAAAAACATGAAATACACAATTAATATACAAATAAAGCACTAGAAATATAAAATTATTCTTGTTAAAGTTACAAAAGTGATTCAGTCAAGAGCAGTGGGAGATGCTGTTGTTGGGACAACTGTTGTTGTTTGATTAGCATTAATAATAACAGCAGGTAAATTTGGATGCTGTCCCTTTAAGACCGACCGCACTATAGTCATCAATTTCCTCTCTCAACTGTTAATTTTCACTTAAGACATTAATGGCTCTTTTTATTTGCAAAGACATGGTCACTTTGACACAAGGGTAAGTGTATTGAACCTTTCAAGTCCAATTAGGCAGAAAAAGCACTCACTCAGTGTTGAGTTCTCACACACTCTATGAGCAGCGCTGAGAATCAGTCTCTCAGAGAACACACATATGTATGCTGGAATGAGTTCTCTTTCGCTGCATACGGCACTTCAGCAGTTTAAAATCAACTGTTTTTAAACTGCAATGCCCAAAAACACATGCAAATGATAAGCTTTTGTGAAACTTAACTAATTAGTGAAAAAGGGCAAATATGGGAGATCCACATACAGAGCAAAGCATGTTGATGTACGCAATTTTCATTGTACAAGTTGTTAAAACCAAAGTTTACTTTAGGTTTAAGGTGACATCCTAACTGTCATGGTGACTTATTTGGAAACCTATACATAGGCAGCAAAACAAAACACGACACAAATAGTGAGACTCTATTCACAATTGACGTTAGTATGTTGCTAACCTAACAACGCAAAACTGAAATGCTCATAAAAAATACTTAGAATGTAAAGATATTTACTATAAAAAAAGTGTGTTTTTTTTATTTTATTAGACTGAACTAGGGGTGGGCGATATACTGGTAAACACAATTAACAAGTAGAAATGTCAACCGGTTGGACTATCCGGTATGTCAGCAATTTTGGACTATCGTCTCGTTTAAGCGTATCGTTTGCATGCGTTATTAAGCACTGCGGTTTAAAATCAGGTGATTTTAAACAGTTAAAGCACAATTAGCAGTGACTCCTTTCAGTTTATGCTCATGCTCTCTGAGGACTGTTTCTCAGTGCTGTCTGAGAGAAGTGCGACATGAAGCCGTGAGAACTCAAATGAGTGCTTTTTGTCAAGTAATTGGGCTTGAACAGCTAAATACACTTAGCTGTGTCAAAGTGACATGTATTTGCAAGTAAACCGAGTCATTTAGGCCTTAAGTAAACTTAAAAAGAAATTGAGAGAATGCACAAGTTTATCGGATCCGTGCGTTAGGTCTTAAAGCGACAGCATCCAAATTTACCTGCTGTCATCATTAATGCTAATCAAAATGTCTACTACTCTTGACTAAATCACATTTGTAATTTTAATCAAACTAAATATATATTTAATTCACACAGTAAAGACACAGTAAACACTTTTTATAGCCTAGAAATTTAGACGCACCCTAGCGGCAGCAAATCTAATCTGCCTGCGAGTGTCGTCTAGCAACTCTCAATACCCTTCTGAGCTGTATTCCCCTAACTCTTGCCGGGCCAATCACATCACAATCACGTGTATGACTAGAAAGGCAGGCCATAATGACGATGGCCGAGTTGCGCTTGCGTGCTTCTAGTAAACACAGAAACTGGCGAACGGCGGTCTTTCGAATCAGCTTTGACCACGACTCTGGAAGACTTGGAGTTAAGCTTGGAGTTAAAAGAACAAAGAACGGCACTGAAGTCATTCTTAAAAAGGGAAGATGTGTTCGGAGTTTTGCCGACCGGATACGGCGAATGTTTAATCTATCAACAAGCTCTGCCTCACCTTCGTTGCTCTGGTTGGTTGTAGCGCTATCCTATCGCGTGCAGAGGGAGTTTGAAAGACAACCGTTTATCCCGCCCCTCGGATTGAGCCCTGTCTATGGTGAGTTTCCAGACCAAACATCTTGATGTGGGTCTGGCTTGTCAGGCTACACTTTTTATACATTTCAATACTTTAAACATTTGATTAACATACATTTTAAATAGTTCTTCTAGTGCCTGAAGTTTTTCAGTCTATTTCCTTTCAGTTTATTTCTATTTCTTTGTTCACTGCATATCGATTTTAATGTATTTTAAACCATTCAAGTGCAAGAGGGCGTGAAAGAGAACTCAATTCAGAACTGTTTTCTGTGCTGCACACACATCCAAGCGCACGCAAAAAAAACACCTCTCATGTAGTGTACGGATATGGAGTTGAGTTCTCATTCACTTTTGCGCTTGCATGGACAAATAGTGGACAAATAATGGACAAAAGAGTATTTTTAAATACTAAACATTCTTTAGGCTGCTCAATTTTGTTCATGGTATTCAATAAATATAGCCTAACAAGCCAGACCCACATCAAGATGTTTGGTCTGGAAACTCACCATTGACAGCTCAATCTGAGGGGCGGGATAAACGGTTGTCTTTCAAACTTCCTCTGCTCGTGATAGGATAGCGCTACACCAACCAGAGCAACGAAGGTGAAGCAGAGCTTGTTGATAGATTAAACATTCACCGTATCCGTTCGGCAAAACTCCGAACACATCTTCCCTTTTTTAAGAATGACTTCAGGGCCGTTCTTTGTTCTTTTCTCAGAGAAAAGCTTAACTCCAAGTCTTCCAGAGTCACGATCAAAGCTGATTCGAAAGACCGCCGCCGTTCGCCAGTTTCTGTGTTTACTAGAAGGACGCAAACGCAACTCGGCCATCGTCATTATGGCCCCGCCCGCCGACTCTATACACGATGTGATTGGCCCGGCAAGAGTTAGAGGAATACAGCTCAGAAGGGTATTGAGAGTTGCTAGACGACACTCGCGGGCAGATTAGATTTGCTGCCGCTAGGGTGCGTCTAGATTTCTAGGCTACAATAAATAGGTTTGATTTCTAAATGTTTAACTTTTTTTTATTGTATGGACAAAAACAGTTGAAAAACTTTTTTTTATCCATCATAATATATTCTACTGAAGATAGTAAATGCATACAGGTTTAGAGCAGCATAAGGGTGAGTAAATTAAGGCAGAATTTTCTACTTAGGCGGATCACTATGTTTTGGAACAGAGCAACTACGTGGAGCTTATGTTAAAGCATGTGGATTACTGTATCTGACAGCTGTTATAGAGACGGTGTGCTTTAGCAAACTGCCGGAGTGCAGAGGCAGTGTTAATAGAACGTGGCAAAATGTGTGTTTGCATGTGTGTAGAAATGAGAGAGAGAGAAAGACTAAGCAAGGAAGAACTGGATGGGAAGCTAACTGGCACAAGCCGGGGGAAGCTGCAGCTGTAGCAGACCTGATTCAATTCATCCTCCAGTTATTTTGCCAGTCTGAATTAAGATGAGACCAAGCAACTCTTCCTCCATCTACTCTCTGTCTTTCTCTCTCTCTCTCTCTCTCTCTCTCTCTCTCTCTCTCTCTCTCTCTCTCTCTCTCTCTCTCTCTCTCTCTCTCTCTCTCTCTCTCCATTTTCTGACTCAGGGCCATTTTCTTGATGTTTCATTTGAGAATTTTCTGTCTCATTTGCCTTGATGTTTTGTTGCCCTTCATCATTTCATCCTTAACAACCCTTCCTTCCTCTTCACTGCATGCTGCTACATCTCACAAGGTGGCAAAGGCAGGCTGTTTTATGTCTGCTTCTTTTCATTGTGGGTGTGATTGAAATGTGTGTGTGAATGCTTCAAAAAGACATTTTATGTCATTACTCTGAATCTCCCATTAGATTAATGTGGATTTCATAGCTCAAAAAATAAGACGTTTAAAGCAGCTGCTTGACATTTATATAACTGAAACATGAACATTCAAACATTTTGAAAAAAACATATTTGTCAGACACTTTTATCCAAAACCATTTACAATGCATTGAAGCAGAACATTGTATCAGTAGCTAGCATTTCTTGGATATCAAACTTGCATCATCCTCTAGAAGCTGAACTACAAGGATTTTGAGACTGAATTTAGGTGATGTGGCATCATCCCAGATTATTGAAAATGGTGTAAAATAGAGGGGGGGGGGGGGGGGATCTGAGCCTTTGAATGTGGCTTAATTATTAGTCCACGCCCACATATTTGTGGCACCCATGGTTTTGACATTAATTTAATTTACAGATTCTGTTCCCACACATCTCTACATTTCCTTGCTCCTATTTCACTGTCTATATCAATAAAAATTAAATCTAATCTACAAGCAGATGTATGAATTTAGCACATGCAAACCTCAATCCTAAATGTTTTGCCATACCTGTTAAAAGGCGAGTAACATGAGGAAATGTGCAAATGTGTTTTTTCTTGCATATTTGTGACAAACACTGTGTAGAATATGCCTTACATTAAGCAGGCAAAACTGAAATACAAACAAATATGAACAAAATCCCAATGTGATGTTTTCAGCTTTGTTTTAAAAAGTTAGTGGGACAGGAATGTGTGTGTGTAGGGAGGGGAGAATGCTTATAAGACGTACGGTTTGAAGCTTTCTTTTTATCGTGTATAATTATTTATATAGGGATGCTTCAATCAGACAATCATTCAGGGCCTGAATTTATTTCCTGAATGGGCCTAAATTTATTGCCTGAATGGCGGCTTTTTTTATTTTTTTTTATTTATTTATTTTTTGTAATAATTCTCACCGAAATGTATAAGATCATGCAGTGCATTTTTGTTTTAACAATGGGGTAAGGGTTGCACAATAGCTTAGACACAGCACAAGCCTGACCTCAAACTCTGAATTGAATTCAGAAAAAAGACAAGTAAACAGTCCGTAATAAAATAAGAACATATAAACCAATTTACAAGCAATAGCACAAATAAATAAAACAGGATAAAGATACAGACCAAATTAAGTTGTTTTTTTTTCAGGTAGGTCTAACCGTAGTATTAAGGTAAGAAATTGTAAATGGAATCAAATGTAAAATAATACTGGATGGTCTTTCTTCAATAAATTAAATACATATTAACACTTACAGCTGTTTCACATTGTGTCAAGTGTCAGTGCAATATGCACCGTCACTGCAGCTGCAGCTGACTGAGGGTGCGTTCACACTTGTAGTTCGGTTCGTTTGGTTCGTTTGGTCCGGACCAAAAAACAAAAACAAACATAATAGTCCTGGTCCGCTTAGCGTTCACACGGACATTTTTAACAGCGAACCTAAAGTTACCGAACCAAAGGCACAGGGAGACACTCACAACCTGATTGGTCGGCTTATATGACGTAGGAGCTCGTTTGCCGAACATGCAAAACAATGCTGTGTGCGGATTACACGCGCGGGCATTTTATGCGTGTACATGGTATTATTTTTTACCAGAGAACTCATGAAGAGCTCATGAAATGTTCAAAACATTCAAAACACCGCTGTGTGCTGGATTAAACGCGATCATTTTATGCGTGTAACACATTTGGCATTATTTCTTACCAGAGAACTCATTAAGAGCTCATGAAATGTTTAAAACAACGCTGTGTGCTGGATTAAACGCGATAATTTTATGCGTGTACATGTGGCATTATTTTTACCCGCTGAGAACTCATGAAGAGCTCATAAAATGTTCAAAACATTCAAAACAGCAGCAGGATTCCCTCCGTTGTGCAGAACAGAGACGGCCGCTGTCGTCTGCACCTGCTAATAATGGGCAACACAGGAACTTTGATGAGAAGAGCCAGCTGCTTTTTGTGTGTTTTTTCTAGCATTTTCGAAACATGCTCCTCTGACCAAATATTGATGAGGCTCTTCCTCGTTGCTCCACGTTTGCCCTCTAATGTTAAAGTTACTCATTTTGGATACACCGATCTTTCTGCGTCGTCAAATCAGCTGCATTATGCGTCACATCTTGTGACATTACGTCCGGTTTTTGGTCCGTTTACATGTCTTTGGTCCGTGTTGCGTTCATATATCAATCGAACCGCGCCAGAGTTTGTTTGGAACCGCACCAGAGTTTGTTTGTTTGGTCCGCTTGTTTGGTGCGCACCAGGGTTCGGATGGCAGCGTTCACATATGTTCAAATGAACCGTACTAACCGAGCAATCGCACCAGGGTTCGTTTTAATCGAACCAAACATGACAAGTGTGAACGCACCCTGAGAGTATTCACACTGGAAGCGTTTGTACAGTCAGTCTCACAGTAGCAGTCCCAGAGCTTCATATAAAAGAGCATTTCTTTAGATTTCTTTTTAGAAGTTGGTGATTTATAAAGTTGGTAGTTTTGAAAATTTGTTGCCATGGGGTTTGTACAACAGTCGCATGTAAATGGTAAACAAGAAAATTGCTCTGATCATGTTGTTTCAGTCATACGTCCATATGTTTATGTAACAGTTTGTTGTTTTGGGAAGAAGGAGGCGGGAACTGGCGAACATTCAGCACTTTAATAAACCAATAACCTCAAAATGAAAGTAAAAACAGACACACATCCATGCACACACATAATAAAACATAAACAAAACTTAAAAGTCCAGGTCTGGTCCTCTTGTCATCGCTCCTCCTATTATGCATCCAAGCTCCTCCATGAGAGATACGAGACCGGCGCATTATCAATCAAAAGAACATGGCCTACCTGTCTGTCTAACTAAAAGAACGGTTATATATCATATTTTCTGATTATTTTTTTTAAATATTATACACCTACTTATCACTGAATAATTAAAGTTTTAATGGGTAAATTTTGATTCTTCATATTTTTTTCTGATATAGGCCTACTCCAGTTCTTGTTAAAACACACTAGACATGCTTATTCTTGACAGAAATAGAACCCAAGTGCAGTTTATCTGACAATGTGAACAGATACAAAACAGACGATGACTTGAACTTGACTTGACCAGACTTGACTTAAAGGGGTGGTTGCATGTGATTTGACTTTTTAAACTTTAGTTAAATGTTTAATGTTGCCGCTTGAGCATAAACAGTATCTGCAAAGTTACAGCGCTAAAAGTTCAATGCAAACGGAGATATTGTCTTTTATATTTACGGCAGTTTATTGCCTACAACAAAGGCCGGTTTGGACTACAACGAGCTTCTTCACATGTTGGTGAAATCATAAACCCTTGCTAGTTTATTTACCGCAGATGTGTCATGTGAGCAGCTTCACTGCTGCTCACGTGATGCGCCTTTACCCGGTGTGAATGCAGTAATTTCTTATGTAATTGAGGGTTGCTAGTTGCTGTGCTAGTAAACCTCACTCCTCTGTCCTCAAAAGGCACTCTAGCGACTGACACTAGAGGTTGCAGCCTTTAGCCTCCTTGTGAGAGCGTCCAACTGGCATGCCGGCGGACCCGGGTTCGAGTCCCGCTTGGAGCGGGCGTTTCGAACAGGAGGGGTTACACTTAGCATGCACGCCAATAAAAATATGTGCTGCTCACACACAACTCACACTTGTGGTCAAAAGTTGAGTCAAAAGTCCCTAAAGAAACAAACATCTTGCCCTGGGGGTAAGCAGATAAACATAACATTTTCATTTTTGGGTGAACTATTACTTTAACATCAATAACACTCACTGCTCTTGAATAAATAACTTTTTTCTTTGTAACTTTGTAACCTTAATGGCTGTTTCACACCACAAGTTCAAGTTCAAGAGTTCAAAAACTTGAACTTGAACTTGTGGTGTGAAACAGCCACAAGTGATAACACAGTGATAACACAAATTAAGATTTTTAACTCAAACCATTTTTCATTTAATGCATGTCAATAGGGAGCTAATTTAATCAAAAATATGATTAAAAAAATCATAACAGCAGCAGGATTCTTAGAATGCTGTCACTTTAAGAGCTGCATGGATCCAATATACTGTTACACAACTTTTCACTTCAGACAAAACTGACTGTGTTTTCATGCATACTTGACAGTAATGTTGTACATACATTTGTGTGTATTTGTAGCCTATAAATCTAGACGCACCCTAGCGGCAGCGAATTTAATTTGCAGCAAGTGTTGTCCAGCATCTCTCAATAGACTTCTGTGCTGTAAAAACCAAACTCTTGTCAGGCCAATCACATCGTGTATAGAGTCGGTGGGCGGGGCTTGACATAATGACGGCAGAGTGGCTACGACTGGAAGACTTGGAATTACGCTTTTGTCTGAGAAAAGAACAAAAAAACGGCACTGCACGTCATTCTGCATGTCATTTCTCCACGAAAGGAAGATGTGTTCGGAGTTTTGCTGACCGGATAGGGCGGAAGTTTAATCTATCAAATCTATCAACTAGCTCGGCTTAACGTTGCTCTGGCTGGTTTGCAGAAATCACAGAAATAAATAATATTTTAAAGTATATTAAAATAGAGACACATAATTTTAAATTGTAACAATATTAAACAATATTATGTTTTCCCCCTGTATTTTTGATCAAATAAATTCAGACTTGATGAGCATAAGATAAATCTTTTTAAAAACATGGAAAAAGTTTCCAAACTTTTGACCAGTCCTGTATGTGACTATAACTTAGACTTACAAATACATTTTGCATCAGTTTTATGCAAACATTTTTTCTGCCACTTGCGTGTCTCGTTTCATTTACTCTTTAAAGGTGTTTTTTTTTTTGGCGAGTGATAAGTGTGGACCCTGATCATAAGTCCCATATGTTACTACACAGTAACATTTTCTTTTCAGTAACTTAGTTAAGTAGCATAATTACATATTTAGTCTGTTAGCGTTTGCATCCTGTGTAATGTAATGAGAACACCTGGGCTCATAAGAGATTGACAGGGACTGTGACTGTCAGGGGAACGCTGTCTTCTCTGATCCTCTCAGCAGATGTTTGTTGCCTTCTAGCCTAACATTTTCCCAACATACCAGGGAGCAAAGCCTCGGCATCAGTGACTTAACGTGTTGAAGATTACGACTGACCACACTCATCTGCCGTTTTAACACTCATCAGACGAGCGATACACGATGAGCGGCCATGTGCATGAGAGCTTTCACCAAGCCCCAAACAAAATGCCCACCGGATGAGTCGTAAATCAAACGCATCCTCGTTCACTGGATCATCTCAAATGTAAAATCCGTTTTAATTCTGTGGCTTTTAAAGCGATAATTTACCCAAAAATGACAATTCTGTCATCAGTTACTCACGCTTATGTTATTCCAAACCCATAAGACTTTCATCTATCTTCAGAATGCTTCTGGTTACCACATATGTACGTTCGCTGATCAATGTTCATATGTAAATCAAATTCTAAATGAAACCAGTTCATCATGTAAAGTGAACGTTTGATTACCTGCTCAATTCATATGGATTTCTGGTAACACTTTATTATAATGGTCTGTTATTAATATTTAACTAGTAATTCAGGACTAATGAGTAGTACTACATTAACACTTCAGCTACTAGGCATTTTATGACCACGTTGATGGTAAAAACATACAGTTGCTCACATCTGACACGTTAATGTTGATTAATTAATAATTCTTTATCATTTGTTATAGTTACCTATTAGTTCTTAATGATGCCAATCTCCTTCATTAATTATTGATCACCTAATAAGGAAATATCTTAGTCCTATTCGACATTACTTACTGATTAGTTAAGCTTGGTTCTATATTAGTTAATAGTAGCTAAAGTGTTAATGTAGATTAGTCCTGCATTACTTCCTGCATAGGACCATTATACTGAATATATTTTGGGGGGTGAATAGACTGATGCAGGAACAGAAATCTCCCAGATTTCATTTTTAAAAAAAAGTGTGTTCCGAATATATGAACAAAAGTCACGAGTGTCATGACAGGAGTGATTAATTGACGATAGAATTTACATTTTTGGGTAAACTAACTAACCCTTTAAAGTTTCACACAAAAATTTAAATTCTGCCATTATTTATGAGGTCCAAACCTGAATGAATTTCTTCTTTCTGTGGTGGGCAAAACAAGAAGTCAAAAAATGAAAGTCAATAGGGTGCAAAACAGCATTCCCATTGGACCCAATTTACTTTCATTGTATGGGCAAATAAACATGAGACATTTAAAAATATATATATATTCTTCTGTCCCTTTAAGGCTCCAGATTTTCATTCTACGCAGAAGCATTTCTTAACTCATTATTTCAGTCCCCAAAGCTGACATACATACATAAGATATGCTGTCGCATGGGAGTTGTCACCTGCAGAAGTGTTCGTTAGCCCAGAGCCACTTTTCCACACACTATTATTCTTCTCCGGTTTTAGTGATCTTTGTCGGCTTCTCGTCATGAGCTGTTATTTGTGTAGGAGCTTGTAGCCCCATCAGAAAAAAAATGTGAAAATGGTGAAACAACACGAATGAGTCAGATCTCGCGCTTTCTCCCTGTCTGCCTTTCACGCTCTCATACGCCTTCTCTCACTTGATGGTGTACAAACCTACTGTGAAGTTTCTGAACAGCAGGGTAGCGGTCTGGTTATCTAAACAAAGACACACAGCTCTGAGCCCAGCGTCGTCCTTAAAAGTGGGCGGGAAATGGCTGCTGGATAACGCCGGCGGTTCTGTTTGGCTTTCAGAGTGATAAACCAAGCAGTAGCCACCTCAAACATCGCAGTTAAAAACAGATGTTTTCCGATACCGTGCATCCGCCGCTGTCCCAGCATGAGCCACTGACTCCAGCATCGGAATCTGCTTTGCCGTCACAACTAATTACTCGCTTTAATCTGGACTGAGTGGAGACTCTATATGTTTTAATCCAAAGGCTCACACACTATAACGTGCAAATCACAGAGCTGATGAGCCACAGAAGACAGCACTTAACTGATAAGTGATTTAAAAAGCTTTTTTTTTCATAGAGTGGGATATTCTGGATGGTATTTGGTGAGGATTAAATTCAATCAAACTAAGCAGGAGTCATGATTGTCACCCATAGAAAAGACAAATCACAAATGATGTCTCTTAAACATCTCCTTTTTTTCTGCTAGAAAGCTATGAGATTAAAACAAAAACAAATGAAGAGGTGTTTCATACAAAACAGCTGCAACCTGCCATGCCATTAAATCAAGCCAAATCTCGGTAGCGTGCTGCATCCTTTTGGTTTGGAAACTGATTTAAGGGTGTTGTTACCTGTTGTTATCATTGGCATAGTTCCTTAAGTGAATTTGGTGCTAAAGCAACACAGTGTGTGAATGACTAAGACGTTTGCTTGCGTCTTCAACTTAACAGATCTTTCTGAGAAAAATGCATTTCCTCTTCTAGAACTTTCAGGATGCCAAAAACTGCTCTTGGTCTTCAATATTTTCCATTTCATAATATTTCTTATGATATTATAACTTTGCATTAAATTGATAAAGTGATAGTAACAATTTTTACAATATTTCATAAAATTTCTGCTATTTTTATGCTCATCAAGGCTGCATTAACTTGATCAAAAATACAATAAAAACAGTAACAGTGGTGACAATTTGAAATAAACGTTTAAAATATAATTTATTCCTGGATTATAAAGAATCGTGGAGGACACCATGTTTATTCTTGCCTATTCATTGTGACATTCTTTTTAAATAAAATGATATTTCACATCCCATAGATTGACAACCAAATATACATTCATTGTGCTGTTTAGATTCTGGAATTTCAGTCAAATACATGCTATTTTCGCTGTGTATAAAACATATAATTCGCTTTAAGTGATTTTTCATATACAGTAATAGTCAGAATTATTGGCACTCCTTGTAAATATGATCAAAGATGGCTGTAAAAAATAAATCTGCATTGTTTATCCTTTTGATCTTTAATGAAAAAAATCCTCTTCACTCATCAAGAACAACTTCAGCATATTCGGTTGTCAAAGACGACGGGAACTTCAAAAGGGTTCTGTGGTCAGAGGAAACTAAAAAAGAGCTTTTGGCAGAAACCACCAGAAGAGTTTGGTGCGGACAGGGATAAAAAGTACCCCATGTCCACGGTTAAAAATACAGCTGGATCTTTAATGTTGTGCTATTTTCTTGCTGGAGGTCCTGGACATCTTGTTCAGATACATGGTATCATGGATTATAACAAATAGATCAAACTAATTAAATCTTATAACGGGCCATGGTTGGATCTTCCATCAGGACAATGATCCAAAACAAACATCAAAATCAACACACAAATGTGTCACTGAGCACAAAATGAAGCCTCTGCCATGGCCGCCCCAGTCCTCTGACCTGAACCCTGAAGAAAATGAGAGTGTGAAGAGAAGAGCTGTGAATCTGAAGGATCTGGAGAGATTCTGAATGAAGGAATGATCTCTGATCTTGTGTGCACCTGTAGTGCTTTATGTAGATGTCCAGCTTGTGTTGTTTTGCCAATAGCTTTTGCCATTATTTTTTGTCATTCCTCCAATATCTGTTTAAATGAAGATAGCAAAAAGGACAAACGTATAGAAAAAAACACGAAGCATTTGCAAATCCTCTAACCAGCCCCTATCTGGCTCTCTATGGTTTCAGTGCCTCCGCAGATTGATGTACGCCCCCTGGATCAAGTCGCTGTTCAAGGACGGACCGTCACGTTTCAGTGTGGCACCCAGGGAAACCCCCTTCCAGCAGTATTCTGGCAGAAAGAAGGCAGTCAGGTGAGTGTGCAACGTATGCTTCATACCTACAGTATCTAACCAACCAAACCATTTGATGTGCTCAATGCAGTGAAACTGTATAGGTCTGTTTCATTTTGTAATATATTATAAGGCACTTTTGAACTTGAACTAACATACTCAAGCTAGTGGCAACACCAAAATGTGAGATTTTTATAAGCACCAATGCTGCATATTTATGACACTGGAGTAATCAGCTTTCAATAAATAACTTTTTAAAATATATCAGAGTTATTTTCCTATTTTTAATAGCATTTACAAACATTACTGTTTTACTGTGTTTTTGCTGCCTTGGTGAGCTTAAGATAAAAAAATCTTCCTTTAAACCTTTGAACGGTTGGGGATGTACCATATTGCCCTTTAAAATTCATGCAGTATATGGTCAAGCACATACTGTATAGTTCAAGTGCACAATCTTTAGTGCATGATTTGAGATGTAGTTTATGAGTTGGCTCAGCAATGTCGCTCAATAATCCAATACTTCTCTGAATGTGTGCGTGGGTTTAAAGAGCCTGATTGGAGATCAAAGGCAGATCTCTTCATATAAAGATGTTGTATTTGCATCTCAGAGCATGTTTATCAGTGACTCATTAACTTAGCCAGAGCTTGAAAACAAGCCTAGAGCCTCTCAATGATTATATTTACCCTTGTTGATGCTGATTAGTCATGTATTGCTGATTGCATTGAAGAGATGTTTCAGAGCGTTGGATTGCTGGAGCCGGGCCCTTTGACAAAGCAGCATGTTTTCAGGACCATTATGCGAAACCACCGTCGAGAGTTGGGCATCCTAAGAGGAAAAAGAAAGGACTCGTGAAGGAGTAGGAGGAGAAAATTTGACACAGAGGAACATCAGGTGTCAGAGCAGCTCCCATAGGCCAGCAAAAGCACAGCGTTCGGTGTAATGGCAGTCAGAAGCGCGTTTCTGCTCTAAAAATAGACCTCCGTCAGTGCAGCAGAGAGCTAAAGACCACTCAGCCTTGATGGCTCACATCATTTTGGAGTCATTTGGGGTGTTGCCTGTGCAATGGATTTTATAGCATTTCCCCCGTGTTCACGTTTGTAAACCATTTGCAGCTCTGTTCAGGATTACGCTGTGGCCTTTTCACCTTGGTCCATTACTTGCCCAGTTTAAGCCTTTTAAGAGAAGTGGATGGATTCCCCATCATGTATATACCCCGAGTTAACCTAACTGAAGTCCCACAAAGGAGCAAACAGCTTTGGTCAGCGCATTAAACTGCTAGAAAGACGCATGATCAAGCGCTCAGATCAGTTAATGTGCTGTTTTTGATGGACATTGTGGGCATGTTGCTATTTTGAGGCCACTGAAAACAACTGCGCCATAGACTCACAAAAACTTAGTCTAAAGTCAATAGTGCAGTATTTTCTGTGTTATTTAAAAGGGGCGTTAGTAACATGCCTATAGGCAGGTGGTTAACGTGCATACACTGCTTATTACACACACAGGGAAGCGCAGCAGCACACAAACATTTTTAAATATTAAAAATAAAAGGATTCCTCTCTGGAGAAGCATTGCATTTACATTTACATTGAATCATTTAGCAGATGCTTTTATCCAAAGCTACTTACAAATGAGGAGAGCAATGGAATCAACTAAACAAACAAGGGCTAACAGCCTGCAAGTGCTGTAACAAGTCTCAGTTAATCGAGCGCAGTACACATAGTACAGTACGCTTTTTTTAAATAAATAAACTGACAATTGAATTGGATAGTTAAGTGCTAGTCTTTAGTAGTCAGGCGCTGCTGGAAAAGATGCGTCTTAAGATGTTTTTTGAAAAGGGCTACAGAATCGCCTACTTGAATTGAAATAGCAGGTGGGAACGGTCCAGGAAAAGGTCAGTGAGAGTGATTTCATGCCTCTTAGGGATGGCACCATGATGCATCGTTCACTTGCAGAATGCAAGCTTCTGGAGGGTGTGTAAGTGTGAACAAGCGAGTTTAGATTTATTGGTGCAGAGCCGGTGGCTGCTTTGTAGGCGAGCACCAGTGCCTTGAAATTCATGCGAGCGGTTATTGGCAGCCAGTGCAAACTGATGAAGAGAGGAGTGACATGCTCAGAAAAAGATAAAAATCAAAACTCTAAAACTGAGCAATAACTGTGATGGTAGTGATATGTTGTGCATCCCTGTTATTGTAAAGCATTAATGCTGTGCATGACCATTTTTCAGCCTGACTGACCGTTAAATAAAATTCAATTAAAGCTGTTTTTGCGACTGTACCTTTAAGAATTTATGAGCATTTCATTGTGAACATTGGAGTATGTTAACATAGTTCATCACTTCAAAAGAACAAAGACAATCCTGTTTTCCATGGCCATTTGTAACGTGTAAAACAGACTTTCAATGCTTCTGAACACTGGGTTTTTTGCCCACAGTGTGGTGTGAACTCAAGAGTCTGTCCTCTGTCGTAGATGCTGCTTTTCCCCGGCCAACCTCCTTCCCAGTCGGGCCGTTATTCTGTGTCTATGAGCGGAGAGCTGTCCATCTCTGATGTTCACTCTGAGGACTCGGGCCACTATATCTGCCAAGCCATCAGCGTGGCAGGAAGTGTCCTTGCCAAGGCTCTGCTGGAAGTGGAAACTGGTGAGTATATGGGATTACGGTTTATCCCACCCAGCAAATGGCGTCTCTGGAGATAATTGTGAAGAAAACCCCTAGTATTAAACTGCCTGAGCGTGAACACACACAGTGTACACAGCTCTTCATTTTGATATGGATTCCTTAAACCATGAAGCCTGTTTTAATGAATGGTGCTTGCAGAGAGATCACAAAAAGTGAAGTGTACTTGAGCACACTTCTTTTTAAAAACTTTGCAGTATCTCCTAATTCACTCCCCTAAAATGAATAAACAGGTTGATATCAATAATTAACTACACTGCTGAAAAATCGCAGACCCCACTAACAGATTTTTTTTCTTGTTTTAAATATAAATTTAAAGGGATAGTTCACCCAAAAATAAAAATGTGATGTTTATCTGCTTACCCCCAGTGCATCCAATATGAAGGTGTGTTTGTTTCTTCAGTAGAACACAAATTAAGATTTTTAACTCCAACTGTTGGTGTGGGCCAGTCATATAATCGTATGAATGGGTAACGTTCTATGAGAGCAAAAAAAAAAAACATGCTTAGACAACATGCACAAAGAGCCCTGGAGCTCATGACGACACATTGATACCTCACTGGAAAAGAGTCGGGGCTTGGACGCGGGCAGAAATACTGTAGTGTGAAGCAGGTCCGAGTGTTGTGGAGCTGAGCAAGGCCACTGGAGCGATTGTTAGGCAAACACACGCCTCGCGAGGAGCTGGACTTTTATTATGACAACGGGACACAGACACCGGCGCTATTTCGCTTTTCCGGTCATGAGTATGAGGTAAATGAGCTCCGTTTATCATATTAGATACATTTAAGTGTGTTGAAAAATGTTATGACGTTACTCTGTGCGTTCGCTCAGTGGCTGTTGTGACACTGCTGTGACTAAGAGTAAAGCGTTTCTGCCAAATAAAAGCGGAAACCATGGGTAACGCAGATATGAGGTTTCTCCCACTTGCATTGTGATCTGTAAACCCTCATTTCCAAATTAATCTCTCATCATATTTATTCAAAAATATTATATCCTATATAATATTATATTATATTATATTAAAAATATTAAGTCCCACTGGTCCTTCTGTGTCACAGACTTTATTATGATTTATCGTTTAATTTGTTTTTGTAAACATTTTTGATAGTTCTGTGAGTTTAAATATGTTTAAGGTCTACATTATCTGTCTTACTATATTTGAGGGACTCCTGTTATGATGGGTATTATAGTTTACAGGTAGTGAAAGGGAGCTCTCGCACGCAGTTTATCGAAGTTATTTTGCAGATACAGATTTACCAGTTATAAACTGCACCCACGAAAAGGCACATGTTCTGTATATGCTTGTTTATTGTTAGTTGTATGCGTGTTTTTGTGTAATTTGCTGAGTTTGTGAATGAGACGTTAATGTGCACGCTTTGTTTGTTCAGCTCTTAGGGTGATTTTTTTTGGAGTGAAAAACTATGTAATAAACTTCATAAACCATCAGTAAAGTTTGGTCAACATTCAGACGGGGTATACGCTACATTTTGTGTCCTAAAAAATCTTGGGATGAGGTTTTCACACTGACAGCTGTCATTGTAAGACAGCAAAAGGTTTGTTTGTCCGAGTTTGCAACAGTAACTTAAGGGGGCGAAGCTTACCGGTAGCCGATAGGTCAATTGACAGGTGACTCCCTCAGACGCTATGCTCAGACGTCCTGCCCCCTTAGTTAAAATAGCAATTTTCTTATGATTTACAAATAGTTGGAAACATTTGGGATATTGTAAGAACTCAACTGAACAAAATATATAACACTGGCCTAGTGGTTTTTGGATAGTTTACTGCAAAAATACTACATACTGTAGTGCACCTTTAATATCTCTAGTAATATTGCCTCTCAAGTAAATGTATCTTGATTTAGGAATGTTTTGATTTTTTTACTGGAAAATGTACAAAGAAAATATTTTTTTACAGTCTAGTCAACCATCCTGACCCATCACCCCAATTCCAGTATATCCCCATCTTTTTCCCCATTGTGTTCTCAAAGTGTGATTAACTCTGACTGCCAGTTGCGCTTCCGTAGCCGTACAAGTAAGTAAGTCTGATCTTTGGATGCCAGAGGCACTATTAGACAACCGAACAGATGCAAACACACTCCTCACAAACACACTCTGCTGTTTATCCTCCAGGCCCATCAGATCTCGTCCCTCCAATTATCCGACAGGGTCCAGCCAACCAGACGCTCGCTTTAGGCTCCAGCGCCTTACTCCAGTGCCATGTGATGGGCAGCCCAATCCCCAGCGTCAGGTGGGAGAAGGACGGGCAAAGCGTTCTGAGCGATGACATTCACATAAGCCTAATGGAAAACGGCACTTTACACATCAGTGGTGTGAAGGTATTTGACAGATGCTTCAGACAAAGATGTGAATTGTTTGCTTTGATTAGGGCTGTGAAAAGCAAAAACTCCCTGGACAGAGAGGCGCTGAGAAAACATTTCAAAGTGAGTGAGACATCCACAAGCGCACCTGAAATAATGGTGTCCACTTGAGCGTTTCTTATACTCGAGGCAGGGTCTCCATCAACGCATGCAAAACACATTTAGCCACGTAATGTTCATAAATCAATAACCAACAGATTTGATCGCTCAGAGAGGCTCTGCGTACATTTAGCTCAAATGTAATTACGCGCACAAAATTACGCTGATAAAGTGGAAGTGACACTAATCTGCAGTTTCCTTCCAAGATCGGAGTCAAGAGTAAGATTTGTTTTAATTGATTCTGGCATTCATTCATCAAGTAGGTTTAGTGGAAAAATAGCGGAAGACTTAAAGCTCTGGGTTCAATACATCTGAACAACCAGACAATTCTGTCATGCCATGATATAGTGTATGACATAATATATATATTAGCCTATCAAATAAAGATATAGAACTGAAATATTTAATTTGCAAGTATAACTTTGTGGAGCTCTTTTGAATGTTAAAGCAGCCTATCATAAATCCTAACATAACATATAAGAAAAGTAATAATTATATAATATTATATTCATTATATTTAATGCTGTCATAATTAGTGCAATTAACACATGCAATACATATTTTTCAGTTTAACGCATTAAACATATTTAAAGCAATTAATGCAGTCTCAATTTTTCTGTCATTCTTTGGCTACCGTTACATTATATGATCAAACTTTTATTCATGCAAATGCTTTTAACACATTCAAGTGCGATACGACAAAAAAGAAAGGCTTTTTTTAAAGCCTAATAAATGTTGAAATTGATAGCTTTCAATTATAGATTAATGTTGAATGTCTGTTATTAATGTTTTAAAAAAATCTATTTCATAGAGACTTCAGTAGCAGAGTATCAGTGATGCTGGCCTTCATTTATAAAAAGATGGTATTACAAGAAATAGCTTTGAAAAGTTGAATAAAAAGTTGTTTCTACATTCATTTGAAGAGTAACTGTGAAATTATTACGATATAAAAATATTAAAAACTCTGATGTTTTTAATCGTGATTAATTAGAGAAAAATGTGAAATTAATTAGATGGTTTTTTTTAACGATTGACAGCACTTATTATATTATTATTAAAATAGAAATTTTAACTATTTTAAATGTCTAATTCATACACATAGTTTATGGAGTAGTTCCAGAATTTTTATAAACAGTGTACATCATTTATATTAATTATTTAATTATGTGTTGTGTTTAATTTCATATGCATTGCATTTAATAAATTAACTTGATTTTTTTATGCAGTAAATGGAGTGGAGTAACACAATCTCCCAGTATGCACTTTGCCATTCAAAAGTTACTTTAAGTAAGAGAAGCATCTGTCTATTGTACAGCTTTTATTTGCTTCAGATTTCAAGAGCGTTCCGATAAACTGAATGCCATCTGTGGTACAAGGTCTGTATATCTTAATTGAGACATTTGACAGATTACACTGCAGTATGCAGAATATAAAACAGGCATTGCGAATTTTAAGATCTCCAACAGTCACGACCTTTAACTAACTGAAAACAAACTGATCGGATGGAACAATACATTTGATCCGCATCATTTGGAGAGGAGAAACGGCGTATGACTTTAGAAACATTGCGTGCTCACAATTATCTTTCAGAGATGGTTTTGTCTTCTCTGTTGCTAGGAGACCGACTCAGGAATGTACACCTGTGTCGCATCCAGTTCCACCGGTGAGACGAGTTGGAGTGGGACCGTGACAGTGAAAGGTAGCATACAAGCATTCTTCTCTGTAACACAGCTCTTTGTAAGATTTTGAAAAGGCTGACACTTCAAGGAACACGTTGTACTAATGATTTCAATGTGCAGTCAAACGTCCTTGGACGAGAACGCACCCTTGACGGAATAGTCAGGCAGTCACATTTGACTCGGTTTCTTGTGTTTAGCGACTGGAACGTCCTCTGTCCTGCGGGTCTCGCAGTCCCTGCAGCTGCCTGGTCCTCCACAGAAGCCCGTTGTGACAGATGTGACCTCAAATAGCGTCACTCTCACTTGGCAGCCCAACCCACATGAGGGCGGAGCTGCTGTCACTTCCTACATCATCGAGGCTTTCAGGTATATATGATACCATTAACACAAACTTGCTAATGTTTTGATAGGGTTTCATTTAAAGGGTTCAAGAATCAAAACAATGTTTATTTACTCATTTTGGTGCACCTTTATCCACAAAAGTGTGTAGACTCCTGAGGCATTTTAGACGGTTTTAAAGTAGAAATGTGCAGCTTTAATTTTTGTTTTATTTGAGCTATGACATATAAATCATTCTTTTTGAGTTGGAAATACTTTTCTGGGTGGATGAACTTCTGGATATGTAATTCCTATGGGTTTAATATCTCAGTGTAAACAAGTATCTTTATGCGCAGCATGAGACGGTTTATTCCAGTGCAGGGCATTGCCCTTCCATTGTAATGCATTACTATACACACTTTCAGTGTCAGAAATCCAATTTTCCATTAACGGACGATATTGGCTCCCTGGATTTCAGAGGCTTTTTTTTAACCTTTTATGAGGTTGTGTTTATTTCTAACCATATAAAATCACTCTGTCATCTTTTTATATCTTTCATAATTGGATATTAGGGTGTCACCAAAAAAACTAAATCAATATCAACTCATATTTTACGTCATATTATGTATAACTAGGCCTAGAATACAATTGTAGGAGCTATATCAGATGTTACAAACAAGAGAAACTTATTACGGGGCATTTCTTGCCCCTGCCTTGTCAGATTCAGGAGCATTTTTTCCCTCTCTGAACCACCTTTAATTTCTGACCCTGCATGCATTATTTATGATTTTGTATCTTGTGTTTACAAACTGATATTTGTGGTATTCAAAAGAATGTCAAAGATGCTGTCGATACAGCTGAACTTGTACTGGAACATTGCTCTATTTGCACTTTTATCTTGGATTCGGAAATGCATTCAATCAGTTCCTGCATGGATTTAAAGTATTCTGCAATGCTACATATTAAAAAGAAATATAAGGGGAATGGGGTTCTACACCCTCTCCAATGGCTTGATGGGTTGAGTGACTGGCAGACGTTCTCATTATTGTGCTTGGTAAGTTGGAGACGTCATTCAGAGTGTCAGAGCGAATGGAAGTTTGTGGTAAAGTGAGGGAAGCAATGCTCTCTTCCAGGCTGGATGTTCCCTGGGGCTACAGTTAGAATTCAGCAGAACATGTCCCTCTAGGCTCTGTGGAGGTCAGATGAACAGAAGGCTCTATTATTGTCCCGCCAGAAGAGCAGCAGGGAGGGTGATTCAGGGAGGCAGAGAGTAGAGGCCTAGTCATAATTTAGCTCTGCTCTGACATCTTGTTAAGGAGACACTCGGATTTATAGTGCAGCTCGCTATGTTGAGAGGTCAGGGTCGTGCATGTGCACAGTCCGAGAAGTCAACTGGGCATCCCTTATGTGCTCAGGGTGCATGGAGACGAGGCCAAATCCTTTCCATTGTCCTTCACACCCTTGCTCCATGCTCATTTTTTCTCATTAACAAAGGCTAATGTGTCCAATTCAGTATGCTTGTGAAGCTTTTAGACTCGGTGTTGGTGAGTAACTAAAGAAATTCTACATTTTTTCATTTGCATGACAATAGCTCAGCTGTTTTTTAAAATACCGCTGGTTTTCTAGTAACATGCTATTTTTTCGACAGGTAGCAGAGTGGCATGAAAAAATGTGTTTATATTCTACACACAGCGTTGCAACCGAGCAAGCTGAAAGAATAAACAAACAGGCTCTACTAGAACGTCTCTATCTCTCAAAGTGTGTTGGGAAGTCAGATAGAGCAGGGCTGTCAAACTCATTTTAGGTTGACGGCCAGATGGAGGGAAGAAATTTAACCATGCACATTTTTTTAATGACCTTTTCAAACCTTAGTGTGCTGACAGTTACCCTACATTAATATTAACCATAAAAACTACAAAATAATTAAACTAGAAAAATACACTGCTCTGTGAAAATTGCCTTTTTACAGTGAAATTACTTTATACAAATTTTTAAATAATGTCTTTTTTAATGTTTATTAGGGATGCCCGGTTATGATTTTTCTTGGCTGATTTTAATTAGCTGTTTTTTTCTAGCTAATTTATTTGTTGTTTATTTGCTCTATAACAGGCCAACCTGGCCTTAAACAAAACATTTATGTGGCCAGCCATTTGAAATTAGAGGCAACCATTTTAGTCATGATGTAAAACAAAGGTGTTACATGCTTTAGAGTTGTGAAATTATGCTAGACACCTGCACCAAACAAAAACAGCAGGTGGACTGAATGAAAATGCAAATTCACTCTGTCATGTAGGTGGTGCTTATGGAACAGCAGCAATATACACTGTATTGCCAAAAGTATTGGGATCCCTTCAAATCATTGAACTCAGGTGTTTCAATTATTTTCATTGCCACAGGTGTATAAAATCAAGCACCTAGGCATGCAGAGGCTTCTACAAACTGGGTTGCTTTCAGGAGCTCAGTGATTTCAATCATGGTACTGTGATAGGTTGCCACCTATGCAGTAAGTTAATTTGTGAAATTTTCTCACTACTAAATATTCCACAGTCAACTGTCAATATAACAGTGGTTATATTATCAGTTTAATGGGTAATATAACAGTGGAAGCATTTGGGAACAACAGCAACTCAGCCACCAAGTGATGGGCCACATAAAATCAAAAAGCGGGGTTGTGTTATCACGATACCAAAATTATGACCTCGATACGATACCAGACTAAAATACCTTGATACCGATACTAATTCGATACCATGGTAAAAAAATAAAAAATAAAACGGATAATATGATTAATATGACAACAGGACGTATTATTCATTTTATTTTTTTTTACTAAAAATTCACTTGGCCAGCATGTTCCTGCCCTGGTTTTTGCCCATTCCCCCCTCTTATTGCTATAATAACTGCATGCCAGTGTGAAGATCTTTACAGAGATCACATTATCAATCATGTTATCATTCACTAACATTTCACTTCTCAACAGGTTGGGATGACCAAAATCTTATTTCGTGATACGAGTAATTTAATCTTTTTTAAATGTAATTTTTTTTTATTATAATATAGATTTTTAATTGCATCTTTGTTTTTTTTTAAATAAGCAAAAAATTTGACAAAAACAGTGCTTTATTTTTCAGCTACATTAGGTCTATTTAAGAGTAGCAAGTCAAGAAAGAAATTAAATAATCAAATATAAAACTGCTTACTTAGTCTTCACTCTATAATTTAACTATACGCTGATTCTTAATAAATATATTTTAGTTATTTAGCCAAGCATGTGGTGGTTTTCTATTTTTCATTGGTGTTTGATTAACATTAATCACACATAATATTAGGTTTGCCTTAAGACCTGCACGGATCTAATTACCTCAGCTGTATACGTTCACTAAAGACATCTCCGACTGTGTTTACCTGAATACTCGCCAGACCGTGCATTTTTACATATTTTTGATCATTCAAACCCAAACCATAATCCGCGATAATAAAAGAACTGAATGGCAATCGCATATTGTCTGAAAGGCGTATGCGCGCGCTTCAGGTCAGACTCTGGCAGTGTGAGCACATCCCGCGCTGCTCTTTTTCTTCTCATGCATGCATAATTCTGTTGCTTTCTTTGTCATGCTCTGCACATATATATTTAACTCTTCTACTTCCAATGATTAGTGAACGGTGGAAGCAGAGCTCTGCACACACACACAACTGCTGTCACACATCTACGCACACTAAGAAATACAGCTTATATTAGCGCTGTCCTCCTTAAAGTACCGGTACTAATTAAAGTCCATATCATACGGTTTGCAATTGCAGGGTATCGCAATACTTTTCTAGTATCGGTATATCGTGCAACACTAGAGCGCGGTCAGTGCATGCTGAGGTGCACAGTGAGCAGAAGTCACCAACTTTCTGCAGTCAATAACTACAGACCTCCAAACTTAATGTGGCCTTCAGATTAGTTCAAGAACAGTGTGTAGAGAGCTTCATGGAATGGGTTTCCATGGCCGAGCAGCTGCGTCCAAGCTTATATCACCAAGTGCAGTGCAAAACGTTGGATGAAGTGGTGTAAAGCACGTCGCCACTGGACTGTGGAGTGGAGACGTGTTCTCTGGAGTGACGAATCACGCTTCTCTGTCTGACAATCTGATGGACAAGTCCGGGTTTGGCTGTTGCCAGGAGAACGGTACTTGCCTGCCTGCATTGTGCCAAGTGTAAAGTTTGGTGGAGGAGGGATTATGGTGTGTGGTTGTTTTTCAGGGTTGGGCTTGGCCCCTTTTTTCCAGTGAAAGTAACTCGTGAAGGATATATATGATAAAGCTCCCTAAAATTGCTTCTTTGTCTTTGTTAGTAGCTTGTAATGTAGCTAACTCCCTTTTACTTTAAAGAGCAGCTTTAATCTAGTTTAAATTATGAATAGTTTGACTTGACAAGCTACAGTTTCAAAGTAGATTCCACAACACAGAATAGAATAACTAATATCACAATTCTTTGATTATGCATATCCTCTGTTGTATAATTAAACCCATTCATAATTATAATAACATCTTTTTATGGTTATGGATGAGCATCACAGCGATTTTACTATGGTTAAATGTTGTTAGACACAATGCAAAGCACAGCAATGCACAGCCCTGAATGATTTAGTCCATTTATAAAAAGGCATCAATAGCAAAGATTAAGGAAACACATTTTAAATAATGAATAATGAACATTATTCTGTGTTTTGAATAATGTAATATAGCTCTTTAGCCTAACTGTAAGTTGCATTTTGGCACATAAATAAAGAATTCAACTGATATACATTCAACAGCTTTGAATGTGGCTTATCCATTCTATTTTAATGCTTGAGATGTGTTCTGTGAATTAATGTATTGTTAATTTCATTTGTCTTATGTATATATTCCAGTCAGTCAGTTGGCAGCACATGGCAGACAGTAGCTGACCTTGTGAAGCAGGAGAAGCACACAGTTTCTGGGCTTTACCCCAATACCGTGTACCTGTTTATCATCCGAGCGGTCAACTCCTATGGCCTGAGTGACCCCAGCCCCATCTCAGAACCAGTCCGCACACAAGGTGGGTATAGTTTCTGGTCTAGTGTTATGGCTGTTTTTTTATTTTGTGCATATCTGCATGATGTTTTGTATATACTTTTTCAGATGGCCCAGAAGGCCAGGGAAGAGACCAGGCACATGTACAGATGGATTTAGGAGGGGTGAAGGTTCGTCTGCAGACACTGGAGGTCTTGAGCCCTTCCAGTGTTCAGATCACATGGACTGTGAGTATGTGATGTGCTGTATGTATGTGAATGTGCTTTTTTGAGTGGGACGGGCTGTAAAATTATGCTGAAATTTTTTATATATATAATTATATATTATAAGACAGAATGCAGTTTACCGTCACCGTAGATATGGTGGGAATTATCATGCAATATTCACTGATGGATTGGCCAAGAATTGTCTTTATGCAAGTCATCAAGAAATGATGGTTCTATCTAAAGAAATATGAGGTAAACGTGTGAATACATATTTCTCCAAATGTGTGCACTTTTGGACTAAAAGTTTGCAGCCTGTGTTGTGTATGAAGCAGTTTGAAGAAAAATAAATGGAAGCAAACGGGATTAAATATGCACTGGTTTGTGTCTCATTCTATTTAGAATATCAACAACTACTGATTGATTTTGCATAATTTTGCATTCCTATCAGAAATTAAGAATTATTAGTTTCATCTAAAATCAAAAAAAGCTATCTAATCTAATACTTTAAAGCCCATGGTTAAATAAGAATATTTATTATAAAAAATGTTTTTGTAACAGCTCCCAAATATATATATACACACACAGTACAGACCAAAAGTGTGTGGACACATTACTATTTGTAATGGTTTTGAAAGAAGTTTCTTCTGCTTATCAAGCCTGCATTTATTTGATCAAAAATACAGAAAAAAAATGTAATATTGTGATATATTATTACAATTTAAAATATTTGGTTTTCAATTTATTATATTTTAAATGATCATTTATTTCTGTGATGCAAAGCTGAATTTTCAGTATCATTCCTCCAGTCTTCAGTGTCACATGTGGCATCCAGTCTATCACATGATCCTTCAGAAATCATTCTAATATGAGGATTCATTTTCAAAGTTGGAAACAGTTTTGCTGCCTAATATTATTTCATAACCTGTGATACTTTTTTATAATACTTTGATGAATAAAAAGTAAAAAATAAAAAAAAATTAAAAAAAAGTTAAAAAAAAGAGGCAAATGTTTTAAAAATAGAAATCTTTTGTAACAACAATATACAATACTGGTCAGTAATTTGGGGTCAGTTATTTCTTTTCTTTGTTTTTTTTAAATAAATCTATAATTTTATTCAGCAAGGAAATGTTACATTTAAAAATTGATAGTAAAGGAGATTTATATTATTTGATAATATGTTTTTAGTTTGAATAAATGCAGTTCTTTTGAACCTTTTTTTCATCAAATATATTAGGCAGCAAAACTGTTTCCAACACTCATAATGAATCCTCATATTAGAATGATTTCTGAAGGATCATGTGATAGACTGGATGTCACATGTGACACTGAAGACTGGAGGAATGATCCTGAAAATTCAGCTTTGCATCACAGAAATAAATGATCATTTAAAGTAAAATAAATTGAAAACTAAATATTTTAAATTGTAATAATATATCACAAATATTACATTTTTTCTGTATTTTTGATCAAATAAATGCAGGCTTGATGAGCATAATATATATATACACATATAGAGGGTATATCCGCAATGGATTCAAATCTCAAATTGACAGTTTAGCAGTTAAGCCGAAGCCTTCTTAACTATTTCTAAAAACGCCACTTTACTAGTAACGAAGGAACGTAGAGTTTACTGTATTATGTAGAGTATTATGGTATTATGAGAGAGAGATTGACTAAATGAGTGTATTACCTGCGTCTGATATAGCAATCATTCTTCAGGTGGATGTACATAACATCAATTAATAAGACCAAAGATTGTTTGATGTACACCAAATTAATTATATCTAATGTTTAATCACTATCTACATACTATAAGAGCCGGCGGCAAATTCAGATGAACAGATGAGGCTGTTCTCGGCGGGTAAATGATCGCTGAGCAGCCACTGACGGCCTGGAGCTCACATCTGCGAAAGCATTTGAACAAAAAAAATAGGGAGTATGTTTATATATGAGTCCCATATTTGAGATCTATTTGAGGAGTATTTTTTTCTAAATATAGTGGATTTGCTCATCCATCATAATATAGGAGTAATACAAACAGTGACACGATCAGTGCTGATAATATCCAGGGAGATATCGTGCGGCCGAAAAAGTTTCTCAGCCAATCAGATCTGAGAACCAGGCTTAATATTTTGAATTATTATAGACCATTAACAGTATACATTTATAATATCAACCATCATATTACTTGCCTGTTATAACATGCAAATGATTATTTATTATTTGTTGTCAGTGTCTGCTGAAATTGCCAATGAAACTGAATCTTCCGATATAATATGCATGTATATGCATGATATGATTTCAGCTTGACCGGCACCCTCGCTATATTCAAGGCTACAGGCTGTATTACAGGCCTGTGGGGAGCGCATGGATGATTCAGGACATAAAAGCAGGTCCACCACACACTGCTGTCCTAACAGAGCTACACAGAGGAAAAGAATACGAGTTTAAAATGAGACCGTATTACAAAGAGTTCCAGGGGATTGACAGTGACATTGCAGTGATTCACACTCCTAAAGAAGGTAAGACTTGATTTGATATTTAACTCTGTTGTGGTTACTTTGCATGACTGTCATTTTACCCTCCCAACTTTTGCTGTAATGTTTTGTTGTTTGACCATCATATTTCTGCTTTTAGTGCTCAGCGGCCCTCCTCAGGGAGTCAGCGTGGTGCAGTTAGGTAACAGTTCGACCGTGCGAGTGTCCTGGCAGCCTCCTCCCCCTGATGTGCCGGAAGAGCTCATACTTGAGTACAGGGTGCGAACAGTAAAGCCTTTATGCAGAGACCCTCCCTCCAGCCACTGGGTAAAATGGTAACTCTGAGGTCTGATTCTGTGTCAAACAGGTGTGGTGTGTAGGAAACGAGTCTCAGCAGGTGGTCAATAGGAGCGTGGATGGGGATATGCTGTGGGTGCTTTTGGACGGGCTGTTGCCCGAGTCAATGTATCGTGTACAGGTTGCGGCTGTAACAAGTGCAGGAGTGGGCATTCATAGCCAACCTGTGTTCATCTTCCTGAGTGAGTATCGACATCATTTCCACCTAGGATTTTTTTTTGGAATTTAGTAGCTGTTTTCTAGCTGATCTAAGCTGGTCAACAAACTTTTACCAGGTGGTCATAGTAGTAAAAATGAAAATTGTCTAATTATTTACTTACATTAATGTTATTCGGCACCCCAAAAAAGATATTTTTGTTGAAATGCGATGGCTCAGAAAGGCCTTCATTGACACCAATGTAATTTCCTCTCTCAAGACCCATAAAGGCACTAAAAACGTCGTTACAAAGCCCATCTCACTACAGCGGCTCTACAATCATTTTATGAAGCGACGAGAATAGTTTTTATGTGGAAAAAAACTAAATTACGACTTCTAGTGATGGGCCGATTTCAAAACAAAGTTTCGAATGTTATGAATCAGCATATTGATATTCTGAAGATGAACGGAAGTCTTACGGGTGTCAAACGGCATTAGGGTAAGTAATTAATGAGAGAATTTTCATTTTTGGGCGAACTAACCCTTTAAGATTGCTGGCCAGCTGATGACTTGCTTGGTCCAGCTAAAAACCAGCTTGAACCAGCTAATGACTAGTTTGGCCAGCTAATGACCGGCTTGATTCTTGACCTTCTAATAACAACGTCCCTTTAAGAAAAGTCATTTCACTCGGAGGCCATCTTTGAAGGGCCTCTCGGGCATGCAAGTGCAGCTCCTATCTTTTTAAATGGGGAAACATAAAATGTTCCAAAACTGTTCGCCACGCTTATGATTACATTTCATATTGGAAATCACTAATGAAATCTGAAAACAACTGTCTTTTTGTTGATAAAAACTTAAATCATGACACGATTCTTGGATCATCAAATGCTCTGTTTGGCCAGCTAATTACTGGCTTGATTCAGCTAATAACACGTTTAGACCTGCATTTTTCAGCCTGGATAAAGTGAATGCGCAATCCTAATTACGTGCCTGTTTCTATAGCAACCGGAGCTTCTAACGGAAGCTGCAGTGATGCGATGACTTTACTAATCAACGATTGGCTCTTTCATTTAGAAGGCGGGGCTTATTCACATACTGGGCGTTGCACTTTCTCCTATTCATAAGTAATCAGAGTGCACCGTCTTCCTATATAAAAAGTATTTGCTAATAACTTTCTGGCTAGGTAATAACCATCTTTGCCAGCCATTATCAGATTTGATCAGCTAATAACCAGCTTCGCCAACTAATAACAAATTCTGGCTAGCTAATAGGCTATTTCACCAGTTACTTAAAGGCTTGATCCAACTACTAACCAGCTTGGCCAGCTAATGTCAAGATTGGACCAGCTAATAAACCAGCTTAGCCAACAAATGGCCAAATTGAACCAGCTGATAAACTTAATGGATCATCAAATGCCATACTTGGCCAGCTAATTAATGGCTTGATACAGCTAATAACACCTCCCAACCCACTTAAAACTATTTTGGCTAAAATTTTGGCTAGCTGATAACCTTCTTGGACTATTGAATGAACATCCTGATCAGCGAATGACTGGCTTGGTCCTGCTAATAACAAGTTTAGACCCACTAATAACCATTTTAGCTAGCTAATAACCATCTTTGCCAATTATTATCAGACTTGATCCAGCTAATAACCAGCTTAGCCAGCTAATAACCTTCTGTTAGAACATCCTGGCCAGCTAATGACTGGCTTGATCCAGCTAATAACAAGTTTCCCCCTAATAACCAATTTTGGCTGGCTAATAGACTGCTTCACCAGTTATTTTAAGGCTTGATCTAACTACTTGGCCAGCTAATGGCCAGATTGGACCATCTAAAAACTACCTTTGCAAGCTATTATCAAGCTTGATCAAGCGAAGAACCTGCTTAGACCATCTAATAACCAGCTTGGCCAACTAATGGCCAAATTGAAACAGCTGATAACCTTCATGGATCATCGAATGCCCTGCTTGGCCAGATAATTACCGGCTTGATTCAGCTAATAACCAGCTATTAGTCCTGCTACCATGTTCCAAGCACAGCTACCAAATGAAGCTGGATTTTTCCAACAAAAAATGTACCACACTGCTCTGATGGTGACATTTATCCCACCAGACAGATTCTTATCTTAGCATTTACTCGTATTTTATGTTAAGGAATCGGAAATATTAAGGGATTTTCATGTTGTGTGTCAGTTGAAGATGGATTAAATGAAATATATTTGATTGAATGTTTTCTGTATAAGACAAGAAGCATTTACTCTTCTGTCTCTTTTCCGTTTTCACAAAATCGCTCTTATTCACTTTTTTCCATTTCCTCCTTATATCTTCTATCAGAAGTAGCAATAGATCAGTCCTTGTCAGTGGTGAAGGATGATAGTGTCAGCCTATCCGAGCAGATCACAGAGGTGGTCCGTCAGCCAGCCTTCATCGCCGGGATTGGTGTAACCTCCTGGATGATACTAATGGGCTTTAGCGCCTGGATCTACTGCAGGCGCAGAAGGAGGAAAGAACTTGGACACTATACTACTTCCTTTGCATACACGCCTGCAGGTACCTTCTGTGCCAAACTAGCACAAAACTAGAAATGCATCATGTTTTCAAATGAGCTTTGTGATGATTTCTTTCTCATGTTTTTTTCCCTTAGTTGCACTCTCTCACGGTGATGGGTCAGATCTTATAAATGGAAGGTCTGTATCTTTTCATCAAAGAAAACTGAAAAATGTATCATGGTTTCCACTAAAAACATTAAGCAACCAAGTGTTTTAAAGGTGTCATAAACTGGCTTTTTTATTTTTTTATGCTGTTGTTTGAGGTCAACTAATGATGTTTGTGTGGTTTTTACATTCAGAAACATCATAACTAATAAGTAATAGGCTATTTTCTACACTGGTTTTGAGGCTCTCTACAAAACGCTGGGTTCTGATGGGCGGCACGCACTGGAGACTTGGAAGTAAACGCCCACGGCTAGGATTGGATAAGATTTGCATATTTAATGAGCTTAAGCTCCGCTGTCAGTTCAGCGGCATGAGAGAGGAGAGACTGAGGGAGAATCGGCAACCAGAATGATTCTCTCGATCACAGGGCTCGTAAACGTCTTTATAAAACAAACACAATGTTTTATTTCTCATCGACCCGCGACTGATTGGACTATTAATTTTATATTACACATAGCCCGCAAGATAGGACGATATAAGCGGGAACCGCGCGCACACACATACACGTTCAGCGTGCGCCGCACTTCAGATGTCAACTTGAGAGAGAGAGAGTAATAGAAAATAGCAGAACAAGAACGGAATAAGAGATTGATCGGCCTGCCGGGCTTTACGAGCCCTGGCCCACACGTGTCTGAGTCCAGCATTTTAAAGTTATGCTCTGTTAGACACGTACACGTAAGCAAAACGATCTATAACAATGCAGTACTATTACATTTACAAACACGTTTTACTCACATGTGTGCTGCACCATTCCTGTCAGATCCAAATCCAGCATCGACCGGAGATTTGTTTACAAACGATCCCGCAGTGAACTGAAGTGAACACCACTGTCTTCCCCATTTTAGCTGGAACTTCATCAAAAAAAAAGTTCAACCACTCATTCCTAATATTAGGATCAGAAGGAAGCTTATGCAGCGACCGTGTTCTTACACAACCAGGAATAGTGCAATATCTTAATTTTCCTCGGCATGTTTATTGTTGTTGACCAGCTAGCACGAGCCCTCCATGAGTCAGTGGGCGGGGCTACTGGATTAGACGCGCTGTAGAGGCGGCGTTTGGTCGCGCACTGACGTCAGTATGAAGCACAAGACCGTTTGCTGAGCCTGCTGTCTGTAAAAGCTTTTCTTTGACCAACAAGGAAGTTTTAAGCTCTGAAACTTAAAGGATAATCTTATATTACTATGACCTATTATAGATCAAAAGCTCAAGGGAAAGTTGATTCCTCAATTCATCATCCCTTTAATAATAAATGTTTCTTAACTTTTTCCCCACCATTGACGAGTTATCTTGTCTTTTATAAGAAAATGCTATTTTATGACAGGTCACTATTAGGTCTACACTTCTTCTGAACAAGTACAATATCTCCAGATCAAAACGCATGCATCTGCTTAGATATGAGAGCTTTTTTGCTTTTTTTCTGCTTTTTCTTTGCTATGAAAACTAATGTAATAATCAACAATAAACATAAATAAGCATACAAATCGAAACCATAAAATTACAGAGTGAAATGTCTGGAAGTAATTGGACCGAGGCTTTAGGGGTATTGATGGACACTACTCCATCTATGTTAGTTTTTTTTCCAGCTTTTTACTCAAAATGTTGTTGTTGTTTTTTTATGAAACTTACTTACATTCAAGAGTTATTATAAGAAAAGAATGCATGAATGCTAGAATAAAAGTTGTTGTTTTTGTTGTTGTTGTTGCTGCTTAAAAGCATAGGATTTGTTCTTTCTTTTGGTATATTGCATGTTCAGATATCCATACAACAAAATATTCTGGTGGAAAGAGTTTAGCACCAGCACCAGCAAATTGGATTGATTTCTGAAGGATTGTGTGACACCTCAGGAATAGGAGGACACTTCCATCACAGAAATAAATTATATTTTAAAATATATTAAAATAGTAAGCAGTTCTTATAGTAAACAGTTCTTTTAAATTATAAAAAAAATATTTCACAGTATCACTTTACACTGTATTTAAAAATATTTATTTTTGTATGGTACTGTATGAGTAAATGTCTTTTATAATTCAATGTGAGCATCATTAAATTAAACTTTCACATAAAAGGGGGGATTAATATAGATGTCTTACAACCACTGCAGCAAAAAAGTAGAACATGGAAACTGGTCAGGAAGAAGCTCGACTAACATTTAACGTTATATCCCTATATATCATATATCCCAATATTATCCCTTTAAACAATCAGATATTGTTTGTTTGCAAATTAATAAAACTTAAACTATATAAAAAATACATATGAAAAAAAAATGTATTTAATGAAATATTTCCATTTCCTTACAGACCATGCTTGCTGGAGTCACACTTGGGTAATTACCCTTGGCTGGCTGACTCGTGGCCCACCAGCAACTTCTCTCGAAATGGAAAAGACTCTGTCAACTGCTGTGCTGGCAGGCTTGGCTCCACAGATCAATACTACAACAGTAAGATCTCTGTCATGGGCGTTTCCCTACATTATGGTACTGTCACACTTACAAATCATATCTCCTATAACTCATTAATCTGTTTTCCAGCTTCAGGATTATCAAATTATCTGAACCAGAATGGGAAGTACAGCCCAGCCTCTAATGAAGGCGCTATATACTGTACCATCAACCCCACTGATGCAGATGGGCATGACCTGTGCAGCCTGTACTCTCAGGGTCCAGACCCTTACACCAGCACCCCTGTCCTCTCCAAAACTGACCTCTACAGCATGGAGCAGGACCTGGACCAGTGGAGCCTTCAGTCCAGCCACAGTGGAGCAGAATATGCTAAACTTCAGTACCCAAGAGGCGAAACTGGTAGGAGCAGCATTGATTTCAATCGTGATGGTTAAGGGATTAATCCTTTAGGTATTAGGAATTATCCTGACAGATTGGATCAACAAGTGCTGCAACAAAATCCTAATGTCGATTCTATGCAAATAGACTTAAGTTCGGCCTTGTGAGTGTTTTATGCTGTTTTACAGCCAAACTGACGAAGCAGAAGTCTCCGGGGCAAACCTCCTCACCCCAGTGGTCTGATGTGCTGTCCCTACATTCAGCACAGAACAAGGAGGTTCAAAACACAGACAAAAGACACAGGTAAATAAACATGGTCCAAATAAACATGGTAGTGTAGGGTACATGTAAAAAAAAAAAAAACATGGTGTTATCATGGTACATGTCTAAAATGGTGCATGTCCAAATTTATTCAAAAAGCCATGGTACATGATACATTTCCAAACTCATGGTACAATTAGTATAATGTAAAAAAAACATTATAATACATTGGCACAGTAGATTACCATGATGCATGTTCAAAGCAATAATACCATGCCATAAAACCATTCTAATAGTATGGAAAATGTCCAAAACATGGTACCATGTCAAAAGACCAAAAAGCAATATTAATACCATGATACATTTCCAAACTTCTGGTAACACGTCAGAGTACATATCTAAAAACATGGTATTACAATGGTGTATGTCCAGAACCATGGTGTTGTGTCATAAAACTAGTGTATGACCATGGTGCAAGTCCAAAACCAAATGACACGGTGGAAAAACATGATAATACCATGGCAAATGTCTGATAACCGTGGTCCCTTGTCAAAACGCCATGATAATGTGATGGTACATGTCTAAATCGTTATGATACTTTTTTGTCACAGCCTGTCAGCCAATATCCAGAAGATGTCATAAGCGCAGTAAAGCTTCAGTAGCTGTCATTCTTTTTCCTTTCTTTTTTTTTTTTTTTTTTAAGTTCAGACACTTCTAGACATCATTCTCCTTCTCTAAAAAGTGACCCAATATGGAACCTGTGCAACATGGTAAAATGTAGTCTGGGCGATAAATTGAGGTCTTATCTAATCTTATTTGATGTTTGAGCTCAAACTGACAGGGGCTAATGATGTTAGCGCTTAGAGCCGAGCCTTTCTGGCTGTTTGAGACGGGGCAGAGAGGCAGGTCACCAGACATGGCTTTTCAGAATGAACCTTTAAGAATAGCCACGGCTTGGAATCAAGCAGTACCACACATCCCAACCTTTGTCCTCGATGCTTTCTTCCTTTCACATCATGGTTTTATCATCACCCTCCACGGATGAAACTGCTTTGACACGTTTCTGATAAGCTTTTTTTACAATGCTGTCTTTTGTACACACATTGGAGTCTCTTTGATATTATTTATTTTTCAAAAGACCTCAGTCTGGTTTTATTTACCACAGTCTTTTATCATGTATTGAAATCTGTGCTAGAGACATCAGGGGTCCTGAGTCTTTTGATATGTTCTTTTTATGTGCCTTTTTGGTCCTTGCCTTGTTTTTAAACTTGGTTTGTATTTTATGATTTTAGGTTTAACTAACATACTTATCTGTTTACGTCCTTATAGCCCTGAGAAGGATGAAGAATGGTGTCCTCCTCTGCCTGAGCGAACTTATCTGATCGAGGGTCTGGAGGACGCAGCCACTCTGCCTTTAAGAGGAGAGGAAACCAACAGGGCCACAACCTACAGTCTGCAGTCCACTGCAACTCTCACACCCTCCCCCAGCGAGGATCAGTACCCGGCTAACCCACGTCTGCAGCATCCAGACCTGCTGCCACGGTAACAGCATGCATACACACATCAGGGCTTGACAATAAAGTCAGCATGAAATGGAAGTTCCAATAGTCTTGTCTATCATATTGTGACGCATATCTGAGTGAAACGGCTTTTCAAACAAGAATTTTTTTTGGTTGGATTGGCTTAATTTTGTCCATGGGGAATTGATTAGATGGTTGTGGATTGCTATTGGTTGATCTCTAAAAAAAAAGGGCAGGGCTTGATTTTGTCCATGGGGAATTGATTAGATGGTTGTGGATTGCTATTTGTTGATCTCAAGAAAAAAAAGGGCGGGGCTTGATTTTGTCCATGGGGAATTGATTAAACGGTTGTGGATTACTATTGGTCTCATCTCATGTGAGTGACAGGTTCCACCCTTGCATCATTAAACACGTTATAAGGAGTAATGATTCTGAAAATTCAGCTTTGACATGACAGGAATAAATTACATTTATATATATATATATATATATATATATATATATATATATATATATATAGTTATTTTACATTGTGGTGATATATCACAATGAATACTGTTCTTACTGAATTTTTAATCCAATAAATGCAGCCTTGGTGAGTGTAAGTATCTTTAAGTATTTATGTTATAAGAAATGCAAAAAAATGTTGTGAAATATTATTAAAACAGAAAATAACTGTCATTTATTCCTGTGATGCAAAGCTGATTTTTCAGCATCATTACTCCAGTCTTTAGTGTCACATGATCCTTCAGAAATCATTCTAATATGATGATTTACCGCTCAAGAAACATTTCCTCTTATTATAAATGTTGAAACAGTTGTGTAAAAAAGAATTTTTAGGATCCTTTGATGAATAGAAATGTCAAAAGAACAGCATTTAGCTGAAATAACTTCCACTTGTCATGACAATAGCCTCAGAATCTCAAATAGCATAAAATAAACAAAAAAAAATGAAAGTTGTAAAGACTTCTGTGGTGACAATAAAGTTGTTAATGTTGTTTGTATGTCTATGTGGTGTTTTAAGACCACATGCGTTCAGACTAAATGTGTAAATTCATAAGTCAGCGTGCGGCCGGCTTTAGCATATAATTAACTAGCTGTGAAGCAGGAGAGACTAAAGAGAAGTCAGGCTATCCCCGCCTATTTTTCTGTTGATATGAAAAATTGTGTACATTTAGCAATATAGCGGGTGAATTATGTATATGATGTATATTACGATGTTATGATGAACTATATGCCTTTCTCCACTGACGTTCTATGATGTTTAAAGCATTTCTAAGGAAGAAGATTTTTTAGAAGGCAGACCGAGATGGTCTGTGTAACATTAGCAACACATTATCAGCATTTATATAATTGCAGTCAAGCAAAAGGCTAACATATGAATTATCGTAATGTTTGTCTGACATTATAAAGAGCGATACCTTTGTGCAGCGTATACTACAGTAACTTGAGTAAAAGTTGAGAGGGTGGATCTCTGAGCTGGTGTGAGGGGGGGGGGGGGGGGGGGGGGCATGGCTGATTTGCATATTCATGGGCGTGCGTATACTAAATAAAGCAAGGATGTAGAGTTACATTAAAGCTATTTTAAGGCATGATGTTTCAATATGTTATGTTGGTGATCAAAAATGAGTTTTAAGGGATAAAAGTGACTACAGGGACTTAAATGTGTTTTGTTCAACAGGAAAACACAGTGTACACACAGTGCACAGTTTGCTCTCTCCAACCTAACCAAGACAGACTCTCTTAATGGCAGTGTTCCCCACCACAGCGGCCCTTGGAGAGACATTGCAGAAATGGAGGAACTGTTCTCCAACAACACAGGCACAAGTAGGCCCTTCAACACAGTTTTTTTTTTACTTTTATTGCTAATGATTATGGATGGAGAACAAATGTTTTTTTTTTTTTACTGCTATTAGGAGAATATACGTCATTCACATCCTCAATTCAGAAGCCCAGGCCTAAGAAGAAATCTCAGAAGGATGGCCATGTGAGACGAGAAGTTTTGAAACCTGGCAGTAAGAATCCACATAATAAAATTATTAATAAATTATTAATTGATGCAACTAAAGCAGCTGTTTCTCTAATCAGTGGTGGACAGTAACAAGGTGTTTTTACTTTGTTACTGTACTTAAATTTTTCAAGTATCTGTACTTTATTAGAGTATTTTTCTTTAGGGAAACTTTTACTTTACTACATTCTAAAGCATAACGTTATACTTTGTACTCTACTATATTTCAAAAAGTTCCTCATTATTTTGAAGAAATCGTCACCCGCTCTGAGGTGTGATAGCAGTCAATCGGTTTGCATATTGCACCGAACTATCCATTTGTGAAATACAACTGCATTCTGTTCTCGAGTCGACAACTCACTGATTCAAATGATCCGGTCAGGGGTGCGTTTCCCATACAATGACGTAACTCACTGCCTAACTACCACAGTACGATGCAGCGTTGAAGAAATCAACTAGCTAGTCATGGATGTTTCCGAAAACCGCATTGTCGCAAATCTGTCGTACAACCATGTTGGTTAATGATGTCACGCAGGTGGTGGAGCAATAACGTCTTTTAATGAATTGGTTTGAGATTGAATTCATGCTAGATTTTTTTGCTATAAATTATGGACATGGTATCTGAGGAGTAATTCTCATTTTGCTTTATTTCCAGAATAGGCTTGTTCTTACATACATACGCACTCTTCAAAAAAGGTGCTTTACATCTCTTGACCAACTAAAAGACAAATGGCATTTGTACAGTATGTATTCTAAATAAAAAAACATGATCGTACTAAATGTCAGCTTGCCTATTTTGCTCAAGATAAGGATTTATTAAGTCCACATGTCATGCAAACAAGAAACTCGGCTTCTTACCGCAGGTGAGAGCCATCATTGCAACCACACACGTATGTGATGCTGTTTGCGAATGTTCGTTCGAACTACGGTTTCGGGAAACATTGACTGGTTGAACTATGCTGATAATGACAGAAGTTGCGACCATAGTTGGCTAATGATGCTTTTGGGAAAGGCACCCCAGAGCGAGTCACCATTTAACAATCAAAAAGGATATAAAGAGTGAATTTTGAAGTTATATATTTTAGAAAAGTCAGAGATGTGGGTTCGGACAGCTATTACATCACCACACGACCTTGGTGTTTGTCAAAAGCAGTAGGTAACTCGGCCAGGGATTTTAACGTGGTGGTGGGAGACGGACGGCAATAAAATCACTGACTAGCCCCTGTAAATTATGGCAATACCTTCTGACCCCACTAGAAACAGTTACCGTCCGAATAGGGCTTCAGCAAACTAACCACTAACGGAGCCATTTGCTCCTTCACCACTAACGGAGCCAGCTGGAAAATCAAACTTTTTCCGAATTCACCGTGTTGGGAAGGAGGGCTGCTAACAAACCTCAGCAAAGATTGTTATTGCTCTGGCTTTAACATCTGGATATTCGGCAGCGGTGCCACAACGGAATGAATGGTTTTGTTCGCATCTTTCTCCACCGCCATTACTGAACTACATCTCAAACTAGCGCACTACATCCACGTCATCGTTCTCAGCCCCTCCCTCTGTTCGCTGATTGGACCGGTAAAAATTTGTTCAGAGAAAACCTAAGAGTACATCACAGTCCTAGACTAAGTATGTACTGAAAGAAAATGAAAATTGAGCGGAAGTACGTAGGAGGGCGGAGCCAGGCTAGTGAAAGACCACCTCTGCAGAAGAAAACCAAAACCTTCCTTATCATTGCAACTTTGGCTCTGCCCACTGATTAGTTAGTGAGATGAGGACAGAAGAGCAATACAGGTTGGATAATAAATAACATTACCTTCCACGGAATCATACTGCTAGGAATATGGTTAATCTAAAATAAACTGTGATAAATTATATATAGAAAAGCAATCAAAGAGCGCTCTCTTTACAATAGCTGGAGCTGTCAATCAAACTAGCTGTCTATCAGTGACTGATTTCCGGACTTATTCCAAAAATCCAAGTATAATCAACAAATCTATTATTTACTTATGAAAGCATTTGTTAGTGTGCAGAAATCGAGCTCAAGTTATCTGTGATCAGCTACAATGCTCATCACTGCAACCTTTCATTCCATAGATCTAAATATAATACTATAATCAACACTTTCCACTATTAGTTAACTTTGAGAGCTGTAATAGAAAAATCATGCTAAAAGTTTTCGAGAGTTCCACATTCCAATATGCAAAGATGTCAGCCAATAACAGCAGGCCCCTTCAAACAGCCTTCAGATCAGAGGCTAAAATCAGGGAAGGAAAAATGCATTTTATTTTAAAATTATGTAATATGTAATAATTTTTATATAAAAAAAATCATACTAACATTATCAGTGCATCACAGGAAACATAAAGCAGAGTACATGACCTCCTTAAATACACACCGAAAAGGAGTACTTAATACTTTTATTAGAAGTATATCTGTATCTGTAGGCTATCAGTATTTTTAACCAAGTACTTGATCTGTGTTCTTCATCCTCCACTGTCTGTAATAATGGCATGTATAAGTGATCATTCACACTTTCGGTGTCTGCAGACCTGCCGCCTCCACCTGAGCCTCCTCCTCTAACAGAGGACCCTCTCAAGCCCCTGACAGACATAATGGACAACGGCGGGAGCAGGACGGCCCCGCAGCACAGAGAGAGAAGATCAGACCGCAGAACGGCTGCACAGTGGAGCACAGAAGGTCAGACTCTAGGGTGCTACTGCTACTGCAAAAAATCTGCCCCAGAACACCTACATAGCAATGCAATAAGATGTGTCGTGGGTTTTTAAAATAAAATGCAAAAAAAAAAAAAAAAAAAAAGTTTTACATACAAAAGCATTAATAAAAATGTTAAAAAAATTCTATATATACACTCACCTAAAGAATTATTAGGAACACCTGTTCAATTTCTCATGAATGTAATGATCTTATCAGCCAATCACATGGCAGTTGCTTCAATACATTTAGGGGTGTGGTCCTGGTCAAGACAATCTCCTGAACTCCAAACTGAATGTCAGAATGGGAAAGAAAGATGATTTAAGCCATTTTGAGCGTGGCATGGTTGTTGGTGCCTGACGGGCCAGTCTGAGGGTGTGTCTCAATCAGCTCCCTGGTTCAGTAGTCAGGGCACTGATCACATAAGTCAATGGGCTGACTCCCTGATCAGTGCCCTGACTACTGAACTAGGGAGCCGAATGAGATGCACCCTGAGTATTTCACAATCTGCTCAGTTCCTGGTGTGGGGGATGTTTTCTTGACAAACTTTAGGTGTGTGTGTGTGTGTGTGTGTGTGTGCGTGCGTGCGTGCGTGCGTGCGTGCGTGCATGCGTGCGTGCGTGCGTGCGTGTGTTTAAAAACAGCATGACCCATAATCATAGCCATAGGAAAACACAACTTTCATCTTCATAAAATGTGGTTATGAAATATAAAAATGTGGTTATTTTTGTTGTTTCTTGTATTTGATTATTTTACTGCACAGATGCAGATTTAATCCAGTATTTCAAAGCAAACCTGCTATCCAGCAGTCAGATGTCCAGCCACTGTTCCCTCTCAAGAAGCTCTGCCTCTCGATCCTCCGCAACCTTGCGTTCCTTGGGGGCAGGAAAGAGGAGAAATGAGGTAAGATGAGTTTGGACTGTCTTGTCTGGCCGCACATGGTCTGAATAAGTTCATTAGTCGCTCCCCACGCGTGGGGGCCTTGGAGCATTGTAGTAAATTAGCAATCGATAAGCTCGAGGACACTGAGCATGCTGTGCTGGAAACACTTAATGAATCAGGCAAATTATTACATTTCCACTTTTTTAAAGAACTGCGATGTCTCATATGGTCTCCATGGTGGTGATATTCCAATGAATATTAAAAATACGACCCATGTTTTTCAGTTTCCTATTACTACATGTTTGTTTTGACTCTAATGTGCCAGAATTAGATTGCTTGGCAACAAAATGATTTCATGTAATTTTATGCTTGTTTATTTCCAGAACATGATATGAGGAAAGAAAGATGTCCTTGCGTCCTGTTGTTCAGCACTCTACATGCAACATACGCCATGCAGTGTATATGCCTCCACATACTCTGGTCCTTCACCTCTCTGTTTTTTGTCTAGGTATTTTTTTAGAAAACATTTTTAAATGATCCATTGTTGTCCTACCTCTGTTTGTATATATTTTTTATAATGTTTTTGTGTCAGGAAAAAGCATTCCGGATGGTGTGCTATTTTATGTATTATTATTTATTGTATTTATTACATTTTATTTAAAAAGAATAAAGTTAAATTTAAAAAAGAAAGCAATGTCAAAAATGTTAGATGAACATGATGTTTGAATGTATCTGGTTCATACATGTATTCCTCAATGTCTACATGTGATTAAAAAAAAGGTGTTTCAACATTTTTGTGACAAATATAGCAGATATTATCAGGCTATGTGAACAAACCATTAGTAAGCCTATAGAATACCAGATGTTTTTTGTTGTAAATCCTCACTAGGACTGTCACCTTACTATCCTGTGCTCACTGAAGGGGTTTTCTTTTCTCCTGGAGAATGAATCGCACCATGCCAGGCTGTTTTCCACAAATGCATCAATCATATGCAGATTGCATACAAACCAATAAAACTCATGTTCTAAGACATGTTTTACAGCACTGTTACTGATATGGATTTCTTATTGTATTATTTTGTCAATAACTGCATGGAGTGTGGAAAATGTATCATGTAAATCTCATTAGTCTTGGTTTTTGAATTTGATTGGCTGCATTACATGAGCACCGATTCCACTGATAAGGTGCAATCACATTTTTACTTGCACATTCACTGCATGTACCAAAATGAAGCTGCTTGATTTGAAGGAACTACTGTAAGTTACATCGATATGCCAGTAGGTGGCAACAAGCAGCTGTGCGCTTAAAAATTAATCACAGATCTTTCTTTCAACCAGTATATTCAAATACGCCAGGCCAGTTCATTTATGGAAAAAAAGTGAAAATGTCATTGAATCATTCTTTTATGCCAAACATGGTCAAAATATTAAGGGTAGTAGGCCAAAATGCATTTCCACGTTGTCTTTAAGTCACAATATGTAAGATTTTTTGGAGAACAATTTTATATATTTTGTTTACTTTTTTTCTTGTTATCCCAAATGTTTATAAGAATGTTTAAATCCAGAGAAATAAGCAATTTTATCCAGGATTTATCAATGACATCATACCCACGTTAATCTTGATTTCCGTGGAACCAAACACCAAAGACGCTTTAATATATTATGTTTTATTAGACAGGCGAGCAACTGTTTGGAGACATTTATTGACAGAAAAATCATTGTTATACCGCTCAACACAGTCTTATTGTTTAAATCTGGTTTTCTTGATTTACCGCAAGTACCATGTTTTACCATGACTAATATTGATCTAGCTCACTGCAGTGTGAACAAGTGTCTCATAGTAGCTGCAAAGCAAGTAGCATTATAACTAACCTTCAACACACTCAGATGTATGTAATATGATAAAACAGCGCTGTTACCTCACATACACATGAGCAGAAGAAGCGGAAGCGCTCGTCTGTGGCATAATAAAAGCTCCGCTGGTCTCGAGCCGTGTGTCGCTCGTCTCTAATTATCAATCGCTCCAGCGGCCTCGTTCCGCTCTAACAGCTTTCAGCCCCACCCTGCTTCATACTACAGTAACGCTAATAAATCTTTAATACATTTGCTCATCCATGAATATGATTTCTGCCTAAATCCCGTCGTATTCTTTTCCACCGGCTGCAGAGGTGAAGACAACAACTCCCATGATTCCATAAAATCAAGGCGTCCTCTAGCGGCGGAATTTACATGTTGTCCCTTTATGTCTTTGAAACAACTCAACCGATCCGTTCAAACACACCGATTCATTCAGGAGTGAAACATCTCTGGTGTGTTCAGATGTTGAGTGCATAAACAAAGTAACTCAATTTTGTGCCTAAAAGAAACGTTACTCACCCCTACATCTTGTTTAATGAACTGACAGTAGACAACATAACTAATATAATAGCCTACACCAATGGCCCAATGCAGAGACCTGGCCATCAAAATGACTACAAATGTCTAAATATTTTATTCACATGGAAATGCTACAAGCCAGTGATTAAATTCCTCTCTTCATGAATGGAATTCACTCCTTGAAATGCCACAGAAATCATTTAAACCCTAAACGACTGTTATTTTGGTGGTGGGGTAAAGCATAACATAGGTTACTTTCATCTACACACCATCAACACAAGAGCAACACAACTGTCCAAATCAGACATTAGAATTTTCAGTCGCTTATACAAGTGCAGAAATAGATGACATGTCTTATGAATATACCAGAATGTTTTGAGCACATTAACTAAGGTTTAAATGATTGTGATTTTAAGTGAGCCACAAAGATGTGAACCAGAGGTGAATGTGACTGTGTCTCACAAGACCTTAACAAACACTTGGCGTCTGCATGTCTTTCTTTGCCGCTGAATCTGACCCCACTCACCTTGTGCAGCGAGGCACACTCAAAATCACACGAGTCGGCAGCAAACAGGCTTAATGAACTCAGGTGTGATGTATTTAAAACCCTGTGGAGCCCTTTGGGTTTAAATAAGAAAGAAACATTTGAAAATAGGCTGTTGCTGGGATACGTGTAACGGTATCATAATGCAGTTAATGCCGTTAAACATGGGTCAGTGAGCGAATCGTCCTGTATACTGATTTGATATGGAGTCGTGTGAATAAGTGACTATTTCCATCCCAGTTGGTTCTTTGAGATGCCAGATGTTTAGATTGTATTGCAGTGGGATCCCTCATTACTGGGATATAATCCAGATCATTTGTGGAAGAGACTGTAAATAGAGGTCTTTGTTGTTAATGTCAGCATGAAACAGAAGTTTTGATTTTTTTTTTTTTTTCTAAAGTGAAATGGCTTCTCAATAAAGTTTTGGTTTATACACTCACCTAAAAGATTATTAGGAACACCATACTAATACTGTGTTTGACCCCCTTTCGCCTTCAGAACTGCCTTAATTCTACATGGCATTGAGTCAACAAGGTGCTGAAAGCATTCTTTAGAAATGTTGGTCCATATTAATAGGAAAGCATCTTGCAGTTGATGGAGATTTGTGGGATACACATCCAGGACACGAAGCTCCCGTTCCACCACATCCCAAAGATGCTCTATTGGGTTGAGATCTGGTGACTGTGGGGGCCATTTTAGTACAGTGAACTCGTTGTCATGTTCAAGGAACCAATTTGAAATGATTCAAGCTTTGTGACATGGTGCATTATCCTGCTGGAAGTAGTCATCAGATGATGGGTACATGGTGTTCATAAAGAGATGGACATGGTCAGAAACAATGCTGAGGTGGGCCGGGGTATTTAAATGATGCCCAATTGGCACTAAGGGGCCGAAAGTGTGCCAAGAAAACATCCTCCACACCATTACACCACCACCACCAGCCTGCACAGTGGTAACAAGGCATGATGGATCCATGTTCTCACTCTGATTATACCAAATTCTGACTATCATCTGAATGTCTCAACAGAAATCGAGACTCATCAGACCAGGCAACATTTTTCCAGTCTTCAACTGTCCAATTTTAGTGAGCTTGTGCAAATTGTAACCTCTTTTTCCTATTTGTAGTGGAGATGAGTGGTACCCGGTGGGGTCTTCTGCTGTTGTAACCCATCCGCCTCAAGGTTGTGCGTGTTGTGGCCTCACAAATGCTTTGCTCCATACCTCGGTTGTAACGAGTGGTTATTTCAGTCAAAGTTGCTCTTCTATCAGCTTGAATCAGTCGGCCCATTCTCCTCTGACCTCTAGTATCAACAAGCCATTTTCGCCCCCAGGACTGCCGCATACTTGATTTTTTTCCCTTTTCACACCATTCTTTGTAAACTCTAGAAATGGTTGTGCGTGAAAATCCCAGTAACTGAGCAGATTGTGAAATACTCAGTCCGGCCCGTCTGGCACCAACAACCATGCCACGCTCAAAATTGCTTAAATCATCTTTCTTTCCCATTTTGACATTCAGTTTGGAGTTCAGGAGATTGTCTTGACCAGGACCACACCCCTAAATGCATTGAAGCAACTGCCATGTCATTGGTTGATTAGATAATTGCATTCATGAGAAATTGAACAGGTGTTTCTAATAATCCTTAAGGTGAATGTATCTCACAATTCTGACTTTATATCTCAAAATTCTGACTTTATATCTCACAATTCTGACTTTATATCTCTCAGTTCTGACTTTATATCTCAATTCTGACTTTATATCTCTCAATTCTGACTTTATATCTCAAAATTCTGACTTTATATCTCTCAAAATTCTGAATTTATATCACAATTCTGACTTTATATCTCTCAGTTCTGACTTTATATCTCAATTCTGACTTTATATCTCTCAATTCTGACTTTATATCTCAACATTCTGACTTTATATCTCAATTCTGACTTAATATCTCACAATTCTGACTTTATATCACTCAAATCTGACTTTCTATCTCACAATTCTGACTTTCTATCACTCAAATCTGACTTTCTATCTCACAATTCTGACTTTATAACTCTCAGTTCTGACTTTCTATCTCACAATTCTGACTTTATAACTCTCAGTTCTGACTTTATATAACTCAAATATGACTTTCTATCTCACAATTCTGACTTTATATCACTCAAATCTGACTTTCTATCTCACAATTCTGACTTTATAACTCTCAGTTCTGACTTTATATCTCAATTCTGACTTTATATCTCTCAATTCTGACTTTATATCTCACAATTCTGACTTTAAATCTCAATTCTGACTTTACATCTCACAATTCTGACTTTATATCTCTCAATTCTGACTTTATATCACTCAATTCTGACTTTATATCACTCAAATCTGACTTTATATCACTCAAATCTGACTTTATATCACTCAATTCTGACTTTACATCTCACAATTCTGACTTTACATCTCACAATTCTGACTTTATATCACTCAGTTCTGACTTTATATCTCAATTCTGACTTTATATCTCTCAATTCTGACATTATATCACTCAAATCTGACTTTCTATCTCACAATTCTGACTTTCAATCACTCAAATCTGACTTTCTATCTCACAATTCTGACTTTATATCTCTCAGTTCTGACTTTATATCACTCAAATCTGACTTTCTATCTCACAATTCTGACTTTATATCTCTCAGTTCTGACTTTATATCTCAATTCTGACTTTATATCTCACAGTTCTGACTTTATATTTCAATTCTGACTTTACATCTCACAATTCTGACTTTATATCTCTCAATTCTGACTTTATATCACTCAATTCTGACTTTATATCACTCAAATCTGACTTTATATCACTCAAATCTGACTTTATATCACTCAATTCTGACTTTACATCTCACAATTCTGACTTTACATCTCACAATTCTGACTTTACATCTCTCAATTCTGACTTTACATCTCTCAATTCTGACTTTATATCACTCAATTCTGACTTTATATCACTCAAATCTGACTTTATATCACTCAATTCTGACTATATCACTCAATTCTGACTTTACATCTCACAATTCTGACTTTATATCACTCAATTCTGACTTTATATCACTCAAATCTGACTTTATATCACTCAATTCTGACTTTATATCACTCAAATCTGACTTTATATCACTCAATTCTGACTTTATATCACTCAAATCTGACTTTATATCACTCAAATCTGACTTTATATCACTCAATTCTGACTTTATATCACTCAAATCTGACTTTATATCACTCAATTCTGACTTTATATCACTCAATTCTGACTTTATATCTCTCAATTCTGACTTTATATCACTCAATTCTGACTTTATATCACTCAATTCTGACTTTATATCTCACAATTCTGACTTTATATCACTCAAATCTGACTTTCTATCTCACAATTCTGACTTTATATCTCACAATTCTGACTTTATATCACTCAATTCTGACTTTATATCACTCAATTCCGACTTTATATCACTCAATTCTGACTTTATATCACTCAATTCTGATTTTATATCTCTCAATTCTGACTTTATATCTCTCAATTCTGACTTTATATCACTCAATTCTGACTTTATATCACTCAATTCTGACTTTATATCACTCAATTCCGACTTTATATCACTCAATTCTGACTTTATATCTCTCAATTCTGACTTTATATCACTCAATTCTGACTTTATATCACTCAATTCTGACTTTATATCTCTCAATTCTGACTTTATATCACTCAATTCCGACTTTATATCTCTCAATTCTGACTTTATATCACTCAATTCTGACTTTATATCTCTCAATTCTGACTTTATATCTCTCAATTCTGACTTTATATCACTCAATTCCGACTTTATATCTCTCAATTCTGACTTTATATCTCTCAATTCTGACTTTATATCACTCAATTCCGACTTTATGTCTCTCAATTCTGACTTTATATCACTCAATTCCGACTTTATATCACTCAATTCTGACTTTATATCACTCAATTCTGACTTTATATCACTCAACTCTGACTTTATATCACTCAATTCTGACTTTATATCTCTCAATTCTGACTTTATATCACTCAATTCTGACTTTATATCTCTCAATTCTGACTTTACATCACTCAATTCCGACTTTATATCACTCAATTCTGACTTTATATCACTCAATTCCTACTTTATATCACTCAATTCTGACTTTATATCTCTCAATTCTGACTTTATATCACTCAATTCTGACTTTATATCTCTCAATTCTGACTTTATATCACTCAATTCTGACTTTATATCACTCAATTCTGACTTTATATCTCTCAATTCTGACTTTATATCACTCAATTCTGACTTTATATCACTCAATTCCGACTTTATATTACTCAATTCTGACTTTATATCACTCAATTCTGACTTTATATCACTCAATTCTGACTTTATATCACTCAATTCTGACTTTATATCACTCAATTCTGACTTTATATCACTCAACTCCGACTTTATATCACTCAATTCTGACTTTATATCACTCAATTCCGACTTTATATCACTCAATTCTGACTTTATATCTCTCAATTCTGACTTTATATCTCTCAATTCTGACTTTATATCTCTCAATTCTGACTTTATATCACTCAATTCTGACTTTATATCACTCAATTCTGATTTTATATCTCTCAATTCTGACTTTATATCTCTCAATTCTGACTTTATATCACTCAATTCTGACTTTATATCTCTCAATTCTGACTTTATATCACTCAATTCCGACTTTATATCACTCAATTCTGACTTTATATCTCTCAATTCTGACTTTATATCACTCAATTCTGACTTTATATCACTCAATTCTGACTTTATATCTCTCAATTCTGACTTTATATCACTCAATTCCGACTTTATATCTCTCAATTCTGACTTTATATCACTCAGTTCTGACTTTATATCTCTCAATTCTGACTTTATATCACTCAATTCCGACTTTATATCACTCAATTCTGACTTTATATCACTCAATTCTGACTTTATATCACTCAACTCTGACTTTATATCACTCAATTCTGACTTTATATCTCTCAATTCTGACTTTATATCACTCAATTCTGACTTTATATCTCTCAATTCTGACTTTATATCTCTCAATTCTGACTTTATATCACTCAATTCTGACTTTATATCACTCAATTCTGACTTTACATCACTCAATTCCGACTTTATATCACTCAATTCTGACTTTATATAACTCAATTCTGACTTTATATCACTCAACTCTGACTTTATATCACTCAATTCTGACTTTATTTCTCTCAATTCTGACTTTATATCACTCAATTCTGACTGTATATCACTCAATTCTGACTTTACATCACTCAATTCTGACTTTACATCACTCAATTCCGACTTTATATCACTCAATTCTGACTTTATATTACTCAATTCCTACTTTATATCACTCAATTCTGACTTTATATCTCTCAATTCTGACTTTATATCACTCAATTCTGACTTTATATCTCTCAATTCTGACTTTATATCACTCAATTCTGACTTTATATCACTCAATTCTGACTTTATTTCACTCAATTCTGACTTTATATCTCTCAATTCTGACTTTATATCTCTCAATTCTGACTTTATATCACTCAATTCCGACTTTATATCTCTCAATTCTGACTTTATATCACTCAATTCTGACTTTATATCACTCAATTCTGACTTTATATCACTCAATTCTGACTTTATATCTCTCAATTCTGACTTTATATCTCTCAATTCTGACTTTATATCACTCAATTCTGACTTTATGTCTCTCAATTCTGACTTTATGTCTCTCAATTCTGACTTTATGTCTCTCAATTCTGACTTTATGTCTCTCAATTCTGACTTTATGTCTCTCAATTCTGATGTAAACAATTGTGAGATTTAAAGTCTCAATTACCTTTTAAAATTTTTACTCTGTGGCGGAAACAAGCTTCTGTAGCAAACATATTTGTGCATTAAAAAAAACAACTGAACGTAATTTCTTACACTTTATTAACAGTAAGTAAATAATAATAATAACAAATTAATAATTAAACATCATTTGTTTTATTTAGAACTAAATACTTGGACATTTAACACTTAATTTAACACATAAAATTACATAAAAGATGATTAAGAATATATGTAGGTGCAAGTGCACATGTGTGTATAAACTAAGCTATCAGGCTAAGCGCTTATCTGTATGCTATAGTACATAAGCTAACTTATACAAACATAAATGGTCATTATAACAAAGTTGAAACAGCATTTACCATAACATGATTTATAGTTGTGATCAGCCGCGCAATTTGAACCAATATGGGAATATCATTAGACGGTTCCTGCCTTCTTCTTTCCTGAGCTTTAGCTTTGCTACAGTCCACCACTGTTTATGAGCGCAGGTTCAGGGTTTTATACTGTGATTTTCAATCCACAAGACAAATGGAACTGAAGAGAGACTGGTTGGCTCTAACTTTGAGTAATTCCCTATTTTAATTAATGTGGATTTACTGAGCTCTAGCAAGGCCTGTGTTGGATCATAGTCTAATGAGGAGAAATGACTGACAGAACGCCTCAATTCACATATGGGAAAATGTGCTCTAGAGTGTGTAATGAACTTGCATCACTATCTAGATGTAAATGACTATTACTTTTGATTTATTATTAAAATGTGAAACTGAATATACACTCAGAGGCATGAGTAACAGTCAGGATGAAAATATCAGTTTTACAATTCTGGCTCTGAATTTGCTAGTCAGTATTGATAGGCAAGTGAAATTTGTTCATACTGAAAGGCTCAGCTGCATAATTATGATGATATAAATTCAGTACCTGACATTACAATTTTAATCTTTTTGATGTCAAATAGATTGTGAGAAACGCCCTTGCTAAAATATAAAGGCATGCTGTTTGTTTTCATGCTTACAGACCCATTTATATAGTTTGAGAAAAAGTATATAGCCTGTGATAAAGCTCAATACATACATATGGCATGTTGTTTGCAAAAGTAAATCTTTGTTTTGTCTTTAAGTTGTTTCAAAATTAATTTGGAGAGTAATGATAGCATTATAAAATATATCAAAAACTTGTGATCAATCACAAACATGTCTAATGAATCTAGTTGATGTAATAACTGAACAGATATATAAACCTGAAGAGAAACATTTTTGCCAAGCATCCACCTTGGGGCTAGCCTGACAAGCCAGACCCAAGATGTCTGGTCTGGAAACTCACCATTGACAGGGCTCAATCCGAGGGGCGGATAAACGGTTGTCTTTCAAACTCCCTCTGCACGCGATAGGATAGCGCTACACCAACCAGAGCAACGAAGGTGAAGCAGAGCTCGTTGAAAGATTAAACATTCGCCGTATCCAGTCGGCAAAACTCAGAACACATCTTCCCTTCTTAAGAATGACTTCAGTGCCGTTCTTTGTTCTTTTCTCAGAGAAAAGCTTAACTCAAAGTCTTCCAGAGTCGTAGTCAAATCTGATTCGAAAGACCGCCGTTCGCCAATTTTTGTGTTTACAAGAAGCACGCAAGCGCAACTCGGCCGTCATTATGTTAAGCCCCGCCCACCGACTCTATACACAATGTGATTGGCCCGACCAGAGTTTGGCGTTTACAGCTCAGAAGTGTATTGAGAGTTGCTAGATGACACTCGCAGCAGATTAGATTTGCTGCCGCTAGGGTGCGTCTAGATTTCTACGCTACCTTGGGGGGTTCATAGATCCCATTTCAGAAACCCTCTGACAAAAACTTTCTAAAAACATGAAGTCATGAGGATCTGTCTTCACCTAGCAGTAGATCATGGACACCCTAACATGGCATCGACATGACTGGTCACGATCAGAGATAAATGAGTTCAAACCAGATGGTCAAGAGGACACATCAAGAACAAAAAACTACAGTAGGTCTCACACTCTAGAACTCAACGTGTGTAATCGTGAATCACAGACAGTTATGATTCCAAAATAGAGAGAAAAACATGAGCAGCACTGGAAAAAAAAATCTAAGCCTGTTTGACCTGGTTTAAGCTGGCTAAAGATGTTGTTTGCCTGGTTTAGCATGCTTCACATCCCTTTAAAACCAACCAACATAGCCGTCTGACTATGCTTGGAGACCGGAAAAAATGGTTTAAGCCATTTTTTAGAAGGTATATCTCAGAAGTCTTCTGAACTTAAGGCTGCCTTTCTTATTAGTTACCACTTCTTGCTTATTTCGTGTTTGAGCATTTATTTATTTTTTGCACTAGGAAAAAGCACTATGATAAAAGATTGGAAACTCAATTGCTTGAAGCCATTGTTTCAGTTGTAAAATGGATTTAGACGAGCACAAATCTAATTAGCCAATTAGTTAGCCAGCAGCACTGATCCACAGTGACGTTTAGCCTAATGAATCCGCCACGCTGCGTAGTTTTCCACAGTTCCCTCAGCACCCTGGAATGAATCCTGTGTCCCAAAATGATCTTTCAGCACCTCAGAAGCCATTCAGACAAAACGCAGGAGGATTACGGCGCCTGTGATCATTTAGCCTGTGTTGCGTCATTCCAAAATCAATGCCTGTGACAGAAAGGGTGACGTCATGATGCATTGTTATGCAGAGGGCTTCCTTCCTTGTACAATTTCACCCCTGGGACCAAATAAAATGAAGCTTTTATAATTGAGGAGTGAATTAATTCTGCATCACAAACTCCTCAATTATACAAGCTCAGTTTTCTCTCTTGTACCCCATGGATCTAGCTGTGATGTCCACAAATCATTAATTTAAAAAGCCTTTCTGACTTCTCCTTTAAGCTATACATGTTTAGTCTAGTTTGTGTGTATGTATTTATTATAGGATAATTCGTCATAGTCAAAGTTTCATCAATTATTTTCCTACCAAGCATGTAAAAGCAGGTACAAAAAATGTTACATTCACAAAGTAAAAAAAAGAAGAAAAAGAAGAACAAAACAGATAAAACTATTTAAAAAAATCCAACAATGGTATGGATGGTATTACACAAAAGAAGACAAAGTAATAACACAGGAGTATTTCCGTGGGTCGCCTCTTATCTATTTGAAGCCAAATATTGTGATGAAAAAAAGGACATTTATCTGAAGTCATGACCCCTACTAATTACATTTTCCTTTACGTTTCTATTATCTATAATGTAATTTTTAAATCTAACATAATTTTTGGAGTGTAACGTAGCCTACAGTGATGAGATATTTTCTAAAACGTATGAATTAAGCCTATAGAGGCGGAGCTACGGATTAACCTCATCAGATCCAAGAAATACATGTATTTAAAAAATAAAATAAAAATTCTGACGTCTAACAATTCTTTAATATTTATTTTAAATGTGATTTGTTTGGTCATGCATTATAACTCCTTTCTAATATGAATAAGTAGCTATATGCTAATTCGTCTCTTCGTTTTCGTCACGCCTAGTATATTTTTCTTCGCACCAAATATCCAGATTCCAACTAGCAGCGCCTTTTAAAGTTATTACAAAAATAGCAAAACTATCTATAATGCATTAAAGAAAGAAACAAGTGTTGGCAATGATGATACGATGCCTTAACACATTTGTCGTTTGAAAGAAAACATAATTAGGATTATGATGACTATCAACATCTTCAATTCAAAACCCAGCCGACTCCAACTTGTTTAGAAGAACAGACATCTGCCAAACAAGGTAAGTTATTGGTAGGTTTTTAGTCTGGCCCGCCGTGGCATGGTTATGCAAAATTTGCATATGTTTTTTGAAATGTAGCCTAAGCCTCATTAGCATTGATCTCGCACATCCTACTTTTGGTGCTTAAAGGTGCACTATGTAGGATTTGTGCAGTAAAATATCCAAAAACCACCAGGCCAGTGTTATATAGTTTGAAGTCTTAAAATATCCCAAATGTTTCAAACTATTTGTAAATTGTGAGAAAATATTTTAACCAAGAAAATCAATCACTTGTCAATTGCGTGGTATCTGTGTTAACTTCGGTTTCCGGTTCTATTTTGCAGAAACGCTTTACTCTTAGCAGTGTGAACAAAAGCACAAAGTAACTTCATTGTCATAACATCATTTTAAACACACTTAAATGTATCTAATATGATAAGATACAGAGCTGTGTTACTTCATACTCATGAACAGAAAAGCAAAAATACCGCCCACGACTGTGTCATAATAGTCCCGCTGCTCGTGAGGCGTGTGTTTGCTTAACAAACGCTCCATCGGCCTTGCTCAGCTCTCTCAACACTTGGTACTGCTCTGCTGCTTCATACTAGTTACGTTAATAACCACATTCATGAACATGATTTCTGCCAGAGTCCTATCCCGATTCTTCTCCACCGGCTGTGAGGTGAAGACCACATGTCGCAAGATTCTGTGCTCAAACTTGGCGTCATCAAGCTATGCCTTGTTTTGAAAAAGTGCCTCTAGCGGATGAAAAAATGACAGTGTAGATTTAAGGCGAATTATGCACCAACCTCAATGTCGCAAACATCATTTCCCTGAACCTCTCCCAATTCAAACGTCACAAGCAAAGCTCGCAAAGGGGTTGAGAATGAATGTCTCAACATGTAGAAGTAGACTATTAAAAACAAGAGACAATAAAAGTTCCCACATATGGACCATATGACAGAACGACTCGTGCGCATGGCTGTTGTGAACAGCCGGCGTTCTGGAAGCGCTGCTCTGTTTACACTGTGTCAACACCGTAAGAGTCTGACAAAGACTAGAAGAAGTTGTTGAATAAAGTCGTTATTTTTTGCACACAAAAAGTATTCTCGTCACTTCATAAAATCAAGGTTAAACCACTGGAGTCACATGGACTATTTTAACAATGTCTTAACTACCTTTCTGGGCCTTAAAAGTGTTATTTAAATAGCAGTCTAAGGTCAGAGAGCTCTTGGATTTAATCAAAAATATCTGCTTAGGGATTTGGATGGAACGGCTGAGGGTGAGTAATTAATGACAAATATTTCATTGTTGGGTTAACTAGCCCTTTAAAGGGTTACTTCAGCGATTTAGCATGTGGCTTTGTATCAGTAGAAATCCGATAGTATATTCGAATGATCGATTTTTAGCAACAATATATACAATAAGTGCATATACAGCTATCAAACAGCTATAAGCTTGAAAAAAATCCTTATTTGATAGACAGAACAGTTTTTGTGACTGCTTTATAAAGGTTACATCTCTAACTTATCATTCATAGCAGCAACATCTCAAATTTAAAGTAGTAATGCTAATTTAATACTACTAATTAGTGATGTTAGGTTTTTGAACGAATCGTTCTTTTGAGCCGGTTCTCAGCAAATAACCGGTCGCCGGTTCACTAATTGAACTGAATCGAACTTTAGTTCCGTGTCGATGACTCAAGACGCAAAAGCCGAAGTAGCACGTCTGACTGAAAAAGAACCGGTTGAGGCGGTTCAAACATCTGTCAAAGTTTGCAGAGGATTACCGAGGCGAGGGGGATTGAGTTGACGACGCAAGTCTGAGACACAGACTGCTGGAAATATGCTTATGATGACTACTGTTATTAAATAACATTTTATTAAAACATTTTACTGTAACTTATTATGCATGCAGAATATTGTTAAGCGAAATGTATAAGTTTATAAGACTGGTTTATTCTTTCTAGCTATTTTAGACATGTAACATCCGTGTTTGTTGATCAGTGCCTGTAATGTGTACTGTAGTTGTGCAATTTTCAGTTGAATCCAACGCGAAGGATAAATTAATTAACTGAACTGAACACAAACACCATTAAGTGAATGAAAGGCAATAATCAGAAAATGCATTCACGCAATTAACTATTCGATTGTTTCAATATGCCTTGATACAGATTATTACTTTATTTGAATGTTCCCTTGTAAATGTATTAAAAAAGAATACATGTAGAAATGTATTAAAAAGCATAAAAGAAATACATCGTGACATTATTGCATGATTACGTCAGGAACCTATGAATCGGCTTTTTAAACCGAGTCATTGAGCCGAACTGTCCGAGAAGAACCAGTTGGCGGAAATCAGTCGGACTTTGCATCACTACTACTAATATACACCCCTATTCATGAGTCCTAAAATACCCTCTATGAATGTTTGTACTGTAGTATAAATGTAATCCGTCAGTTACAACTTTAGTCTTTCTTATTCGTATTTTTAAACATTCATGCGTAAATTAACTTAGGCACGCAAAATTACGTTTTCATACACGTCAGTCAATAAAATTACATTTGTGTTTTATGTGAGTGTGACTCTAGAAGCGATGACTGTAAACCTTCACGAGTACAACTTCACATAGTGAATTCTTCACTATGAACACAAATTCAAGTTTGTGGGTACGAGTAAAAAAACTGTTGAAATGACGTCAATGCTGTCCCAGGGCAGGTAATCGAATCTCGATTCCATCTAAGGCGCATGCGTCAAAGATGAACGATGGCTATTAACAACCAAGGGGGTAATCTAGCACTCGGAAAGCGTTCCACCCATAGGGGCGACCATTGCTAACCAAGCCATCATCTGCTGTTAGCATCCCATTGACTCCCATTCATTTTTTGGGTCACTTTGACAGTGAATAACTTTACATCTGAGGCGTTTAAAGACTCCATTTGTCCATTGTTTATTTATAAAGAGACACGACAATGCATAAAAGGCTCCATTACCTTGTATCTTACACCAGTGGTTTTCAAACCTGTCCTGGAGGACACCCAGCCCTGCAAATTTTATATGTCTCCCATCTTTGGCACACCCACTTCAGGTCTTGCAGTCTCTACTAATGAGCTCATGAGTTGAATCAGGTGTGTTAGATGAAGGAGACATACAAAATGTGCAATAATTCCGATCTTTCATGTATTCATACTCTTGTGTAATTGACGCCCCATCCTAAATAAATCTGTCTCTTCCGTGATACCCTGAAAATTTTGAATAATCCGATCTAATATGATTTCTGACCTGTAAGGTTGCCAGAATAATAATCTTACATGGTGTGTTAATAGGCCAGAGGAGAACTGGCACCCCGAGTCTGGTTTCTCCCAAGGTTTATTTTTCTCCATCACGCCATGATGGAGTTTTGGTTCCTTGCCACTGTCGCCCTTGGCTTGGCTTGCTCAGTTGGGGACACTAAAAATATGATTAAAGTTATTCAACTTATTATACAAATAAAATATATGAATTAGGTCTTATTTAATTCTATAAACTATAATACTGATCTGCCAACATTGTCGCTAAATGATAAATTAAACTAAGCTGATAACATCACTGTTTTCTCCAGTACGACTGTACAGCCAAATCTAATTTTGTCGCAATATTATCCTGTTTGACACTGTGAAGCTGCTTTGACACAATCGTGATTGTAAAAGCGCTATATAAATAAAGTTGATTGATTGATTGATTGACAAAATGTGCAGGGCTGGGGGTCCTCCAGGACAGGTTTGAAAACCACTGTCTTACACTATCGCCCCGCAGAAGCTGTTTTTGTAAAAAATAGGCTAACGATTGCGTCATAACTCAACTTTTGAGAAATTACCAACAGTTGAGAAATTACCGTATAGACCTGAGGAGACGCTCGCAGGCAATCTTTTACTGTCTATGAGACAGTCGGGGGGACGGTATGGCGTTTAAATGAAGTCAAAAGTCGCGCGCACGAAAACCACGAGCACGCGAATAAACCCAAGCGCGCAAAACAGACCCACGAGAGGAAAATAGCAACGCGAGAGCGCATCTGTGCAGCCGCCAGCGCATTTGTACACCGCGAGCGCGCATTTGTACAACGCGAGCGCGCGAAACAGTATTTAGGGGCGGAAATGAATACTAGCGCAAGCCCCTGCTGCCTAGCGCGCACAACTGCAAATGAGCGCTCGCGTGACTACTCAACACTCGCTCGCTCCTCGAGTTGACTTTTGACACTTTGAGGGCGGGGCAATGACTTTTGTCTTCCCACCTGTGATTGGTCATTTGTTTAATCAGTTTTACTCTTGTTTAAACATGTAGCAGGACTAGGACAAGGCACGTTTTAAGGAACCATTATGTCGGACCCTGAGCAGGTAATTTAATTTTTAAGTCTTTGTGTTTCGAGTGCAATATATTCAATATATGAAATTGTATTGTACAATTTCAAAGGTATTTTGTTTACAATCATCTTGAATAGTTTGTATAGGACCTTAACACCAAAAAAGATAAGCTAATTTAAGATAAAGCTGACTAACCCATAAATGTAGGATGTTAAAGGTTAGTTTTGACCTACATTGACAATATACAGTAAATAAATCATCGCTGAGTAGCATTTCTAGCTACTTAACAAAGCTAGTATGCTAATGTATAAACAAAGCAGCGTAAATGCATCTTTGTGATTTATTTATCTGACACATGGTGCTGGATGTTCCGCTTGTGCCCGTATAAGGTCAAAGAGCTCTTGCAAAGCCTGGGTGATACCACCCATTGGGCCACTGAATCTGCATTAACGACAACAGCTGGGGCAACAGCCTTAGTCCTAATGGGTTGTTATCATAGCTATCAAAATCCAGTGTTTTGTATTTTGCGTACGTGAGTTTTTGTTGTACATGTCTATTAAAAAAAAATAAATAAATAAATAAATTTGTACTGTGCTAATTAATTGAGATTTCTTACAGCTCTTACAGGTTGTTGGCCTTGTCTGTTTCGTTGCTTCTATTACTCTCCCCTTTTTTGTAAGTCGCTTTGGATAAAAGCGTCTGCTAAATGATTAAATGTAAATGTAAATGATAGCAGGGGGTACTTGTATGTGACTGGACAGGGCCTCCAGAATATACAGCTCCTGACGACACAGAAACTCCAGATAATCTAAATCCAGTGGTATTGTGCTGAAGGCCTGTTGCAACTTGTGTAAAAGATTTGCCAAAAAGTGGTGTCTTAGCTATTGACAGAACAAAGAATAATTAATGAGATGTTAAGATACCATGTCACTTTTGTGATAAACACACTTCAAAAGTTGAAAGGGTTACATTATCTCTACTCATCCTTTGAGTCCAGGAAAGTATTAAAAAAAAATAGATAATGAGCATCAAAGTTTGATTTTACTTACTAATTTCCCTATTTCAAACATGGTCTTAGTAGTACATCTATCAAAATTATTTTCTTAATTGTTTGCATATAGGATGACAGAAAACATCAAAACGTCACTTTTTTTTGTTTTACACTTTTTACAGGGTCACAGACCATCAGCAGAAAAACGCTTTCAGTGATGTAACCCTTAAGTTTCACTAATGCCGTTTGTAATGTGTTCTAATCATTTTATAAACGGCATTACGATAATAGCAATAGGGCAATAGGGGTCGGTGCTGTGGTTTGAATAAATTACAAAGATTGCATTTACGCTGCTTTGTTTATACATTAGCATACTAGCTTTGTTAAGTAGCTAGAAATGCTACTCAGCGATGATTTATTTACTGTATATTTTCAATGTAGGTCAAAACTAACCTTTAACATCCTACATTTATGGGTTAGTCAGCTTTATCTTAAATTAGCTTATCTTTTTTGGTGTTAAGGTCCTATACAAACTATTCAAGATGATTGTAAACAAAATACCTTCGAAATTGTACAATACAATTTCATATATTGAATATATTGCACTCGAAACACAAAGACTTAAAAATTAAATTACCTACTCAGGGTCCGACATAATGGTTCCTTAAAACGTGCCTTGTCCTAGTCCTGCTACATGTTTAAACAAGAGTAAAACTGATTAAACAAATGACCAATCACAGGTGGGAAGACAAAAGTCATTGCCCCGCCCTCAAAGTGTCAAAAGTCAACTCGAGGAGCGAGCGAGTGTTGAGTAGTCACGCGAGCGCTCATTTGCAGTTGTGCGCGCTAGACAGCAGGGGCTTGCGCTAGTATTCATTTCCGCCCCTAAATACTGTTTCGCGTGCTCGCGGTGTACAAATGCGCGCTCGATCGCGGTGTACAAATGCGCTCGCGGCTGCACAGATGCGCTCTTGCGGCTGCACAGATGCGCTCTCGCGTTGCTATTTTCCTCTCGTGGGTCTGGTTTGCGCGCTTGGGTTTATTCGCGTGCTCGTGGTTTCCGTGCGCGCGACTTTTGACTTCATTTAAACGCCATAGACGTGGAAACATAAAGTCAAGGGAGAAGAAAGGGTAGAAGCCCATAGTGAGCCAAAAGCAACGGGAGAAAATATTTAAACAACGTGATTCAGCTTTCACTTTCCACAACTACTAGAAGACCTACAGCTGTCAGACAGGAGGCTCACGTCACATCTACGTCATCAAGCTCAGTCTGAGCCTGCGCAGTTCGCTCAGCCATCAGGAAGTGAGTGCCTCTGATTGACCTAATTTTCCGCCGTTGAAGTCTATGGGAACGCTCTGTCCATTTCTTTGACTGTCTATGTTAACAACAGACCTGAGGCTGCCAACGTGTATGAAAACGTAATTGTGCGTGCCTAAGTTAATTTACGCACAAATGTTTAAAAATACGAATGCTTAAAGTTGTATACATCTTTTTGGAAGTGATCTTACACCATAAATCCTCTCCTTTGGCCTCACGGGCTAGTAAAATGTCAATCGAATGCGCACTTTAGAATCACGCCAGAAGTCGTCGGTCATCCTGAGTCTTTTTTTTGTTGCCTACTCTTTTATGAGTGCTGTGAATTCGGACATAATGTTACTCGCCAATTAGTGGGGAAGTGTGTGATTTCAGATGCAGCCATTGTCTTCAGGATAATGGATCTGAAAGTGTGTAAACGCTTCTGGGTTTTTTGGCTTACAAAAATACAACAATCCTTTACTAGTCTCAGAAAAATATAGACCCATTTACTATGTAAGCAGTATGTTCAGGAATATGGTGTAGGCCTCAGTGGAGTGAACGCCATAACTTTTGCATAACCTGACTATGTTAAAAAGTCTCCCTCTGCTGGTGGTAAAATGTGCATCCTTGTCAACTAGAAACCATTTAACCACACTGTTTTTAATCTAGGCTGTAAAAAGTAGAACTTTTATCTTCTTTCCTAAAAATGAAAATATCATTAAAGTATAAATGGTATATTTATGAGGTTCCAGCCGCTATTATGTTCAATGTCCTGAAGAGGATTTGTTTTATCAGTTCCTGTCTGCAGATGAGCTCTATTTTTGTCTGTTCATTACTTTCTATTTTCAGTCTACAGCATTACTGTAATGTGAAGGATGAGGTGGCATAATGTCTAAGTAGACATAGAGCTCTCAAAGGTTCACTGACTAGATTCTTGACCTTTTGGTAGACAATTTAATACACCACTCTTAAAATAAAGTCCCAGAACTGTGGCGGTGATGTCAGTTGATCAATATTAACTGTTTAGTAACAAGTGTTGAGGAAATTTTCTCCATTTTTTTTTATGTCATTTTGTATGTTTAAAATCTTCTGCATGTTCTATCTGTAAAATAAATACAGATTTATAAATTATGGCAATAGTTGTTGGCACATTTTTTCTTTTGTAATCTGTCTTATGGACCTCCTTAAATGAACAGAAATAAAAAAAATATATGTAAAATGATAATGGATTATAGAAGGATAATTAATTAGTCATGTTTATTTCTCAAAACTGCTTGTCAGTTTGCTATCAACTTTTCTATGATGCTTCTATATTGTCAATTGAAAGTACTTTGTCATCAGTATTAGTGAAAACTACTGCAAAATAGTTTTGTATTTTCAGCAGATTCTCTTAAGCACTCATTGGGCCTCTCTGATTGGCTGCTGGTCTGACAGCTCTATTGTTCCTCTCCGCTCTCAGCTCCTGCGCCCTCACAAAAAAAATAACTGCCAATAGCTCATGGAAATCTGCCTGCCTTGGCATAATTGAGCTTCACACTATTCAGTCTGATTATATTTTTGGGGGAAGAAAAGAAACAGGTAGGTTATCCTCTTTCATATTATATTTGTTTGATGTTTGGAGTTACAAAAGTTGGTTTTAGGCCATCAATCACGTTTTTATGGTGGCAGATGACGTTGGGGTTTTAAAAGCTGTATATTTGTTTGTAAATGGTGTCCTGAAAATAATATATTTACAGTATACAACAAATATAATTTTGCCATCATGGATATATTAAACCGAATGAATGTAACAAAATTACTTTTGGGTTTAGTTTTATTCACAATTGTAATTCGGAATTTAATTAATTGTAAATGTAAATTGTTATTGTTTGCTAAAATTAAAAATTGCTCTGGTTAATTGAAATGAAGCTGAAATGAAGTATAAATATTAATAAATAAAAAATATAAATTCTTAATATTGAAAAAAACTAATTAAAGCTAAATAGAAATATATATAAAAGAAAATAAGTAAAAACACGACTTAACAAATTACTAAAGAAAAATTAAAATGAAAAACGGATATTTTTATACAGAGCAATTTTTTTGTATGTGTCTAATAAAAGCAATACACCCAACATAATGCAGATCAAATGAAACAAACACTCACACACTCATACACAAAATAATTGAATGAGGCAATTTCTTACGCTTAGATCAGCCACTGTGCAGTTTTATTGTTCATTATTTGTTTTTACCTGTTTGGTACCATTTACTTTGTTTTTTTTTTTTTTGAAATAAATAACAAAAAGTCTCCTACTTTGTCCTTACAGCATGGTCAGATTTGTCTGTAAGCACATATTGGCATATTAGTAGTTTAGGTTTGTTACAGCATTGGTTTATAGAGTTCAGCCTATGCAGCCAGTGAGCACTATTGCCATCTAATGGCCATTAATATTCAATGTATTTGCTATTTTTATACCAATATGTCACCACATGTGTCCAAGGTATGCCAAACTCTGAGGTTTTGGCTGTTTAAACTGACTGGAATAAAAATTTTACTGAAGTAAAAAAAAAAAAAAAAAAAAAAGGTAACTAAGGTCAAAAATAAAATGAAAAATAACAACAACAAAACAAAAAATAGTGTGTGTTTTCACTATGGATGCATGATATATCAGCCACCATATCAGTATCAGCCGATATTATGTTCAGTTTTAATGTTAATGTTAATGTTAATGTTTGTTTTTTTATCGGCCCAATTAAAACATTTGGCCAATCTCTTATAGACGATAATGTATTTCCTTCAGATGAGACCCTTTAGATGCGCACTGTTCGCCATGATTGTTTCCTTCAAAAAGGATAATACAGTTATCAGCTTTCAAATAGAATTATCATATCAGCCAAAATTGTTATATCGGTGCATCCCTAGTTTTTACTTTAGAGAAAATATTTTTTTGTTACTTTTTATCACTGTTATAGGGTAGGGGGTGCTATTACGCATCTCCTGGACAAGTACAGTATCTCTAGATCAAAACACAAGAAAGAAGAAGCAGAAACAAGCAATCTCGTATGAGCACGGAACTGCATATGCTGCAATAAACAGCATATAAATCATAACAGCCTAATGTTACCGAGTGAAATGTCGACACAGGAAGTAGTTAGAGGTGTTGATGGACTCGGTCACTTCATTTAATTTTGATCATAGTACTGAATCTGATCTGGACGTAGTCTATGACAAAAAAGCATTTTCTCAGATTTTTGCTCAAAATGTTGCTTTTTTATGAAACTTGCCCACAATCAAGTTTTAGCTAGAACCAAACTTCTTCTTTTTTAAAGCAGGTGGTATGTTCTTTGATATACTGCATATTCAGATAGTCATACAACAAAATATTATGGGGTAAAATATATTTGTAAAATGATCATAAATGCTGGTGGAGGCTGGCAACTTTTTCTTTTTTTTTAACGCAAGCAGCTCTAATAAAGAATGCTTTAGGGTTGAAAATGTTTTAAATAAAATATCATCTTGATTAACTAATTTTAATATTGACTCCTATTTTGTCAGTGTTTTTTTTTGTAGGTGCAAGATGTACAGCTTTATGGGAGGTGGATTGTTTTGTGCAGGAGTAGGAAACATACTCCTGGTGATCTCCACTGCCACAGATTACTGGATGCAGTACCGCCAGTCCAGCAGTTACATGCATCAGGGTCTGTGGCGCTACTGTGTGCCTGGAAAATGCATGACACACACAGACAGCATTGGTGAGACCATCACATCATGGATAATACAATGTATACACTACTAGGATGTTTTACAACAAGCAGAGCTGGGTAGATTACTTACAAAGTGTAATCGGTTGCTGGTTCCAAATTACGTGACATGTAATTGTTGTAATGTTAATCCATTACATTACTGTAAAATCCAACAGTGATTCTATTTTTAGTTAACTTTACTTAATGTCTTAACATAATTGTAAAAATCTAGCAATATGTACTGTTCACATAGTATATTTACTCGGAAAACCCAAGTTAAGATTAGTTGGTTGTTTGAGTGCCATTTTGTCAAGCAAAAAAACTAAAACTCACCATTATGGTGATCAGTGTTCACTTTGGTTAGGCACTTCGAGCATTCATATCATTGTAATTCTCTCCCTATTGCTGCAGCAATTGCAACAAGAAATCACAGTTATTTGGTAATAGAAGTAATAAGCAAGTTTCTTTTAAAAGTTGAGCTAGCTTCTGACGGAATCTATAGTTAATGATTTATTCAGAACTTAGGTGTCCTGTTTAAAGTAACCTATGTAATACTTCCCTTTATGTCGTATAATGATCGTTTACAACTTTATTGTTAACACTTGCATCATAAATGCCTTGTGGAACTTTTAATTAGGTTGATATAATTTTGAGTTCATTCAAATTTTGAGTTAATACAATGAACATTTTTTGAGATTCGACAACCTTTATTAAAATATTATTCAAAGATTTTGTAAGCATATTGGGTAATTGTGTGTGTTTTATTTCTGATGACGCAGTGAAACATGCCAAATAGTGCTATTTTCATCATTTATCAATTTTTTTATGTGGTTCAGATACAATAATATTTTGAGTTTCTATTTATTAAACAAATTTCCTTCATTGTATCAACTCAAATTTTTAATTTCAATAAAGTCAAAATGTTAAGGCAACCAGGTTACTTACTTATTAAAGTTAAACCAACAAAAACCAACACAATTTTTTTTACAGTGCACCATCAGGGTTTCCAGACGGATGGAACTGCAAGGGTTTGTGAGTTTAAATAAAAACTATTAAGTAATTAAATATTTTTTTATTATTATGTCTCCAAACGATAGGGTATTATATTCTAAAATAAAATAAAACACTACTAAAAAGATTTGAAAAAATATTTTATTTCATTATCTGGATGTCATGTGACAATTCAGAAAACTGTGAATTTAATGAACTGTGTGTATTGTTGACCTAACTTATGAATAAAAGTCTCAGGGGGTACTTCAATTAAATATAATAGGTCAAAGAAATTTCAGCTGACAAAACAAAATAGGAAATCCCTGCATTGCATGTAAATATGAAATGGCTTGAATTTTTAATGTGTTTGAAAGACAAAAGACATTGATAAATGGTTAAATAACACACTGAAACTGAGTGATAATACAAATAATAATGAATGTGTTAATTAGGAGTCGATTAGATATGTTGCAGTGTTGAGTAAACGCTTGTTAAACGTGAAATGATTTGTGTAAATCCAGTGATCAGATGCCGTGGGTCTCAGTTTTCAGTGACAGTCACATGACCAGCGGCTTCCACAAACCTGGTGGACCAATGAAGGCGAGAATCAATAAAGAATATATGACTACCATTGTGAGAATAACATGTAATCAATAAAACAGTCACTGTAGTCGGAATCCGTGTATTTTAAAACGTAATATAATCTAATTACAACTACAAGTACAACATTTTTGGAATCTGAGTAAGTAATCCAGATAACATGTACTGTCTAGATATCTAGATATTTTTATATGTAAAGTCATTAAACGTCATTTTGGGAGGAGTACGCCCATCGAATCTTTCAATAAATACCATGGTATAAAACCAGCAGCTTACCTCTTCCCCTTTTTAGTTCCTGCAGCACCCCTTCTCCTTCCCTGCTCCTTCTTTTGTACATTTTTTGTACACCACACTGGTGGTGGTTGAGGAGAGATCCCTGACAGAATTGTAAAGCGCTTTGGGTGTACAGTAGTACATATGAAAGTGCTATATAAATGCCTCATTAATTAATTATTTCATTCATTCAATTTTGCCTGTTAGGGGGGCAATCGGAGCATATTAAATATTAGTTAATAAATTAATTTGAAACAACAGCTGGTAAATTGTGCAGCTATTTTCATGTGGGAGAAAGTAGTCATATTATTTATATTTAAAGTATATTTATATCATTTTATATAATATATTTTCTCAGTAATTATTATGTTTTCTTTACAAAAAGTTATAGTTAATTAATCATTTTATTCACAATGGAAAATTGAGCTGCTATTTTTATCAGATATATATATATATATATATATATATATATATATATATATATATATATATATATATATATATATATATATATATATATATATATATATATATATATGAATTAATTATTTGTTATTTAATAACTTCATCTTCACATCTTAATCAGTTACTACCCAGCTCTGACAACAAGGTCCAGTGTCCTGACTAGTCTCTGGTTCATTTGAAACAGCTTACTGGGATGCCACGCGGGCCTTCATGATCCTGGCCGTCTTAGCTTGCTTCTTTGGCATCATCATCGGTGTCATGGCTTTCATCAATTACTCCTCCTTTAGCAGCTTCGACAAAACCTTTGCTGCAGGAATTCTCTATTTCATTTCATGTAAGAACATTCATACAAGATATAACTCTTTTTATTTATTACTAAAATGTATCTGAAGTCCCAGTGTATTGAGTGTAGCTGAGCTGTATTTTGTGGCTGTACCTTCCAGGCTTCTTTGTGCTGCTGGCCATGGCTGTCTACACCGGCATGACAGTCAACTACTATGGAAAACGCTATGGGAACTGGCGCTTCTCTTGGTCGTACATAATGGGTTGGGTTTCTGTGGTGCTCACATTCTTTTCAGGTACACTAAAGCTTGTGATTAACAACATATTACTACAAAAAATGTGTGTAGGCCTATAAAAGTACAAATTTTAAATAATGCAGTATTTTTAGCAATTTAAAAGTTCATTATAGGCGTCCTATAGACGTCCAGTGTTTGTTTTTACAAACTGAGGGTTAGTCAACATTATCATCTGTGGGATATTCCTTTAAAGAACAAGCACTGATACAAAAAATCTGAAAAGTAACATCCTGACAAGATGGTCAGTGATGGTTGTCACTTAACATTCCTGCTCTTTCTCTGCAGGGATCTTCTATATGTGTGCTTACCGGATGCAGGAACCAATAGGCCCAATGTCACGCTGATGCTTCTCATCCTAGATCTGCTATCTGATCCCTTCAGTCTGAATGTGAACCATGTCATCTCCCTGATCCCTTCATTTTAGACATGTCATTTATTGTTTATTTTAAAACCACAGAACACAAACTAATAAATGACTAATACAAATGTTCAGTTCATTTTATGTTTATAAATAATGTAATTTCCATTACAAACCAACATCATATTTATATAAAATTGTCCCTTAATCTCTAGGCCTATATACAGTACATACAGTATATAATAGGTTTATGTTTAATAGGTTGGTATTAAAATATAAGACTATATATCAAGGGTTAGAAAAGAAAAAAAGACATTTTAGTTAGAAGCTTTTTATGGTGAAATGTAGAACATTAAAGGTACATTAAAGGTTTTGAAACAAAGGCGTAGCTTGATGATGGCGTGAATGAGTGTGTAATAATGGGAGTTGTAGTCTTGACACTTCACCTTCACAGCTGATGGACACATGCAGAAATCATGTTCATGAATGAGTGAATGTATTAGTTTTATTAATGTTACGGTGGTATGAAGCAGGACGCGAAACACCGATCTCTGAGCTTTTATTATGATGTTGTGGTCGCCGCATTTCGTTGCGTATGTGGAGAAACGCAGCGCTGTTACATGGTTAAAACTATCATACTAAATACATTTGAGTGTGTTGAAAGTGTAACATCACTCTGTGTGTTCACTCGGTGGCTGATATGAGAGAGACTGGTTGCACTTTGCAGTAATCTATAGCTACATTAGAATATCATATTAATAAACACAATGAATAAATGACATGCAATTCATTTAAATATAAATTGTATGATGGATAAAGTGCTCTCGGATTATGTTAACCACTTAATACAAAATAATGTTGTCTACGAGACATTGTAAAAATGTTACTCGCAGTGACTCTGCGATTTAGTGACAATTTGCTGCTCAAGAAACATTTCTTCTTCTTATTATTATTATTATCCAATAACAGTTTAATATTTTGGTGGAAATCGATTTTTTTTTTAGGATTCTTTAATGAATGGGAAATTTAAAAGAACATTTGTTTAAAATACAAATCTTTTGTAACATTATAAATGTCTTTACTGTTTTTTTTTAATCAATTTAATGCATCCTTGCTAAATAAAAAGTACTATATTAGATTTTTTGTTAAATGTTGCTGACCCCAAACTTTTGAACAGTATCATATTTAATCAGTTTACATTTGAGATTATTTCATACTTTGTACTTTAAGGAAGAAATAAGAACACACCGCACTGACTTTGTGAACAGCAAATCCTTTATTGTCAGAAGTGTTAGACACAACAGGATGTGATGCACATACAGCAGCATTTATAACACACAAGTTTAACACAACATGCTGCTCAACGCAGCTACAAATAAAACTGGTAATTAATGCTCTTATGAGTTACACATACACTCACAACTGGTCCAAATTAAAGCGTTGAGGTGTTTTATATCAACAGCTACGAAGACATCTGGTAATAAATTATCTCATGAGTTACACATCAACACACAACTGGTGCAAATTAAAGCATGGGGATGTTTTACATCTTAGAAACATGCAAGAGGAAAAAAAAAAGACGTATTAAAGTGCTCTGTAATAACACAGTAAGAGGCTCCAAACAGTGAAATAAATTCTCAGAACGATTTAATCAACTTCCTCAATGGTTGGTCCAGAGGATCCACCACCACCAGGGGCGCCTCCAGCTCCCGGGAAGCCTCCAGGCATGCCCTCTGGCATCCCACCAGGCATCCCACCAGCGCTCTGGTACAGCTTGGTGATGATAGGATTGCACACCTTCTCTAGCTCCTTCTGCTGATGCTCAAACTCATCCTTCTCAGCGGTCTGGACATAAATGATGAGGTAAAGTGAGTGCTACAGATGCATAAAGATCTCGGAAACAAAAGTTGAGGACCATACCTGGTTTTTGTCCAGCCAGCTTATGACATCATTGCACTTGTCGAGGATCTTCTGCTTGTCCTCGTCACTAATCTTGCCTTTGAGTTTCTCATCTTCAACGGTGGACTTCATGTTAAAGGCGTAGGACTCGAGGCCATTCTTAGCAGAAACCTTTTCTCTTTGGACATCGTCCTCAGACTTGTACTTCTCAGCTTCCTGCACCATGCGCTCAATGTCCTCCTTGCTTAGACGTCCTAGAAGAGTTGGGACCATTGATTAGGGTTAAATAATACTAAAGGTACGGTCACATGTACCATTTCATGTGTGAAATCCAGTCATTTCATTTAAATAAAAATCTGCACCACTGAATGATTGTCGTGTTAGGACGAAAAAGTTCCCAACACATATTTAGCTAATTTTCTAGTTGGTCATGTGAATTTCCTGCCTTAACCAACAGAAATCTTACCTTTGAAACGCCTTAACCTTTTGCTGTAATTTCACTAATGTGACTGCACATTAAAAGACACTCAGGAAGTCTAGAGGTATGCTACCTTTGTCATTTGTGATGGTGATCTTGTTCTCCTTGCCGGTGCTCTTGTCTACAGCGGAGACATTCATGATGCCATTGGCATCGATGTCAAAGGTTACTTCAATCTGGGGGACGCCACGAGGAGCAGGAGGGATGCCAGTCAGCTCGAACTTTCCAAGTAAGTTATTGTCCTTAGTCATGGCTCTCTCACCCTCGTACACCTAGAAGAATGCAATTAAACATGAAACTTTCGCAGAAACTATTGACAAAATCAATGGATATCAGCTGTTGCCTACCTGAATGAGGACACCAGGCTGATTGTCAGAGTAGGTGGTGAAGGTCTGCGTTTGTTTGGTTGGGATGGTAGTGTTACGTTTGATCAAGATGGTCATAACGCCACCAGCAGTCTCAATTCCCAAGGACAGAGGGGTAACATCCAGGAGCAACAGGTCTTGGACATTCTCAGACTTGTCTCCAGACAAAATGGCTGCCTGGACAGCTGTAAAAGAGGAAATACGTATATAGAATTCAAATGACATTCACGAAAGAATAGGGCATTCAGAATGGAGTCCATTTTGATTACCTGCTCCGTATGCGACAGCCTCATCCGGATTGATGCTCTTGTTCAGTTCCTTCCCATTGAAGAAATCCTGCAGGAGCTTTTGGATCTTTGGGATGCGGGTGGACCCTCCAACAAGGACAATGTCATGAACCTGTGACTTATCCAGTTTGGCATCACGAAGGGATTTCTCTACCGGATCCAACGTGCCACGGAAGAGATCAGCATTGAGCTCTTCAAAACGAGCCCTGGTGATGGAAGTGTAGAAGTCGATTCCCTCATAAAGAGAGTCGATCTCAATACTGGCCTGAGTGCTGGAGGACAAAGTGCGCTTCGCCCTCTCGCATGCTGTGCGCAGCCGACGTACGGCCCTTTTGTTGTCGCTGATGTCTTTTTTGTACTTGCGCTTGAACTCGGAGATGAAGTGGTTGACCATGCGGATGTCGAAGTCTTCTCCCCCGAGGTGAGTGTCTCCGGCTGTAGACTTGACCTCAAAGATGCCATCCTCAATGGTAAGAATGGACACATCAAAAGTGCCACCACCAAGATCGAAGATCAGGACGTTTCTCTCAGAACCAACCTGGTATAGGAAAAACAAATCAGTTTTGTTAAAAAAGGACTCTATTCAAGGGCAAAGTCCACACCAAATGAGCACTTGCACAGAGACACACCAAATGGATCCCAAAGAACTAGCGCTGATGAAAGCCAAGTGTGTTGTATCCTGGCATCGGGGCAAAAAAGCTGCACTTGAGAACTACACCCGACTATCAACTAACATATGTGTAAATGAGATAACTGTCTATTTCTAAAGATCTATTTACAGCCTTCAATCTGTAACATTTTGACTTCTTTGCTCGCTGTTTTGCCGTTATTCTCGTGCACTGATTCAATCATTAATGCTGAACAGCCAATCAGAGTTCTCTCTCACTGACAGCAATTCTATATGCAAAAAACCTGACAGCATTCAACTAGAGCCAACGGTGTGGAACACACCCAAAAAACAAAGTCTTTGTTGCTCCGACGCTCAAAAACGAGCCAAAATAACCTTGAATTTGGTTACATGTCGTTTTTGCCAAAATAACTTGCGAGATGTTTGATATTCCATCATGTAAGCAAAGTCAAATGTAGGTAACACTTTAGAATAACCGTCATTAGTTAAAGCTACACTGTGATATTTTCCCTCATCTAGCGGTGAAAAGGTATATGACCATCCAGTGAATAATAGTTTCTATTCTAATAATCATTATTCTTGAAGATCCCCCCCAAAAATGATTATGAACTTGTAAATAAGTATAATATGGGCACTTTAATGTTGCTATATCATAAAAGTAACAAACTTACTTTCTTGTCCAGGCCATAGGCAATGGCAGCAGCAGTCGGCTCATTGATAATTCGTAGAACATTGAGGCCAGAGATAGTCCCAGCATCCTTTGTGGCCTGGCGCTGAGAGTCATTGAAGTAAGCCGGTACCGTAACAACAGCATTCGTGATGGTCTGTAAAAGCAAGATATACACCGTTTAAAAAAAAAAGAACATTGTGCAAAGTTTTGATGTGTTTTTACTGAAGCCAATAAGGCACTTTTCTCCACAAATGTTTGTTCAAACAAGCCTTTTTCCTTCTCTAATAAACTACTGTCAATTTGACAGATTGATTATTTCAACATCTTTAGACCTACAGGCAGCAACAAGTGAGATTCTCAACACCATTATTGCAAATACAAGTCTCTTAGTTTTCAGTGTGCGGAGTATGAAGGTTTTGTATTTGACCTACTTTTCCAAGGTATGCCTCTGCAATTTCTTTCATCTTTGTAAGCACCATGGAAGAAATCTCCTCTGGGTAAAAGGCCTTGGTTTCCCCTTTGTATTCAACTTGAACTTTGGGACGTGAGCTGTCATTTATAACAGTGAATGGCCAATGCTTCATGTCTGACTGCACAACAGTGTCATCAAACCGCCGTCCAATGAGCCTTTTTGCATCTACAGAAAAGCAAATATGGCAACAAACTCAGCTCTCTTAAAACATGAAAAACAGTCATATCAGCAATGGCCGGCAAAAGATAAATGGCCAAAATTGATTTCATTGCGCTTATCAGTTACTCAATCATTTGTGTTAAATTTAAATCTAACTGTAAAAATACAGGAAATAAGCATGCCCAATTAAATATCCAAAATCAATCGATACAGGGTCAATTTTATGAAATCTCACATGTATAGCGCGAGTAAAATCACTTACCAAAGACGGTATTGGTGGGGTTCATTGCTACTTGATTTTTGGCAGCATCTCCAATCAGCCTCTCTGTGTCTGTAAATGCTACATAACTTGGTGTGGTCCTGTTACCCTGGTCATTGGCAATGATTTCAACTTTGCCATGTTGAAAGACCCCCACGCAAGAGTAGGTGGTTCCTAGGTCAATGCCAACTGCTGGTCCTTTAGACATGGTTTCTGCTGGCAGCAAACAGACATTACAGCAATGGTTAATAATCATTATGAAACATGTTTTAAGCATTTAACCCAAGCCTTCCAAATAAGGAGTACATGCCTCTTTATATCCTATTCATAGCTCAATTCTATTTAATGTTTGTGACTTTACTCAAAAGCTTTTTTGGCACACTAGACATCAGATCCTGTGGCCAGCATGAACCACAGAGATCAGCTGTCACTGTGTTAAAGGATGCTACTTCAAACAGAGCTGAAGAAAGCACTTCACACAGCTTGATCATTCATTCGTTTCATTACTGATGCTATTTTTATACTTTCAGTCCAAACCTAAAAAAAAAAATTTTTGTAGACAAAATATGTTTATAACAGAATAACATCCTCAGAACCTTTTTTTTTTTTTTTTTTTAGAAAATTACATAATATTCCGTTTTGAGTGAACTATCCCTTAAGGATAATTGACAGATTATGGAAAGTTAAGGTTCAGTTTCCTTGTTTGCTCAAAACTATTATGTAACATTTTTGATTTCAGTAAGCATTTAGGATTGGAAAAACTGGGAGTGTCTTCTGGAATCATCTACTAGGACATTCCATTAACTGCCATCTACCACGCCCGCACTTACTCAACACTCCGAAAATGTTCTAATGTCATTATTACGGTTCTAGAACATTCCATTAACTGCTATATACCACATCAACACTTACTCAACACTCCGAAAATGTTTGAATGTCATTATTACGGTTCTAGAACATTCCATTAACTGCTATATACCACATCAACACTTACTCAACACTCTGAAAACATTCAAATGTCATTATTACGGTTCTAGAACATTCCATTAACTGCTATATACCACATCAACACTTACTCAACACTCCGAAAACATTCAAATGTCATTATTACGGTTCTAGAACATTTCATGTTATCAATGGGTTTATATGCAAATCGGGTGCACAAAATAATATGGGTAGTTAAAATTTGTAGACATCAGGGCCAATTCTAGGATTTCAATATTAGGGGCATGATTAAAAAAAAAAGTCACTTAATATATTGTTTGTATACTTGGGTAGGCATAAACAATACATTAGGTTTCATTCAGGTAATCATTTTAAATAACCAGCTAATATTCATTAAGAAAATAGACCAACTTTATGTTACTTTAATTATCTAGAGCTGCAATATGTGTGTAAAAAAACTGTCAACGTTTTGAACACTTTTTTTTTTTTTTTTTTTTTTTTTTACAATTTTAAAGAAGATCCACTTTTTTTTTTTCATTCATGGCGATAACATAGAAAATGTGCCATGCTTTATCTGAGGATTTATATTACCTGGTGGAAAACAAACACATTGTTAACATGAAAATCATCACTCTTACAAGCAGATGGCAGCAGAGACCATGTTTTGCAAGTTTTACTTTTGAATTTATTATAAAATTAAGATTATATATATATATATATTTTTTGTGCAATTTTATTGAACTGAAGTATGGTAAGTATTTATACTGTTTTACTTTTAACACAACTATGATTTGCATGTTTTTCTGTACTTTCAATAAAGTGCTTATATTTTTATTATATGTTTTTAATTGCCTAATAAGAACAAATACATATGATCATAAAACATTTTTTTAAATAAAAATATAAATAAATAAAAACATGAAAATAAAGTGGAAAACCCCACACAATTAATTAACTCACAAAATGGACAACTATACAAATTGTCAAATCTGAAGGCAAATACTGTCACAGGCCTCTATGACATATGCAGTCCACTAGTAGGCAGTGTCCACAGGCATTTTCAGGAAGGGGTTCTATCAGACCAATCACAGCGCTTGCAGTCCCCATAGAAATGAAGCAATTGTTACATTTATTGTTACAACTATACCGTTAGTTCTCTTTCTGAGAGAGAGGTGCAAGTCAGGTTACGCGTGCTACATGACATAGCTACGCCGTAGATTCGACGCAGACGTATAAATCAGACATTTTGGGAAGGATTAGGGTGTGGTAAAACCGTCTAGCTCCACCCCTTACATCCAGCGAGGGGGAGCTGGACATAATTTTTTTAACATTATTCTCTCCATTTATAATCTTACTAGATTAACACATACATTTGACAGCCCTAATTGTAATAATATTGCCTGGAACAGGTCTGAAGTGGGATATTTAATTTAGGATATTCCCATGTCCAACCTGATCTGCCCTCTTCACCTAATCTAAAATGAATGACGTGTATGTATGGTTAACGCTGATTGGACAACGCAGTTGTCGACAAGAAGCTCCTTTCACCAATGAGAAACCTTTCGGCACGCCCATTATCCCAACCTGCAGATATCTTCCGTCTCATTTTAGGGGCTAAAGTCCTCATAAAATGGGCCTAGTGATGCCTCTGGAGGTCATTACAAGGCAGTTTGCCCAGAAACACGATAATTTAGTTATTTCCTCGCTTTAGTGTAGTTACCGGAATGACAGCAGCAGTCACCATTCGCTTTCATGATTCAGAAAGAGATACAGTGGATGTAAATGGTGACTGCGGCTGTCAGCAACTAACATTCCGCCTGACATCCCTATTTATGATCCACAGACAGAAAATATTAGGTTTACAACAACATGAATAATTTAAATTGTCGAGAAAACTATGCATACGGAACTAGACACATTGGCAACTTAGAAGATTATAGTCTAATGTATCAGTAACGTTATATCTTGACAACATTCGCAACTGTGAAATTATCATATATATCAATAAACCTTTACACTTTTAACATTCAACGCATAATTATAACCATAATCTTCATAATTCTCACCGGATGAAAGGCTGACTCTGTCAATAACTTGCTGTGTCGCAGATCGAAATATACGCGCTCACTCTGCAGCAGAACTGTGCGTCTATGCGGTAATGCGCTTTAAGACTTCCTGAGAACAGTCCAGAACATTGAACGAGCACAGCAGCCAATCACATCGCACGGGCGCAGCAGCCAATCACATCGCACGATCGCTGACGCGTTCAGACATGGAGAATACCAGCAGAATTCAGACTAAAACAAAATGTTCCGAAAAATAATAATAGTTATGGAGTTCTGGAACATTCCCAGATGATTCAATGTTTTTGTACTAATCCAGTCAAATGGATGGACGTGGTAATGGAAATGTATTGGCCATGGTGAACGATGTAGAAAATATAAATAACCGAATAAAATAAGAGACACTATTTCTAATGCAAGTGATTGATCGAAAACAGCCCACAAGGTAAAGGTATATGGGTAAAACACACTGGCGGCCATTTTGCTCGAGCAAAATGTCTTCTTCGTATAAAAACAAGATGACGGTCGCAACAAAACCTCTCGAATAAGCAACCCCGTTTTGATAATATCCTCCTAATCACAAGTATAGCGAAACACATTTCTTAAGATACAGGACATGTCACGTTTGATAACGCAGGAGCTTAGCGTTACTGGCTGGGTATGTTGTTAGGTTACCTTCTCAGGTAAAGTCTCTGTTCGTATCGTAATCTAACTTTCGCGGTTTCTGAACACTATAATAATGTATGCGCTGCTGTGCTGTGTCTTATTTCCTCCTCCTCCGGAGGTCGCATATTTGTCGGCCGCATGCGTCATTGAGGTCAATAACGGTCACCTTTATAATGGTTATGTTCTGAAATAAGACGTTTGTGGCCGACAAATACAGCCTTCGAAATAAATAGACAGACAAACACAGCCTTTTTGTTTACTAGGTTTTTTTTCCGGCACACACACGCCCCCTTTAAATGATGTCAGAAGGAAGCACTTTTGTGTCATCACAGACTGATTATTAAATAAAGAAATAGATAATGTTAAATAATTACACATGCCCCACTTTTAACAGGTTCTTCTTTTTTTCCTTTTTACAGTCTATGCTTGTTCCACATCACCTGTAGCCTATTCATCTGATTGCACTAAGCAGATTTATTTATTCAGTAGCCTACTGATAAACATAACAGTGTTTATTATTAATAATTATTTTCTTTTCTTATAGCCTACATTTCTTTATTGATTTCCAACAGATGCTCCGTGACACGGCAGTATTGTAAATTTGCAATACCAACAAGTCCACAAGGTGGCATATATTTGTGGAGAACCCGGAGAACCCCGTCAGTCAGATTTAAAAAAAAAATGTCAGTCAGAATCTGTCACAACTGTCAGTATTGTACAGTATGTAAGACAATAAGTCTACTGAAAACGATCTGTGACAGTAACTAAAAGTCCTATAAAAGGGATGCAGGTAGGCTATTGTATAGAGGGTGTGATGAGTTCAGCTTAAAATGAAAGCAAACAGCAGAAAATGGACACACCCTTGAGCCCTGCAGACAAAGCAGTGGTTGATCATTTCAAATCCGCTGGGATGTGATATTTGCAACAAAAAATAGAGGTCAATCAGAAAACAGAAAAATGTTTTGCTCACAATAGCTTTTGTACCTGACCTGGATAAAGCTAAAGGGCAGACAAGCATGCAATCATCATATGTCATAAACAACAAAATAAAGTTTGAAATCACTGCTTTACACTACACTACAACTGTAACCAAAACTATAGAAATTCTGGAAATGAATTATAGCTTTTTCTACTATTAAAATACCCCATTTTTATGCATGTATTATAAAAGGTGTGATGTAGGCCTACTAATTGTACCATGTTGTTGAATACCAAAATTGACCTGTTGGAGATAATCTTTCAGAATCATTGTTCTGCCTCTGCCTTACAAAAGGAATTCCCTTTTTTTTTGTATGTATTTATTTGATTTGACCTGTAATAATCTTTTAAAAGGTGTTTGGTTTCATCAAGGGAACATAACGTGCGTGGTTGCTATCCCGAGAAAGGAACCGTTTCCACCTTTTTGTTGGAATAAGTGTTTAACTATGATGCAAGCAGCGTTATTGTCAATGTTCATAAAGAGAAATTTTATCTCTAAAATAGCTACCTTAAGTGACCAACACCTTTCTTTAACATCCCACCTGACAACAAAGTAACTACACCCGTCTAACATTATGAACCTCTGTAAACGCATAATTCCATCGTGCACCGAGTGGGCAAACGCATTTAAAAATAGGCAGGACCGTTTTTATACTAGCTTATTCACTTCAAACAAAATACTCTTATAGCCTATCTAATGTCAAATATTTCTGTTTAATGTGTTAAAAGGATAGGTAAACCAAAAATAAAATGAACTAAAATTTGTAAAATGTTGAGTTAACCTAAACCATTTTTGTTGGGACTATGACTCATTTGCGCTGACTGAACTGAGCATTGTATTTGTAGTTCCCAGCATGCTTTGCGTAGGGATGGTTCAGGAGAGTAAATGTTTGATGTTATATTTGACATTTAAAAGTTGTGTTATGTTGTGTTGATTTTTTTATGGTTACCATATCTTGAAGTGCAGACCTTGTGATTAGTCTTTGCTGTCCTCAGTGAGCTCTAACTGTGCTGATGCCAGTGTTGAGACATGCTTTACCTGATCATTAGCTGTATGTTACAATTATCAAGGGTTGTTGACTAATAGCTTTTATAGAACTAAAGAATAAAAATTCATGTGACAGTTCCCATATGGGGAGTTATTCTGCTCCTTTTTATCCTACTTTATCTTGTTGGAATGACGTGATTATTTTTTGTAGTTTTAACTAAATGATTTTAAGTTCATTTTAAGATCATACGATCAATCAAAACAAGATTGCAACAAATTATTTCAAACCAATTTGATTTTGTTAGAAAAGCATAATTCAATTTCATAGAAAAGCTTTCCTTAAATTAGTTATATTTTTTCTACAGATTATGTAGAAAACTTTTTATGTAAAGTCTGGCAGACAGACTTTCATCAGTGACAGGTGCCAAAGCAAACATCTAGGAGTTCATCAGTGAAAATGGCATTGGTGACGCATGTGTGTAAAGGCACTGCAGGACGTGGAGGCATATGTTGGGATTGAATAGAGACTTATACTGTCATCAAGATGACATCTTTCCTGAGAGGTTCAAAAGGCACAGTATTGATACACATACTTTAGTTAAAATGATTTAAATAATTTAATAATCTACATCAAATAATGTCAACTTGTTCAAAATAATCACTTTAGCAAAGTTTGCACTATTTTCTGTTAATTTTGATGAATAAAAGAATACATTTTTGTTCAATAAACTTCAATACACTATCATTAAAATGTAAATCTAAAATATATTTTAAGAAACAAAATTATTTTAAAAAGTAAAGATTCTGAAGCTTTGAAGGAGAAGGGATAATAATTTAATATAGATTTACAGTAGTAATAAGTAATATTTTATTATATGAAATTATTAATTTTCATTATAAATATGGGTGATATCAAGGTGAACACTAAACTTAAAGTATGTGATATTTGCCATCTGAATCCAAAGATGTCATTTGAACAAATGGAAAAGTCAGCCAGCTGTTTATTATCATTTTAATTATTGTGCCTTTTGCCTCAAATACCTCCTCTGTTATTTGGAAACTGAAGTTTTATTTACAAAATGTAAAATCGTTAAGAAGACCTTTGTCTTAAAATATATTCAATCATTTTACCGATTCACTTTTGCAACTTATGCAAAAATCGAATATTAGCTCACATTGACGCAGAATCAACTTTGCCTTGCTGCGCACGATCACGTCAAAGATCAGACACATTTCCACGTGCATCTTGAAAAGCGGATGTTTTGGAGAGTGCTGCGGCAACATTTTGGCCAATACACTGTAAAATAAATTTGGTTGGTTTTTGTTGGTTTAACTTAAAAAAGTAAGTAACCTGGTTGCCTTAAAATTTTGAGTTTATTGAAATTAAAAATTTGAGTTGATACAATGAAGGAAATTTGTTTAATAAATAGAAACTCAAAATATTTTTGTATCTGAACCACACAAAAAATGTGATAAATCATGAAAATAGCACTATTTGGCAGGTTTCACTGCATCATCAAAAATAAAACACACACAATTACCCAAAGTACTTACAAACATTTTTAATAATATTTTAATAAAGGTTGTCGAATCTCAAAAAATTGTCATTGTATTAACTCAAAATTTTAATTTCAGTGAACTCAAAATTTTAAGGCAACCAGGTAACTTTTTTTCTAAATAATTTTTTACAGTGTAGAGGTTTAGAGGAAAATAAAACCAAAGAGCCTTTTACCCTGTGGAGCCTTTAGCCCTGTCCCGGACATTTAAAAAGTGAATTAAATTAAAAGGAAAGGTGATGTGGCACAGTTGTAAATATGCCTGCCTCTGCCCCAACTTTTTTGCAGCCATCAAATTCAAAATGTGTCTATATTTATAAAAACCATAAAAATCATATCTACTTTTGACAGTTAAATAAAGGTTAAAGATAATTTAATTATTGATTTTATTGCATTTTACAAAAACATTTCTGGATTTGGTGTTGTGTTACAAATAATGTATTATTGAGCTATTGAATGATTTGTGTGGCTCGACTGAATAGGATAAATTGAGAGCTTAAGACCTTTATGAGAACAGAGACCTTACATTCTTTAATATCCATGTGCCAGTTTCAGTTGTTGCCCTAGAACTATCTGTTCAATCAGCAATACTGATGACAAAATTGTTTTGTAAACTTAGTTACCAGATCTGAATAGATATCAGTAAAAAGATCACCGGAGAGTCTCGTGTTGCTCTCTTCTTTGTCAAGTTTTCTCTCACACACCCTTCTCCTCTGTATAAATACTGAATCTGGAAGAATATGCAAGGCAGGAAGGTGAAGTTACTCATCTAGATCTTGTGCATCCAAAAGGTAACATCGCTATTCTTTAAGAACCCGTTTATTTAACCATTCTTATTATTAAAAAATAATCATTTTTGCCTTCAAATGAAAAATGTCTGTAAGAAATATTTGCTTCTTTGGTTTGTGTAACGGTTTGTCTTCTTCAGTTAGTCTCAGGATGATCAGGCTGCTCCAGCTCTTGTGTCTTGCGGTCGTCCTTCTACAGTGTGAAGGTCAAGGTCTCCAATCATGCCTTGGTAACCCTACGTACAGAGCGGCAGGTTAGCGGATACAGATATTACACTCTCTGAATATACACTGCTAAAATCATCATCTCAATCAGGGTTTGTCTTGTTTTCCAGAAAATATTAGCTCATTTAAATATACTTTAAAAAAGGACAAGTTTATTTGAGAAGCAAAACTGCATGAAATAAAGATGTTAAGAGTTAATAAAAAAATACAGTAATATTGTGAAATATAATTACGAATTTTAATATATTTAGTATGTTTCCAAACTTTTGACAGGTACTGTATATCTTAGGTTGTTTCTTCTTACTCCAATAGCAAAAAATAAAATAAAAACAATAATGTGTGTGTGTGTGTGTGTGTGTGTGTGTGTGTGTGTGTGTGTGTGTGTGTGTGTGTGTGTGTGTGTGTGTGTGTGTGTGTGTGTGTGTGTGTGTGTGTGTGTGTGTGTGTGTGTGTGTGTCAAGAAAGTTGAGGAGATAAATTCTCACTTTTCTTAAACTACAAAATTAAGACTATTTTATACAATTTTACTTCTCAAAAATGTAACTTGTTTTAAGGATACTTTGATATTTTTACTAGAAAACAAAAGACATACAAAATGAATACATAATTCAGACTAATTAATGCATACTTGAGTAACAGAATATGTATAAATCTTTCAGAAAACGCTGATATAACAGTGATTTGTGGGACCGATCAGATGTCTTTAAGAGTTTTCATTTGTCCGATGTATTTTGGTGGATACAATGAATCTCTAATGGCCCTCAATGCTAAGTTTAGCATCCCATCCTGCCGTGGAGTACCAGACTGGACTGTCAATCCTCCCGTCTTAGTGTTTAACTTCTCGATCTCTCAGGATGCGCTCACCCTTTGTGGAAACAATATGAACGTAAGAGCTTTTACTTTAAAGCAATCAACTTTTTAAACATCGAATGCCACAGATTTCTAAAATGTGTGTTATGTTTGTTGGTTAGATCACAAGTCAAGTGGGCACAGGACTATTCTCAGAGTTCTCCCAAGTCCAGTCTGTTAATGTCTCCGGATTTATCAATTCCTGGGATCCCAGCATTAGTGCAATCACTTACAGGCAACAGCTGATGTACCAGTTTTCGTGTCTGTATCCGCTACAGTATATAGTCAACAACACCGAGCTCAGCGTGTGAGTATAAGTTGCAAAAAAACTGTTTCTATGATGAGGTTTATGTGCTTAGCTTTCATGACAAAAGCGTCCTCATTTCAACAGGTCAGGAGTGAGTCTAGCTGTAAAGGACAACAACGGCACCTTCATCAGTACTCTAAGCATGAGTCTTTTCAGCGTAAGGATATTTTCATTAAATGACACTTACACTTGAGTCAGTAAATGCAACTTTCTTGACATCCTCCCTTTCTTTTGGATGTGTTTTTAGAATGTCAACTATACTACCAAACTCACGATACCAGGGTCTGGACTGCAGTTGAAAACTCGCATATTTGTGAGGGTCAAGGCAACAAATCTCACAAACAAGTAAGACTGCAACTCTCCAGTGTTATTAAAGTCAGGGTTGGGAAGGTTACATTTAAACTGTATTTCACTACAAAATCCATGCTTTAAAAAGTCATTTGTAATGTGTTTTGTTAGATTAAACAAGTTTGGTAACTTAAAGGGCAGCTATAGTATGCCCCTATTTACAACATGTAATATAAGTCTCAGGTGTCAGATCAAAATTCCTAACAGATCATTTAATATACCATTTTGAAAATGCCAAATTTTAAGTTTGAGAAAAATTTGATGTTTTTGTATGTCTGTCTATCACCAGACCAATTTCAGTCTTTTAAGATTGAAAATTGGTCTGGGAAGGCTATTCTGTATTTTTACTGCACAAGAGGCGTGATCAACGAGCATTATTCAAATGACTCTGTACACAATTGGATAGTCCTTCAACCAATCAGACCATAAGAGGTGTGATCAATGGACATCGAGCCATCGCTTCTCTATCCATCACTGTGTTAAACCCGCCAATAGTGCGCCAGGTGGCTGTGCCAGTCTGTGTTTGGTTCCTGCAAAAGTGTAACTGCAGGAGGATAAATTAATGTACAGGTTTCCAGACTGCGCTGCAGGGCAAAATCAAATCGCGGGCAGATCAAGCTGGGTTTACCCAGTCTACTGTTTTGTGTGTGTCTCCTTTAAATGCAAATAAGCTGCTGCTTGCCGCCCCAGAGGGCGGAGCCTTCACAGCTTGGGAACAGGCATGAAAACTGAAACATGATACATCTATTTTGGCTTTGATTCTCATCTCTATCGCAGACACACTCACGTGACATTGCAGTTCTTCATCATTAAATATTATCATCTGCATGTGTTTTAAAGCCATATCGCTCTCAATTTGAGCACACACACTTGACGCATGTGCACAGAGAGCTGGATGTCGGCACGCCCGTGAGCAGGCTATTAAACCAACTAGTTCTCTTTCATGTGTTGTTGCGATTAGACTGTCAAATGCACACAACGTTATGTCAGAAACACACAAAGTTCACATGAAAATAGTTGGTTATGTCTGTGCACTTATTCCGCTAGAACAGAAATCACCAGTGGTGGGCTGTCAGGGCCTTCTCTGCTGGCCCTGTCAATATATATATATATATATATATATATATATATATATATATATATATATATATATATATATATATATATATATATATATATATATATATATATATATATATATACGATTATATTTGCAGAAAGAATTTATTTATTTTTTGTGAGGCTGAGCTGTATTTTCCATATGTCATCATCTAAACGCATCACAGCTCCGAGGACCAGCACTAGAAGAATAGCTTGCCTTCCATTGAAGCTGCTATTTTCCATTGGACCATAACTTTGATTGACATGGGTCATCAGCCAATCAAATTTTGATGTGTAGTGATTGAACGGCCCAGAGGCCCAGCGATGTGTCGGCGCTACCCTCCGCTGATGTCATCAGCCGGTTGTGAGCGTGCTAAGTGAAACGAGCTATGGCCGCTGCGGATGACGAGGCGCGATCGAATTGTAGATCCTGATGTCAAGCCGGTAACGTTACTAAAGTGAAAGCAGTGTAATATACAGTACCTACTGCTGTATTTGCTGTTAATATGAATCAAACAACAGAAGATAAACAGAAAATAACTCACTGCTCTTGAACTTTACTAGCTTTATTCAGAACACATTTCTTACTTGAATGCTGCTGCTACTGCTCTGGCAAGGAGATAAACATGGCAGACCTCTGAGGGCGGAGTCTATGCTAATACGGCAGTGTCCATCAACACATGGAAGGGGCCAGTGAAATGTGCCATCACTTTGCAAGGAATTAGCCTGACATGGTCATACTCAACTCTAGTCAGAATATGAGTCTGAAACTGCTCCATTGGGCTGTGATTATGAGGCATTTTTCAACCGAACCAGAAAAGACATCAATTGGATAGAGCTACAACCAATTAGAGCAACGAAGCGACGTCAACAGAGCTCAACTGCACTGTGTTGCCAAGTCTGCATTTTTTTTCCGCGGGTTGTTTTCTATGTCCGCAGGTTTAAGCGACTATTATGTGATATATAGACCCATGAGTGCGAATTTTAGCAGGCAACCTTGCCTAAATAACACACATTTTACCCCCAAACGCCATTTTTTTTCCGGAGAACCCCCCGAGAAGCTATTGTTTAGGGTAGTAGTTGGCGGGTTTTGTTGTAAAAACTTGGCAACCCTGTCTGAACGCACGCTGAAATAAACGATCTTTGCCGGTGTTGTAAAAAAATAAACGAATTTAATGATACACAGAGTACTTACCCAACATGATCATCATTTCTGAGAGAAATTGTGATGGTGAATGCATATACAAACAAGATCTCCGTTTAGGATTCGAGTAAATATAATCCAAGCCCCTTTGATGACGTGCATGATTACGTTACTGTTTATCATCTGTCCATCATCATCTAAAGCCCGCCCTGATGATTTCATTGGTCCGAACAGTTTCTGTTCGGGGATAATTACTCCTCTATGGAGCGAGGCCAGACCGAACCGCCGAACTTAAAATGTTGTGGGCGGGGCTAAGTTCGGCTGGCATCCAGGCTAGCAAGGAATGGTTGTTCTGAGACACTGTTTAGGAGGAATGGGTGGATTCATACCATTTATAGGGTGGTTGTGTGCACACACTGCCAACCCACATTTGTGTTCAAACGTAGGGGCGTTACCCCGGCATCCTGGTCAAATTTGCCCATTGGCCTCTGACCATCATGGCCTCATCCAGGTGGATGCTGCACATTGGTGGTGGATGAGATTCCCTCTCAAAAATAAAAATGCATTATTTATTTATACATATATTTTTAATTTTATTTTAAGTAATCACTTTGGTAGTCTAAAATACTTTTTGGGTGTAACTGTAATTTTAAAATGTAAAATGTAATGTGATTTAATAAAAATACAGTTACTCAAATTTTGTATTTTAAATAAATAACTAAGTATGTATTCCGTTACTCCCCAGCCCTGATTTTAGTATACTATTATAGTATTTATTCATATTTTCAATTAACATTTATTTTTATATTTTCATTTCAAAGTTTGTTTTTAAGTTAAAATGTTGCATCTAATATTTATATTTGATTTTTTTTAGTTAACAGTGAAAACACAGTAACTATTGAATTAATGAAAATTTAAATGAACTTGTCATACAATTACAGATCAACCAAATCTAATCTCTGTTTTATTGTGTATTGTAAGGTTCAATGTGTTGCTGGACCGTTGCTATGCCACCACAAGCCCATATCCAGTCAGCAGCACCTCCTATGATCTTTTTGTTGGGTGAGTCATTTATAAAAAGAGAGCGAGCAGTTAAGAAGACACTTTAATTCTCTTGTGAGAACTACATCTATTGTTGTTTATAGGTGTACTCGTGATGCCCAGACAATACTCGACTTGAATGGGCTATCCCAGGAAGCTCGCTTCTCCTTTGAGGCTTTCCGCTTTGTGGAACATAAGAACCTGACCGTCTCCACTTTCTACCTGCATTGTGTTACCCGACTATGTGAGAACTCCACTTGCGCTGCCTTGACTCCGGTAACTAATCACGCATATATTAATGCCAGAATGTCATTTATTGATTCATTTTTTAGTTCAACTTTGAAGCCTTTTAACTTTCAACTCAGCTTGACTCATGTGTTTATGGTTGTGTGTATATTATCAGACCTTTATTGTAGGTGTGTTTTTTGTAGAAATGCACAAGGAGGAAGAGAGATGCTGATGATAAACAGGGCGACGGCGCTAGTGAGTCAGCCACTGTCAGCTCAGGACCCATCAAAACCACAGTTGAAAGAGGTACAAAGAATCATCTTTATAAACACTAAAGTAAAATAAAGTAAACAACTAAAGTGACTATTTTAGTTATAAAAGAAAATAATTAAAAAGAGAATTCTCTGTTATTTTCCACAGGTGACATTGTGTTCACTAGAGGTAAGAATTGTCTTTACCAACACCTCATTTTAATAAACACAATAAGAAGCTTACCTAAATAGTTATGTTTCATTATATGACGATGTGATTTGATGTCGTCCTCCCCCCCCCCCCCCCCCCCCCCCCCAGATACCTCACCAGCATCTGCATCAGCATCAGTCCCTCATTTGACGTATTTTGGCATAGCCACAGGCTTGCTGAGCTTCTTTCTACTTGACTGGTTCTCCACATCAGGACTTGCATGATGATCTACATCAGGATTTGGGAATTCAGTGTGTTCTTCATTGAACACAACAGTCTTAGAAGATCTCTCAAAAAGTGAGAAAGTATATGTGTCAGTCATCAACATCGGTAGATATAATATTGTTTTGTAATTTAGATTTCTTTTTTCTGTGTTCTATGATTTTCTATGAGAGCAAGAAAAAAAGATAAAAGAAACATATTCATTATGTAGTCATGGAAAATATGTGCACTATGTATGTAATAATTTATCATTTAAACTTGAATAAAAGTGTTAGAAACTGCCATTGCCCCCGGGAATTTTCACTCATCCATCATCATAGAATGTTAGGATTTCTTTAACTATATGAAATAGTGAAATATTAAGCTATAGCAGCAGAAATATTTGCTCACATAACATTAAATAGGCTATACAGACTAAATAATAATGTCTCTGTACACGATTTATAGGCTACCATTGAAAAATAGATACAATGACCTAACATTTAAATCTAAGGAAGCAGAAATCTAAGCAAGCAAGATGTCATGTATTATAATGATTAATTTAATAACAATAAAAGATATATATAAAACCCTTTTTTGGCAACCACGTGCATGTAGGCCTACTCGTCATTTCGGAACTCTATCCATGGAGACGTCACGGTACCACGAGCTGGCTGGCAAAATAAACAAATATATATTAGTTCATAATATTTGTTACCTCTGCCAAAGGAAAAAAGGAGAATCCATTTATGAAAGGAAATATCAAGAAAATATTTTATTATTTCGAGAAAGCAAGACAATAATGCATGGCCTCTTAAGGCTTCCGTATAGACGAATAGCCTAATGCAAGTGCACGTGAGAATATGAATTTGACAACAAATAAAACAATGTGCGAACCAGAGATTATTACATACATATACGCATATACCATCATAAGCGATACAGGTAGGTCTTGTTTTTCGATACTCCTTGAGTTACAGACATTTAAACTTGAGACAAAAAAACACAAGAAGTGCTTTTCCCCCGATTTTGAACTGTTCTGAAAGATTGCTCAAGTCAACGGATTTTACTAATAGACCTACCAATCTTTGTGAAAAAATAAAATAATGATGCTGCCGTCTTTCTAAAGTAATTCTTACCCCCCTGTAATTAGGCTCCAAATCTCAGGTGAAAATGATTATATTGACCCCTCTTCCAAACAGTGGATTACGCAATAAATATAAGTTGTAACATTTAATAATTTGGCTCTCATCACTATTTATGTTTGCCCTTTTCAGGGGAAAAATATATTCACAAAATAAAAAAAAAATGTTAACGCGGGTACCTCTGATAGAATTAAAAATGGAATGACCCAACAGTGTATTTTGTAAGATTTACAAAAAAGTTAAAAAATAGTACATTAACCCGTTCAATCCCACATTTTTTCTTGCAATTTGAGTACATGCAATTTACTTCTTAGACCCCCATAACACACAAACTTTATGCCTTCTTTGATTTTATATTGGTTAAGGTAGTAAAATATTAGGTTTTATATTCGGTCCCAATAGTGACAGCATAGACAGAATTCATACAAATTCTTCAAATATACCTATTTACACGTTTAAAACTTAAAATAACAATAACATATCCAACATATAAGAATGAGATTAGAATTGACTTCCAAACTTTATATTGTTCATGATAGGCCTACACAATGTTTAAAAAAAGGATTTTGTAATGAAAATTGCAACCCATTGAAATAAATACAAAAATCTAGGTATGTTCATCTTCTCTGAATTAACGTGTGCGGCCAACGAGAGGGGAAGAGGTGACCAACAAACCTTGAAAAGATCTAGGCACTAGTACTCCTACACTGTAAAAAAAATGTTGGTTTAACTTAAAAAAGTAACCTGGTTGCCTTAAAATTTTGAGTTTATTGAACTTAAAAATTTGAGTTAATAAATAGAAACTCAAAATATTATTGTATCTGAACCACATTAAAAAAATGATAAATCATGAAAACAGCACTGTTTGGCATGTTTCACTGCGTCATCAAAAATAAAACACACACAATTACCCAATATGCTTACAAAATCTTTGAATAATATTTTAATAAAGGTTGTCGAATCTCAAAAATTGTTCATTGTATTAACTCAATTTTTTAATTTCAATGAACTCAAAACTTTAAGGCAACCAGGTAACTTTTTTTCTAAATAATTTTTTACAGTGTACATATTTAAAATTATGAAGAGCAACTTTAAACATTGAAGCACCAATTAATAAATCGGAAATTGGGAAGTTTATAAGGTATATCTCATAGATATAGATAGACAGACAGAAAGATAGATAGACAGACAGACAAACAGACAGAAGTATAGATAGATAGACAGACAGACAAGTATAGACAGACAGAAGTATAGATAAATAGACAGACAAGTATAGACAGACAGATAGATAGATAGATAGATAGATAGACAGAAGTATAGATAGACAGACAGAAGAATAGATAGATAGACAGACAGAAGTACAGATAGACAGACAGAAGTATAGATAGATAGACAGAGGTATAGATAGATAGACAGAGGTATAGATAGACAGACAGAAGTATAGATAGATAGACAGACAGACAGAAGTATAGATAGACAGACAGAAGTATAGATAGATAGACAGAGGTATAGATAGATAGACAGAGGTATAGATAGAAAGACATAAGTACAGATAGATAGACAGATAGACAGACAGAAGTATAGATAGATAGACAGACAGAAGTACAGATAGACAGACAGAAGTACAGATAGACAGACAGAAGTATAGATAGATAGACAGAGGTATAGATAGACAGACAGAAGTATAGATAGATAGACAGACAGACAGAAGTATAGATAGACAGACAGAAGTATAGATAGATAGACAGAGGTATAGATAGATAGACAGAGGTATAGATATACAGACAGAAGTATAGATAGATAGACAGACAGAAGTATAGATAGATAGATAGATAGATAGATAGATAGATAGATAGATAGATAGATAGATAGATAGATAGATAGATAGATAGATAGATAGATAGATAGATAGATAGATAGATAGATAGATAGATAGATAGATAGACAGAAGTATAGATAGACAGACAGAAGTATAGATACATAGACAGACAGAAGTATAGATATATAGACAGAGGTATAGATAGACAGACAGAAGTATAGATAGATAGACAGACAGACAGACAGACAGACAGAAGTATAGATAGACAGACAGACAGACAGAAGTATAGATAGGCAGGCAGACAGACAGACAGAAGTATAGATAGGCAGACAGACAGACAGACAGACAGAAGTATAGATAGACAGACAGACAGACAGAAGTATAGATAGACAGACAGACAGACAGACAGAAGTATAGATAGGCAGGCAGACAGACAGACAGAAGTATAGATAGGCAGACAGACAGACAGACAGACAGAAGTATAGATAGACAGACAGACAGACAGAAGTATAGATAGGCAGGCAGACAGACAGACAGAAGTATAGATAGGCAGACAGACAGACAGAAGTATAGATAGATAGACAGACAGACAGACAGACAGAAGTATGGATAGACAGACAGACAGACAGACAGACAGACATGTTCCTGTAATTTCTGAGCTTTCACGTTGTCATTGTGTTAAAATGGCAGTACCAAGAAATAAGTGTGTGTGGTCACATGAACAAACTACACAACAATGTCAGACCTGCCCAGAACTCATATAGACATCTTAAATGTGTATTATAAATGAACAGTTGCTTCATAATAGAAGTTGCTTTTTAATATCACACTAAAATATGCAAGGAAAATGTGCGGCCATAATTGTGAACGGTGGGATACATAAACATTACTCATTTAAATGATATAAGACAAATGTGCTTTTTGTTTGTAAAATATTTTCCCTGTTAGATTTAAAAGGTACAAAGTCATAAAATAAATAGACAATATAATCAGTTTAGATTAATTAATAAATAGACATCCATGGCATATCATATTTTATCTTTTTCTACAGAAAAAAAAAAAAAAATGGAGACAGGAACGTTTCTGAAAGTGGTTGATTTGAGACGGAAGGACCCTCTAACCCCACTCACACCCTTCTTAAAAGATGTCAGTCAGTCTGCCTTATCGTCTTATTACAGGCATCCAAATATTAAATTGACTGATTCCCATCTTCAAGTTAACATGAACTTATTTTAAATATCAAAATTATTGACTTAAAATAATTGACACATTCTGACTGTGTATGTCTAGATAATATCAGTGAATGTCAGTTAAGAGGGCAAATATTCAGAAGTCACACTTCTGCACAAAATAACTTTCCCACGGGCACACATGTTCTTTGCAGTCCCTGAAAGTCTATGGGGAGCTTGATGCAGTTTATCTTACCCTTAGAGACAGAAAAGAGTGATGAGACAGACACATGATCAGACAGCTCTGCGCCTCTCTCCAGTCTCACCGGAGCCCTTGTTCTGTGAGTGTGACCCTGTGTCACCTCCTCTTTTCTGAGACTCTTTGCACAAGATTTCAATAGTGGTGCATTGTATTTGAATGCATTGACAAAATTCTATTGTCATTTAATACAAGTCTAATTCAGTTTTGCCTCTGTGATATTTAATCGGTTTTAAGTGTTTTGAAATAGCCTTTCTTTTAAATGGATGATGATATGTTGTAGTTTATGTAAATATATATGTAAATATATGTGTAAATATATATATATATATATATATATATATATATATATATATATATATATATATATATATATATATATATATATATATATATATATATATACTTATAATGTGCATGTACTAATAATATGCCATTTGTAAGTACATGCATGTGATAAACTGCACTCTCTTCACTAGATGGTGCTAGTGATCAGAAGTTTCAAATTGTTCCTGACTAAAGTGCTATTTAAAAACAGCCATTTATTCTAGACTAAATGAATTTTCTCGTGGTGCCATTAGCCAGTCAACACTGTCATGAATGTGGATTTATGCTTCAGTTGAGCTTAAAAGCAATTGTCTGGAATTGAGCCATGAACAAAGGTAGCAGATTTTCATGTTGTATGCTTCTAGTGTGTCTCGGTATTTTTTTTTTTTCTTTTTTTTTTTTTCAGGCAGTCAGATGTAGTTGTAGCTCATCCATGTATTCCATGCATGTAGAAGTTTACATATATCATATAATTGCATAAATCATAGGGCACCATTTGTCACCATACGCTATAACTTTGATATAGCAAGAAAAAAATAGCCTCTGCATTGTAAACAGTTTTATGTTTATTTACTCACTTTTCATAAGATTTCTGATGTTTTATAAAGTGTGTATCCAGCATGTTTTTGCTTGTAGTACAGTATATCTACGACATTAGTACAGGCATATTTCTCAAATAAAGCAGTCACCGTCAGCTCATTTTACACATCCATGGTGGCAAATTCCATCCCAATTATGGGGCACAACATTGCAATACACACCTTTTGCATAGTAACCCTTTCCTGGTTATACAATTTTTTTGGTGGTGCTTTGCTTTTCCAAAGTTTACAAAATACATGTAATCTTTTTAGGTATTCTCATTTGCTACTTGTCTGGCTATCAATAGACCAAGCTCAATTTAAATTTAAATCACCAGCAGATAAGGCTGGGTTTACCCAGTATAATTAGTTACATTCAGCAACTTCTTAAAAAAACATTTTTTTAATCACCATATACCATACCTTTAATACAGCAAGAAAAAAAAAAACTTCTGCATTATAAACAATTGTTTATTTAAACACTTTTCATAAGATTTCTGCTATATCTTATCAGGTGTATAAAAACAATTCTGGTGCTTTGAATTTTGGATTTTTCAAGATTTCATAATACATGTCATCTTTTTATTAGCTACATAATTCAGCAACTTAAAAAAAAAAAGATAATATTAGAAAAAATACCCGACATCCACCTTTAGACATTAATTGCACTTGCCTTTTTTAATGTATTTTTTAAACCTTTTTTATCTTTTGGTTTTTTGAATTTGGTAAATGATCTCTCATGTAATGTGTAAGTGCCGTTTTTGTCTGGGTAAGTTGATTCGGATCTCTGTTCAGTCATACTGGACATGCATTGAAGTGAAGATGTAGATAAACGATACTATCTGGATAAGAAAACTCATGTTAATGCCGGGTGAAATGCAGGCCAAAATGTCTTTCTTAACGTGACAGAAACCTAATCTATTTTACTATAAAGTATAACGAATGCAAAGTACTGTATGTGGAATTTGATAATAATCACTGTAATCTCATTTCCATGTGTTTTTGGCTGCTGTTACTATCCTCAGTGGTAACAAGCCCTCCACCCATTCATTGGGAGATTCCATCATTCTCCTCCATAAAGCCACCTCCTCTGCTGTAGAGTCCATCCAGTCCACCTGTACTCCATAACTCCTGCCTGTACAACGAGATTGACTTAATAAACACACATGCATATATGTATGTTTATATACGTATTTGTGTTAATATGTATTTTATATGTTTATGTTTCTAGATCTCAGAACACACAAATATCCCAAAACTGGACCTCACCTGTGCCCAGGCCGAGTCTCAGGCCTCCAAGCGAGTGATTGGCCAGACGGTCCCGGTCCCAAACAGTAAGCTCCACACAAGCCTCTTTTAGGTCCTCTGCCCTGAAGCCGTCATACACCATAGTGTGATTAAACATGGGGTTGGTTGTTCTCTTCAGCACTCGAGTCTTCTGACGGCTCTTTTTGCTGGTGTCGGGGAGTACAAAGCTGTGCAAACAATTCAGCAATGATTACTTAGTGGTAATATAATAATAAATTATCAGTTTTATTCATAAAGCGCCTTTCCCAAGCTCAAGGTCGCTATACAAGGAGATAAAACAAACACAGCATCAAAAATACAGTGGCAAAAAAAGTATGTCAAACCCCTTGAATTTGTGAAAATATGAATAATGTAAACAAAAATATCCAATTGAGGACAATTGAGGGACTCAAACACAACCAGAGGTGGACAAAGTACACAACTCTATTACTTGAGTAAAAGTAAAAGTACTACTGGTCAAATATTACTCCGTTACAAGTGAAAGTTGTAAAAATAGATTTTTACTCAAGTAAAAGTACAGAAGTATTTGTTTTCAAAAGTACTTAAGTATCAAAGTAAATTTCCTTTTTTATGCCAATGCATTATTTTATTATTGTTGTATAAATGCACACTGTCATCATGGTTTAAGCCATTCAGTGATGCTCCATCTGACAAACTAGCATATGACTAACTTAAACTCATTTAAATACTTGTATAAAAGTTACAAAGCTCTTTACAAAGCTGCTGTCACTTTAAGGCCGAATGCACGGATCCAATACACTGATACACATCTGATATTCTCCCAACTTTCCTCTTCTCTTTCTCCCAGATGTCTATAGTGTTAATATTTTATAAGACATGCACCAAGTGTATGCCAACTAAACTAATCTTGATTTTTTTTTAAACTGAAACATACTTTCAAAGTATGGCAATGGGTGCACACACTGTGCCTAAGAACCGTCTTCTTCCATTTTGCTATGAACTGATCAGTGTTCAAAACAATTTGGGAAAATGTATATGACTATAAGAGTGATTCCTGATAGACTGTCTGAAACAACAACACCAAAAAAACTTTTAAAGATGGAAAAAATCATCCACCGACTTTCAGCGCTGCTGCAGAAACGACTTTCGACCTTGATGGAAATGTAGTGGAGTAAAAAGTACGATATTTGTCTTTCAAATGTAGTGAAGTAAAAGTAAAAGTATCCAGAAAAAATAATACTCCAGTAAAGTACAGATACTCAAAAAGTGTACTTAAGTCCAGTACTCAAGTAAATGTACTTAGTTACTGTCCACCTCTGAACACAACTATTAAAAAAGGTTCAAACATTTACTAATCCGGAAAACAGTTTTTCTTCCGGAAAACAGTTTCTTCAGTTGCTTCTTAAGGATAGAACTAAATAAACAAAATATATATACTTAAACAAAATAAGAAAAAGTTTGAACATCATCCTGTTCAAAAGTTTTCTGCTGGAAAGGGTTCAAATATGCAAAAGATGCTTGAAAACTGAAGATGTTGGGCAGTTTAACTGCTCAGGACAAACAAGGGACTGACCTGAAGAACAACCATCACAAGACAAAAAACAGCCGTAGATTATCCAGGGAACGACACAAGGGTAGAAGAAGTATATGAAGAATCACAAGTTATATAAACTTGTGAATGGGGTCTTTTTTAAATGGCAGTACACTAAACAGAGAAGGGTTGGAAATACTGTAAGAAAAGATATGTTTTAGTTAAGATTTGAATGAGGATATAGTAGCAGTGTCATGAAGAGTTAGCGGAAGAGAATGTAGAGTTTCAGAGGCACGGCACTGAATGATCTACCACCCATTGATGAAAGACGGAAACTAGGTACAGTAAGCAGTTTTGAAGTCCATGAAGACATTTTTAAAGTTAACAAGAACATTTTTATATCAAATGTGTTTAGACTGCAGACATAAACAGGTAACCAATGTAGATTGTAGAGCAAAGGTAGCCTGACAAGCCAGACCCACATCAAGATGTTTGGTCTGGAAACTCACCATAGACAGGGCTCAATCCGAGGGGCGGGATAAACGGTTGTCTTTCAAACTCCCTCTGCACGCGATAGGATAGCGCTACAACCAACCAGAGCAACGACGGTGAAGGGGAGATCGCTGACTGATTAAACATTCGCCGTATCCGGTCGGCTAAGCTCCGAACACATCTTCCCTTTTTAAGAATGACTTCAGTGCCGCTCTTTGTTCTTTTCTCAGAGGAAAGCTTAACTCCAAGTCTTCCGGAGGCGCGGGCAGAGCTGATTCGAAAGACCGCCGCAGTTCGCCAGTTTCTGTGTTACTAGAAGCACGCAAACGCAACTCGGTCGTCGTCATTATGGCCCCGCCCGCCGACTCTTTAGCCTACCTACACGATGTGATTGGGCCGTCCAGATTCTGAGGAATACAGCTCAGATAGGAATTGAGAGTTGCTAGACCACACTTGCGGGCAAATTAAATTTGCTGCCGCTAGGGTGCGTCTAGATTTCTAGGCTAGAGCAAAGGGGTAATGTGATGAGATTTCTTGACTTTGGCAAATTTATGACTAGTGATTGTTCTAGTGGGCAGGCCAATAAGAAGTCAGCTACAGTAGTCGAGACGAGAGGTTATTAAAACATTGACTAGAGTTTTGGAGTCTTTAGTGCTGAGCTCACAGTAGGGCAGTATTGCGAAGGAGTGCAGTCTTGGTAATAAAACTTATATAAGATTGAAATGTAAGCGATGAATCAAAAGTTACACCTAGATTTTTAATAGTATGAGATCTTAATGTGTAGCCCCATCAATAACCAGAGTTTAATGTCAGCAAGTACAGGTGTGGCGAGGTGAACGAGCGAGAGACATGGGAGGAGCGAGCAAGACCAGGGACGTGATTGCGAAAGCGACACCGGTCTCGAGTCCTCTCATGAGGGAGCTCGGAGGCATAAAAGGACGAGCGACACCAGTCAAGGACGAGAGATAACCAGTCCTGGTCTCGCTCACTCCTCCCATGTCTCTCGCTAGTTCACCTCACCACAACAGGTATTCAATAAATCCTGAGGAAGAGCTGATATGTAAATGTGCAAGTCATCAGCATAACAATGACTAAGAGGTAGCAAATAAATATTGAACAGAAGTGGTCCAAGAACAAAGCCTTGAGGGACACCCTGAGAGAGAGAATGTATGGACAGTATTAAAAATTGTCTTTCAGGGAGTTCAGGGGAGTATGATATAATCCAAGATAAAGCACTACCCGTGATACCGATAGCTAATGATGAGAACAGTAAGACAACCAGAACCAGCAGACATTAGGAGGTCATTAGTCATTTTTACTAATGCTGTTTCAGTGCTGTGGCCTGATCGAAAACCAGATTAAAAGGGTTCAAGAAGATTGTTAGCAAGATTGATAGAGATGAGCTTGTAGCTGAGATGCTACGGCTATTTCAGGCAGTTTAGAAACGAAAGGAAGATTAGATATAGGTCTGAAATTATTCATAATTGTTTTGTAAGATGTTTTTTTAAATGATTAAAAATCACAATAATACAAAGCAATCAAAATACCATTTTACATATGGGTCAATAGTTGGACTTCTGATAATAGGAAGATTCTTGCAGTCTTTGACCCAGATATGGACTTCACCAGAGCCAGGAATGTTCTTTGCTGGATTAAAAAAAAACACTCACACAGATCAATTGACTATTCTGTGACATTTGACTTTATCAGTCTTTCTGTGTATAAGCTGTATGTATGTGGATTGTATTGTAATTAGTAAATGATTGTAAAGAGTGGAGGCTTACAGTGAGAGATCTGAGGCAGGAAGCGTATGGCCAGTCTCATCTGTCCTCTTAAGTCAGATGGCTGGAGGCTGTTTGTGGTCTGTGAGAAGAGATTCTGGAATCAAGAGAGATCATATAGTTGTATTTTTCTTTTCTATTAAGTATTTTAACTTGAAGTTAAACTTATATTTAACTTGTAATGATTTGCATCAAAACAGAAATGGACAGATTCATACTGTACCCTTGGTTTAAGAGGCAAAAGCTTCCTCTCTGTGTCGTTAAAATCCCATGAGGAGAGGTCAAGCTCTATCTCACCCAGGAAGCTGTTACGACCAAATGTGTCATTGTGCCATGCTGAAAGGTTGAGAACCTGGCACATCAAGTACTCCATTCGGACTCTGTACTGTATGCATCAAATAATAAAAATGAACAAAGATTATAAGGCATTTGGTTTGATGCATATAGGGGAGACCGGGTTAGTTAGCAATAGTTGTCGCTTATTACTCCAGTGAATATGTCATGTTAGGGTTATTTTTCAACAAAATTTTTGTGTAGACACATGAGCCGTGTTTCCACGACAGAAACTGTTCCCAGGAACTAGGGACTTTGGGGAGGTACTCAGCATGTTTCAACCACAGGGTCTAAATGAGTTTCCGGGTAAAAATGTCCACCTCAGAAAATACCTGCTCGCGAGGTAGTACTTTTTCAACATTCGGGAACTTTCGGGGGTGGGACTTGAGCATGTTGATTGGTTGACTCCACGCAGCATTTTATTTTAACCACAATTTTTTTAAAGTCCCACTCAATAATCGAGTTTTAAAAATACGACCGATGGACCAACAAAGAGGCTAATGCTCTATTAAGCAAAATTAAGGACAAATCCAGTAGGAACTGGAAATTCTCACGCAGTCCCACGTCACTAATTTGGACTAATTCGCCTTATTTTCTCTGTACTTTAGACTGAGATGGAAAAGCAGACAACAACAGGTCTGGAGGAAAAAAAAGTTTCTGGTACAAATTGTCCTAGGTCATTTTGATGGAAATTCGGCTATATATTAAAGTCTTGAAACCTAAAATGTCACCGTTATAGCACAGGGAAAAAAGTAAAGTGAACACCCAATAGCCGGACACGTTGCCACACTATATGAGGTACGTTGTTGCAAATAAACCGGCCATTAAACAACCTATCATAGACATTTTAACAGTAAAACAATTATGAAACATTACGCAATTCATGAAACTGCAACAGTGTGAAATGTGATGTGCAAATAAATCAAACCATTTACTTGATCATCAAATATAGTAATTATTAAATGTGTGAAACATTAGCTTACTCCAATAAAAATGCAACCACTGGGCCCTTACTTATTCTGTGAGTGATTTCCTTACCCTTAGAATCTCATTGTATGTAGGATTCAGGGTTTTCTTCTTCACAGCGGTTTTTCTTTTTCCCAAATTGGCAGAATCAGGTATGAGGTAACTCTTGACATACCTAGAAAAAAGCACAAGTTGTCTATGGAGAAAATATCTATTAAGAGGAGAAAGGGGTGGGTGTACCTAAGAGTATGATCTTACGGGTCAGATCGATTCCTCTTCGTGTCCACCGCTGCCAGATTCTGGCACTGAACAACAAAGATATGGAACTCCCGCAACTTGTGCACATAGTTTAGTGAAAACTGGATGCTCCCTTGAACGTCAACACTGCCGTAGTCACTATTGTACACGCTTGCAACACTGCCGCTTACCTGAGGGTAATGGAAGTACAATATTGAATAATTTCCAGCCAGTACGATGTGCTTAATGTCTATTTAAATTCTATGTAAATGTTCAGGTTTTATTGTGAATAATTTATTTATCATTGTACACAAGCAAAGTTATGCTTATATTCCTAAAGATAAAATATATTCTGAGAAATTACATTCCAGGATAAAATAAAGCCTCACGTTACTTTTTTCCTCATTGAATATCCTTTTTCATTCAGATTACATTGGATTCTGTCAGATTATGGAAGTAAACTTGGCTATGAATGTTGCTTCATGATTTATATCTGAGGCAAGTGGGATAATTCACTTGAGTGCATTTGCATATAGATATGGAGTATACTACTGTATGGTATCTTATAGTATATGCAAGAACGTGGTAAAATAGTTTAGCAGGGATGCACAATATATGGCCACCATATCGATATCGCCAATGTAATATGTACATTTTTAATATAAACATACAGATGAAAGAGAAGTGGAGCCAGAGTAGTTGCTGAGGTTAGTGAATTGTCTGTTATTCCATTGTGGTACGCTGCTGCGGGAACTGCTCTCTGAGTCGCTCTCTCCTTCGTCACTCTAAAAAAGACAAGAGATCAGCAGACATTTTGAGCACCACACAATTTTTGTGACCTGGCCTTTTGTCTTAGATAAAAAGGACAAATGAACCAACTTCGTTTTGTAGGAATGAGGGCACTGATTTGCTGAGTTTCTTCAGGTGCTCTGGGTCTGAGGTCGCGAAGGACGTCTGGCCAACTGAGACTTAAACAAGACAGCAGAAGAAAGCAAATAAATAAGCAAATATGTGAGATCAGTGTCTTAAAATATAAATACTGAATATAAAACATATGAGAAGTTAAGTTTGAGACTTGCCATCATAGTTGTCCTGCATGTAGTCGTTTGTTTGTTTGAATTTTTGGTCTTGTCCTTGGAGAAGAGATTACAATGACAATGTAGAACAGATTCTGTTATCACTTTAACTCTCCATTTAGAGCCAAACAATAAGGGGTTTTACTCTGGAAGAAGCATTGTGCTACTGTGCTGATAAGAGCTAAATATGGATTTGGAAATTTAGCTAAAAAAACAATGATAGGCAATATATAAATTCTAGCCTATTCTTTTACAGTTTAAATTGTATGACATGACAGAGGATTGATGCTCACTAGGAAGAGTGGTGATGTCTTCCATGCTCCTATGGTACACAGGTCTAGATGAAGCTTGTCTCAAAGCTTTCAGAACTGGATTCTCGTTTTCACCTGCAAGATTTAACAGTGGAAGTTTGATCATATAAAGGTATACTTAATTCAACAAGCAAGAAGAATGTGTTCATGAGAGAACCTGTGTTTCCGGTTCTTGTGCTATTGTGTAATGTGAGCACTTAAATCTGTTTGATATAACACTTGAAAGAAAAGCTATGAAAAAATCGTATACAACACCGAGGTAAATACATTTAATTCATTAGATTATAGATTATCTTTCATGAACGCACATACATGTTTCTTTCTTATGGTTAGGTACCTTTTTCCGAATCACCCTAAGTATTAAACTATTATTAATTTTCTAAGCAATCAGGTTTATGATTTACACCTGGCAGCTTGTTCCTGTAGCTTAAACAATAGAGCATGGCAACACCAAGGCTATGTTCAAATTTCAAAGGAATGCATGAATTGACAAGTATATAAATGTAAAATCTGTTTAAAAAAATTATATTTATGCATTTGACAGACACTTTTATCTCACATTATATTACAAGTGTATGTGAAAGGGAGTCTTTGGTTAAAAAAGTACAGTGTGATGAGAGAAAAAGCTAAAAAAAACTCACTGTTTAAAATCCCCTTAGTGGCATTTCTATCAGTTTGTGTAGTTGAGTGGCGGCCCAGGCTCCCTCTCCTGGTTTGGAGGTCAGGGGAACCCTGTACTGGAGTACTGGTTTTCACTGGGGAACACTTACAGCTGCAGTTTGTGTCTGGAGATGACGTGAATGAAGTGCAGATGAAATTGTCAACCTGCTCTGTAACTGGAGGTGGAGTGTAAATACTTCTGTCTTCTGTAATTCCAAGGTAATGTTGGTAGTCGCGTGGAATAAAAGCTCTAGCAAGAGGTTGAGAGTCAGAATCCTCTGAGGTTCGTGATGGTCTTCTCTGAGTATTTTTGTCTCTGTCTCTCCAAGAGATTTCTGGGGATGTTTTTGGCATGGTATAGCTAGCTTCTTGTGTTTTCCTGGACTGTGTAATGCTAGCCTCTGGTGTCTTCTTGACCTGTTGCATATTGGGACCCTGAGACTTCTTAGCCTGAAGATGTGAGTCCTCTGTTTGATCCTCAAACTCAGTGTTCACTGAAAACATGCTGGTGGCACGTCTCATGGCATTTGCTTTTCCATTTAGACTGCCTTTGCTGCTTCTTCTACCCTGCTGAGGTCGTGACTCTTGACCAGCCTGAGGTTTAGGTACCATTGTGGCTTTTGAAGCATTCTGAGAGCCTTTCTGTGCCTGAAGAGAATAGGAAACTCCATGGGATATTGCTTCAAATGGGACCACATTCGACTGATCGTTTTTTGATCCAGATTCTTGTCTTGACATAATCCTCTTTTTTGTAGGAGACTGGAATGCTCTAGTTTTGGCTGGTGAGGATGTTTTACCATTCTGGCTCTCATTACCAAAGTCTTTCACATTGGCTCTCTCATTTGGACTTTGTGGACTTCTGGATCTCTGAATTCCACTTTCAAGGACCGGTGACCTTTGTCCAGGTTTTGTAGGGGATCTTCCCCAGAAGTCACGAAGGTTTTTAAACTGTGAAGTGCTCATACCATCCATCACAACTGGCTTATCCTTCCGTAGAGTCTGCACAGCGAAATTGGGAGACAATCTCCCTTTGGCTGAAGTACTGTCCTCCTCATCATCATCATCATCATACTCTGTACCTATTGTTCTAAGATCAAACTCAGACTTTGTAAATCTTTGGTTCAATCGAGGAGTAGTAGTCGATCTGATTTGAGCTGCTGCTGATGTTTTGGATTCTTTCTCCCAGAAGGACTTGAGTTGCTTGATCCTCTCTGCCATGTTCTCTTGCTGGGAATTCTGCTTAACAAAAGGCACTTGATTTGTTCTTGGTGCAGTTCTTGAATTTGCCTCTAATTCTTTTGGAGAGGTATGATCTGCATCACTACTGTGTGTGCTAACGGTGCCTCCCATGCTATCACCATTTTGACCCGCTAGCAAGGATCCACTGTCAAGTGATGGTGAAGATGATTTTAAAGGTGGAAGAGTAGCTACTTTATCTAAGTGAGTGCTTGCAAATATTTGGTCATTCTTCTGATTAGCATATATCAGTGGTGTTTTTGATTCATCTGTAGCAGTGGGTACTTGAGGTTTATAGATGGTGTTAGCACTGCTTACAAGCTCAAGGTCTGAATCTTCCACAACTGTCTCTTTTTTCTGATGTCCTGGAAATGTTAATTTCAAGCTCTGTTCTTCTGATCTTCTCTGTGGGTCCTCTACACATTCAGTCGGATTACTGCCAACATCACTAGGGATACATTTTTCTGGCACACTAGATTTGCTGATCAAAATCTTTGGACCAATGTTTTCTTTCTCCCAGAATGATCTCAAATTGGCAATTTTTGGTCGCTGGTTCTCTTCAGCACTTAGTCTTCCTTTTGGCTGATGCTGAGTCTGCTTGATGTCAGTGTTTTCCAGTTTGACTTTGCTCACTTCCTCTCTTTTGATAAAATCTTCTGTTTTGTTCTCATTTTGACTGACTTTCCCACCTACAGAAATATTCACCTCTGGGATCTTTGGAGGGACAGTAAGAGCAGAGTCAATAGAAGGCTTCCTGATGAGAGGTTCTTTATGAGAGACATATTCAGATCTTCGTTCTTTTGGAATATTCTGGGTAGGCTCATCAACACTCTGTTCCTTTCCCCAATCAGTCTGTCGTTGAAATATAATTTCGACTTCTGATGGAACCTCTTCACTCTGCTGTGGTATGATCAAGTACACATTATCCCTAGGTTTGGATCTCTGATCAACCTCATCTTCAAAGTCTAGGTCATCGATCTTGGTGTCCTCCTCCATGTCCCCATGGACACTGCTCTCTATATCAAGCCTATCACTGCTGTCTGAGCTCCTGCTAAACCACTCAAGAACTTTGGCAATGGAATCTCCTTGTTCATCAGTAGGCGTCGAAATGTGTTCATCTGTCATGACCTCTAGTTTAGCATTTTCCTGTTTTGAATTATTAGTATTTTGTTTTATGTTCAGGACAAGAGGGTTGCTGTTAGTCTCATATTCAGAATAGGTATCTGTCTTATTGAATGTATCTGTTATGTTGAGGGAACTGGGAAATTGTTGACCTGTAAGACAAACAGTAAAAGCAGAATCTAGGCATTTGACATTTCAAGCAAGGTTATTCAAAACTATTATAATTTAATTTTCATCTAAATGTAAGAGTATTTCACCCAAATATGAAAATATGTATTTACTAACTTTCATGTCATTTCAAACCAGTATGACTTTCTGTCTTCTGAAGAACACAACAGAGGAAATTTAAGAAATTAAGTTGGGTGTGTTTTTCATAAATTGGGGTCAGAATAATTGGCACTCCTGGTAAATATGATCAAAGATGGCTAATATATATTGATGTAAAACAATTGATAGTGGGGGATAAATCACATTATGAAATAAATGCTCTTCTCCAAAACACGTTGGCTATAATTATTCACACCCTTTTATAAAATACTTTTTGCAGTCTCCTTTCGCCAAGAGTTTTCTTCTATAATGTCTGATGAGTTTAGAGACAAGTGATCAGCGACCATTCCTTCATACAGAATCTCTCCAGATCTTTTAGATTAACAGCTCTTCTCTTCAGTTCATCCCTCTTATTTTCTACAGGGTTCAGGTCAGGGAAATGGGACGACCATGGCAGAAGCTTAATTTTGTGCTTAGCCATCTTTGATCATATTTACCAGGGGTGCCAATAATTCTAACCACAGCTGTAGGTGGTATAGTATCTTGTACGCTGGGGTATGTTGAAGCAGCAGAAGTAGGTGAGCATTCCCACCACCTACTGGACTGGAGTATGAAAAGCTTGATGAATGTATACAACTGCTTGAATATCAGGTTGTTTTTCACCAAAACTTATTAGCACACTTGGAAAATGATTGGTGAGCAAAGTGTATATTGTGCTGACATATTTGGTTGCTTTATTAAGCATTTAAGTGAGAACTGATTTTCTTTAGTTTATCTCCTTTGTGTTCTGCAGAAGTAAGTCTGAAATGAAGTTTGAAATGAAGATAAGTAAATTACATAATTCTCATTTTTTGGCAAACTACTCCTTTAACAATTCTGGGGGAAAAAATAATTATGGATCATACCAATAGCAGTTTTCCTTATATTTTCTTCAGTTCTTATTGCTTCCAATTTTGTAAACTGAGCCATTTGATTTTCCACATTCTCAGATTTGTGCTGTGTAGGTTGAGGGACAGTGATCTCATCCAGTGGCTTTTTAGACTGATCAGTCAATGCAAACACTGCATTCTCACGAGGGAGAGAAATAAAACGGTTTTGGCCCTCTAATTCCATACTGGGTGACTGAGGAAGGCCACTATTTGTTTCTCTTCTTTGTTTTAGAGGTTCTTCTACTTTCTTGCTATCATCTGCTCTTGTGATAGATTTCAGACTTAGACGTGGTTGTATCTTTGGCTTCTCTTGTAAGACGAGCGGAGAGTTTATCAGTTGCGATGAGGCTCTCACTGGTAAACGTGACTTTGGCAACTTCAGTGGTGAAGAGGAGCTAAATGGATCTTTGTCTTGAATTTTGCTATTGGATTCCTCTGTACTTTCCAGAGAAAATCTAGATTCTTCAGGATCCTTTTCTTGACTGCTTTTTTTGTAAACATAGCTTAGTGATACAACTGGTTGGCGCAGATGGCTCTTGAGAGTGGGCTCATTTGAGCTGTGTTTGAGGATACTTCTTGGTGGTGGAGACCTGATACCTGAGCTTGCTGCGGTGGACACACGCTGGCTGGGTATGCTCTGGGTGGACACAGAGCTGGTGCTGTCTGAGATAGAGCTCTGGGGTTTGTTGATTTTCGTTCTCTTCTTTGGCACAGGCTTTTGACCAGGAGGTCCGTTTTGTATGATGTTAGAGACCTCACTATTAACTTCACTGTTACTTGCTTCCTGATGTTTTACTGCAAATGTGAGACTTGTAAGCAAGGGAGAACACAACGCATTACAAGTTTCTTAAAACTTCTGAGTAGAAATGAACATTATACAACAAGTTGTCACATCAACCTTGTGAATCAGAGCCCCTGTCTATTGATTTCCTGAGTCCAGGTCCTGAAGTAAAGTGGATATCAGTCTCCCCAAAATCAAGCTCTACTGGAACACTGTTGAATGGGTTGTGTCTTGGCTGAAACCAGGTAAAAAGGCAAAGTTAACTATGAAGAATTACATTGATTATTGATGTCATATTGATGTATTTGTCATTTAACATTAACTTTCACCCAAAATTCACACACTAGATTTAGGCCCTATGATTTACGCAATGTGTAAAACCCAGACGGAATCGCAGAATCTAATTTTCTAAACAGTTCTTCACAGCAACCTGTCAAAATAAAAGTTTGGTTTAATTTGAATAAATTGTAACAGAAATATATTACTGTTGTACAGTAGAATGTCTCAATACTACCACTAATATTAATGATACATTATTATTAAAACTTAATTTTTTTAATAAAACTTTGTTTAATTTCATATGATTAAAAGTTGAAAAAAATATGTTTATGCTTTGATTTGATTGACAGAAAATTTTAAATACACAGAATTTCTGAAATAAATAAAAAACATTTCTTATAAATAAAAAATTGTCTAATTAATAGACATGTTTTTGATTATTAAAATTTTATTTGGTTTAAAAAAACTTTTTTGGGGGGGGGGGGGCCTCTAATAATATAATTTTTGTTAAACTTTTAATAAATTGTTGTTCAAAGGTTTCAAGATTTCAATTAATTAGACTTGCATTTTGATTACAAAAATGTTATTTAACCATTAAATGGAGTCCAAAAAATAATAATTATGGAGAAAAAGAAAAAAAAAAGGAATCCAGAAAAATTAACGGAATTGAGGAAACAATTAAAGTGTTTTTATAGGGCCCTATAGATAGACTTGGCTGAATCCGAAATCGCCCCTTTTACCCTCAAAAAGGGCATTATTTGAGGGGATAGCCATTTGTAGTGGTGTACAAAATCACAGTGGACGTTATTCAGTGCACTCACTCTATCCCCCAATGCACCGCAAAAATTAGTGTCCAGCCGATGTACACACAGTGGCAGTCTGAATTCACGCACTCGTTTTCATACGGTCCTTCAAGTGAACTATATTAGTGGACTAACATAGGGGATAGTGAATGAGTGTTTAAGGTTAAGTCATATCCTACATTTTTGTGAAGTCATTTAAAAAAAAATGTTTTTCCTGTTAGTGAAAGTGCCAAACTAGTTTCCTGAAAGCATCATTTTTCAGCCTCTCTCTGAATACATGTTTTACCTCTATGCCTAACACCCCATTACATACGACATGAGAAACAGAATCTCATAAGCTGCAGGTCTGCTCTAGAGTCCAGTCCATCCAGAGGATGTTTTGAAATTGTAATTCCTTATGATATGATTCCTTTAAGGATAGACAGTAATGGTGAGGGCAGATGATAATGATATGTTTGTATATTTCTATGAGCACTTACATACCTTGGATGGTGATCTCATGCCTATGTTTAGGTTTTCTTGTTGGACCTCTAGTGTTTCACCATTTTCCCTAATTTTAAAACAAATAGTAACATGTTAATTTAATGTTACAAGATATCCAGCTGATTTGAACTCAAGATCTTCCAGACATCCTGTAATGACCAGGATCAATTAAACCTTTTAAGGCAGAGCATTAAAAGTACAGTGAGCAAACTCCTCTGTTGATCCTTGTCGAGTCATAAAGATATTGAAATCATGAGGTATCCACACCTGTAAAGCACACAAGCTCTTGGGAGGGTTGGAGGTTGCACACACAGCCTAAACCAAAGGGTTATGTTAAGAGTGAGCAGATATTACCCCTGTTGTTCTGGATAAGTTGATTATTATCAAGCTAATACTAGGTAAAATGGACCATATGTCGCAGTGTAGGATTATGCCCGTAGGATTATGCCCGCAGCATCAGGTACAACTTGTGTACATTTGTACATGAATATTTCGCATTACCTCTCTTTTAGCTGCTCTGAGGACTCAGTAGATTGTGTTTTTTTAGGTGACGTCATGATGCCATCACTATCCTTTCTGCTTATGCTTCTGGATCTGCCACCCCATGACTTGGTTATATACTCTATATAAAAGGATAGTGAGATTTTCACTGATAGTGTTTATAACGCTCACTAACAAAGAGTTGCATGTGTGGACTGTAGGTGTTTTAGACTCACCAACAACTGATGGTTTCCTTTGCTTCATTGATGCCATAATGATGTCAGAGCCATGAATCCTGTCCTGGTGTCGCTGTGACTTCACCTCGTAGAACCATTCTCCTGAAAAATACTTGCGTCTGTCTTCCTCTGGGACGGCTTTCTGCAGCTGTCTGGAATCAGATGAGCGAAAAAATCATACTTTTTACTGGAAAAAGAAACAAGTGCAGTTCCCAACAACATGCATCTTCAATACTGTGTGCTGCATCCCAATTTGCCTACTTGTACTACGCCCTCAAAATATGCACTCTTTTTGTGAAAATAGTAGACAATCTTTGGGACATATTATCACGTCTTACAATTGCATCTCTTTGCTGTCTGTCGCACCCTGACACGCATCCTGTCACCGTAAACTGGCCTGTCAATCATCTTGTCACAGTTAAAATCCTCCACATTTAATTGAATTTCCTACCGTATCAGAGATAAATGCAGTAGGATGTCGGGGATCAACTCCTCTAATATTAATGTATAATGATGCAATTTAAAAGTAAATGGCTTAACAGATCTTTATTAAAGTTCATGTTGTTATTGCAGATTAAATGTAACAAAAAAAAATTATGAGGTAAAACAGATTATTAGTAGCCTTTATCTAAACCTCTCACAGTCAGTTGCACATTTCCGCCATGTTGTGTCGTTTTTTAACACTTTTTACTCGTGTTTGTAGTTCTGAACCAAATCCTCCTCCAAAGCGCAGTGGGTTGTGAGCAATATTAGCCTTTATAGTGTGCACGGATCCACACTTCGATAATCTACCAGAAATGGTAGACCATCCGGGGACTTTTGACATACTCTTCTCAACATAATATGCTTCGGGAGACTTATTCTAATCCCATTTAGGATGGATATGGACATTGGGACTCATAGTCTGTCTCACGGACAGGACAACACGGCCCTTTGGACAAATACCATACATTCCATAGGGCGCAAATTAGTTTACTTCATCAGCAATCAAGGGAAGAAAACACTGCAATAATCACATTTTATGTTGTTTGCTCACAAAATGTTAAATTCTTTTTATGTACAAATTTGTCAGCCAGTCGCGAGCTTCACAATGTCGCTACATCATTGCTTTATTACTTTATTAGGTTACACAACTTTCCTGAATTAGAGGCTCCTAAATCAATAACATTCATATGACCAAAGAGTGTGGACAAACTACTCCATCATCGGCTTATACGGTACACTGTCTTCAATACTGACTCTATTTGTTTTGCAAATCCCAAATCTCTCATAATGGTTGCTTCTTAGGTACTATCAAAGTTTCCAGAAGTTGTATCCTGTTAAATGAATCAAACACTAATGATTTAGTTTAGTTTAGTTTTTTGTTTTTAAAGAAAAGCAACACAAGAGATTGAGAGTAATAATTATACCGTGACTTGTTTGAGAGCTGGTTACTGTTAAATGCTACAAATACATATAATTACGTAAAACAACCTTAAAAGAGACATTGTGAGCATTTGCAGTGATTCAAAATGGTTTGATTAAAATCATGTGTTTGGAAACAACACATCTTCGCTTTTGAAGGAGTGGAAACTATGTTGGTCATGTGAAAAAGGCCAAGACAATTATTCCACAAGGGTAGACTTAATCCTTTTATACAAGGTTGAGTAAGGTTGAGACTGAACACAGGGAAATCACCCAGACATAGCCAGATTCTGCATTCTTCCTTTCATGTAGACTTCCAGTCTCCATTTAAAGCGTTAAACATGAGAACAAATTATTTGCTTGTGCAGTGGCATTCATGTGGGTGGCGTACATCTCACTGTTTGTCTTTGGATCAATGCCTTGTTTTTTCATATTGTATTTTGATGTATTTAATTTATTATGTGTAAAATGACAATTATGTGCATTTGTGTAGTTTACAAGTAATACCAATGTTTTACATATATTTAATCTGCATTTATTTGGTCAAATATACAGTAAAAAAAACAGTAATATTATTATCAGGGCTCGAATATAAGGGCATTATAAACATCGCTCGGGAGTCGTGACAGATTCAACTGTCACTTGCCCGATCAGGCCAGTGCTGCATTATGGAAGTTTATCATTTGCACGTTGTTTTTAAGCCTTGCCAATTTAAATGTTACAATTTAAAAGACACGAACGAGAACTGAATTCAGTAATGTGAGAAGTTATGTGTGCAAACCCATTCGAAGCGTGTGGCCAGACAGCGTACGAAAGCTGAATTTAGCTCTCTTTCACGTCTTCTTGCACTTGAAAAGACACATTCACACAAAATTACATCTGCGAGTAAAGTGTCCTCATATCCTGATATTAATCACTATGTTAAGCGGCCTAAATGTATTTTTATAAATATATATATTGTCTGTGGAAGGCGCATATCTTTTCATTCATTGATGATAGCATGTGTTCTCTTTCTTTCAATGTGTGTTTGCATACCACTGCGCAGCCTGTTCACGCAGACGTCAAACATCATCGGCGCGTTCACGTACACTGTGCAGACAAAACAAGAATGGCAGGCAAACAGTTGTGTATGGTTGTTATTGTAGTACTTTTACTCACTGTACTGTAAAGGTTTCTCATTGTTGAATGTTGCATGATGTAATTTAATAACGTTGTCTCTGGTCATTTCGCTTCTGGTCTTTACACGGTCTTATGTGTTTTGGAGGAGGCATGGCTTTGGATGCCGATTTTCATGTGAGGGACGGATTGTATGCTTTCAATGCTAGCAGGCTAAAGTTTGCATTTTCCAGATCACCTATTGTACCTTTAATCTATATTTTTTAATTGATACAGTGAGGACTATGCAGTGCTATTTTACATTTGAGTATTCATTATCTCTATCTGAAAACTACTGTTAGACCTACTTGACAAACATGAAGAGCATCGTTTATTTTATTTGTATGTTTGTACAATTGTATTTGTGCTATTACTCTTAAAGTTTAAAGTGGTGGTTGATTATGATGATTTCTCTTTTTTAACTTTAGTTAGTGTGCGATGTTGCTGTTTGAGCATTAACAATATCTGTAAAGTTACCATTTTTTCCAATTTATTTTTCAGAGTAAAAATATTTTATGAGTAATCTGTTTATGCGAGGTCATAAAATGCCATTTTTTAATATGTATGCAAGGTGGAAACGTTTCATATATTATATCACACGGCTGTCACTGCTTGATATTTTCATATCATCTACTACACATTTAAAATAAGAGGAGGGTAATTTAGCCTAATATTCAGTTTGTGCCTGAGCAGTCTTACTTGATTCGTTCCTCCTCAGCTTTCTTCAACTCAGCATCCCTCTTTAAAACAGTCATGATCATCCCCTGCTCCTCTTCGCTCAGGTGGCTGAGGTCTATCATGATGGATGTTGTGCTTCTCACTGTCGAGACACTTATGCGAAGGCTATCTATTGTTGCTCCTGATTCACCTTCATTTCTTTATGCGCAATTAAGGCACCTGTAATGAGCACACCAAAACCTTTATCTCCAGTAGTCTCTTTCAGATCAAGCGGCTTTAAAAGAAAATAATTAGGGTATTATTAAGTCATTATTTAATGGAAAGGACAAATGTAACCCAATTTGTATGCTGCATTTGCTGTAATTTGAAATGAAATGTGACTTCTAAATAACTGCACAATGAAGCCGAGTGTGGGCCGAAAATGCTGAGATTAGACAAAACATGTGATGGCACTGTCAGTTGACCATGAGAAAGGGCAGACTTTTAGATCGAGCACATTTACAGACAATTATTAAGTTTTCCATTGAACATAAATTGTGTAATGCTGATTCCACTTGTGTGATGTCAAATAATGGCTCTAATATACTATTAGGTTTGTTTCATGTGCACAGAAAAACAAGAACATGATCTATTAGTTTAAAAAAAGTTTCCTTGGCTTTCATGACCATAAAACTTAAGACACCAGCATGTCAAGTTAGCTGTGCAAATATTTGAAAAAGGCTCACTGAGACACTATTTACTCTGGGTTACACCTTGATCAAAACAAGCTTCAAATAAATTACAGAGCTAGACTAATACGTAACATTATACAAACAACCAGCTGACAATCACATAGAAATGAGATGGTAATACTTAACATTGCTGAGGATCTTAAATAAAATCTGAATAGAAATGCATTCTCTAATTAGAGACCAAAATTATGAATAGGTGTTGAATTAGGTTGAATTACACAAAACAAAACCAGTGTATGAACAGCCCATGAGTAATGGATTTAACGTGATGATTGATATAAAGCAGCATCCTGAATCCTGTTACTGTCCAAAATAATTTTGACTCATCAAATGAGGCTCTTCAATGCAAATTGAATTGGGTTGGATTAAATGAATAAATTCTTAGCAAATGCAGTATATTTACATATAACTTTGGTAACACTTCATTTTAAGTAGTAAAGTATGCATAATTACAAGTAACTAACCCTAAACGTAACTTTATAGTAACTTAATGTTGTTCAATAAAATTACTTAGTACTTATTTGAGTAAGTACAATATAACTCACCTTAAAATGAAGGGTTACACTTCTAAGGTGTTTAAGCAAGTAGTCTAATTATATTAGTAAATAGCCTACTAATTAACAAAGTGAGGGTTAGTTGCAAGTAAGTATGCATAATGTATACATGGTAAGTACATGTAACGTAACAAGGACACTGCAAAATAAAGTATTACCAAATAAAGTGTAAAGAGGATAATTAACAATAATTTAAAGTTGTGTGTTTTTTTCTTTCTTTCTGGATATGTAAAATAATTTCACCACAAGAAGCCCAGTGGAACTTTAGGTTAGTTTAACTCAAATATTTGTACTTTATAGACATGTAGCCTATAATTGAATTTTAGAAACAAGATAATGTGGTGTTTTCCTGTCTGTCCTGTCTCAGGATTCATGTGCCCTTTTTCTATTCTAGTTGTTTTCTGTTGAATTCGTAGTGCATTTATATTTAAACACTAGCCTTGCCTATAAATGCATTAACTATATCTGCAATAGTGAACAGATAAGACAAGAACCTCTTATAATATTCATAAGATACATCCTTCACTTCAAACTCATATCGGTAAATACTCGAAACCAACCGGAGATTAGCAATCTCGTATTATAAATACAGTGTAATTTCTGCTTTATACCGAGTTATGTCAGTCACTTAATCAACAGTTTATTTTCCATGGCTTCAAGGATATATTCATGAAACCACTAGATGTTCGTAAATATATTATAAAGCGCTAAAACTCTCTTCACCAACATAACAACAGGTATATGTCCAAGTGAAATGTTTCAGCTCACCTTGTTTCCGTGGCAGAATTTATGGAGCGCCTCACTGACGCGCAGTGCAGAACACATCTTCACTGTGTGAGCGACGCGTCTCTCAGGGTTGGACGGGCTCTTGACGTCGAGTCCCAGGCGACCAATCAAAGACTGCGTTTGTGCGGTCGACGCGACGCGACAAGATGAAACTCGCGTATGGAAGTAGTTGCAAAAAAATATGTAAATGGACAGTATAAATGGCAACGATTCGTCTTGTTGAATGCTTTTTAAAAGTGTTTTATTTAGGCTGTTATTAAATTGCTATATATGTAGGCTATGCCTTTGGTATTTGAAAACATCGATGACGTGTTTTATGGGCGGCGCCCACCTGCTGGCAGAAAATGCCAATTCTTACTTTCAATTCTGACATCCGATAATAATTGGAATAAAAGGCACAATAGTATTTTTTTCTCTTATTCAGTGGATTTGCCCATTTCCCTCCACTTGTTAGAGCTCTTTTTCTGCTACCACAATGTGTGCGCAGTCGCAGTAATGTAAAATTGAGTAGAGTTACTTAACTAGATCATTTAATCTGTTCATTTGTGTGTGATTTGTAATTTATAACCAGCTTCTGTACCACTCATCTTGTCTGTCTTTCTTCCAGACAGACTGTCAGTCTGTGAATTAGCATTGGAGAGTTTTTAATGATTTATCTTTCTGAAGGTAGGTTACATCGTTACACCAGTAAGGTATTGTCTTTATGGGTTATTTTAACGATCTGAGTGTATGGTCTGAAGCGCATGGTGCAGGTGCACTCTGGGCGTATCCGAATCCACTTTTGTTAGTTTAACAACGAAAAAAAACGGTCAGTGCACTAGGGGCATGGTCCAAAAGGGCTGTACCTAATCTCTTAATGAGCTACGGGTGTGTTTCAGGTATAACATGCAATAATCAAATCAGAGTCTCATCTCCCATTCTCTTTAAAAGCCGGTTGCGCTCGCGCCAAGGCGGATTCGCTATGCTGGAATTTGCGAGTGGATAGAGTGAATGCTTCTCCAGAGTGCAATCATTTTACTTTTAATATTTGGCACATTTGTGTGCGGCAACGTGTCAACAAAATATCCCAAATGTTTCCAAGAATGTTTAAATTCAGAGAAATAGGCCATTTTTAAAAGGACACAGACCTGTGTGTTGCAGATAAATGGCATCATACCCACATTGCCTTCTATTTCTAATTTATTTTGTAGAAACCTGAAAAAAGACAGATGAGACACTGTTTGCATACATTTATCAACAACAACAAAAATTATTGTTAAATAGCTCAACACAGTCTTATTGTTTAAATCTGGTTCCCTTTCGAAAGGGAACTCGCGCTGCGTCAGCTGACGCTACGGGGAACGCCTTCAGCGTGACAGGTGTCTGAAATCGCTATCAAATCACAATCCTACTGACCGTCGGCAGCTGGTGATGTCATCACCGTGCGACCAGGAAGTATAAAAAGGCACCGTGCCAACATGACAACATCCTTTCGTCTTCAGGGACTGTTTTGTCTGGTTCGCTGGAAAGTCAAAAAAAAAAAAGATGAAGTGCACACGCAAAATGAAGGGAGCGTACAGGAAGTGCGCTGATCCGTGTCCCAGGTTTCTCACACCTGAGGACACACACACCCTTTGTGTGCTCTGCCTGGGGGAAGAGCACGCGCGGGAGGTTCTCGAGGGGGCTTCCTGCGCAAACTGCGAGCGTTTTCCGTTGAGGACGCTCCGCTCTCGCTTGGCCTTCTTCTCGACGGAGGAAGAGCCAGCATCTGGGAGCGGTCCCGCTCAAGCTGAGGCTGAGCGGCGCCGTCTGTCCTGGGGCTCCCAGATGGACCTGGCTCATCGTCTGGAGAGTACAGTTCTCGCGGACGATCAGCCAGGTCGCGAGAGCAGGCTGACGGAGGAGGAGTCGGATGGAGACTCCTCCTCGTCGTCAGTCCGTGCTTTTCCGGTCGATCAGAGGATGGCTGTGGATGAGGAGGGAAATGAAGCTGAGGCTGAATCCTCCCAGCCATCCTGCCCCGTGTATAGGGAGCTGATAGATGTGATGGGGCGCGCGGCGCTGAGACTTCAGCTGCCGTGGCAGAGAGCCAGGGGAGAGGCCGCCCGCCCTGACAGACTGGGCGATCGGTTTCTCCCCGACCATAGCCGCCCAGCTCCCGGGAGCCTTCCATTCCTCCCCGACCTTCACGAGCAGGTCGTGGGGGCATGGAAGAAACCCTACTCGGCGCGAATCCATCGACATCAGCGTTTTAACTTCGCTGATGTCGAGGGATTGGCCGAGGCAGGGTATGTGTCGATGCCGCCCATCGACGAGACGTTCGCGAACTATCTCGCGTCTGGGCGGCCGTCGACACTAAGAGCTCCTGCCCTGCCGTCTAAACCATTGAAGACGACCTCGCGTCTTAACGGCAGGGCATACACGTCGGCAGGTCAGGCGGCGGCGGCCTTGCACACAATGTCAGTGTTGCAGGCCTATCAGGCCGATCTGCTGAGGGACCTCAATCAGGGGGAGGGCCTACCCCCTGATGCGATGGTTGAGTTGCGCCGCACCACGGATCTCTCTCTCCGGGCGGCCAGACACACAGCAGTCGCCATCGGACGATCGATGGCGGCTATGGTCGCCACGGAGAGGCATCTGTGGCTGAACCTGGCGGACATCGGGGGGAAAGAAAAGGCCTTTCTCCTCGATGCCCCGGTCTCGCCCTCTGAACTTTTCGGCACCTCCGTCGAGGCGGTGGTGGGAAAGTTCAGAGAGGCGAGGGCGCGCCCAGCGGCGTTTAGAACATGTATTCCGCTGAGGTCCGGGGTGGCGCCCAGGCAGGAGGGTGTCCCTGGCTCTTCGGGATTCGAGGATCACCGACTGGGCCAACGCAGCAGCGTGGCCTCTCGTGCGCCCCCTCCGTGGAGGAGTAGGACGCAGAAGAGGCGGGACACCCGCAACAGGAGGAGGGACATCGGGGAGAAGAACCGCTTCCAGCGCCGGAAGCAAGGAGGTGGTAAGTCTCCGCCCCCGAGGGCGCGGAAGTGAGTTTAGTGTCCCCTCCTTTGTTTTCTTTTCTTTTCTCTCCCCGGGCGCGCTTTACACCAGGCCGCGCGGGCCGATGATGAGCGGATGTGAGACTCTGACGGCCTGCCAAGCCGGTGTGTGAGAGCGCCCCACCCTCAGGTTAGTGCGACGAAGCATGCATGTTACATGAAGCGATGAGGCACTGAAGACAGCGGGTGAGTCCCCTTTTAGGGCAAACATTCTTCTTTTCAATGCCGTATGTTTGGACTCTATGCTTTCCTTCGATATTTTGTCGAAGGAAAGTATTAACAGATGGAAATGTGGGCCTGTAGTTCCCTGGCAAAGGTGGCTAGAACGATGTTTGTATAAACACAGTGGGTGTTTGTAGGCTGATGTTTGCTAGTGTAGCAACAGTAGTTTATAAGGCTGCTTCTCTTCTGGATATGTGTAATATGAGCAGATGAGGCCACCGCACATGCCGCGGGCATGTAGCGGCGATTTAAACTGACGTATGTTCTCCTGGCGAACGTTTTTAGCTGTAGCCACCTCTGGGTAGCGGTGGCACCTCTGCTAGTGAAATATCTAGATGAATTTGTGAGGTTGGGCTAGCGCATGAACTACAGTAAGGTCTGTCCCAGTCCTTCTTAGGGCCGTTGTTGTGGGATTATCAGACCGATGCTAGTGCATCAAGTTGGCCTAGGCTGTTGATGGGATGACGGTGGCGTCTCGCGTGGCATATCGCCCTGGCAGTTGCCCCGGGCTCCTGTCGGTATCCCCGCAGGAGCTTTGTATCCCTACCCGGCCTCCCCGTAGTAGGGTTGTCAGGCAAATGCCCCCCCCACCCCCCCCCCCCCCCCCCTCCTGCATTTGGGGGTTGTTATTAATGCAAAAAGGTGTGTAGCAGAATGAATCGCGACTCAGCCAGTGGTCGTGGGGACGGGGTAGGCGTCTCTTCGCGGTGCGCAGTCAGACTGGTTTTGCTAGCCCCGCCCCCCAGAGCTAGTGCGGCCGCCACTTCGGGGCGGCCCCCCGGCTTGGTTCAGGAAATGGCCGGTTGTGTGTGTTCAGTATATTTCACTTTTTGCTCTGTGTCTTCTGCTTCACCTTTTAGGCTCGGGTCGAGCTGTACTTCGCAACCATCTGAAAGCATCGGTTGGTAGGATGCTCCCCTGGAGTCGAAACACTGTCACGGCTGACGCCCTTGCGCGGACGGCGGACCGCTGGACGACCAGATGGCCGCCCTGGAGGCAGGTGGCGTAAGTTGTACTCCCCTCGCTTTAGAGGGTACAAGGCGTTTTATGCTGAGTGCACTGCTGTGGGCATTGTGTTTTAGGTCCACGCTGGTAGGCGCTGCCTGAGAGACTGCGCCGTCGCAGAAGGCTGCTATGGGCCGCTGGGGCGGACCGACAATAGAAGGCGGGCTGGCGGGAGACGCCAGCCGAGGCAGTCCGGGCAGTTAACTCTGGGTCAGGTGGTAGGCCTCAGTAGGCCTCCCTGCGGGTGAGGCCCATGTGAGCAGGGAGGGTTCTCCCCAACGATGTCGGCTGCAGCAGAAACCTCGTCATAAGTAGGCCCCTAACAGCCTCCCTGTGGATGAGTCCCCAGGTAGTGACTGGATACCCAGTCCTCATCAGCCAGCAGACAGCCACTGTCAGCCCGACTTTAAGGGCTCGCTGAGTTTCAGCACGCCTCACATGGCGTCCCCTGAGGGGGTGACCTAGGGTTCCGACCATTGGTTGACAGGATCTAGGCCGCTTTGGCCTCCTGTAGGGTGAGCCCCGGTTCCCAGGTCTTGCGACAGTGTGCGTGGGTGCTAGCCAGGCGGCTAGCATAGTCTGCTATCAGGGACGGGCCGCTTCAGGCCGTCCTATGATCGTTTCCCGGCCCTGCGGGGTTTCCGGTGGGATTTGCCATCGGATAAGCACCGTATGTCACCAATCTAATAGGGAACTGCCATTCGGCAATAGGCCTCTCCAGGCCGCCCTAAAAGGTGGGAAGGGATTCCCGGACCAGGTCTCGGTGACAAGCTAGCCATTAGCATAGGTGGCTTCTGGCGTTATGGCCTCATGAGCCCCTGAGGAACCAGTAAAGCCACCTTCCTGCGGCTCTTAACAGCTAGCACTGGCGGTGCCAGGTAGAGGCGCCTCCTGGCCTCCCTGGAGGGGAAACGTTCCCCTAAGCGGGAACATAGAACTGGCTTTGGCTGACAGCTAGCGGCTGCCTGCCGTTGGGTCCCGGCCTGGGCCGGTATAACTCAGTGGCGGGCTCGTGCCCTAGCACAACGAGACTCCGTTTCTGCTGCGCAGTCCCTTCAGGACAGGGACTGGCTAGCCTACAGCATGGGTTACCTACCAAGCTGGCTTAAGAGCTCCCCTCATTGAGGGTCGTCTGCGAGCTTACGGCCGCTTGAGGCTGATCAGACGGGCAGGCCCCCCTCGGGGCCTCCCGGGCAGATCAGTCCATAGGCCTTTTTTAGGCCTCCTGAGCACCCCTGTAATAAATGTGCTCAGTAGATCCTAGGATCGAGCAGAAGAGACTCCCCTCGATGGCAAGGGTAAGAAGCACTAAGCTGAGTACTGCTCTCCAGGATTCCCGTCTCCGAGTTCCGGTATGAGGAGGACACTGCCACTTTGCAGTCCCTCAGTCTGGATGCTCATAAGTAGAGCGATGTCCGGAGGCTCTGTTTTGACAGACAGGGTTGGCCAAGCTGGGGTGTCCCACAGAAGTGATGCCAGGTGAGGCCTCCCTGGTGGCATTCGGTGAAGGGTTTTCCCGAATTAGTGACGGCTGGTGGCGCCCTCGGGTCCCCTAGCCACATTCCCTTAAGGGACTCCTTCCTTCGAAAGTAGTAGGTCCCAGGCCCTCGAGCAAGCCGAGAGTAGGAAACCTCAGTTAAAACTTGTTTAGGTTCTCTCTTAGGCATATAGCTTGGGCTATGACCGTAGGGAATGATGTCACTGGCAGCCGGTGTGGCGAGAGGGGGAGTGGTTCAGACTTTCCGCGAACACTCGTCCAGGCAGTTCTCACTGCCAGTAAGGGGCGTGCACTCCCCTCAGCATGGCGGCGTGGGTATATCGTTCCCCGTAGCGTCAGCTGACGCAGCGCGAGTTCCCTTTCGAAAGGGAACGTCCCTGGTTACGTATGTAACCTTAGTTCCCTGAGAACAGGGAACGAGACGCTGCGTCACATGGCCATGCTTCAAGGTGTGCCTGCCCACAGTCCCTTCAGACGAAGCGGATGTTGTCATGTTGGCACGGTGCCTTTTTATACTTCCTGGTCGCACGGTGATGACATCTACAGCTGCCGACGGTCAGTAGGATTGTGATTTGATAGCGATTTCAGACACCTGTCACGCTGAAGGCGTTCCCCGTAGCGTCAGCTGACGCAGCGTCTCGTTCCCTGTTCTCAGGGAACTAAGGTTACATACGTAACCAGGGACGTTTACAGGTTTCCCGCTAATATGTTTTACCATGCCTTTTATCGATCTCATGGTGTCTTGTAGTCACTGAGCGAAGGCAAAGAGTAGCATTATATCATGACTTTCAACACACTCAAATGTATCTAATATGATAAAACAGCGCCGTGTTACCCCACATACATGAGTGGAAAAAGCGGAAACAGTCGCCTGTGGCATAATAAAAGCTCCAATGCTCTCGAGCCCTGTGTTCTGCTTGTCTCTCATTAGCAATCATTTTATTCAAGCTTCATGCATTCTTTTTTTATCAACATTTGAATATGGGTAAGTTTCACAAAAAATCTACATTTTGAGCAAAAAGCTGAGAAAATATATATTTTTTTTGGTCAAAGACAACATCCAGAACGAATTCAGAACGATTATCAAACACAGAGGGAGTAGATAAAGGTCAACACCCCAAAGCTTCACAGTCCTATAACTCGTCCTGGATCAACATTTCATTCTGCAACATTAGGCAGTTTTGATTTATATGCTGTTGATGATCATGTTATGTTATATGCATCTGCTTATATATGATATTGCTTGTTTTTGGGTCTTCTTCGCCTGTGTTTTGATCAGGAGATTCTGAACTCATTCAGAAGATGCACAATAACACCCCCTAGCGTATAACATTGGAAACACAGACAATTCTGTTGGGCTGGGCGATATGGAGCAAAAAATATATCTCAATATACGATATATATCTCGATATCTTTACAGGAAAAATAACCCCCCAAAAACTACTGCAAAAACAAATATGCCAAATACCACAGTCTTTTTTTTATTGGAGTGCAGTTCATGTAGGAACAAAGTGCTTTTGCAACATTTAAAAACAAAACAAAAAGATTCCCTGTATACAAAAATTTAACTGTAAAATAAAGGAGGAAATAATACACATTGCCGTTTTTTCATTCATGTTTCATGCTTTCAAAAGATGAATCAAAAACTCCCTTTTTTACACTTAAAGTAAACAGTAAGCATTTTGCAGAAAGATGGGGGCATGACAGATCTAAATAAACTGATTTTGTCATAACACCACTTCCTGGTGAATTTATAAGGGGTATAAATAAGAGGTCACAGCACTTCAGTGCTCTGTAATGTAACGTTTTAAAGGTTAAGTTTATATAATATAAAATAATACAAATAGCTTGAAACTTTTTAAACAAAGCTAAAATTTGTTTATGTCTATGCTTATTAGGATCGACAGTTTACCTCAATACTTTGCTCTGAACAACCATAAAAATACGTTACGGACTTGACTGTTACAGATGCTTTATATTAAATCATGCTTATGACTATTAGCCTACTGTGATCAGGCGTAGCCAACCTTATATCCGTGCATATCCAATAATCTTTGTGCTTTCTTAATTTTAATACAAAACAGCTTTAATATTTCAAGTTCGGTTTAATTTGTATCAAAATTCCAACAGTAGATGTCGCGCTCTTTACTAAAGCGTGACTGAGCGCCACAGTGTAAGCTATAGACAGTAAAAGAAATGGACACAGTAATCCCATAGACTTCAACGGCGAAAAATGAAGTCAATTAGAGGCACTCACTTCCTGATGGCTGAGTGTAATGCGCAGGCTCAGACTGAGCTTGAGGACGTAGATGTGACGTAAGCAACCTGTCTGACCGTTGTAGGTCTTCTAGTAGTTGTGGAAAGTGAAATCTGAATGAGGTTGTTTAAATTTTTTCTCCCGTTGCTTTTGGCTCACCATCGGCTTCTACCCATTCTCCTCCCTTGACTTTATCGGACTTTATGTTTCCACGTCCCCCCGACTGTCTCATAGACAGTAAAAGATTGCTTCTGAGCTTCTCCTCCTGTCTATACGGTAATTTCTCAACTGTCGCGTTGGTTATGACGCAATCGTTAGCCTATTTTTACAAAAACAGCTTTTACGGGGCGATAGTGTAAGATACAAGGTAATTGAGCCTTTTATGCATTGTCGTGTTTCTTTAGAAATAAACAATGGACAAATGGAGTCTTTAAACGCCTCAGATGTAAAGTTATTCACTGTCAAAGTGACTCAAAAATAAATGGGAGTCAATGGGATGCTAACAGCAGGTGATGGCTTGGTTAGCAATGGCCGCCCCTATGGGTGGAACGCTTTCCGAGTGCTAGATTACCCCCTTGGTGTAAGCGGCAGATCAAGTGGATCACGTGCACATGAGCCTATATTCCCTTCTTTTCCAGTTACAGAACGAAATATGAATGTCAGAAGGTAGGATATAGGATACAGTACAACTTATAGAAGAGCACTGTGTCTCATAGGACACCCGGGATGTCGCGTTTTTCCCTCTTGGTTAAAACATGAATAGACCTATTGATCATAATCTCGCGATAAAGCGGACAAAATAATAGCCTAATAATAATGATTTTGCAATAATTTTAAAATGTTTTCAAATAATATGCGATCATTTTGACTCACGACTTTGAACTGCATAAACTGGCCGAAAACCATGGGATCAGTTAGACACAAAACATAAACTGACATGATTGCGACTGCGTCTCACCTGACCTGACTGGGTGAAACATGCGATTTGAACGCCTATAATGAACATTAATATTTCTTTATGAATTTTAGCAAGCAGTTGTGTAGAAGGAAAATCATAGTCTCTAAACTGAGTCTTGAACAACGCACACGCTTGTCAACTTGATAAATAATCCTAACCTGGTTGCTGATGCCGCCGTGTTCAATGAGACGACACGCGAGGGGAGGGGGAACAAAAGCAACGAGGCGGGGGGCGAGCGAGCGGGAGCGAGCACAGCACAGGGAAGGCAAACAAGCAAAGTGGCGAAATCAGAATTAAATATAAACAATATAACGATATATGATTTGTCAAAATCCATATCGTGTTTAAAAAATATCTCAATATATTTTAAATATCAAGATATCGCCCACCCCTAATTCTGTGTTTGGCGGGAAGAGAGTTAATAAATCTTTAATACATTCGTTCGTCCATGAATTTTCATCCCATCAGATTCTTTTCCACCGGGTGTAGAAGTAAAGACAACAACTCCCATGATTCCACAAAATCAAGGAATCATTAAGCTACAACTTTGTTTTGAATAAACGACCTCTAGCGGTGAAAATTACATATTGTGCCTTTAATATGAATAATAATAATGTGGGAAAATTACTAAGTGCACCGTCTATTGGTATACATTGTGATAGCCATTTGTGACCTTGTACTTACCAGGAAAATAATTATACAAATTGTGGCCTTTTTGAGTCCCCAAGTAAGTTTATATTAGAACAAGTTTAACCTGGCTTATGTTTAACAAGTAGGAGGGATGTCTTGAAATGGGTAGATTTCACGTAGTGTAAATAGGACAAATTAGCACAACTTCTCAAGTCTATGACATTTTTCTTCTGCCTGAACTACTATTTAGATGAACTGAGTACAAATTACCATTTACAGGTTCTTATGGGCAAATAAGCTTTGTTTGGCTGTATTTGTATATCATAAAATCTAGCATATGATTAACCACTGTGGAACTAATGCATGCCATGAAACAAACGTTGACAATGTGTGGAAGCTGCACTTTATTTGAAAAAGAAAGAGTACACTAATCGTTCTTACATCTTTTAAATACATAAAACAAACAAACCAAAAAAAGATCCGTGAGGACAACACAGAAATTATTCAGTAAAACTTAGGTCAGTTGCGATTTGATTGAATTGCTTTCATATTTCAAACCATCCTCAGCCAACCCCTGGACAAACTGCCTACGTGATATATGTATATATATACATAAAAGCACCGATCAACAGTGCTCAAACTCCTCTCCCAGTCAGCGATTCTCATATTTTACACTACAAATTTACAGTGATATCAATAACCCTGTCCGCAACCAATAGCTAGAGGAGCGTCCAGCTCCCGTTCAGTTTTCCTGGACTTTTAGAGAGCGGGCTGCCTAACTTGACAAGAAGTCTGAAACATGAGGGCAACTCTTAACATTCAGATCAGGGGCAGCCATATCTAACGGTCCGTGTGAAATGATGGCATGCCATGCATAATGCAGAACACCTCCCTTCCCAAGTGCAACACTTCACAGTCACGGAGGAAGTGCTTTTCTACTCCAACAAACATCTCATTGCAAAACCCCTAAGCACAGTATCGACTAAACAGTATAACAAACCATTCACTAATGATTACCCTCCCAATAGCCTTGGGCTGCAAATGTTTCATCCACGGGAAGTTGTTCTAGACATAAAACTTAGAGAATAGTTAGTGCTCTATCATTTAGCTTACAGGTGTATTTTTCACATAATATCTATTTTAAAAGTCTAAACCTTCATTATACAATCCAACACCCATGAATAATGTTGAATTATTATTTATATTTTTCCCCAATGTACTTCGTAAACTCTCTTTTTTTTTTTTTTAGGCATTAATCATAAATAAATACAAACGACACGCAAGAAAGGTCTACTGGTGAATACAGTTAAAGTAAAACTAAAAGATAAAATGTAAAACAAAGGTACTGTTACTATTTCATAACACATACTATATCAGATGCTGAGTTACACTCCGATTTAAGTCGACATTCGCCACAAGACCTCTCATCGGAAGCTCCCGGTCGAAGGGGAAAAAACAATCTAGCAGGAAAATCAAACTATAGCTTCTCGGAACACAAAATATCAAAGTCTCTCAATGCCCTTACCTATCTTAACAGATTATAAAATGTATGAGGAATCCCTTTATGGGCTGAACAGCAGCATCACTTGACATCTTAAACAAATTACGAAATGATTGCAGTATGCTCCCAGTCTTTCAACACACTTGGTTTACATCTTTGACGTCGAGTATGTTGTGGGATTGGTCCTCTGAAGAGCATCCCGGCACAGAGGACAGAGCTTAATGGTTTGACATCAGGGAGCAACTTCATTTTGTGTTACATAAACTGCATCTGGAAAAAGAAACAAACATATAATTAGAAAGGTGCTTTAAACAATAGCGTGTCACCCATGTTCATCCCATGTCACTTCTGTAATGTGACACATTTATGAATGTAGGTTATTTGATGGGGGGAAATGTGAATAGTCTCTGTCCATCACAGGTGGTTGGAAGATTAAAATCAAAAAGACCTTGGTGATGTTAACCAAAGAGTTTTAGAGGTGTTGCAGGCTTTTCCATATAGTGGTTACTAGATAAGCATTTTAAAAATCATTCATTCAAACTGATTTCATATAATAATTCAAATTTATGAAATATTAAAAAAAAATCTATATAACATAAATATTAGCACACTGAACCTATAGTAAATTACATATTATTTTGTTTAGTTGTCGCCAGAATCAAATATTTTAAAAAATCATTTATTATTTTTATTACATTAAATTACATTCACATTATTATTTATGTTCATCAAGACTGCAGTTATTTGATCAAAAATAAAGAAAAAACTGTGGTATTGTGAAATATTATAACCATTTAAAATAATGTTTTTCTATTTTAATATACTTTAAAATATAATTTATTTCTGTGATGCAAAGCTTAATTTTCAGCATCATTACTTCAGTCTTCAGTCACATGATATTTTTAGATTCATTAATGAATGAAAGGTTAAAAAGAATAGCGTTTATTCGAAATTGTAATAAAAAAAACAATTGAACTTATCGTTGCTGAATAAAAGTATTAATTTCTTTTCTTTTTTTAAATATATATATATATATATATATATATATATATATATATATATATATATATATATATATATATATATATATATATATATATATATATATATTGAATGGTTTACTACATTCCTATGTGGCTTTTTTTTAGCATTTAATTGTTTTCCAGTAAAAGTGACACACCAACCAAGTATTGTTACCCCAAAAGTGTTGGGGAAAGTTACTTTTAAAAGTAATGCATCACAATATTGTGTTACTCCCTAAAGAAGTAACTAATTGTGTTACTTATATTAGTTATAAACATGCAAATATTTCTTACATACATGTGCGCATGTGTGTGTATTTAAATATACATAATAAGTAGTATACACAGTACACACATTAATCGATTTGGCAGCACTAGTTTGCGTTACCTTTTCTCACCTCGCTTGCTCATTTGTTTTTGTTTTTATAACAAAACAAAAAAAGCAAAAACTCTTTACATTTATTTGCAAATGTAAAAGCCCTTTCACACCAAACGTGAAATAGAGGAGTCTCAGGGATCAGGAAATGAAGAAAATGTGATTAATTATTTTTATTTAAAGTTTTTCATTTTTGCTTATTAGCACGGTTCAACTGGATCTTTGAAGGTCAGCAGCAAAGACATTGGTTAATAAAGTGAGATTAAATACATAAACTATATTTGTATTATTTACATTTAATTTTAGGTTTGCGTAATATTTTGAGTTTGCATTTGACTGTTTTTATACGTTTTGAGGAATACTTAATGTGTTTTTGTGCAGGTGAGATGAGTAAATCTTAAGTAACTACAATAACCATGTTTACTCAACACCTCTGCACTTACTCCCGATTTCTCTCAACAGGAGGGCTGTCAGTCAATGAATGGGAAAACCAAATAAATTGCATTACTTATTTGAGAAAGTAGCTCAGATATTTTGTTTCAAATTTAAAAGTAATGTTACTTTACTCGTTACTTAAAAAAAGTAATCTGTTCATGTTAATGTGTAACCTGCAACACAAATGCAATCTAAATGTCCGTTCTACATCTAGCAAGGGATGAAACTGAACACGACTGCATGCAAGACCATCGGTGAGCACAAACACATGCGGTACCTAGACAAAAGACGAAGCTCTACAAGAAATCCTTGAGAGAGAGCTGTGCAAAGGGGTCTTGTCCTGGGGCTCTGAGAGGACTCTGACTGGAAGGGCTAGAGGCAGCGGAGGGCTAATGCAGAGAATAACACAGAGAGAGAAAGGAAAGAGCTTGGAGTGACAGGGAAAAACAACACACGTGGAGAAGGAGAGGAATGACCTGCAGTTCTGGGAGGAAGTTCTTGGTCTCATGGCCCATTAGAACACAATGGGCCATGATAATGTAGTGTTAATAGAAAGCTACATTCATCACAAGAACCATGTAACGTACATAAACATTTGGATCGTAGGGACCGTACCTGTGCGCTGGACACTGATCCAAACGGATTGGATGGCCTCATGACAGGCTGTGTGTACATCATTGTGGGCTGGGTCATCATGGTCATAGAGGGCAACTGCGGAGGCTATAAAGATCACAACCATGAGGAATGCAATTTCGACAACCTCAATTCTGGAAGATGGTTTTAAAGAAGAACTAACCATGCCATATCCCATCATTCCTGTAGGTGTTGTGGCAGGGAAAGCCATGATAGATGGTGGCTATAAAACAGAGGAGGACTCATGAGTACAAGTTCATGTGATACATTTCATTACAATAATTCTGTTCCAAAACCTTAAGTAGGGCCCTATGTGGAAAACGTGGATGGAATCATGGAATCCAGTCATAAAAATGGAACTTAATATATAACGCTTAATTTTACTGAAATGTGTACATTTTTTGATGAATAAAGAAAATTCATTGTGATCGTCATATCATAAATGTCTTCACAGCAACCCCTCAAAATAAAAGTTGGGTTTAACTTGAAGAAATTGGGACAAAAATATATTACTGTTGTACAGTAGAATTTAGCAACGTCTCAATGTAATAACAATTACGACAAATAATAAATTATTATTAAAACATATTTTTTAAAGAATAATCTAAATAGTTCACAATCTCAGTTGTGCAGCACTTTGTTCGACAAAAAAGTTTCTTTAATGTCATATGATTAAAAGATAAATTAAATAATGTTTTATGTCTTCATTTGATTGCTGGAAAAATTAAAAGCCTAGAAATAAAACATACTTTGATCAAAATGAATAAAACTGATTTCATAAGACCCTAAGCATGTCATTTTTGTTAGGTACACATTTTATGATTTCAATTAATAAGACATTATTTTATTTTATTTAACCATTAAAGTAGAGTCCAAAAATGGTTTAAATAGAAACCAGAAAAAATAAAAAAAATAAACTGAATTTGGAAAAAAATAAAATGGATTTCATAGTTTCACAATTTGTGTGCTTTGCTTACACTTTTAAAAAAGTATCAAGCTGTTAGCTCAGCAACATTCTAATTCCAGCCACTTTTGAAATGACTTATGCCTGGCTCACCCTACAGGAGCTTTAAAATCCTATCCGATTGTAAAATCTGGTTGCAGCACACACTTTGGACAGGAGAATCTTTGCAGATTTTCTTCCCTCAAATCTTAAACATGCTCACACTACACGATTTGAAAATCGAGGAGCATCACACACTACAAAATATTATTAAGATTATCTTGCCAGAGGAAGTGCGTCACGTGATCTACGCAGCAGATCGTAAGCGGGAACACAAAATGGAAAGGCCTACTGTAGCATGAAAACCAGTGGATTAGACAATGGTCGGGAGATGGGCTCAACATGGATTGTCAGTTCTTCAGTGAGAAATGGAGGTAATTTTATTGACCTTATTTGATCCTGTCGTTCTGGCACTCATTGTGTATACGTTAGCTGTGTGCGTGCAATGTATTTTTCCCCTCGGGGCTTGCCGTATAAAGGTGGTGCATGCGCACTTTTTGTACTGGAGTGTAGCAGGGTTTTTTTAGGCTGGTTATTTTGTGTGTGACAGAGAATACAGTGAAGAAACGTTCAGACGACTGTCATTTATTGTTTTCTTATTTCTAAGTATTTTAGGCGAACCCTGCATGAGCGCTATGTCACACTAGTGTGCTAGAATGTTTACCGCTGCCTAGTTCAAAAGCGATTGTCACGTCACTTGTTACAGTGTAATATATTTGTGCTGTCAAATGTTACAGTGGATTAGATATTTGTGCTGTCTCTCTCTCTCTCTTTCTCTGAGAGCTAGAGCAAACTATGGCAACTCAACTCACGGTCGCTATTTCGAAATGTCCGTCTCGTCGTAGACTTGTTTCCTATTGGCTATTGTGACAGTACTGACATTATTACAATCTTGCTCATCCCGATAAATATCAAACATGTTTGCTGCATGTTGTGGTGCAAGATTTGATCTGTGAACCAAGGTTATTATAGTTTTGCTTTTTGAAATTAGTTTTTATTTTATTATCGTTTTCAATTTTGCTACAAATTTCAGTTTAGTTTTAGTTAGTTTTCCAAATGGTTTTGCTAGTTTTAGTTTAGTTTTTATTTTGCAAATACATTTCTATTTAGTTTTTATTTATTTAGTTTCAGTTTTAGTTTTAGTAATTATAGTTTAGCAGAGTTAGCATAATGAAGTGTAGAGACCAAATCAAGGTTTTTAATTTCAGCAAAGTTTAATGTTTGCACAGATTAGAGTTTAATCTTACTAAACATCCTTAAGTGAAATAACTTGATAAACGAGCATTATTGTTTAAACCCAGGACGGTCTTACAAAACATGCATAAAGTTGGGTCTTCACCTTTGAGCAAAAAAGCTTGAGTCAAACTATGACCTATACAAACAACGATCTGGAGATTAAAAATGAAATACATTATATTTTGATATTAAAAAATTATATTTTATATTTTTGACATAGATCCTCTGAGTATTAGCCTATCTTAAAGAACAAAATAAATACAAAGTAAAATATAAAAGTAAAAATTATAAATTCCAGACAAACTCATTCATAACAAAGATGAAATATTGTTAAACAATTAAAAGCTTATTTTAATTTCTTCAGTAGTACAATGTAGGCTAGCAGCTAAAGTCATCTGAATACAGCCAACACACACTGTTGTGCTGTGTGTGTGTGTGTGTGTGTGTGTGTGTGTGTGTGTGTGTGTGTGTGTGTGTGTGTGTGTGTGTATGTGTGTGTGTGTGTGTGTGTGTGTGTGTGTGTGTGTGTGTGTGTGTGTGTGTGTGTGTGTGTGTGTGTGTGCGTGTGTGTTGTGCTATAATTGTAAAGGGGACCAATGTCCTCACTTATCTAGTAAAATATTATGATAACTGACTAGTAAGGACATTTGACTGGTCCTCACTAGTTAAAAAGGCTTATAAATCGGCCAAAACATGTTTTTATTTAAATCTGTTGTTTTGCACGTTCTTAGGATGGGTAGGTTTAGGGATAGGGATTGGGTTAGGGAATATAAAATATCATTAACCTGATATAAAATCAATGGAAGTCTATGCAATGTCCTCACTTATATAGTGAAACAAACGTGTGTGTGTGTGTGTGTATCCTGGTATTCCCTACTTTGTGGGGAAATGTCTCCACACAGATAATAATATAATATAATGTAAATGATTATGATAACACCTTTGAGCCTGTCAATTTCATGCAAACATGAAATCTCAAACGTACAGTAGGCTAGTACTTGCTACTAGTTGCTGACTTTTGCGCCTGCGTCTCTCGTCGCGTAAGAAACGGCATTCTAAAACAGTGAGCTTAAGTTAAAAGAAGTTCAACGTGCATCTCATTACCTTGTGTTATTTCCCATTTCACTGCCACGGACGCATTTGATTCTTTGTGAACTGCCGTTTAGCGATGTGTTGCCTGTCTGCACGTGTCCGTCACTCAGATCACTTCACGTGCAGTAGCGCAATACAGACACTCCCTCAACCGCAGTCAGATTTTCCACCACATTAAAGAGAGCTTATTAATAACGAAAACGAATATTTATTTTTGCTAATTATTATTTTATTTCAGTTAGTTTTTTAGTCAGAGTAGTTAGTTTCGTTTAGTTTTAGTTTTTTATTTATTCAGGTTTTTAAATTTTATTTCAGTTTACGAAAATGTTTTTTGACCAATAGTTTTAGTCTTAGTTTCAGTTTTCGTTTACGATAATAACCTTGCTGTGAACGCCTCACATTACCAGATAATCTGCGCCGAACATCGGAACAACCGATCGAATCCTGGAAAATATTTTTTCTCCTAGTCTCGGGGGGGGAAAATCGGGCATAAATCGGCCTAAAACTCCTGTAGTGTGAGCCAGGCATTAGGAGTTGTGTCTTTTGTGCAAAGAGATTTTTGTGTAGAGAATGTAGATGCTGCCTATGTAGTGATCTCTAGTTTGATCACTTAAAGGCTGGAGTACACTACGGGACCCATGCACAGATATATATATATATTTGCTCTGTTTTGCAGTCTGGATGAGTTGCCGCTAGTTGCCGAAAGCCAGTCTGTAGATTTTGTTCAGTCAGAGTTGACCAAGCATAGTGTACGATGGGCGCAGACTCTTTTTTTTTTTTTTTCTTCAGACTGCGATTTCATCTGGTCAGCATATATCAAACATGGCTGATATTTTGTTTTGGAACAGAGCCATTTTACTAATAAAAAGTAAAGTTGTACCATAGAAACAGGGTTCCATGTAGTAGATGGAGTAGTCTTGGGTTGCCAGTTCATTCCACCAGTTAATTTCTTCTCTCCTGGTTGGTTCCAGTGGATATCGCTGTGAAAGCAGTTGGCTAATATTAACTCTAAACCAGAATATGAAAGATTCATTCTAACTGTCAGAAATGATATAATGAGCATCAGAAAGTAAATTCTTACTTTTTAGTGGTACCATTTCCAATACCCAGATCTGTAAGGGAGATATGTATATCACAAAGGTTTAAAAGCGGTACGCTTAACGTTTTAACAGAATCATTTGGGAAAATAAGGGGCCATTCACATTGAACACATTTTTGCATTCCATCTGAACTGCTTTTCCATTATTTTCGATGTAAACATAAACCAGACGGACGTCTTTGAAAATTGGCCTCTTTTTTGCAGCGTCTCTAAAAATGCAGTGCTCACATTGAAAGAAGTTTACGGCCGCTCATACAAAGGGCCATAACTTTAACGATAACAATGTAGTTTAAAAACTGTTGTAAATATAAAAGAATAGAGGAGTCTACACCACAATATTAACGGCATTAACAATATCATTGGAATCACTTTCAGAATGACTTTTGACATACACAGCTTAGGTGTATCTGCTTTAAAGAGCTCGAGAATTTGTGAACTTTTGAAAGTGGCAAACAACATAGCTGCGTGCATAAAACATCATAAAGAAACAAAGATATTCTGCGTTGGTGTGGACACTAATGAAGTTATCATATAGTTATCGTTTTTGGTGTTAACTGGCCTTTAGACCTTTAGATCTCACCGTAGATCTCACATTTTTTATGTAAAACCGCATTCTGTGTGAATGGCCCATCAGTGTTTTATATCTTGATTTTCTAACAACAGCCGACATGCAAACCTCTGAATAATTAACACTTACTTCCAACAAGGTTGGCCAAGGAAGAATCCAGGTCGTCTGACACCAGTTTCTCTGGGAGCTGATTGGAGGACTGATTTGAACCGGCCACTGTGGGTTTCAAAATCCCTGCTGTGGAGATTCACAAGTGAGACAGGCGAGATTATTTATATAGCATATTTGATACACAATGGCGATTCAGAGTGCTTTACATAGGCATATGAAAGCAATTAATTTAAAAAAAAATTGAATAAAAGTCAAGTTTAAAATCTTTTTATACTGTAAATTTAGAAACTTCTGATTAGATTTAAAGAATTGTACAACTACTTTTTCACTTGGATTATAAGTAAATTGCCAAATGCCTTACCATCTGTATCCAGGCTATTGGACGAGGCAGCTTTAGTACCAAAAACAGACTCAAAATCAACACACAGCTCTCCTGAGCTCTGCTGAGGAGGGATTTGTGGCGCTCCGTATCCTTCAAAAGGCAAAGAAATAATCCATTTAACCCTCTTATAATACATACAATTTAGATTAGGGCACCATTTGAAGAATACAAAAGTTAAAACAATGGCCAGTATCATAAGCACTAGGTTCAAGTGCTGCCAATAAGTGGACCAGTATCCATGGTCACATGTCAAAGTTAGTGGAGGGTAAACTACAGACATGCACAAAAACAGTACAAGAAGAAGTACAAGAACCACTACATACTCACAATGAGCAATGGTGTTAGGGTAGCAGTATTAGGGGGCTTTCACACTGGCAGTTTGGTTCAATAATTAGTCATGTGAAAGCCGTCATGCGGACCCGGGTGCACACCGGGGTACCGAAACCAAGACTACCTGAAGGAGAACGTCTTGGTTCGGTTGCACTTGAACAGTGGCACCTAAATGTGAAAGCAACACGGACTCGGGTGCGCACATATTCAGGAACAAAAGTAACCTATGCATGTGTTTTAGCCGATTGTAATGTATTTAGTTCAATTAAACACATGTAAGGGATGAGTGTTGATGATATACCTTGGATATGAGCGAGAGTGAGCGTGAAGTGTATTTGTCCATAGCGAGTGCAATCAGGGCGGCAAATTAATGCCAATCCACTGTCTAAGAAGAACAGCAGAAAAACCCCTTCATGCTACGCACATACAGTAAACCCGAGTGTTGTTTACTCAAATGTTTTTGATGACGTAAGATGATCGCGAATCCTGGTGAATTATTTAATCTAGGGATATGCTATATTGGCAAACATTTTTATCTCAATATTTTTATTTATAAGGATAATTCATATTTTCCAGAGTCTGTTTATTGTGTTGGTACATTGGCAGGTTTAGGACTGCCTTGAACAACTAGACGCAAATATCGTCAATTTGCGTCATGGGAGGAATGTTTGGCCAGCCGCTTAAGACTACAGCAACCAGAGGAAGCTATTTCAACAAGCTTTTTAACTCGCACATGGGGGATGGGGGGTCGCACTCACAGCTCAGCTCGGCTCAGGCATTAATCTAAACGGTGCGGCCTGCAGAGCAAAGTAAGTGTTTCAACTTCTCAAATTAATTCCTATGAAAGTTAAGCTTCCAAAGGCATGAACTGAAAACGCGCCAGACTGAACACGCGTTGTGAATCTATCCTGTGAGTGTGGTCGCGTTTACCTCAGCTCTCATCACGAAAGCTCATTCAGCTCATCACGAATGTATGTAATTTGACTCCTGCAGTTTGTGCTGTGACACTCCCTCAGCAGCTAAATCACATATTGAACAGACACGTTCAGTTTTTAATTGTAGTATCTGTTGTCTAACTGAACTGATTTGATGAAAACGAACGCGGTCGCAATGGGAAAGTGAAAGTGATACAGTCACAGTGATTCAGTAGCGGTGGCTTTTGGAATGGCCTCGTAGGGCAGCGAAGCATTCTGGGAATTTTTGTCTTTCATGCCCATGAGACAAAAATACATTTTCTGTCTTTTCTTTGTCTAGAAAGCACCAAATAAAAAAATTATTTCACATTTCTACTACATTAATGACCCAGTTTAAATACAGATAAATCTGCGCTGAAGTACACCTTTAATGAGCAAGTTATTGAATCATTCATTCAACTGATTTGTTCATTTAGTAACAAAACACTAATGTGTGTCGCAAACCAGTTCTGTGGCCTTGTTTTAAACTATTTTAGTTGGTGAAAGGGTGTAAAAACAAGCAATGTTGTGTCTAAAATGTAATATTTACTTGTTTTTGGAACTGTTGTATAATATCAATATCATATTTGTAATCATGCTGATATTTGGAGAGAAAAAATATATTGATCTACGTATATTATACTTACTATAATGATATAAATATAAAAGACAGAGAGGCATTTTTGCCCCTTATCTTAAATATTGAGGGCATTATAAATGCATTTGAATAGATTAAATCACGCAGTGACAGCATGCTCTCTAAATGCTCAGCTCAAGTGCACTTGTCTAACCTACTACTAGTCTATATCACGTGTATGTGTGCACTTTCTAGTGTGTTTTTGTAAAGTGAGGGACATACTCTAATGTCAGATCGCACATCATTAAAACAACAATTGTGATATTTTTTTATTGACACACACCCCAAACATCACGTTCAATAGAGTCCAGTTGAGTGTGAAACCAGACCAATGTTTCGGGGGTCACGGGAACTATCATGCTCGCACTTAAACCACAATGAACGGCACAGTGTGAAAGCCACCCTTAAAGAAACAGTGCACCAAAAATGCAAAACTCTTATCATTTACTCACCCTTATTCAAACAAGGTAATTTTTGAAGAATATTCAGGCAATTCCTTTCTATACAATGTCAATGAAATAGAATTGAGGTTGTCAAACGACAAAAAACACAATAAAAAGCATCATGAGGGTGAGTAACTGATGAAAGAAGTGTAATTTTTAGGTGAACTAGGCCTTTAAGGATCTGGTTTTGAATGGGGTTAGATCAGACAGCATTAGAGAGGGGGTTCAGAGACAGAGGAAAACATATATCACAAAGGGGGGCAGCGTCACACAAGGCAACCTCCAGCCACAGGCTCCCTACCTCTGAATAGGCCTGCTACAGTGGAGGGCTCAGACTGGAAGGGAGAGGGGTTTGGGAGATGCTGGACCATAGACGGTTGACCAAATGAGTCTGACAGGCAGGCGGGGAGGAGGAGAAACAACACAGCAAGCATTACAGACATAAAGACATTTCAGATTCAGATTGGATTAGTAAAGAGCGTATTTTAATAGCATTATTAAGTCACAGCCATGTGCAGAAGGCAAACAGCATCCGGCAGGGATGATCACAGGTTAGTCCCTGTACACTGCTTCAGTGCCTCTATGTTTCCTGACAGAGGGGAAACATAGGTGGGATGGTTTGCCATCATGGTACCTGAGATTAAGTGCTCTATCCGAACTGTGCGTTTGTAATTGGTTGATACAGATGAACTTGAATCAATAAAGGGATTGTACTGATCTATGGTAAAAAAGGAAAAACAAGCATTCATTTATAGCTTTATAGTTTTATTACTAAACCTTTACAAAGCAAAAGTAGACTGAGGTGAAAACTGGAATGAAATGGGATTTTCTAATAAACTTCTTGTTTTAGAATCAAATAACATGTCTATTTTTATGAATAATATATATTATGATTAGGACTGCCAGATAAAATATTTAATTGCAAGTATTGCCTTTATTAAAAGGGGCCACTCATGTTTGATACTTCACTTTTTGACCTTTGACAAATATTAAATTGCACCATACAAAGACGCATATATTTTAATATTTTTTAGTAAATCACAATCACATTCATTGTGATTGCCACAATTTTATATATACTGCCAATCAAAAGTCTGGGTTCAGGTTTTTTTGGGGGGGAAATACATTTTTTAATATATAAAATAAAATAAAATAATTTTTTTTAAATAAAATATATTTTTTAATTTTTTTATATTTTTAAAATAAAGTTTTATTCAGCAAGGATTTTATTTTGTCAAATTGATCAAAAGTTACAGTAAAGACATTAAACATTTGGAAATAATCAAAGATTTATTCTGTAATTAATCACAATTAATTTTAATATTTTAATATTTAATAATTTCACAGTTACTCTTCAAATTAATGTTGAAACAACTTAATTAAAGACAGTATATTTTAAATATTTGTTGTAATGGTATCTCTTTATGAATGAAGGTCAGTATTACTGATACTAATACAGCTACTGATGACTATATGATAAAATAAAATAATTTATGATTGACAGTCAACATTACAGTATAATTTAAAGCTATTCGTGTTTACATTTATTAGGATTAAAAAAAAAATACAACTTTAAGTGAGCATAAAACAATCTTAGAACTAAAAATGTCATATTAACCTGTAGAAATTGATCAGAAATTGAAGTTATCAAACAGTCTGCACTGCATAAATGATACATTCAATTAGATTAGATTAGAATGGATTAAGCCGCCGCTGAACATGACGTGGGTTTGTCACGCGCATCTCATTTTCCACTCATTAAGTTAATTTGAAGGTGCCCTGCCACACAAAATCGTTTTTACTTGTTTTGTTTTTTTAATATGTGTTTGTGTTATGTTGTGAATGTGAAAATGAACTGCTACCTCCTCTGTCAGCTGTAGCCACTGAAAAGAAATAAGCAGAGAAATCAGGCCATTTACAAAAGCCGGTCAGTTTGACGTGGTCGCCTGAGCTCATTACTATTCATGAGCTTCCCCAGTTGAGACCGCGCCCACAGAATTTGTCTAGCTCAGTGACAGTATTTGTATACAGCAAGGATGGCTGAACGTCTTCCTGCAGGCTTTCTATACCACGCTAGAATGGCTTGAAACAAGGTAACCAAGGCATTTTTCCACAAAAAAATGTATCCATGATAGAACTACAGACATTACCACAAAAGTAATGAAACACGTGTGACAGGGCACCTTTAAGACTTCATTTAACTAAATTAGGACATAATTCTGTGTGTTATTGCTCGTTCAAGGGCAAAAGAGAACTCGATTCTGGCGCATGTCTTTTTGTGCGTTGTTTGTGTGTCCGGAGATTCACAGACAGTGCGTTCTCTTTTGTCGCGCTTAAATGTTTTAATAGCATTCGCATGAATAAGAGCATGATCATAAAGGATGCTAGCCAAAGGATGACAGAAAAAACGGATGCTGCATTAATAACATTAAATATTTTGAATGTGTTAAACTGAAAAAAGTACATGCTTGCGTTAACACATTCATTTTAATAGCACTTATATTTTGCATTTTGTTTCAGAAAATTATGTTCTTTTGAACTTTCTATTCATCAAATAATTCTTTTAAAAAAATCAGTTTCCACAAACATATTAAGCAGTGCAGCTGTTTTCAACATTGATAATAAGTGTTTTTTGTGCACCAAATCAGCCTATTAGAATGATTTCTGAAGGATCATGTGACTTTGGTGAGACTTTTTCAAATACATAAAACAAATCTAGTTATTAGTTAGTAATATAGTTAGTTAGATGTTAGTATATCAGCTGTTTTTTTATGTTGGGAGTGGGGCAGTCATCTAATCAGCATGTAGTCTACTTCTCGCTTTTATTTGTCTTTATATTCACGCAAATTAACACGGGGATCTCACACTACCTACGCACACTTTAATTTCAGCTATTGAGATTAAACATGTAATTAATGAAACAGCCCTCTTTGAACAGAGCCAAAACAAAGCTCTGTGTCTGCAAACATTAGTTGAGTGCTATCTACAGGACTGCCATCTAACCTCCATGTAGTCTCCAATTACAGACTACACCAGATGTCGAGTTCAACTGGACCGAACTTAATCAGAGGATTCCTGATTTGAAACAACAGGATACTGTGCATGCCAAACAACGAGGGACTTTCAACGACCAAAATACTCAAACTAATAAAACACTTTGGATGGGTGGGTGGGTTGGAAGAAAGAAACTAAGGCATGTTTACCACCAAAAATCTCATGACCTGACGTCCTAGAGGAGAAACTAACACCATCTGATGACATAACGGGTAGATGAGCACCATCGACAACAAGTTTGGTTAGGAAAGGGTTTAGGTTTGGAATGGAGTCATCTACAGCTTCAGAAGAAGAGAAAGGATCTGAGCAGGCAAAAGGAGAGAGAGAGAGAGAGAGAAAGAGTCGAACAGAAGGACATTAGGACGAGACTCAAGTTAACAGAGAAGGCTACAGCATGCTGAATCTCCGACACGCCGTCACATGCAAAGGATCTCACCTCCCCATGCCGTGGCCACAGAGGGTCCAGGCTGCATGCCAGACTGAAAGTTAGACTGCAAGTCGAAGAGGTCGCTCTCCATCTTCAGGGCACTGAGGATAAGAAAACAAAAAGGCCAAGAGAGGTTCAGGTTAGAGCCCTGCGTGGGACTGTTTTCTTAATCCCGCACCCGCAAACATTCTGTTACAGCTTGTAGAAATTGTGAAAGAAATTACAGCAACATTAGGGGGTTGCTAAACGTTCAGAATAAATAAGGTAAAACACTGCATTTATTAAACTGACCATAAGATAAAGTAATGCTGGCAAACAGTCATCTTTTTATTAGCCTTATAAAACTGTTAAAACAAAACTAGTGGAGCCTTAAAACATATTTAAACATATGCATAACAATAAATACCAAACCATAACAGATAAACTCTGGTAACATAAGGCAAAATATATATATTTTTATTATTTAATGTCATGTTAGTTAAGTAAGTTTAATTTTTTTAATGAAAAATTATCTGAGCTTTCAGCTGCTCATCGATGTCAAAATATTTGAAATGGCCAATCAAATTAGAGTAGACAGGCTTAATGTTCACAGAAACTGCTGAACGCGAATACCAGTGCAACTATAAGCTTCAGTTAACAGGCATAAACTGCAAGAAAAGCTAAACTAAACATTTCATATCTTACAGCTGTCACTGACACATACAAAAATTAAAGACTATTGGTCAAAGCTCAGCTTTAGGAGGGGAAGAGTCTGGGCAAAATAAGGAGACTGAGAGAAAAAGAGACTGATGGAGATGGGGAGAGAACAGGTATTAACAAATAATCTACTGCCCACTGATATGGTTTTAAAGCTACTTCTTATCCATTTTTGAAATGCACAAATGTAGATTAGAGAAATAAAAAAATTCTCAGCAGAGCCCCTGATAAAGCCTACGGCCCTGTTAACCAATTAATTAAATAATCTATCACTTGGACTGGCCTGCTATGCAGGAAGAAAATATTACTAATCGACTGCGGTGACTCCTTTCTTGTTACACGTCAAATTGCAGAACCCGTGCTGTATTTTTTGACTGCCCCAATCCCACCCGCAGCCAAAGTAAAACCGTAAGCTTCCGCAAGATTTGCGTTGGGTCCTGCAAGATCCCAATCCCAATGCAGTTCAGGTAGATGTGTAAAGGGTATGTTTTAGGGGTGAACCCGAATAGTCGAAGAGTCGATGCATCGATATGCGGAGCCAGATTTGACCACCGATCTCAATGTGGAATCTTCGGGGGTGTTATGAAACAAGGATCATACTATTTTGGCAATATGGGGGTGCTCGATATTTTAAAGGCGCGGCGCTGCACTGAGCTTCGCGTCCGGTGTGCAACCCCTTTAAGGTCGCTAAGCTTCGCACCGCAACTTTAAAATTATAACACATTCAGTGAGTGTAGGCCTTCGTTTGCTGGTGGCGGCATTCGGTGGCGGATTACCGGTGGCGGCATTCGGTGCCTGTCCGCAGCGACACAGGAAGTTGTTTAAAATCCTGCCAGGCCACAGAGCGCCATTTCAAGGTTTTATATTAAATTTATATTATATTTACCTCAAATCGTCAATGTACATACTGATTTCAGCCTGTGCTACGAGATACACTCATCGTGCAACTCTTTTGTCAAAAATTGATTCAAGACCCCCTTTAGGCACAATCGGCTTAAGAACGTGCATGCAAACGCACTCAAAACGCATGTAAACGCACTTTTTTTTTAGGTTTATTTATCAAAATGTTCTTTTATATATTTGTGTGATGTTCTGTATTTAGATTGCGGCTTTAACATGTTATAAGAAAACGTGTTACCAATGTTTATCCACCCCATTACCTTTTATTTAAACCTAAATAAGAAAGCCATTGTCAATTCGTCTCTCTATTAAAGAGTTTTGGTTGCTTTAAAAAGTTGTTGCTGTGTGCAGTGTGTAAAGGAAAATAAAAATAGTTTAACCCTCCTTCTGACTGTCGTGCTCCTCCCAACCCATTCACACACACTTAGATGATTTGACTATCGGTCGACCATAGAGAGATTCGACAATTCTAATTCGAATGTGTAAATCCTTAGTCGGGGATACCCCTAGTATGTTTATACGACAATGACGTACTAAAAACTGAAAAGTTGTGCTGAAATTTGGGACTCAAATTTGGTGCAACTGTTAAGTGAATTTGCCCCTGGTCAAGTAAAAATCCTGCTTGTTTTTTAAATCTCTCAAGCCATACAGAAAAATATCTGGAGACGTCACACTGTGGAGTGATTTGTTTGGCTAACCCATTGGAGCAGCTGGGAGTGGAGAACAGGTCTATGGCAGGAGCGGTGCTGATGCATGCTGCTGTGGTGGAGACTGGAGAAGTGTCGGTCGTAGCAAACGAAGGCCTCTTGGAGAGCTCCTTCAGCCTCTGTTCCTGTTCACAAAAACACAACAAGCCAAGAAACCTTTTAGAGAGGAAGGAGCCTTCTGATTGGCATGCAGAATGACCAACCACTTTACATTCATTAACGTGATGCTTAGGGGTGGATCAATTTAAAATCTGTGACAAATATCTGAATATCTGAATTCTTTTTTTCTTTTTTTTTGGCATGAATGCAAAAAAATTTTTGGCAACAATTAAGGTTAGTAGAATTTATTTATGTTAACTCTATGGGTTGAAGCTGGAGACGCAAGGCCTCTGGGGATAAAGGACCTGTGACTTCACCTGGGGGTGTGGCCAGAACCGGAAGTGACAGTCATTCATCTCACTGGCCAGCTGCATGTGAAACAGATTCAATCTACTTTATATCTTGGCAATCCTTTAAATTACTTGAGATCAGAGCTGCACGTTTATTCGCAATTAACCTGAAATCAAGCTTAAACCGATTTGGCTTGGTGCGATTTATGATATTGCAACGGCTGCGGTTTAATTTTTTTTATGCGCAGCTTGTCAGTGAAGCACAACTCTGTGATCAGTAGTAAACGCTGCTCCGTCTGAAAGCACTGCGAGTTGAGTCTCAACACGTGTGTGTCAAGCATTTATGATCCTCTTATCCAACAAAAGACATTTAATAACACGTTTTACTCCAAACTCACTTCATAACGCCAGATGAGCATTAGATGATGTGGCTTTTTACACAGAATAAGGCACACAACATATTATTTCATAGTCTTCTATACAGTGATTAAGGCTATGTCGATTAGCATTGGAGTATAAATATACTTTATTATCATGAAAATACCCAAGAAGGCTTGAAGAACCATATATTGTTGTAGTCATGTGTTTATTAGTCAAGTTTAATCAATTAGAGCCTTTCAATCTTCAGTTTATCAGCTACAGATAGTATGATGCCCATAGGGATTTGGAAGTTATTGTACTTCAGCGGGGCATATTTTGAGTTTCTGTGTGAGAGCGCCCTCTGGCTTTCAGACGGAGCAGCATTTGCTGATCACAGAGCTGTGCTTCACTGGCAAGATGAACATAAAAAAAATTGCAGCCAAATCGCATGTGGTTAAATTTCGATTAATCGTGCAGCCCTACTTGTGATTTAGATTTTTTGATTGTATATATATTTACTTTTTTGTAATGCATGCTATTTCAGTTTGGATGCATGTTAACTTTAGTATTAAATAAAAAAACAAATACTTATACAAATACATACTTATAAGTGCAAAGATTTATGCTGAAATTTTCCAAAGTCTTGCCTAGGCCAATGGAGGACATTGTGCAATTAAAAATAGCCAGGACTAATATACTTTTTTTTAAAGTACATTTTACTGTAAAATCACCCACAAAATTACGGGAGTTGCACATATAAGTAAAAAAGCAATCTATAATTAACAGAACAAAAATTTACAGAAAATACTGGAAATAATTTTCTCTGGTAGGTGAAATCACTTTTGATTTGTGTCCAGTAATGTACCTTTAATGCTTTTAATCGCGCCTGCTCCTCCTCCAGAGCTGCCTGCTTTTCCCTTTCATCCACTTTGGTGAAAGACATGCCCGTGTTGGCCAGAGATGACACAGCATTGGAGAGTGTGCTTGCCCTACAAAAGTCGGGGAGCGATAAATTAAGCTGCTGAGAGTATGAGTGAAAAATCACACCTGGAGTATACTGAACTACTGCATTTGTCAAGCACTCCGCTCTTAAAAGTATAAATCTATCAAGACCTGTCAACATAATGCATCTGTTAGCACTCATTCATTTGTATTCAAACTCAGAGCGTGACATGAATGTCCCACCTGCTGGCGGCGGTGGAGTCCTTCACCTTCTTCCCTTCTAATGAAGCCAAGTGTTGCTCCAGGGCTTCCAAAAGACTGCTGGGGGCCTGAGGGAATGCACAAACATTTACTCAAGGATAGCCAACCATGAAAAGACTGAATAGCTTGACATTTATTGGCAATAAGAATTAAACGGTGCAGAGGAGTGCAGAAAATAGTGAGAAGAGTACTTACACACACTGTAAACTGAAGATGGACAGAAGGTGGAAAGATAAAGGGAAATACAGAATATAAAGGTGGTGGAGTTATAATGCATGGCTATGATGGCATTTGCACTAGATATATAATATGTCCTTTTCATGTCTGTTTAGTTCATTCATGACATAGTCCTAAATGTTACTATATGTGACAATCCCCAAGGTGTCAAGTTGCTTGGGCAGAAGCCCTGCATGTCCCTACGTAGATGCCAATAGTGAATAAATCATCATTATAATGGCTGATATGTGTCCATGCTGTAAACTATACTGTATATAATTGAGTGAGAACCTGTTGCATATATTCTGAGTCAATATTCTTATAACTGTGGGAGTTATGATTCTCCACTGAGCCCATAACACCTTTATTTGCTGTAGACAGGGAAAAGTTAAGACAGAAAAGGTAAGAAATCTTTAGTAACATGTGCATCCTAATGACCTGCATGCGTCTTTAAGTCAGAAATGCATTTGTGCCAGGTAAAGTAAAAGAAAAAGCAGAACAGCTTCAGAAAATACTCAGGATTGTTAATAAAGCAGAAAGAGTGCAGGTGTTAAAGTCAGAATAAAAGTGTGCTCTTACCTGAGACAGGTCAGGTATGTCCCCGCGGTCTATTCCCACCTGCTGTGAGGCGAGCAGAACAGATGATGTTACATAACTCTCTTTTAATGCAGTGCCTTGCCTCCGCAGCAACACACGAGAATCTCACCTCTGCCACTTTAAGGAACTCCGAGATCCGGGTCATCCGGGTAAGGAATTTCTTGTAGATGTCCAAACCCTCTTTGCACTGAACTTTTTTCATATCAAAGTACTTTTCTGTGAGAGAACGATGAAGAAGTACACAATACCAATCAACACTATGCCATTATTTTCATGTGTAGATCGCAAAGGTTACGTCACTTTTTTTTTATTGACAGGAAAAGGGACGATATGCAATCAGGACAAGATGCAGGCTGAATCTGAACCTGCATAACTGTAAGTACAACTTCTCGTGAGCATGTGCCAAACTTTTTGTCAAATTTTAAGAGCTTAAATGTACATCTTTAATGTACATTACTTTAATGTACATCTTGCATTTAAAAGTAAAATGGGTGTATTTATACAATACATGGCTTATTTCTTTAGTATTGAAAAGAAAGCATTATGAAGGACCTACCCAGTAAGTTTATTATCCCTTCATTGTAAGCTGCAAAAAGTCGGATGGAGTCTTTGAAAAGAAGCATGAAGGCTGCATTAATAACCCCATTGGTAAGTTCATTGGCATTGACCTGGGCAAACAGAAAAAAATATTTTTATAAACATGTCCAAAACAAATGCTTTGTTGCTACACAGGCATACAGTCTGATTACAGTGTGTCAGTTATGGGTAAATCACCGCTAAGAGTTTATGTGGGAACAGGACCTGTTAAAAAATACCGGTAAATTGGTTCTGGCAATTTACCAGTATGAGAAGTCGTAACATTACCAGTAAGTTGTAACAAAACCAGTATGATGCTGTGTGTGAACAAAGAATGAAGATTACCAGTATGTGCATGCACGAGGTCAGAACGCACTGACGTAAGAAGTTTTCTTTGGGGTTTGTGCTATGGGTGCATCTCAATCCTAGTTCAGTAGTCAGGACACTGATCAGGGAGTCTGCCATTTTAAAAGCTTTCTCAAAATCTTTCCAGTGCACTGAAACGTTCACTCCATAAAAAGTCCCAAAATGGACCATGGAAACCAGGGAAAATCGATGCTCACTGTTGGCTGAATCCGAAATCCGCCCCATACCCTCAAATGGGGCATTATTTGAGGGGGCAGCTATTTGTAGTCGTGTCCGAAATCATGGTGGACGTTATTAAGTGCACTCATTCAATCTCACAATGCACCGCAATAACGAGTGTACAGCCGATGTTCAATGGCTGTCCAAATTTGCTCACTCATTTTCATTCACTCCTTCAAGTGGAACTGTATTACTGGACTAACGTAGGGAATAATGATTGACGCTTTAGGAGGGGATTTTTCTCTTAACAGAAGTTCTTAAGCATGAAACATAAATCACGTGTGCCAACTCACTACACATAATGACACGAGATAGATGTTTTTAAAAATACAAACCGTTATTTCGTTATATATTTCATAAACATACATCACTAGACAGGTAATGAACATAATAAAGTTAACATTTATAATTTATTCACAGCTGAAATCTTGCACGTACATGTAACAAGCAAAGAATTTATAATGATATACTTTAAATAACATTAAAAATTGTGTCAAAAAATATATCAGTTCTGTATTTGTTTATAAATACCAGTAGTGATGTTGTACAATGAGGATCCTGCGGCACTGCAATTAAGGCAATTACATACTCCGCAAGAACAGAGAAAAAATGTCCCTCTCCCAGAGCTGCGAGAACAAAATGACGTAATTTAGTTCTCGCAGCCCTGGTTTGGGAGTTCTCGCAGCTTGTTCTCGACACATTTTCTGAGCAGAATTTTTTTCTTGTGGATGACCGAGAACTATTGTGTGATTGGTCAGAAATTTAAAGTGAGTTAATGCAGGACTCCCCAAAAGTTCAGTACCTGCTTTTCTCATGAAGTATGGAATGTCCTGGCCAGAACAAACTTTGTTCTTGTTATTGCCACCTCGAGAAAACTTGCAGAGTAATTCTTACAATCTTTATTGCGTACTATTAGCCTAGAAATCTAGACGCACCCTAGCGGCACCAAATCTAATCTGCCCGCGAGTGTCGTCTAGCAACTCTCAACACCCTTCTGAGCTGTATTCCCCTAACTCTTGCCGGGCCAATCACATCGTGTATAGAGTCGGTGGGCGGGGCCATAATGACGAAGGCCGAGTTGCGCTTGCGTGCTTCCAGTAAACACAGAAACTGGCGAACGGCGGTCTTTCGAATCAGCTTTGACTGCAACTCTGGAAGACTTGGAGTTAAGCTTTTCTCTGAGAAAAGAACAAAGAGCGGCACTGAAGTCTTTCTTAAGAAGGGAAGATGTGTTCGGAGTTTTGCTGAACGGATACGGTGAATGTTTAATCTATCAACAAGCTCCGTTTCACCTTCGTTGCTCTGGTTGGTTGTAGCGCTATCCTATCGCGTGCAGAGGGAGTTTGAAAGACAACCGTTTATCCCGCCCCTCAGATTGAGCCCTGTCTATGGTGAGTTTCCAGACCAAACATCTTGATGTGGGTCTGGCTTGTCAGGCTAGCGTACTATAGTAACTGAAATGGGTTAGTTCACCCAAAAATTAAAAATCACCCTCATGTTGCTTGACACCCGTAAGACTTTAAGAGGAAATGTCATTGCTGCCAATGAAGGCCTTTCGGAGCAATCGGATTTTAACAAAAATATCTTCATTTGTGTTCCGAAGATGAACAAAGGTGAGGGTGCGGAATTAATGACAGAATTTATTTTTGGGTGAACTAACCCTTTAAAAGGTTTGCAACATTTCAAGCCCTACGCAACCGTCAGCCAATCAGATTGCCTATGCAAATACCCTAGCGAAGAAAGTAACCAATTGCGTTCACGCAACACTAGAAAAGTAATATGACTGGCTGTTGTCACTATGACGGTCGCGTCAGCACCAGCTTCAGACATGCCCTCTGTCAAGCATCTTGAATATAGCGTCATGCAGAAGTAAACAAAAAAATTGTTTTACTAAAATGAAACTAAACGGCTTAACGTTTAAAGGTCATTTTCAATGACATCAAAGAGTTTACTCGTACTATGGTACCGGTGTATGAATGGTAGCTTACCTACAAAAACATCACATTTGTGCATTTACCAAAGAAGTCGTTCTGGTAATTTTACGGTAATTTCTGTGTGAAAGGATCTATAAGAAGAATGCATGTAAGTAGATCAGCTGTCAGCTCTTTGCGTTCTAACTTACATTGAAGTCAAGAAGGGCATCCATCTGGTTCTGTATAATAGGGATGGTTTTAAGGAGCTTCTCTGTGTTCATGGTTCTCATCACTCCATCCACCCTTAAGGAAAAGATTTTAAAATATAGGTCAAATGACATTAGGGGGATCAGTGCATGGAGGTTTAGTGGATGATCCAGTGCAATGACTTTAAGCACTTAATGCATGTACTTCAAAAATAATGCTTAAATCATTTTAAACAAACTACAGCTAAGGCAAAAAAATAATTGTATCGATCAAACAATTTGCTTGTCAAGTGAATCAATGTTGGAGTTACATAATCCACTTACTGCAAAAGTCAGCACACTAAAGAAAGCAGGAGCTAGAAAATACCTTCAAAGCCGTATTATAAGATATATAATACGATTATAAGATATAAGGTATAAAAAATGACCTACCCACGCTTTACTTTCGTGAAGTCAAAAGCCACCTGTCGATACGAAACAGCTTTCTCATTCAGATATCGACTATACCTCCGAATGAATGTTGACATATCGTAACCTAAGGAGACATTGATAAAGATGACAGTTAAGAATTCAACTACTTTATTCATAAGTAATTTTAAGGAGTAGTTGCTCATAACGTTGAAATGTTTAGTTAAAAAAAATAGGGGTTGGAAAATGTTGTTACCTCACAACTCAATTAAAATTTGATTCTTGATTTTGAATCAAATTTCGATTTGATATATGCATTGATTTAATTCTAGTTTACTGTTTTGTGTTACTTTTCCTCTTTGATTGGGGTATACACTCACCTAAAGGATTATTAGGTACACATGTTCAATTTCTCATTAATGCCATTATCTAATCAACCAATCACATGGCGGTTGCTTCAATGCATTTAGGGGTGTGGTCCTGGTCAAGACAATCTCCTGAACTCCAAACTGATCGTCAGAATGGGAAGGAAATGTAATTTAAGCAGTTTTGAGCGTGGCATGGTTGTTGGTGCCAGACGGGCTGGTCTGAGTATTTCACAATCTGCTCAGTTACTGGGATTTTCACGCACAACCATTTCAAGGGTTTACAAAGAATGGTGTGAAAAAGGAAAAACACCAGTGTGCGGCAGTCCTGTGGGTGAAAATGCCTTGTTGATGCTAGAGGTCAGAGGAGAATGGGCCGTCTGATTCAAGCTGATAGAAGAGCAACTTTGACTGAAATAACCACTCTTTACAACCGAGGTATGCAGCAAAGCATTTGTGAAGCCACAACACGCACAACCTTGAGGCGGATGGGCTACAACAGCAGAAGACCCCACCGGGTACCACTCATCTCCACTACAAATAGGAAAAAGAGGCTACAATTTGCACAAGCTCACTAAAATTGGACAGTTTGGAAAAATGTTGCCTGGGCTGATGAGTCTCGATTTATGTTGAGACATTCAGATGGTATGACGGAGTCAGAATCTGTTATAAAAGAATGAGAACATGGATCCATCATGCCTTGTTACCACTGTGCAGGCTGGTGGTGGTGGTGTAATGGTCTGGGGATGTTTTCTTGGCACACTTTCGGCCCCTTAGTGCCAATTGGGCATCGTTTAAATGCCATGGCCGACCTGAGCATTGTTTCTGACCATGTCCATCCCTTTATTACCACCATGTACCCATCCTCTGATGGCTACTTCCAGCAGGATAATGCACCATGTCACAAAGCTCAAATCATTTTGAATTGGTTTCTTGAACATGACAATGAGTTCACTGTACTAAAATGGCCCCCACAGTCACCAGATCTCAACCCAATAGAGCATCTTTGGGATGTGGTGGAGCGGGAGCTTCGTGCCCTGGATGTGTATCCCACAAATCTCCATCAACTGCAAGATGATATCCTATCAGGATGGGCCAACATTTCTAAAGAATGCTTTCAGCACCTTGTTGACTCAATGCCACATAGAATTAAGGCAGTTCTGAAGGCGAAAGGGGTCAAACACAGTATTAGTATGGTGTACCTAATAATCCTTTAGGTGAGTGTTGAAGAACAAAAATCCAACTAAATTAAATGTGATTGTGTGTAACTGAATGTTTTTCTTCCCATTTTAGTCAACCCAATATTGTTATTATTAAGCTAACTGCAATCATTACACACATGACTGGCAGTCTTCTGTAATAATTTATTTGTATTATTTAAAATAGGAACAAAAAAGCAAATTAAAATATTAGGACAAATATAGAATTTTTGAATAGAAACACAAATAGAAAAAAAACATACAAAGTTTTTCAGGTACAGTAGACTAGGTTTATTTAACGTAGTAAGAAATACTACAGAAACTGAATCAAATGCAAATATAAAACACTGTATAGTCTTCACTGTATGAATTAAATATAAATTGATTCATAGTAAACATACAAAAGACATTCACTCATAAGCAGTGAGTGTTGTTTACATCAATGAAAAAGTTGATGTTGTGGTGGTTAATTATAAACAAATTAAATTAATTAAAACATTTAAAAAGGTTTTTAAAATATTATTTTGAATGTTTATTTAATCAAATAATGCATCCAAAGATGAGCATCCAAGAATGAAGCCTCTGTAGAGAGTGAAATAAATGTGTATAGTTCAATACTGTACCTTGTAAGCCACTTTTGTCCAGGAAATTACTAAGGTTGAATAATGTGTTCCTGGAGGCCAAGTACTGAATAAATCGCTGTAACCAAAGTAATAAATTAACAGATGTTTAATGCATGCAATCATTTGCAGATCTTTACTAGTAGCTTGATTAAAAAGCAGACAGATCTCCCACAGTCACGCACCTCGTTTCCGTATACCATGAGGTGGTGTGTTGTGATTAGGGACTTAAAGACCACCACCCAACTGGTGTTGGTGGTTCTCTCGAACAAAGAGTCTGCCAGCTGAGGAATGTTCACATTCATCTCATTGGTACAGTGTATCAGGTCTACAATAGAAGCAGAGGTTTCCATTAACTATTGACATTATTAACTGTGTGAACAGGCAAGAATCGAGCCAAACAAACAGACTGCACTGGTATAGAGCTTAAAATGTAATACATAAAAGGATTATCATGCATTTTACAACATAAAACAGAAAAATAATCTGTGGAGAGTCCACATAAATGAGCATTATGCAGGAATTGTGCAGGAATTCCACAGCCCACTATCAACTGTGCTGGTGGACTTTCTTGATGAAATGTTTGGTAGCACTTTATTTTACAGTGCTGTTCCCCATGTATTTGTTATAGTAATTACAATAACTGGGTAATAACTCGTTAATAACCCTACTTTCTCAAGTAAGTACACTGTATACTGTACAATAGAGTGCAACCAAATGTTTAATGCACTTCTGCAAACATAAATTTTTGTGGTGTAGTATTCACATAGATGGTGATGTAGTGCAGTTTCTGATGGGCTTCTTCTTTCTGAATGAATGAGGTTGACTTCAATCGTGTGGTTGGTTGGTTTGGTGTAAGACAGCTGCCTCCACAGCACTGCCAACTTTGATTCACTCCTACTCCTGAGAAACAAAGCCCTCGCCACAAAAGATGTCAACTAAAATGTTTAGAATCATATCTAATCTGTCCTGCAGCCATAGGCCTATAAGGTGAGTTCATCTTTGGTTGGTGGAAAGGACCATAAGTACCCATAATTGATGTGATGTGTACTGTAACTCAAAGGGATGCTCGTCATCTCACCCCGACAAAATAATGTAAAAACTGTATGACTTTCTTTCTACGTGGAACATAAAACATATTTTGAGAAAATGTCATATAATGGTTGTTTGTCTGTACAATGGCATTCAGTGGGCACCAAAACTGCTATCAACATTCTTCAAAACTGTGTAATTTTAGTATCGCTGAGATTTTTTATTTGTTTTTATTTGTACATTTTCAGATTTTATTATAATTACAACCATAGTCATTTCGTTTTGTGTTTTTGAGGTTTTAATTATATAGGTTTTTATTTATTTTTACTTAACTTTTAGTTAATCAAATTACACTAAAAAATGGTACACAATGTGTTCCAAAGTCTCTTCAATCTCCTGATAGAAATCACTAAGTTAAAGGTCCCGTTCTTCGCGATTCCATCTTTCAAACTTTAGTTAGTGTGTAATGTTGCTGTTAGAGCATAAATAATACCTGTAAAATTATAAAGCTCAAAGTTCAATGCCAAGCAAGATATTTTATTTAACAGAAGTTCCCTTTCAAAGCCTACAGTGAACGGCCGGTTTGGACTACAGCAGGGAGTGCAGGGATGTAATGACGTCACTAGAACCGTTTGTTGACTAACCCTCCGCCCACAAGAACACGCAAAATAGGGGGCGTGGTCTTGTTGCTCTCCCATGTGGAGAAGAGCGCGCATTCAGCGCTTGCATCTTTCCGTTATGGTAAGAGGCGGGACCTTTCCGGGCAAAGTGCGCTAAGCTGCTGTCCAATCACACAACACGGGAAGTGCTGGCCCAATCAGAACTCGTTACGTGTTTCTGAAGGAGGGACTTCATAGAACAAGGAAATCATCAGGCCGTTTTTAGGACAGAGGAAACAGCGCTGTACAGATAAGTCAATTGTGTGAAAAATACTGTGTTTTTTTTACACGCGAAACATGAACTCATGTTATATTGCACACTGTAAACATAATCAAAGCTTCGAAAACACGCGAAGAACGGGACCTTTAAAGGCACAGTATTTAGATTTTATTTAAGATTTAATATATAGATTAACATTTTAAATATACTAAATCCAATAAGACAATGTTATATATTTTGTTGATCCCAAACGTTTCCAGCAATGATGAAATCAGCTATTTTAAACAGATATGACATCATATCCGCACTAGTCTTAATTTCCGAAGAGATAATGAAAACACCAAAGAGCTTTAATATAGTAAGTACTTTATTAGACCGATGAGCAAATGTTTGGATAAATCCAAAGTCATTTAGTCATCATGTGTTTATGTGATATTCTAATATCGATCTATAAGCAAAGTGCAATAAGTCTCTCATACCAGCCACAGAGCAAATGCGCAGAGTACTTTCAACACACTCAAATATATTTAGTATGATTGTTTTAACCATGTAAAACAGCACTGCATGTGTTTTCCCACATAAGCAACGGAAAGAGCGGAAGCGGCAACTGTTCAGTTCAGTTCAGTTCAGTTTATTATTCATCCGTACAGGAAACTGCAGCATAATCATCATAAAAGCTCAGAGATCGTGTTTCGCGCAGGTCTCTCTCATTAGCATTCGCTCTCGGCCTGTCCTGCTTAACACCATTACGTTAAAGTTACACTGTGTGATATTTTCCCCCATCTAGCGGTGAAAAGGTATATGACCATCCACTGAATAATAGTTTCTGTTCCTCTCAATTCTGATTTCGTTTTAACGGTGGCCGATTTAGTCCAAGATTAGCATGGCAATCCCCCTCTTCACATTCGACACGGTGCCATCGACTGTTAAAATGCTAAAGGCAAAGCTTGAATTTACAGGTATGTCCCTCTTTGGCTAATGTACTTTCAAGATGGAGGGGCAACATGGCGACCAGCATTCGAACCCCTCACCCGTATGTATTTTCAATGGCATATTATAAACATACCAGAATACTTTATTACTTGAAAGAAGTAAATATACATTAATGAGGACATATATTTGAAAGAACTAAGTGTTTTTAGCTAAGAATAAACTAAAAAAGTTACACAGTGTAGCTTTAATAAAACTTTAATGCATTCGCTAATTCACGAACATGATTTCTGAACGAGTCCGTCAGATTCCTTTCCATCAGGAGGTGAAGAGTCAAGACTACAACTCCCATGATTCCACGCTCATTCACAATGTCATCAAGCTACGACTGTTTTGAATGAGCAATCTCTAGCGGCGAAATTTACATACCGTGCCTTTAGGTTTTTATCAAATTTATTTCAGTTAAAGATTATTCTATTTCCAGTAACAAACTTTTTTAATGGTTTTAGTTCACTATAATAACTCTGCTTCATAATATTTTAGTTTTTGTTCCACAGAAGAAACAAAGTCATACGACTCAAGGGTGAGTAAATCATGACACAATTTTCTTTTTTGCCTGAATTTTCTCTTCAAGCTTTAAAAATATTAAGTTTACCCGCAGTCAAATAGACCCAGACCGCTGATTAAAATTAGAGGCATCATTAGCTATCATAAAGTCTCAGATAAAGACAGAAAAAAGAGTCCTTTCTACAACAACAACAACAAAAAAGTTAAGTAGTGGGGTGAAAGATGCGAATGGTCCTTCAAACATGTCATAGCTTGTCTTATTACGCTGTAAGAACATAATGAAAGAATAGTCAGGCTTGGCTGAGACAGACGTAAATAGAGATCTATTCTAAAGCACCGACTGGCACTGGACCAGCACTTCTTAAAGAAGGTGCACAGCATTCACTGACATCAACTGACAGTGGTCCTGTAACCAAATGGACATGAGAATCAAATCCAAATGAACTTGTTCTGACACATAACACCTTCCTTAGAAATCAAAAACAAAACAACAGCACTGATTTATGTCTGCCCAATGAGCATTACAGGGATTTAACCAGCATTTACCAGTATGGCAATGCTGAGGAGGTCTACATGAGGTCCTAAACTATATTAAGAGCATTTATTAAAACTATAAATCATAATGGATCAAACTCAGTGGCAACCCTCTTATTCTTATACTTGCATGCAAACAGGATTTTAGCACATTCAAAGTCTTGCTTCAAAACAGCTGAAAGTGATGCATGTCAGTTTGTCATAATATATCCAATATTATCATCAGGAGCCTGTCTAAGCACATTAGCTTAGCACAACCTGGGCCTGGCCCATTGTACAATAGCCTCCAATCGTAGCCATAACAATCAAAGCAACAGCTGTACACACGCACCATCCACGCAATTTGGTTTTAAACACACAGCTGCTGATACTCACAATCCAAATGTTTCTTTTTAGGGCCCATTATTTCGTGCGTTGTTGCCTTGCAGACAGTTTTGGAAACGGCTGATCCAGTAACGCTATGCTGAGCAGCAGTTATCCTGTCCGTAATGCTCTGCCCAGACATCTTCAAAGCTTTCCAGCGATCGACAATCCAATAATATGTATGCTGAATATTGAAATTCAAGCTGCTACTAAACAGTGTTCACAGTTCCCGGCCGACCTCCTATTATACGGGGAGACAAAGATTTTGTTCGGACAAGAGGAGGCAGATGGGAAGCCTTGCACACAGTTATCCGCTGCGCGAGACGATGATGAATCCACAAATGATGTTAGCGTATATCTCGCGCGGAATTCTTACATTGTTACGGGTTTCAATCGCGCGTTGTAAAGGCTCGTGACTCATCTCTCGTGTCTCGACACTAATCCCGCCGTTCAACCGCCGCCTGTCTTGTTCGTGTAAGCCCGCAGGATTGAAGAGCAGCGAAGGCAAATGGCGGGCCGGTGCTGTTCCATGAGAGCTGGAGGAATATAGGACACTGACCGCTGATGCTGCTGCTGATCCAGGATCAGGCAGACGCCTTCATTAGGCTACAAATGCACTTGGAATCAAGGGATAATCATATTCGCATACCTTTCCACAATGTTGGATATTCGTTTAATTTATGTTTTAGGCTACTATCTTAAAAAAGTATACATATAGTTTTTAATTATACATCTCAGTTAATACTAATATTAGGCTACTACTTGCTTCTAATAGGCTTTTAGGTAAATATCAATTAAATACAGTGTTCATACATTATATTTTATAAACACGTTTTTCCTAATTTTGTTGAAGGCAGGACCTTTCAGGTGTGGTTCTAATATAGCATCACATTAAATAATCTTCTGGTAGGCTACTTTTCACGTGACGTGTCGGTAAAAATGATAAAAAATAGTTTTAATTAAATAATTGATTACAATGGGCTATTTTAGTTCGATAATATTTTTTGCACGTTTGAAATGTGGTGTAAAGTGATATTCATGTTAGCCTATGCTATCATGTGGACCATAATCTCTGAGGAATGTTTCCAGCACTTTGTTGAATCTGTACCATGAAGAATTAAGACAAATGTGGGTCCAACATGGTATTAGCAAGATGTAGTGGCCTGTGAGTGTATACAGTGTCCTCACTATTGGCAACTTTGGTCAAAGATGGCTTTGAAAATAAATCTGCATTCTTTATACTTTTGATCTTTAATTGTTTTGTTTTTTTTAATCACAAAAAAATCTAACCTTTTAGTGAAGTTTTATTAACTAATTTCGGGAGGAGCACTAACAGATAATTAAACAATGGAGCCGTCAGCTAATCAAACCTAATTAACAAGGGGAGCACGGCAGATAATTAAACCTAATTAAACGCAGGTGGAGCATGGTAAGCTAATCAATCTGATCAACGATAGGAGGTGTACTTATACTACAGATTTACCTCCTCTCGTTGACCATTTTTATTTTAGCATCCCTCCACCACCCCATCTCCTCACTTCAATTTAATAAACCCTCATTAGATGCCATCACAATCCATAAAACATTACAGTCTAGTTATAGAGTATCTTTACCACGGGGGGGAAATACTCTGGGTTCGGGCAAAAATCCGAGCCCGGAGCCCTCCCCTGGACAGCACGCCAAATACGCATAATCTTTACTCTATTTAATTTGATGTAAGTGGGAACTCGTGAATTGAAGTAAAACAATTGAAAGTGTGTGTGTGTGTGGGGGGGGGGGTCTTATTATGAAATAAATAGTTTTCTCTAGTTCATGTTGGCCATAATTATTGAGTCTGAGCCTTCTTCTATAATGCCTGAGATCAGAGATCATTCCTTCATACAATCTCTCCAGATCCTTCAGATTCACAGCTCTTCTCTTCAGTTCACACTCTCATTTTCTTCACCCGCTTCAGGGGACAGAGACGGCCATGGCAGAAGCTTAATTTTGTGCTCAGTCACACATTTGTGTGTTGATTTTGATGTTTGTTTTGGATCATTGTCCTGATGGAAGATCCACCACAGCCCATAATAAGATTTCTAGCAGTCAGGTTTAGATTTTATCTGTTGGTATTTGCTAGAATCCATGATACGATGTATCTGAACAAGATGTCCAGGACCTCCAGCAAGAAAATAGGCCCACAACATCAAAGAGCGGTATTTTTAACCGTGGGCATGAGGTACTTTCTTATCCCTGTTTGCACTAAAACCATTGCTGCCAAAAAGCACTTTTTATAGTTTCCTCTAACCACAGAATCAGGTCCCTTTTGATGTTCCCGTCGTGTTTGACAACCGAATAAGCTGGAGTTTGTTTTTGGATGAGCGAGGAGGATTTTTCTTGAAACCCACGCCAACAACATGTGGAGAGTCTTTGTCCACTCAAACTCTTCTCCTCGCCGTCCTCTTCCAGGCAGATTCGTAACATCTTAAGTTGGTTGTAACTTCTTAATGATTGCCCTTATGTTGGTGTTTTCTTACAATCACTTTCTATTTTGTGAAGCTCAACAATCTATTCCTGCACATTAGAACTATATTCTTTGGTTTTGAGATAAATGTTTAAAGGAATATGGCCTTTGTGTGTCCTCATATTTATACTCATGTGAAACAAAAAGTCAGCTGCATGTCATGCTCCTGGACGATGTCATAGCTGGACAATGTTGTAGATATGAATGGGAATATACTTCAGAGATATTTTACTCATAAGAATTTCTAGGGGTGCCAATAATTGTGGACATATTTTATTATGATTAGTCTTTAGACCCTGTGTTATAGTGTATGCTAGTGGTGGTAAAGGGATAATGTAAAGTTTGACAAAATTAAGAGAAAGAAAAATCAGATGAAATGGCAAAGAAGGTTGATATGCTATCATTATTTTAATTTCAGATTTTGTTAAATTTTGTAAGTAGGCTACTTCAATATGAACTTTGATTAACTAAACTGAATTAAACACCTGAACTGATTATTGCAATATTTAATCTTCTATCTAAAAAAAATAATAATTTAGTTCAGTAGCATATACCTAATTAAAAAAAAAAAAAAAAAAAATATGGCTTGCATGTGTGGGGTGTATGTAACCACCAGCCTTGCCATGCCTGTAAAAGAAAGTAACATCAAGTTGTTCCAAACCTGTGTGAATTTGTTTCTTCTGCTGAACACAAAATAAGATGTTTTGAAGAATGTCGGTGACCAAACATTTGATTTGAGTTGTCTTTCATAGTGTTCAAAATATCTCTCTGTTCAGCAGAAGAAAGAAATTCGCACAGGTTTGGAACAACTTTAAAATGAGAAAATGATGACAGGATTTTCATTTTTGGGTGAACTATCTCTTTAATTCCTCACAGCTATGCGCCACTTGATCTGAACACTAGAGGGCGCGGTCGAAGCATTATGCCGATGGCACCGGAGAGATCCTTTATGGGATCCTTTTATGTGAGAAACAAAACATACTCATGTTTAATGAATAATTAGTTTAAAATATCACGATGTAATAAACGTGTTTTTAATGACTACACCAGTTATTTTTTAATAATATAGCCCAAGGAACAACAAAACGGTTCTTATTTTTCTTCCACATGCTTCTCCCCTCTCGTTGAGAAATTGACTTAATTAGCCTACAAGCGTCTTAATATTAAAAAAAGAATAGGCTACAGGTAGGTGGGTCCAACATAAGTGAGCTTGGATGACATACCCTGAAATGTTAGCTGATATCTCTCATCTTCCTTTCAAATTGTAGTCACATTTCAAAGGTTTTATTATTCATACAAACAAAACATGAATGGCGAAAGTCCCTTACAATCAGTTGTTTCGGATAGCTTTCACTCTAGGTGGGTGGGCCTAGTAGGCCTAGGTAGTGTGCATAACTTTGAAAAATAGATATATAGGCCTACCTTAAAAATAAAGGTCCCAAAATAGGTTTTACAGCAATGCCATAGCATAGAAGAACTGTTTTTGGAATCCCGATGTCTCTTTTCGGTGAAAAGTTTTAAAAGAACCGTGTGGAGAAAATGTTAATAATCTTATAGGCCTATGTGTTAAAGTGCCCCTATTATGATTTTTTGAATAATCCCTTTAAGAAAATAAAGTTATTGCTCCCAAAAGAAACAATTCACTCTGAACTGTCTATACGAGTCGTTTGTGTTTCGAATCCCTCTGCATGACGATTCTATGTCACAAGAAAATATTTACATAATGCCCACACATTGTCCGACGGTGGGTCTGTAGCCTACCAGTTTATTTGGACCAGCTTGCTCCTCTGTATATGAATAATTATTAATGTATATATTTTCTAACGGATGTAGTTTTGTGATTTATATTGTGTGCGCTTCCGGCTAACAGCTTAACTCGCATTATTAGGTTACTGTCTTACTGAAATACTTCTGCTCATCAGCTGTGGGCCACTATTACCTAAAACTGCATTAATGCAGATTGTCTGTTGTTCTTACTACTTTGAGTAAAGATAAAGGATGGAGCGAGATTTGTTTTACAAGCGTTTGTTCATTAGTGATTCATTTTATAGCTCGGCTAATGTATGCGCTGTTATTGGTACACTTCCCGCATGTTCACAAATGGACACTTGTTAATGCTGATGGTGAGGAATTACAGTTGCAACATCTCATAATTTTCCCCAAAATTATATAGTTTATCATTGAGAAACGTCCCGCTCAAATTGTGCTTGCGATAGAGGTTCGGGTTGAATACCTGTAGTTCATCCAATGTTTCATCATCAGACTCAAGATTGGATTGATATGGTAAAATCAACGCCATTGTTGTGAGGGCTGGATGGAAGAACAGAACCCAAGAGCAGATCAGTTCAAAATATTTATTGGGACAAAAAGCAAAGTAAAAGAAAACAATATTTAACTGGGCAGCCGAGCTGCCACGTCAGGGGAAATAGCTGTAGACACAATCCAAGAACAGACAGAAGTCAGCAACAGGTAGACAGTCCAGTGAGGCAGTAATGCAAGAGGGCAAGCCAGGAGAGTGATCGAGGGACAGGTAGGTTCAGGGCCAACAAAATGACACAGCAAGGTGCAGGGCAGGGAAAAGTCCAAGAACTGGCACAGACTCAGTAACAAAAAGCCAATCCCCAAAATGGAGATGGCAACACCGAGCTGCAGGGCTGGACCAGACTAGGGAAAAACAACACAGCATCAAAACTTGACAGGACAGAAAATAGATTTGACATCTAAGAGGCTGGAGCATGACAAAAAAGCAGTCAAAACACTCTGGCAGAGAAGGCAGATAAGAGTGGAAGCTAAATAGTGTGAGAAATTAAACGAAAGGAGAAACAGGTGAGAAGTGTGCAAGAGCCCTGATTATAATGCAGCACAGCTGCCTCCAAAATCAAGAGCGGGAAACTCAAATGAGGGACAGGTGAGAGAGTGGTGTGCAGTAGTGCTGATTAAGAATACAGCACAGCTGTGGTGCAATGGAAAAATACAGGGAAACAACTGAGAGAGCAGGAAAAGCAATGATCAAACCCGAGTCCTGACAGTACCCCTCTCCCCAGGAACGCCTCCAGGCGTCCTGGGTTGAGGAGCAGATCGGTGGAAATCGTCGATCAGCGAGCGGTCTAGGATGTCCCGAGTCGGGACCCAACATCTCTCCTCCGGACCGTACCCCTCCCAATCAACCAGATACTGGAATCCCCTTCCCCGCCTTCGGCTATCAAGGATCTTCCTGACAGTGAAGGCAGGAGTGCCCTCAACCATCAGGGGAGGAGGGGGGGAAGTAGCAGAAACAGAAGTAGAGGGACGGGAAACAGAGGAACGAATAAAGGGTTTGATGCAAGAGACATGGAAGACAGGGTGAACACGATGAATAGGGTGCGGGAGCCGAAGCCGTACCGCCACCGGACTGATCACCTTGACAATAGGGTATGGCCCAATGAACCGCGGTGCCAACTTCCTAGATGGCACCTTAAGAGGCAGGTCCCTAGTGGAAAGCCACACCCTTTGCCCACAGATGTATTTAGGTGCTTCAGCCCGACGACGATCCGCCAATCTCTTGGTGCGTTCCCTCGTTCGCAGCAGTGCCTCCCTGGCCCGCCTCCAGGTCCGCCGGCACCGATCAATGAATGCCTGAACTGAGGGAACCGCAGCTTCGGGACCCTGTGAGGGAAACAGAGGGGGTTGATACCCAAGACAGCAATAGAAAGGAGACAATCCAGTAGACGACACCGGCAAGGTATTATGGGCGTATTCCGCCCAAGTGAGTTGCTGGCTCCAGGATGAAGGACTGTGAGAAGCAAGACACCGGAGAATCCGCCCAAGATCCTGGTTTGCTCGCTCCGTCTGACCGTTGGTCTGTGGATGGAATCCTGACGACAGACTAGCAGTAGCACCAATCTGCCGACAGAACTCCCTCCAAAAGTGAGAGACAAACTGGGGACCCCTGTCAGAGACCACATCCTCCGGAAGACCATGAATCCGAAAGACATGGTCCACGATCACCCGAGCAGTCTCTTTAGCAGAGGGGAGTTTGGGAAGGGGAATGAAATGAACCGCCTTAGAAAAACGGTCCACGACTGTGAGAACCACAGTATTGCCACTGGACTCTGGTAACCCTGACACGAAGTCCAGTGCAATATGGGACCAAGGACAGGAAGGAATAGGAAGGGGTTGGAGCAGACCAACGGGCATAGCATTACCAGATTTGTTTTGCGCACAAACAGAGCAAGAAACCACAAACCGATGGACGTCCCCTCCCATGCCCCGCCACCAAAAACGCTGCCGAATAGCAGCCAGCGTTCTTCTCACCCCTGGATGACACACTAACCTGGATGAGTGGCCCCACTCCAGAACCTCTGGCCGGACCGATTCCGGAACAAACAATTTGCCCCCTGGACACCCCCCTGGAACCTCTATCCCCAACTGGGCCCGCCTGACGCGCTCCTCGATGCCCCAGGTGACGGACCCCACCACACAACCCGGAGGGAGAATAGTATCAGGCGGCACCACGTCCTCTGGGGCAGAGAACTGACGTGAAAGCGCATCAGGCTTACCATTTTTGGAACCCAGCCGGTAAGACAGGCAGAAATTAAAGCGACCAAAAAAAAGTGCCCAGCAGGCCTGCCTGGAGTTCAGCCGTTTAGCTGTTCTAATGTACTCCAGGTTCCGGTGATCGGTCCAGACCAGGAATGGCTCCATTGACCCCTCCAACCAGTGCCGCCACTCCCCCAGCGCCAGGCGCCCGGCCAACAACTCACGGTTACCGATGTCGTAGTTCCGCTTTGTGGGTGACAACCGGTGAGAAAAGTATGCACAAGGGTGTATCTTGTGATCATGAGGGGATCGTTGGGAGAGAACTGCTCCCACACCTATTTCTGATGCATCGACCTCCACAAGAAACTGTTGAGAAGGATCAGGAGTAATTAGAATAGGTGCTGAAGAAAAACGTCTCTTCAGTTCATTAAAAGCAGCCTGAGCTTCTGGAGACCAGCAAAAAGTTTTTTTCGTGGAGGTCAATGCAGTCAGAGGGGCCGCCACCTGACCGAAATTACGGATAAACCTCCGATAGAAATTGGCAAAACCAATAAAACATTGCAACGTCTTTCGGCTATCAGGTGTCGGCCAATCTGAGACAGCTCTCACCTTCGCAGGGTCCATGCGGATCCCCTCCACCGAGATGATATGACCCAAGAACGGAACTGACTGGTTATGAAATGAGCACTTCTCCGCCTTAGCATAGAGTTGGTTCTCTAACAGCCGCTGCAGCACTCGCCTGACGTGCTGAATGTGTACCTGGAGAGAACGAGAAAATATCAAAATGTCATCCAGATACACAAAGACAAATTGGTTGATCATGTCTCTCAGCACGTCATTAATGAGAGCCTGGAAGACAGCGGGGGCATTAGTAAGTCCGAAGGGGAGGACCCTATATTCAAAATGCCCTGTGGGGGTATTAAATGCCGTCTTCCATTCATCCCCCTTCCTAATCCGAACCAAATGGTAGGCGTTGCGGAGGTCCAACTTCGTAAAGTACCTTGCTCCCTGCAAAACCTCGAAGGCTGAAGACATCAAAGGTAGAGGATACCTGTTCTTAATAGTTATGTCATTCAGCCCCCGATAGTCTATGCAAGGACGCAAAGAGCCATCTTTCTTCTTTACGAAAAAGAACCCCGCCCCTGCCGGTGAAGAAGAGGGACAAATGACACCGGCTGCCAGAGACTCAGACAGGTAACTCTCCATGGCCGCCCGTTCAGGAGCGGACAGGGAGAACAACCGTCCTTTGGGTGGAGAAGTGCCCGGGAGGCGATTGATGGCACAATCATAAGGACGGTGTGGAGGAAGGGATGTGGCCCGGGACCGACTGAAGACCGCCCGCAAATCACGATAGACCTCAGGAACTCGAGACAGATCCACAGACTCCTCCTGTAACACAGGAAGAGAAGAGACGGGAGACAAGGCAGACACCAGACAATGGGCATGGCAATAAGAACTCCAAGATAAAATTGAATTTTCTGACCAATTAATATGCGGGTTGTGTGTGGTAAGCCAAGGGTGTCCTAAGACAATAGGAGCAAGGGGTGAATGACAAATAAAAAAAACTAATTCTTCTCTGTGGTTACCAGAAGCAACAATGACTAAAGGAACAGTGGTATGAGAAATAGTGGAGAGTTCTCTGCCATCAAGAGCATGAGCCGTGAGAGGGGGAACAAGAGCCTGAAAAGAAATACCTCTCCTAGAAGCCCAGGTGGAATCCATGAAATTTCCCTCAGCCCCTGAGTCTAAGAGAGCAGATAGATGAACATTAGTACCTTGGACCACTACAGAGATAGGTAGCATGGAAGGGGAACCTGCAGATGGGGTAGTAGAGGTAGCGCTCGCCAGTATCCCCTTAACTACTGACGAGCATTGGCTTTTGCTGGACAGAGGGCTGCAAAGTGCCCTGGCTTCCCACAATACAGACACAGTCCCTTGGTGAAGCGTTGTTGTTTCTCTGTGGCAGATAGATGATACCTTCCCAGCTGCATAGGTTCAGGAGAAGGTAGATGAACCAGAGCGTCGGGAGACATCCCGGCCGGAGGGGTGTCCTGGAACGATGTGGGCACGGAGGTGCGAACTCTACGACGGAGATCCCGCCGATTGTCCAACCGAATGGCCAATTCCACCAGCCTGTCTAGACCCTCAGGCAGTTCACGTGCATAGACCTCGTCCCGTATATCCTCTGCAAGTCCTTCTGCAAATCTAGCCGCCAGGGCTTCATCATTCCACCCACTCGATGCAGCGAGAGTACGGAATTCTATTGCAAAATCCGCCACTGAACGCCTTCCTTGTTGAAGGGCTGCCAAGAGCCGAGATGCTTCTTTCCCAAGAGCTGACCGATCAAACACCTTCATCATTTCCGTCTTAAACAATGAAAATTCCTTGCAGCAATCAGCCTTCTCAGACCAGACAGCCGTGGCCCATTCCCGAGCCCGTCCAGTCAAGAGGGAGATAACAAAAGCTACCTTAGAAGAATCCAAGGCATATGTGGTGGGTTGCAAAGAAAAAACCACCTCGCACTGGATGATGAAGGGTCGGCACATAGTAGGCTCACCAGAATAAACAGGTGGGTTGTTAATCCGTGGCTCGTGGATGGTAGGAACACATTCAGTGGCAGGCGGCTCAAGGTCACGGTCCCTTTGCATCCGTGAGATTGTCTCTGTAAGCTCAGTGACCTGGCGCATCAAAGTGTCAACAGCATGATGAGCTGCTGTGAGCTCCTCCTGGTGACGTCCAAGCATAGCACCTTGCGCTTCCACCGCTGCACGCATAGGTGACTGATCCGCTGGGTCCATCTTGGCCAGAGTGTGATGTGAGGGCTGGATGGAAGAACAGAACCCAAGAGCAGATCAGTTCAAAATATTTATTGGGACAAAAAGCAAAGTAAAAGAAAACAATATTTAACTGGGCAGCCGAGCTGCCACATCAGGGGAAATAGCTGTAGACACAATCCAAGAACAGGCAGAAGTCAGCAACAGGTAGACAGTCCAGTGAGGCAGTAATGCAAGAGGGCAAGCCAGGAGAGTGATCGAGGGACAGGTAGGTTCAGGGTCAACAAAATGACACAGCAAGGTGCAGGGCAGGGAAAAGTCCAAGAACTGGCACAGACTCAATAACAAAAAGCCAATCCCCAAAATGGAGATGGCAACACCGAGCTGCAGGGCTGGACCAGACTAGGGAAAAACAACACAGCATCAAAACTTGACAGGACAGAAAATAGATTTGACATCTAAGAGGCTGGAGCATGACAAAAAAGCAGTCAAAACACTCTGGCAGAGAAGGCAGATAAGAGTGGAAGCTAAATAGTGTGAGAAATTAAACGAAAGGAGAAACAGGTGAGAAGTGTGCAAGAGCCCTGATTATAATGCAGCACAGCTGCCTCCAAAATCAAGAGCGGGAAACTCAAATGAGGGACAGGTGAGAGAGTGGTGTGCAGTAGTGCTGATTAAGAATACAGCACAGCTGTGGTGCAATGGAAAAATACAGGGAAACAACTGAGAGAGCAGGAAAAGCAATGATCAAACCCGAGTCCTGACAATTGTTACTGTCTTTATAGTGTGTAAAAGCCTCCGGAGCTGAAGTTCAGTTATTGAAGTTCAGTTAGCTTGAAGTTCAGTTAAAGGGCGTTTAGTTTCCGAAAGACACACTGTACAATAACAGACTGGGCCATCTGGCCAATCGGAGCAGAGTGGCTCATGGAAAGGTTGGATTTAGAGAGACTATTCATCTATCGAGTCGTTTGAGAATCATTGAAAAATGTGATGCGCAATATTATGGGGGAAAAAAAACATTTTTTTTTACCTTTGATGTATGTAAACATTTCGTAGGAGACCTCCAAAATAAAATTAGGAGCTTTAAAATAGCATAATAGGGCACTTCAAAGGTTCTTCTACTGAGTGCCCTGTATTCTTATTATATATTTAATACCTGTGTAAATATGTAACTTTGTGATTTTAACTCTGAGAACAACGATTATATAAACTGTGCCTTAATATAAACCTAGAGACTACAAACGATTGTATGAGACTATACGGACCCACTTTATATTAGGTGGCTACAATGTACTAATATTGTAATTAATAATTTGATACAATGCACCTATTGTGTACATACATGTTTTTACATTGTACTTACATTATAAAAATACCTGCATGTAATTACATCTGTAATTAATTTCTGTAGTTACATTTGTCATTACACTTTTGACACTTCCCTTAAACCTAATTTACCCAGACCATCACACCTGCCCCTAACTCTACCCGTATCCCACCTCATTATCAGCAAAGGTGTTTTGCAATACAATTTGAACACAGTAAGTACATTGTACTTATTTTTTGATGTAAGTACATAGTAGTACTTAAGGCCACCTAATATAAAGTGGGGCCGAATATACTGTGTCCTCACGGCTCTGATCTTAACAGCTGCTCTGAACATCAATCACTAAAAACAATAGAAGGTCATGTAATCCATCAGGATGAATCATAGCACATGGCCACCTCCATACAGTACATCTGGGTCGTTTCATGGGCGGGTGTTGTAAAATACAGTATGGTTGTGGTTTCAGGATTTATTTTGTATTCATTTCAGGTTTAAAGGGCCATTTGATCCTATTTGGCCTGAATAGTAGCCCTCTCAAAATCTCAACATATTTGATTTCAGCACAGCCTAATAATTGCAAGATTCTTCATATGCAGCCATAGTCCATCCCTTAAAAATATTTGATTCTTATTGTGACAATTAACATCCCAACAAATTGAATAGGGCCTGTCACAAGTATTGCTTAATCGTCTGATTGTAACCAAATGTATTTGAGATAACTGCAATAATGTGCAGTTTAAATTTCAATCAAATTTTGCCTTCCAAATAAGGTACATTTTATTGTGGTTGTGTTATACTGTAAATAACTAATGAAATGATTTAGAAAATGAATTAATATTTTCACAGGAAATCATATAGGGCCTATTTTTATTATAAATTGTATTTTATTTATGATTCCAAGTAATAAAAAAAGGGCTAAGGCTTACATTGTAAGTGACATGAACAATAGCAATTATTTTTTATTTGTAATTAGATTATGGCATTTTAACAACCTGGAGAAAGCAATCAACAAGACACATACTGGTCAAAGGTTTGTGGTCAGGAAGATACTTTTTTTTTTTTTAAAAGACATTAATGCTTTTATTCAGCAAGGACTCCTGTCTGCTTAAATAAATAAAAAAAATAAAAAAACATATATATAAATATTACTGCATTTTAACCCACTGTTTATCAGTATTAGACATGGCAGCTTTTGAGCCCTATCATACACCCGGCTCAAGTGTCTTTTGCTAGTTTCAGTCAGACGTACTTATCATTTTCACGTCCAGCTCCACGTTGTTTAAATAGCAAATGCACTCGCACCCATCTGTTTGCCCATGTTGGCACGTTACTATTTTGAGGAAACTAAAAAAGTAAATTGTTTGTCATTGTTTTATTGCACATTATGCCCAAAACACACCATGACTCATTTAGAGAATAGGTACAATCCTTTTAGACAATGCGCCTGGCGCGCCGATCATTTTTTCCATTGTTAAAGTAGCAAAAGTGGATTTGGAGACGCCCTAAGCACCTTCAGACCATGCACTCAGGTCGTTATAGTAGGGCCCATTATCTATTAGCTTTACTATTTAATGTCAAAAAATACACACTGTAAACATTAACAAATTAGTTAAATCAAATGAACTTTTATGAGTATTTAGAACTTTCTTTTACTTTTGAGTTCACAAAACTGACACATTTGAAGTAATCTGAATTGTTTTGAGTTTTATGAACTTATGAGCTTCTTTTAATTTAACCAAACTTAAGTTGAACTGAAACTGGGCTGGGATTTATATTTTCCAGCATGCTTTGCCCATGGCACTCGAAAAGGAATGTAAACGCTAAATTTGTGCAATTAATGTTAAGTGGGAGATTAAGTGATTCATGTTTTGTTATGCAAAGCAAACTTACTAAAAAATGTCAACTTCAGAGCAATTAAAATGTAAGAGTAAATTAAACAGTTGTGTTAATCCAGCTCTGCTTACTTAAAAATTGGGTGTAACTGATTACCTCAGGGTTTTTTTAGTTTTGCCAGCTTTGTGATTGTATCTTCATCTAGTGTATCAGTGAGTGTTTACAGTTGCGTTAAGTGCGAGGAGGCCAGAGAGTGACGATAACAGCACACTCGCTATCATCCCTGATGGACTGACAGAGAGAATAGGCCCTTTAGTCACTTCAGCCGCCGATGAAAGCATAATTTCTGCCTTCAGTCCCACACTGAGTTCAGACATTATTGAGCGATGACAGAGGCAGATCAAGCCATGAGGAGACGAGTGGGAAATCGTAAAAGCGGCTCATGTTTCTGCCTCCATTAAAAAGATTTGTTCAGCGCATTGAGATTGTGATGGATTTTCCCATGTTGTCCAGGACAGCTCTTTTTGTATAAGGCTTCTGATAATGGCTCATTGTTTTGGCTGCAGTAGAGGCCCGTGGTGCGGGCGGCCCTGTGCAGATGCCAGGCTGCCCATTCACTCACCGGCAGCAGGCCGAAACGCATGGAGCACAGCTCACCTGCATCAGGGGACTGAGGTAATAGAGGGATCTCAGCACTTTATGCCATTATATTAAGACAACAAACATTACTGTCATTATTTTAGGTATGACTGAAGTTTTGATATGGCAGTTAAATGTCTGTTTTCATTCCTTTCCAGGTGTTGAAATGGAGTGGATATGTGTTCCTCTTCTGCTTTTCAGTGGGATTCATTTGGCTTTTACACAATTTAATGGATTCAACTGTGATCCTAACTTACACAGCAGATTCCCTGGTAAGTAAATGAGAGCCATAATTCACATGTTACAGAATGTTAACAATAATACACTAATGTTAAACAGTTTGGGTTCAGTAAGATTTCAAAAGTTTAAATGAATACTTTAACTAATGCATTAAATAGTTTAAAAGTTGACAGTAAAGACATTTATAATGTTACGAAAGATTTCTATGTCAAATGAATGCTATTTTTTAAGTGAAAAAAATCAATGTTTTCAACATTGATAATTATAATCATCATATTCTAATGATTTCTGAAGGATCATGTGACACTGAAGACTAGAGGAATTATGCTGAAAATTCAGCTCTATCATCATAGAAATAAATTACATTTTAAAATGTAGTGATATTTTACAAAATTACCCTATTTACTACTGTATTTTTTGATTCAGTCATGATGAACATTAGAGACTTCTTTCAAAAACAAATATCTTACTGACCCCACCCTTTTATTTACACTTTTAACAGTGTAAATAAATCACTTTTAACTAACTTTTTTTTAAACGATGATAAATAATTATTGTATCTAAATACTCGGGGTAACTAGTTGCTTATTATCATGCATATTACTATATTTGGTATATTACTGTTTATTAGTACTTATAGAGCACATATTAATGCCTTATTATGCAGGACCATATTCAACATCTCTTAATCCTACCCAATACTTTAATGTAATAATTACCTTAACTAAGTAGTAATTAGGAGTTTATTGAGTAAAACATTGTAGTTAACAGTGAGAATAGGTCCCTAAATTTAAGTGCGACCAATATTAGATTATTAATTACTAATATATTAAAGGAAGTATTTTATATACCGGAGTCTGTACTGGAAAATTGGGATTTAAAATTTAATTTAAAAATAACCTAGAAATTTTTGCATTTTGAAAAATGTATGACAAAGAAATGTTATGCTCCAAAAGGTCAGATGTTCTTGCCTGTGACATCAATGAACCTTGTCATTAAAGCAAATGCAATACATTTTTAAATTCATTGTAATATTTTAGTTTGCACATTGCAATTATATTGTCGTGCTGATAATATAATTTGTAACAAAAAAAAATGTATCCCACGGAGATGTCATATCATTTACTTGTTGTGCTGTCTTTCCCTCAAGGCGACAGAGATATCAGCGTATACTGTGGTGTTCAGACAATCACACTAAAGATTAACCTCTGTCCTGTGCTGTACTCTGGATACACTGATGCTGACCTGGCACTGAACGGCCGTCATGTAGATGCTCACTGCAGAGGCTTCATAAACAACAACACCTTCCCCACAGCGGTGCTCTTCAGCATCAGCCTGAGCACACTGGAGGCCTGCGGGAACACGCTGAGGGTAAGGGATACATTCATGTACCATGGTATTGTTTTTTTGGATTTGTACATGTGATGGTGTATGAATATCTTAATAATGCAATATCATTGCAATCCAAACGTTTAACAGCTTCACCTTTGCCCAATCTATTCTGTTGGTTTTAATACTGTATTACATGCCCCATGGCTCAAAAGGGACGCAACAAATGGGGGCTCGTCCAGGATTTGAACATAACATAACTGACCAGCATTCTTTAGAAATGTTGGCCCATATTGATAGGAAAGCATCTTGCAGTTGATGGAGATTTGTGGGATACACATCCAGGACACGAAGCTCCCGTTCCACCACATCCCAAAGATGCTCTATTGGGTTGAGATCTGGTGACTGTGGGGGCCATTGTAGTACAGTGAACTCGTTGTCATGTTCAAGAAACCAATCCGAAATGATTCAAGCTTTGTGACATGGTGCATTATCTTGCTGGAAGTAGCCATCAGAGGATGGGTACATGGTTGTAATAAAGGGATGGACATGGTCAGAAACAATGCTCAGGTAGGCCGTGGCATATAAATGATGCCCAATTGGCACTAAGGGGCCGAAAGTGTGCCAAGAAAACATCCCCCACACCATTACACCACCACCACCACCAGCCTGCGCAGTGGTAACAAGGCATGATGGATCCATGTTCTCATTCTGCTATAACAGATTCTGACTCCATCATACCATCTGAATGTCTCAACAGAAATCGAGACTCGTCAGACCAGGCAACATTTTTCCAGTCTTTAACTGTCCAATTTTGGTAAGTTTGTGCAAACTGTAGCCTCTTTTTCCTATTTGTAGTGGAGATGAGTGGTACCCAATGTGGTCTTCTGCTGTTGTAGCCCATCCGCCTCAAGGTTGTGCGTGTTGTGGCTTCACAAATGCTTTGCTGCATACCTTCGGTTGTAACGAGTGGTTATTTCAGTCAAAGTTGCTCTTCTATCAGCTTGAATCAGTCGGCCCATTCTCCTCTGACCTCTAGCATCAACAAGGCATTTTCAGCCACAGGACTGCCGCATACTGGATGTTTTTCCCTTTTCACACCATTTTTTGTAAACCATAGAAACAGTTGTGCATGAAAATCCCAGTAACTGAGCAGATTGTGAATTACTCGGACCGGGCCGTCAGGCACCAACAACCATGCCACGCTCAAAATGCCTTAAATCACCTTTCTTTCCCATTTTGACATTCAGTTTGGAGTTCAGGAGATTGTCTTGACCAGGGCCACACCCCTAAATGCATTGAAGGAACTGCCATGTGATTGGTTGATTAGATCATTGTATTAATAAGAAATTGATCAGGTGTTCCTAATAGTCCTTTAGGTGAGTGTATATAAAAACTATGTTCTAAAAGCTATAAGGCATTAACATGGCTTAAAGATGCACTGTTTAAATTTAGTTTAAACTAAACAGCATCTAGTGGTGAGGTTGCAAATTGCAACCGCCCACCCTCTTTTGAAGCACATAGAGAAGCTACGGTGGCTGACACAGGACTAAGATGTCGTCTGAGACAGCAGAGAGTAGCTAGCGGTCTGTAGAGAAGTTTGTCCATTTAAGGCTACTGTAGAAACATGGCGAATTCACTGTAAGGGGACGTGCGGTGTATGGCAATAGAAATTGATCTTTCTAAGGTAATAAAAAACATAACGGTTCATTATGTAAGGTCTTTATACACCATTGAAAACATTGTTATGTATATTATATTGCATTTCTGTCAATAGATCCTCATAAATGCTACACACTGCACCTTTAATCTAAGCACTGTCTGTGAAACTGGGCTTAAAGATTTTAAACTTAAGAACAAAAATGTGATATTCCAAATAAAAATAATATTTGCATTAAGGGAACATTTAAATCTATCTGTGTTCAGGTTTCTGCAATTCAAGGTTTCAATGCTTATGGGAACATCTCTATGGTGCAGATGGGGAATATATCAGGCTACATTGACACCCCAGACCCTCCAACTATCATCAGTTACCTGCCAGGTCTGGTGTATAAATTCAGCTGTAGTTATCCTCTGGAGTACCTGCTCAACAACAGCCAGCTGGCATCGTGAGTCTGACATGACAACCTACTTCTATCTACTATTGTTCTATTTAAGTCCAAGTAATCAATGATGTGCTGATATTTTCTGCAGTTTATACACAGTTATAATGTCTTGCTCTGATCTCAACCTCCTTTACCAGCTCGTCTGCTGCAATATCAGTGAAAGACAACAATGGCACTTTCCTGAGCACACTCAGTTTGGTGCTTTACAATGTGAGTGATCTCTGTAGTTTGTAAAATAAAATGATTATTAATTATTAGAAATATTTTCATGAGATCACAGTTAATTAGCAGGTAAACTTTTTTTAATTGGATCACACTTTAGATTTAGGTCAAATTTTCACTATTAAATGTTTATTAACTACGACTTTTGCCTCAAGACACTCCTAATTACTACATATTATTAGTTAGTAAGGTAGATGTAGAATATGGTCATGCAAAATAGGGTATTAATATGTGCTTTATAAGTACTAATAAACAGTCAATATCCTAGTAATATGCATGCTAATAAGCAACTATAATGAGCATTGGGCTTTAAACTAAAGTGTTACCTTACATTTCTTATTTTAATAATATGTTGTTTATTTTAATAATGTTTGAATGTTTATGATGGTATACTTCAGTTTAATTGGGGAAAGAATAGTAACACTTTAAGAGCTTATGTATAATGCATTATAAAGATATTCATAATTTACATTATACACTCACCTAAAGGATTATTAGGAACACCATACTAATACTGTGTTTGACCCCTTTCGCCTTCAGAACTGCCTTAATTCTACATGGCATTGAGTCAACAAGCTGCTGAAAGCATTCTTTAGAAATGTTGGTCCATATTAATAGGACAGCATCTTGCAGTTGATGGAGATTTGTGGGATACACATCCAGGACACGAAGCTCCCGTTTCACCAAATCTCAAAGATGCTCTATTGGGTTGAGATCTGGTGACTGTGGGGGCCATTTTAGTACAGTGAACTCGTTGTCATGTTCAAGAAACCAATTCAAAATGATTCAAGCTTTGTGACATGGTGCATTATCCTGCTGGAAGTAGCCATCAGAGGATGGGTACATGGTGGTAATAAAGGGATGGACATGGTCAGAAACAATGCTCAGGTGGGCCGTGGCATTTAAATGATGCCCAATTGTCACTAAGGGGACTAAAGTGTGCCAAGAAAACATCCCCCACACCATTACACCACCACCACCAGCCTGCGCAGTGGTAACAAGGCATGATGGATCCATGTTCTCATTCTGTTATAACAGATTTTGACTCCATCATACCATCTGAATGTCTCAACAGAAATCGAGACTCATCAGCCCAGGCAAAATTTGTCTTCAACTGTCCAATTTTAGTGAGCTTGTGCAAATTGTAGCCTCTTTTTCCTATTTGTAGTTGAGATGAGTGTTACCCGGTGGGGTCTTCTGCTGTTGTAGCCCATCCGCCTCAAGGTTGTGTGTGTTGTGGCTTCACAAATGCTTTGCTGCATACCTCGGTTGTAACGAGTGGTTATTTCAGTCAAAGTTGCTCTTCTATCAGCTTGAATCAGTCGGCCCATTCTCCTCTGACCTCTAGTATCAACAAGGCATTTTCGGCCACAGGACTGCCGCATACTGGTGTTTTTCCTTTTTCACACCATTCTTTATAAACCCTAGAAATGGTTGTGCGTGAAAATCCCAGTAACTGAGCAGATTGTGAAATACTCAGACCGGCCCGTCGGGCACCAACAACCATGCCACGCTCAAGATTGCTTAAATCATCTTTCTTTCCCATTCTGGCATTCAGTTTGGAGTTCAGGAGTTGTCTTGACCAGGACCACACCCCTAAATGCATTGAAGCAACTGCCATGTGATTGGTTGATTAGATAATTGTATTAATAAGAAATTGAACAGGTGTTCCTAATAATTGTTTAGGTGAGTGTTAAACATTATATCTTTTCATAAATAATTGTAATCAAAGTTAAAATTAATTATAATATTTGTAGATTCTAAAATTGGTTGTTTGTCCTGTGTTTTAATGCATTATACTTTCTAAATGTGTGTTCAATTAATAGATAAGTATTATAATATATTATAAATATTTTATATATTATAACCATAACTATTATAATTATTCATGAGCCCATACAATGCATTATGAAGCACATTACACGGCATAATTACTGTATTAAAAATAATTTTATAATGCATTATTCATAAAGACTTTACCAATAAATTATTTTACTTAAAACTATGATATTTAAGATTAAAAAAGATTTCCACTTAGGATCCATAATTGTCACTTTCATATTGTAGATGTGTACAGAAATGTGTATGTAGTTCTCAAAGTTAAATCAAAACGTAAAAATGTCACGTTTGTGTAATGAAGAATGGCTTGTATCGGTAATATTCGTTCTCATATTTTACAGGATTCCACATTCAATCAGTTCATATTTATACCAATGTCTGGCCTGTCCTTGAAGACTCGTGTGTTTGCTGCAGTTAAAGCTACAAATCTGGACAGGAGGTAGCCTATAAATATTTTATGATTGTATAAATTACTATTGAAACACTATGAATACATTTTTCTGTAAAATAATTTCACATCAAAATGTTTTTTATACTAGTAATACATCACAATTTTTACTAGTAATCTAAGTAATTGAGATTTTGAGAGGAAAATAGGGATTGTGAGAAAGACATAAATTGTCAGCTTGAGTAAATATTCAGCTCTTGAGCCTTGCCCCTATTAACTAATTATTATTTTTTCTTGAGATTAGAGATTCGATTCCCATTAATAGCAGAAATGACTGTGTGTTCCCTTCAGGTGGAATGTTCTGATGGATCACTGTTACGCCACCCCCTCTGGGAACCCTAATGATGAGATACGCTATGACCTTTTCTTTGGGTAATTTAGTATTTTCTGAAATTATGTGCGCATTAACTCGGTGAGTCCTCATTACCTGCTCAACTGACTACTATTCAATGCACAAAGGCCTTTTAGATGAAATGATTTGTGTGTTTGAGTGTGTGCACGTTTGCATGCGTGTTTGTTTGAGTTTGACTGAAGATAATCAGCTCATACTTTTGGTGGTGGGGGTTTAAATAGGTGCTACAAGGATCCACAGACAACTGTTTTTGAGAACGGAAAAAGTCAAATGGGCCGCTTTGCGTTTGAAGTCTTCCGTTTTGTGAAACATAAGAACCAGAAGATGTCCACTGTGTTTCTGCATTGTGTCACGAAGCTGTGTCGAGCAGATGACTGCGCATTGCTATTGCCGGTAAACAGTTTTAATGCTGAAATAACTTATGGTTAATAATGTATTTTAAGTTTCCTAACTGAATGAGAGCATTGTAATACCTCTACAGATCTGTGGAAATCGCAGGAAGAGAGATACTGTGGATGAACACGTAGTATCAGGTTCATCCTCAGGGGATGCCGTCATAACCGCAGGTCCCATAATCACTAGGAGCGGTGAGAGCCCTCATCTTCAGCTTTATTGTCTGTTTAAAAAAAACAAATAAGATTAATTTACTTTCTAGGTTTGTTGTTATAAGGAAATGTAACTATTAATGGTTAACTATTCATATTTTTCAGGATTCTTTTAAAAAAAATTTGAAAGTTTGTAACATTATAAATGCTTTACTCTCACTTTTGACTCATTTAATCATAATTCTTGGCTAAAGTATACATTTCTTTAAATATATATTTCTTTAAAATAAAACATTTCTTTAAAATAATAGTAATATTTCAAACAGTCATATAAAGGATATTTTCAACAACATCATATTATACATGTCTGAGATGTAAAAGTTTGTCATTCTCACAGACCTCAACATTTGGTGCACAAAGCACGATAACAATAACATGATGACAAATTCAATAGCACAATGTAAAAGCAAACAGTAAGACCATGCCAACTTATTAATGATTCATGTCACAGTGCATGTTGAAAAAAGATTTACATATTTGAATCTGTAAACAAATGTGTTTTAAACTTTTTCTAAAAAATGTGAGCTTTTGATTTATGCATGTTTTAATTGAGTACAAAAATAGCTTAAAAATTTCAATGTCATGCTTTCAACTAATTCAGTGTATAAGTATTATAAAGGGGTTATATGTAGAATTCAGAAGTGACACTGTGCTCGCACATGTAATGTTCAAGAGAATGTGATTCAAGGCCCCGATACACACAATTAAGGTTTTTTTCCGTACTTTGCTAAGAAGTAAAAAGAAGTTGGAAATACCTGTGCAGCGAATATCCAGACGGCGTCCACACGGTTGAGAGGGACGTTTAGATGAATATGTAAATTAATACTGCATGCTTTCCTCTCAATAACAAAAAAACACAACAAAAATTTGTTTAGTGGTGGGAAAACAGCAGTTAAGAAAGCATCTGATCATAGCGATGTGAATATGTTCGCACCAGCTCTGCAATTCACCATGCAATTCATGATGCAATTCATGATGCAATTCTGGCATCATGTTCATATGAGGTAATTCAATTTAGACGTTTATGTTAGTTCGTTATTATATATACCTGTATATAAGCTGAGACTATATAAACTATAGAGATCTGGCTATGTAAGACTACAGTTTGAATCAGGGCCGTAACCAGACACGGGACTCATATTCATGAATGAGCGAATGTATTAAAGATTTATTAGCGGTACTGTAGTATGAAGCAGGGTGGGGCTGAAAGCTGTTGGAGCGGAACGAGGCCGCTGGAGCGATTGATAATGAGAGACGAGCGACACGCGGCTCGAGAGCAGCGGAGCTTTTATTATGCCACAGACGAGCGCTTCTGCTTCTTCTGCTCATGTGTATGTGAGGTAACACAGCGCTGTTGTATCATATTACATATCTGAGAGTGTTGAAAGTTGTTATAATGCTACTCTGTGTGTTCGCTAGGCGGCTACAAATAAAATAATTTGGAAAAAAATCTCAAGGCTTTTATAGACAATCTAGGAAGTCAGGGACGTTTTTTTGGTTTAAAAAAATAAATTTTTTAGGCTGGTCTGCTGGCACGTCGATGTCAAAATGATGGCCAATCAGATCAAAGAAGGAGGAGCTTAATGTTTACTGAAGATGAGTGTGACTCCTAACATGATGCTTTTAGGTTTTACAGTCAAAGAGTGCATGAGTGGGAAGAGATAAGCTAAACATTTAAAATCTAACAAATGTTTTACAGTGGATATGTTGAATGACCCACAGTAACATAAAGTGATGCAAACAGCTTTTTCTTGTAATTTTGCCATTTTGAAAAGATGCACTCATTTAAAATGATGTCCTTCATAACTGAACTTGAGGAGACAAGAAACATTTTAGACATTTTTGACATAGACATACAAACAAGAGTGCATTTGTGCTTTTTTAAAAAAATAATTTATTATTTGCAAAGATTAAATGGATTACTTCATAATATAGATTCTTTTTTTACCATTCTTATTTCTTTATTCCTTTAAATCCCCTTTAATCCTTAAATTATTTAATATATTTAAAAAAAACTTTAATCCCCCCAATGTTCAAGACATGGTTACGGGTTGAATTAAGCACGTTTCTTTGCATGACAGATTGACATTACAGAGCACAATAGTAGCTCCTTCGGCATTGTCCTGAACAGAATAAAAAATGGCCTTCAGGCTTTCGTAGACAATCTCGGAAGTCATGGAAGGTTTTCATCATTAAAGATGTTTTTGTAAAGTTTCATTACACTCATGTTCACACATTGGCAACACACATATTGAAAAGTTAAAATTATGACATTTGTTATGCTTAATTTATGTACAAATGCATCTTGTCTGTTTTCTGCAGATGAGTCTCCAACCAACAACTCGCAACTCGGTAAGATTCTTCTTAAGAGGTCAAAAAAGTGTACTTGGAATAAGTAAACTAGCCTGAAAATGTTTTTCATTAGTAGACGCCCCTCACCTGCCCCTCACCCATGTCCTTTCCGTGAGACATCAGCTTTGTTTTCAGTGAAACAATGGACACCAGTGTCAAATTCTGTAAATGAGATCCATGACAGCCGTGGTACCCATTTACAGAACCATCTAGTCTGTTTTTGACCCCCATTCCACCCAAACCCATTCTCCCCCAAAAACCTCTGCTAACCCCCACTCACCCCCCACACTCCTCTCTGTGCCTCTGCAGTGAGCAGTTCCTCCCAGCATCTGAATACTGTAACCAGTGCCTTGATATCGGGTGTGGTTGTGCTGGGTGTGATGAGCCTGGGCCTCTTCCTCCTCTCCCTCAGGCTGCTCAGGAAGCCCAGCCCTTCTAGTCTGACAGGGGTCTGGAACCTCAGCTTCAGATGACCTTCATTCTTGGACCATGAGCGCACTGAAATCTTTCAACAATATTAGGACATATTCCTATTATTGCCTTATAATCACATCCTTAGTGCTGCTTTCTTATGTCACAAAGGCAGCATTGGGCTGCTTTGTCAAACACGTTTCCCTATTTGATAATGAATGAATCTAATAGTCCCTAATAATATCAGTTGAAAACAGAAAAAAAAACTGTGATACTTTGATGACCACATCGTTCAAAAGAATTGCATTTGTTTGAAATAGAAATCTTTTGTAACACTATAAATATAGTCACTTTTGATCAATTCCTTGCTGAAGAAAAGTATAATTTTTTTCTTCTTAAAAAAGATTACTCCAACATTTTATTGTATAATATAAGTGTACATTTTAAAATACCTCAATTTGTTTCAGGGTCTGTGATCCTTTATGTCTTGAAGTGCAAAGCACAAAACAAATGTAAATTGTTCACATATAGATGATTTCAGATTTTTTTCTTTATGCATTTTTGTGATTTTGTGATCATGATTATGATGTAGTGTGTGTGTGTGTGTGTGTGTGTGTGTGTGTGTGTGTGTGTGTGTGTGTGTGTGTGTGTGTGTGGGCATGTTTTTGTGACATATGAGGACACAAATATGTATAATGATGAAAATACAGTTTGAACAGTATAAAAACCATTACGCCTATGGAATGTCCCCATATGTCACAAAAACAAACGTGTGTGTGTTTGTGTGTGTGTGTGTGTGTTGTGTGTGTGTGTGTGTGTGTGTGTGTGTGTGTGTGTGTGTGTGTGTGTGTGTGTGTGTGTGTGTGTGTGTGTGTGTGTGTGTGTGTGTGTGTGTGTGTGTGTGTGTGTGTGTGTGTGTGTGTGTGTGTGTGAGTGAGACCAAAAGGTCTTGAAGAAATATTCCTGGTTAAATACTAGCTGACAGCAAGACATTAGATGAACCACAGAAAATATTGCGCAATAAATGTCTATTTTAAGTGCATTTTCATTTTGACAAACAGATGGAAGATTTATAATTGTGTTATTTTGTAATAAACAGCATGCAGCAGATCCTGTTAGCCAACCTTATTTTACAATTAACCTACGTGTGTGATATAGTATAGTTTAAAATATTTTTAGATGTACATTTTATAGTGTTTTTTTACATTGAGGTGCCATTATAACCTGTTTCACATTCATTCATTTAGCTCTTTTATTCAAATTGTATATATGTACAAACTGATGTTTGCCAACTGCTTGTAATGGACATTTTAATATGTGATAATACAATTTTTGTTAATAAAAACATTTGTTTGCATTTGTATCAGTTTTACAGATAATCTGCAACATTTTATTTGTGTCCCTAAAATTGTACAGTCTTCTTGATATTCAGCCCCAAGAAATAGACACAAAACACCCATTCATTTCCCACAGTGCCACTGTAGATCTCCACAATCTGCATCTTTTTTTCAGACTAATCCCGGATTACTGCAGCGAGTCAAAAACCAGAAAATATCTGATGCTTCTCCCTCTCGTGTCTTATCAATGCTGTGGACTTTACACACGCATAAGAGCAAATACCTCAGCTAAAATATTTAACTGAATACGTCATGGCCAGCATCATATTATAATGAGGTCTGTAACATTTTCCATGTTTTTGTGTTGTTGACAATAGAAGGCAGCAACACCCAATACTCTGATTTAAGTCCAATCATAAAATGATTGGCCTTCCCAGGTAGATCAGCTGACAAGTTCATATTACAATTGCATTGATATTTTCTGTGATTTTTGTACCTCATTTTCACATTAACTGCAACCCTATTTAGAGCCCAGCCTAACAGTTTACCAGTCACAAATTTCTCATCATTCACTGTTGACATGCTATAGATAAAGCACAAGAAGTATCCAGAAATCTAAAACTAGTATTTTTATGAAAACTGTACTATTCGGAAAGCTTCAGAATTACTAAAAGATTGTTAATTTGTAGGCTCAAAAATATCAAAAGGAAAATTCACTTAAGAAATACAAGAGGCTAGCTGTATCATCAATAAATTTGTTTTATGTCGTGCCGTCCTTGTGGCAAGCAGCGGGGCGAGGGCCGGTGACGAGTGGTAATGAGTGCCAGCTGCGCGACATACCGGTCTCGTCTCGCGGCCGAGTGACGGGAGCATAAAAGGAGGAGCGAAGGCAGAGGAAGACGACGAGAGAGGACCAGGCCTGGAATTTATGTTGTTTTGTTTACGTTCTGTTGTGTGTGTGTGGGCAGTCGTCCGTGAGGGGCTGCCCACGTTTTATTATGTGTGTGTGTGTGCGGGCAATCGTCTGTGAGGGGCTGCCCGCGGTTTACTTTCGTTTTGTTTATTTATTTTGAAATTAAAAAGTTTGTTAAATATTCGCCGGTTCCCGCCTCCTTCTTTCCATCAACGAACCTTGTTACAGTCCTTTAGTCGTGACTTATTCACGATACAGCTCTAGCCTCGAGTACATTATTGCTTTTATAAAATGGTTACCACACAAACTAAATATTAATGCCAAAAAATATGTATCAATGCAGCTTTCATGAAGTAAAATCACTAAATGTCTTCCATCCGCTGGAAAAAATAGTACCTGACTGTAATTAAAAGAAGTTACATTATGTTCTTTATGTGTGAGGGAGTCAGTCAGTAGTGAAGACTTTTATATTGAAAGTTCTGACACTTGTTGTGAACATGGAGCAAAACACAACACACAAATGCATTGACTAGCGCTGGACACTGGAAAACCCCTTAACTGTTAAAAAGACAAGATATCGCAGTGGACATTCAAACTGTTTTTGTATTATGAACATAAGACTGACCTGAAAGAAAATGCTATATCTGAATGCAGGTAATACACTTACTCACTCGACCCACCCTTCTCATAAACATCATGCCCACACACACACACATACACACACACACACACACACACACACACACACACACACAAACGAACAATACTCTTCATAATACAGTAGGCGTCATTGAACAAAATTAATGAGAACAAAGATATAGGTCTATGTTTATGTTGCTAAGAGTAGTTGCTAAGGGTAGTGATACACAGAAAAGACCAATGGGTGAAGCGGCCATAGCAATGTTTTATCGTGAATAAAACACAGCTATTGTCCAATCAGAATCAAGGGCTGATTTTATAACCAAAAATAAACAAAACATTTTTTTCCCAAACTGTAGTATATGCATGTGACTTCATCCAGTGTCCACCAAGGCTTTAATGTAACAAACCTCCTAAAAGGCATTCAAGGTCAGAGGTTACACTGCGGACTATTATGTCCAAAGAGAAGATGAGACCATCCACATATCATGTGCGTCTTCAAAGGAGTTTGTACTTATTTTATTAAATTACATGTTGATATGTGTCAGGATGTACGAAATGACAAAGACAGTGGTCATTGTTTATGGTCTAACTTTAAAGGGAATGTGTAAGGTTTCAGGTTTTGCCTCAAGGTAATGGCACCTTATCCACAAAAGTGAATTGTTCTGGAGAACTCAAACAACCATAAAAAATGGCAAATGACCTTGTTTTGATCCAATCCTGCGGAAGTGCTCCAACTAACCTTTCCTACACACACACACACATATATATAAAGAACAGACTGAAGCCTCTCAGAGTTGAGCCAACATTGACTTTGAGACTCTTTAACAGAAAGGATACATTCAGGAGCTCCTCAAGATTTTCTCTGGGGTGCCGAGTGTCATTTTATAGTAATTTTTGGACATTGATTAAGAGCAGATAGCTGACATGTTTCTACTCAGCCTCTTGATTTTGGGCGCGCTGGTTCAAGGCCACCTGACTATTGACTGTGGGTCTTCCCTCCGGCGTCCAGGTATTACCGCTCATCTCTTGTATGCAATTATTATTGTAATTGCTTTTAAAACTAATGAAAGTCACAATCAGTGTTATAAGAAAGACATCATGAAACTTGTCTTTGTTTTACAGAGTACACCGACATCGCAGTGTCTTGCGGGACTCAATCTATAAATTTGGCAATCCAAGTTTGCCCGGTCATTTACACTGGCTATAACGAGTCTTTGTTGATATTGAATCAAATTGCAAATGATCCGCTGTGTCAGGGAACGCTGGATGCGACTGCAACTCCACCAGTCGTGCGCTTCAGCTTTCCGCTTAGACAATTGGACGCCTGTGGCAGCATCTTCCGCGTGAGTATTACTGCATCTGCAATGAAAATAGTCATCTCTACTTAAAAAAAAAAAAAAAAAAAAAATTAAAAAAACTTTAAACCAAACTGACCTTGCAGTATGAAGAGTTGAGAAGTGTTCAGGCCAGCAGCAAACCATTCTGGTTACCAACAGGGGGCAGTGTTAAGGACTGTTCTCACCAAGAACGATAACTATATTAGCGTCCACAGCATAGATTGTAAAAAAATATGGACGTTTTGTCTGTGACATCACCCATAGGATTCTGAAAAGCAGTTTTGAAGCATAAAGTAGGGGGTCGAGCTGGCCACCATCTTGGCAGCTCTGCGTGTCACTCCCAGGTAACAGAAAATGGGCAAAAAGGCGGGACGTGGCTGGAGCTGAGGTGACGTGTGACTAACAGACAGCAGACAAACGAAAATCCACCTGTCATTCTGTTCTTGGCTGTGTCCGAAATCAGCCCCTATTATAAAAAGGGCACTATTTGAGGGGACAGCAATTTGTAGTGGTGTCCGAAACCATAGTGGACGTTATTGAGAATTCTCATTCAATCATTGTTTTTAAGGGTTTATACATGCTACTTTCCATGCCGGAGTTTAATATAAATCTGCTCATTACTAGGTTACTGGAGCTGCCAGTTTTTACATTTCAAATCATTATTAAACAGCGAGCAGAAACTTTGAAAAAGCGCCAGCCCCTCCGGCACACTCACTGTCTCTGAATTCACTCACTCGTTTTCATTTACTCCTCCAAGAGGACTATAATAGTGGAGTAAAGTAGGGAATAGTGAATGAGGGTATAGTGGGCGTTTCGATCACAGCACTTGTCTGTCACTTTAAATCTTTGAGCTCGTTACTGCAGGATGGATTCTGATTGGCTGTCAATTGCTTTACGTTCATCAGGTGGATTAAATTGTTCTGAAAGTGATTCCAACAAAATCGCCTCTGCGCCGTTATCGTTTAGCTGTGAACTCTGCTATTATTTATCGTTATTATATGTAGTTATAGTCCCTGGTGTGAGCGGGCATGTACTCCTACTATAATTAGAGCATCATCTTGTTGAACAGGTTTCAAAACACACAGTATTTCGTTCTCTCTCTGCACAAGTCTTCTGCATTTTGTTGTCTCATCACTTTATAGACCACGAGTGCCGCGGGAACCGGGATCTTCGCAGACTTCTCTAACATCCAGACGGTCAACATCAGTGGGGTGGTCAGATCTTTTGACCCCACGGTAGGAACGGTGACCTACAATGCCGAGCTGAAGTATTTCTACTCCTGTGCATATCCACTCGAGTACCTGGTCAACAATACACAAGTTGATGTGTAAGATCTTTTAACTCTCTTAATAGGTTAATCCTGCTAAAATGATAATAATAAAAAAATCTTAAAGCACCAATTCGGTGTCCAAGTGTAGTTATTTAGTCAAAATTATGAAATCCCACTTAAATCAGCTAAGACTTAGACTTGCCATATTTATATAAACAAAGCAAGGATGGTTCATAGACTTTAACTTTTGGACTGACCCACACACTTTCTTACATACACTACTGTTAAAATAGATTTTGAAAGAAATTCATACTTTTGTTCTGTGGGGATGCATTAAATTAATCAAACACATGTATATATATTTCAGGTTTTCTTTTGAACATTTTATTAATGAGAGAATCCCAAATTAAATAAATCATGCTTTCCATAAATATCTTAAGCAATACAACTGTTCTCAGCCTATGAGAATAATAATAAATGTTTCTTGAGCAGCAAACCATCCTATTGGAATAGGGTGACCAATTGCCTGTTTTCCCAGGACATGTCCTGACCCTAATATAACAATTTTCTATCCGGCATGCATTGAAATTAACAAAGGAATCTTTGAGTAAACTTCCAAGTATCATTTGAGTATTTCATTGCCGGGCCGAGTTCATTCCTGGTTTTCGGTAATCAATATATAGTCACCCTATATTATGATTTCTGAAGGATTATTTGACGTTGAAAATTCAGCAGGAGAAAATAAATAGGAGATTTGTTTAAAGAAAAAAACATTTAGTAGGCTAGTGTATATAGTATTAAACATCTGAAAATGCAGCTGCTTAGTCCAAACTGCATAAATATTTTAATGGGATGGTAAAATTGTAACGCAGGAGAACTTGAACTGCTTGGCCCTTATAAAATGGAACCTCTCCTCCCTCTGCAGGTCATCCTCCTCTATTGCAGTGCAGGACAACAATGGAAGTTTCATCAGCACTTTAAGCATGCAGCTCTTCCAAGTACAAACACTTTTTTTTTCTTCAATTTCCCAAATCTGTAGCTTTTTCTATTTGACTTTGTCAAATCATTTTCAGTCCCTAAACCTGTGTTTGAATTGTGCCTCTAGGATGAAAACTACACTTCTCCGCTCAAAATCCCATTTATAGGCATTGAGCTCAGAACGCAAATCTTTGTGCAAGTCATGGCCGCAAACTTAACTTCACAGTGAGTAACAGAGATGTTTCTCCTAGGAAATGCCTCTATTAGTTAATGTAGAAGTTGACTGATTCTGTGCTCCTCCTCCACAGGTATCACGTTCTGCTGGATCGATGCTACGCCTCTATCTCACCCATACCCGCCAATTCAACCTATTTCAATCTTTTTGTCCCGTAAGTTTACAAAATTCTTTTTAAAAAACAACTGGAACCATAGAAATTCAAGGAAATGAATTGGTCATCTGATCCTGTAAGAAATAAGTTCTTGGAAAAACAGGAAAGCTAGTGGTAGTTTTCTGCCCGCACATTATCTGATTATTTTTACGGACACTTAAACACAAAACAATGCGGCTTAAAATTCAGGTAAAGTTCAAAATACAGACAAAATCAATACAGACAATTCCTTCATATTAACACAGGAAGTTGGGCCCTGTTTTTAGAGTGTATAACACACTTGAAATGTACCTTTTACCCAAAAAGGTGCTCGAAGGATTCGTTCACCACCATGTTGGAGAATGGAGACAGTCAGAAGGCTCGCTTCAGCTTCCCAGCCTTCCGCTTTATCGAGCAGCAGAACCAGACCATTTCCACCTACTACCTCCATTGCATCACCAGGCTGTGTGAAGCCAGCACCTGCCCCCAGTTCAAGGTACCACAAGCTCTCAGAACTCAGTGGTGAACAGAATGCTCAAATAGGGGTAAATATATGGCAAGCCGTTTTGACTTTTGCTATATACCAGGATATGAATTCTTGATATCACCAGTTCAGTCATCACTAGTTAAAATGCTAATTCTTGATATCAGGAATTATATTGCAACTAGTATCAATGGTAATTTAAAATGTCAGGAATTACATTTCCACTTCTTGATATCAACAATGAAGTCATCACTTGCAGAAATATGAATTATGGATATCAACAATTGAATTTGAATGCCAGTCTATGGTGACATTCAACTAGTAAAAATATAGTTACAGATATGAAGACTTACAGTTTTTACTATTTAAAATGTAATTCTTTATATCAATAATTCATATTTCTTTCATTGTTGATATCAAAAAATCCTGATATCAAGAACTCATGTCTAGAAAAGTTAAAATGGCCCGCCATACAAATGTCTGTTCTTGATATCAACAACTGAACTTATACTAGTAAAAATGTTACATTTTGATATCAATAATTCAGCAACTGAAAACTAGTGACAAATGTTAATTTCTGATATCATGAATGTGATTTTTACTAGTAAGCAGAAAAGGGCATTTAAATCGAATATCATTTTTTCAAATAAGCCTTTTATCCATTTTCTATCCCGTAACATAAAAATATAATATCAAACCAAATTCTTGTAAAAAAAAAAAAATGCATTTTATATATATAAAGAATAGCCGCTTTCTTTGAATATTAAATAGAAAAACGATTGAACACGGATCCATTTTAGATATCTAAAATTACTTTCCTGATTATTGACATTTCAGAATTTGAAAATTAACAAATTTAACTGTTAAAATTCATTTACTGATATCAAGAATTAACATTTCAACTAGTCCACAATATCAGGAATTTTTATTTTTAATAGTAACCACGTAATTATTGATATAAAAATTTGATTTTTACTAGTAAGCATTGTACAGGTATTTCTGATATGTGAAATCAATAATTATTTTTATCAACACTTGCATTTTAATGGCAGCCTACATTTAACTAGTGAAAATACAATTACAGATATCAAAAATGGTTGATATGAATAATTAATATTTCTGCGAGTGACGATGTCATTGTTGATATCAAGAATTAACATTTTTACTAGTGGAAAAATGTCCTTCCTGACATCAAGAATTATTTAATTTTAAAGCGAAAACCGAATTGTTGATATCAAGAATTCCTATCCTGGGAATGAATAAAAGTAGAAATGGCTTGCCATATAAATGTGTCCTGCTGTTTTGTTTAACCTTAATTCCCTTTTCATTGATCAGAAATGTAGCACGAGGAGGAGACGTGAAACACAGTCAACCACAATTAAAGATGGCATCTCAGACACCACCCTCATCACCTCAGTACCTATCAGGACTCAATCGAACCCCCGTACGGCTCTCTCCTTCCTGATCCTTGTCATAATTTATGAAACTAATGGATATTTTTCAAGAAGCATAAATGTAGTCAGATATTAACTTCTAATTGCTCTTTCTTTCAGCCCTTACTAACGAAGGAGGTAAGTCTTCCTCATCAGTGTGTTTCATTTACAGAAGAGTGGCAGAAAACAAGTCATTTTGGTAATAACGTTGTGTCTCCTGTTTCCTGTACAGCAATGAGCAGTGCACAGAAGGGTGCTAGTGGGGCGTCTGTGGGACTGGGCATTGCTCTGGCTGTCCTCGTCATCGTCGGCACCGTTGCTGCTCTCATGGCCGTGACATTTTACCGCAGACTCAAAATGCTACGCTAACTGTCAGTGATTAAATTAAAACAGCACTGGTGGAGGTGGGAACTGGGGATCATATCAATATTTGACTTTTTAAAATAAAATCTCTCAGCATAGCAGACAACATGATTGTCATTTGAAATGCAAATATTGCTCACAGCAAAAAAATATTTAAGTAAAAACTGCTGAATTTATTCATTCATTTATTTACACGTGTATATTTCAGATACACATTTTTTTAATTGATACATTACATATTAAAGCTAAATATGTACAGAATGTGTGGAAGGATTACACAGGGAGCAATGCTTGTTTATGGGGTGTTTGTGAAAAAGTGATTTTTAATTTATCGTAATGGATTTGTGCTAAAGTTGTGCCACATTAAAGCAGGATTCAAGGCTTTAGGATTGACAGCTTATACATTATTCTAAATGCTGCATGAAGAGCTGTGCTTTGATTTAGCACACTTGTGTCTTATGTGGAAGGAAAGTGTAATTTAAAAAAAGGATATGCTTATTTTATTTTGGAAACTTAAGCATATGTAATATGTTACAAATCCAAACAGTTGCTATTGTGGAACTGATTTGCTTTCAAGAATCATATTCATTTTTCTGTATTGTAGGCTATTTGTTAAGTTTTTACTCTTAATGCATGCAATGTCATTAATAAAGGCTGAGTAGAAATGTGAAAACATGTGGATGGTTTCCTCTCCCAGAACCACTAGAGGGAGCCTCACCATTATTGAAAACACCAGCAAGCAGTCATGTTGCAAAAGTGCTGTTTATTTCAGAACATTTTACAAATCACTGCTCTAGGTTTCCCCCACAACTGAGGCCTAAACCAAAGAAAGTCTGTAGTTTGTTGTGTTTGAAAACAAGTAAGCTAGCCTATATGAATTTTTTTTTTTATCGTAGTATACACATACTTTATACATATTACTTTATTTTTTTTAATATGATTTTTTCGTTAAAATCACTAAAAGTCTTCCTTCCTCTGAAAAAAGAAGAAAAAAAAGTCCCTGGCCGTAAACTACAACAGAAGTTACATTATTACGCCTTTAGATGGCGGTAAAGACTGTCTTTATGAGTGAGTCACTGTCACTGAGAAGAAGAGAAGACTTTCACATAACTGACAAGTGCTTTTACTAGCGCCCATTAACTAAAAAGACAAGATATCGCAGCGGACATTCAAATAGATTTTCTATTATGAACATAGGACTGAAGGAAAATGCTATATCTAAATGCAGGTAATACACTCAATATCTCTATCTCTCTCTCATATTAGGCTACACATAATACAGAGTAAGCTCCAATTACATATAATAATATCAGAAGAGCAATATGTTTACGTTGTTAAGAGTGATTGCTAAGGGTGTTGTGTAGGGATACACAGAACCGTGTTGGGCGAAGCAGTCAGCGCCATAGATATATAGTGTCTTTTAGTAAATAAATAAAAAAACAGCTATTGACCAATCAGATTCAGGCTGCATCCTCTAGCGTCAGTCGCTAGAGCGTCTCTCGAGGTCAGAGGAGTGAGGTTTACTCGCACAGCAACTACTAGCCTACTAGCTGGCCTCTGTTACATACATTCAAAATGTTATTTTTAAAACATTAATCTTAGCATTATTTGTGCAGAAGTAATTATACCAATTCAGAGGCAACGTTTGTGCCACCTCTGCAACATAAAGATTATTTTTTATTGTTAGTGACTATATTTTTATTGTTTATGATTATCAGCACTATATAGTGTCTTATTCTAATTGTATTTATTGATTAAATATAACATTTCAAGAAAGTCTGTACACGCTTTCAAAGAAGTCTTTAAATGTGAGATAAGCACCACGTTTGGACTAGTTTGAAGGTGCCTGAGCCTCTTAATTAAATATAAGACATTTCTCAGACTGTATATGGATCTTTTAGAGGATTTTGAGGAGTTCTGGTCTTAGTCTTGGCCCAGTCTCATCATGCCTCGGTCTTGGTCTCGACTTGGTCTCGGTTTAGTTGGTCTTGACTACAACACACCTGTGAACGTCACAACAGTAGCGCTCAAACTCTTGGGAATTCTCTGCTGCTTATAGCCTATATGGCTATATTCACGTGATGAGAAAATGCTGTTTGGAGATTTCCTTTTCAGATTATTGTTCAGTGAGGACAATAGTTTGATTATTGAAGTCAGTGTACGCATAGCTCTTGTTTCAGATAAAAGCACAATAGTCATATTCTGCTGTACAAACACCAACTCTCTATTCATAAATTGTTTGTTTATAGATATCCCCCCCAAAATTAATTTTGTGAAATGCATTTAGTACTACAGTACAGTAGTAATATTAACGAAGCCTTGCTTTAATGTCAGAGCCACTGCATATTAAAAATGTACACGGTGCTAAGTAGGTCATGATAAATGCACAGAAAAATGACTTTCATTATATGATGATGAGGATAGTTAATACGCGAGAATTATATATGAGGAGGGGTATGAGAAGTAAATACGCCTGTCCTCCATCGAGTAAAGCTCTAATTAATCTAAGAGTGAGGATGTCCTCAGAACAATACATGAGAAATGTAAGACAAAGACAGTCTAAGACAAAACTGGGCAGGAACTCTTCAGAGGACGCAGGCGTGACCTTATTACTTAGAAAGATGACTTGATTTCAATTGCAACGCAATGTGCTAATTGCAATGGCTTAAAGTAGTGTGTGAGCGGTGATTTATTGTGTGGTAATGGAATTCTCTATGATGCAATTTCATGTAATGTTAAATTGCATGGCAGGGTTAAACTAATTAATGGAGTAGATATATTTAAAACAGACAAGTAGTGTCATTTTTGGAGATGGAGTTTGCAAGAAATTACCAGACAGGAAAGGAATCATGAAAAATGTATGCACTGTACCATATCCAGACAGATGGGCCTGTCTCTGGAGACTGTGGGTAAAACATTAGCAGCGAATGAAACTCTCAGTCTAGATACTGCGCAATATTACTTTAATGTTGGGTTATGTTTTTTAATGTTTTCTTTTATTTCTTTTTTGGGAAGATAATGGCAATGTTTTTTTGTTTAGCTTTTGTGAAGTAGGAAATGAGAAAATCAGCTGCTGCTGAGAACTGTTGTGTTGATCAAACACAAAAAGAAGGGCTTAATCTCCAGATGAAGAGCTCTAAATGACGGTGTGAATGTGTCCTCGCTGAAAACACCCTCTAATTTAAAGACCAGTGTGTTTGAGAAAGCAATGCCGAGGGCTTCAAAAGTTTAATTCCTGTGCTTAAACTATAAAGTTTAGTAATCGTGTATTTTCTTTTGAAGCTTCTTACACTTTTCCAGCACTTTGCGCTGAAAACATCCCACAGTTTACACACTTAAGCATGATTTTAAAAACAAAAGAGTCTATTTTTCTGTTAAATCCTCATGCTTCACTGGCTGTTCTGCTCAAATGATGGATGCTCACGCTCATCATTTCAAATTTCTATTTCATATTGCAAACGTTACGTTTATTTCATTACAGTTCACTACTCTTCAAAAGTTTGGGTTCATTAAGATTTTTAATGTTTTGATTGAAAATACTGTAATGCCTTGAACTATTACATTAGATATTAATATTTAATATATTTTAATATATTAAATTAACTCCAGTCTTCAGTGTCACGTGACACTTCAGAAATCATTCTAATATTTGCTGCACAAGAAACATTTATTATTATCAATGTTGAAAACCGTTGTGCTACTTAATATGTTTTGTGAAGATTCTTTAATGAATAGACAGTTCAAAAGAACAGCAGTTATTTGAAATATATATTTTGTAACCATGTAAGAGTCTTTTCTGTCACTTGTGAATGCATCCTTGCATCCTTTTTTGTAGATGTAAAAAAAAAAATCTGTCCCAAAACTTTTGAATTTTACTCTCAAAAGCTCTCACTGGGGTGGCACCTTTGTACCTAAAGAGTGCATATTAGTACATATTGATATCAAAAGTGGACATATTATTACCTAAATGGTACATGTTAAAACCTTTTTAAGGCACAATATGTAATTTCTGCCGCTAGAGGTCGCTTATTCAAAATAAAGGCATAGTTTGATGATGCCTTGATTTTGCCTGAATCATGGGAGTTGTTATCTTCACTTCTACAGCCGGTGGAAAAGAATCTGACGGGACTCGGGCAGAAATCATATTCATGTAACAACCAAGTTTCTATCTCACAGTTGCTCACCTGTCTAATAAAACACATATATATTATATATTATATAATTTATATAATTTATATATATATATATATATATATATATATATATATATATATATATATATATATATATATATATATATATATATATATATTTTATATAATTTTTATATATATATATAATTTATATATATATATATATATATATATATATATATATATATATATATATATATATATATATATATATATATGTGTGTGTGTGTGTGTGTGTGTGTGTGTGTGTGTGTGTGTGCATGGTGTTTCCATGATTTTTAAAAAACGAAAAACAAGGGTAACTCAGGTATGATGTCATTGATAGGCGACGCACAGATATTGTCCGTGTTCGGGATAAAATTGCTAATTTCTCTAGATTTAAACATTCTTATAAACATTTGGGATAATGTAACTACACAAGTCTACAAAATATATTACACTGTTCTAGTGTTTTTTTTAATATATTTGAATGCAAAAAATCTTACATATTGGGCCTTTAAAGGGTCCAGTAACAGCTTTTGTACCATTTTTTCCCAAGGGAATTATAATTTTTGTGTAAATGCATTTATGTGCCTCTGTGCACTGCAGCATATGTGTATAAATGTACCTTTTTCATTGTTACCTTTTCAATGTTTTACCTTTTAAAGCATTAAAAATGCACCACAGTCTCTGCAATAATTTAAATATTAGATTCTTAAACTATGATGATGGCTAGTTTACTCTACTTTTTTACCATTGCAATCACATTCAAGTGTAAGGAAGAAAATTATAAGTGCCGTGTAGGAAAAAATGGTTTCATTCAAGGAGTTGTGTAACACTATTAAGCTGCTTGGAACATGATGTTTGTCACCAATATAGCAATTGGTATTTACAGTTATGAACAAAACAGGAAATGCCGCAGATTTTTTTACAGATCAGTCAGACAATTTTCTTTTTAATCATACATTGCTTCGATTTTGTACACCCGCAGCGTTTTACCAGTGGAATGCAGGGACATTTTTACAGTCTCTGACCCAGATGTAAAGGAGAGTTCAGGGCCGAAGCGCCAGATCGTGCCAGATGGGACGGTTGAGTGCGTCCTATAGCAGACCCCCTGCTGAGCATAGACCAGCCCCAGCCACACATCTCCCGACCTGCTCCAGCTGTAGAGGTGCTGCTCATCTTTCATAATTCATTACAGGGGCCGAGACACAAAGCAGGCTGCCTGCAGGCTGTGCTATGATGTAAAAGGTGCTGCATTATGCATAGGATATGTTATGTTCTCAGCTTCAGACCGAGCAAAGGTCTGCCATCTGAATCACTGAGTAACTGGGAAAGAGGGCAAAATGTCAATGTGTATTGTGGTGACCCGAATGATTTGTGAAAATGCTCCTCACAAGTAACTCACCTGGTCAGCGTGAAACTGTCACCACAATAAATTTTACGCAAGGACGGATATCCCAGCTTACACACTGTAAAAAAAAAAAAATGTTGATTTTTGTTGGTTTAACTTAAAAAAGTAAGTAACCTGGTTGCCTTAAAATGTTGTGTTTATTGAACTTAAAAATTTGAGTTGATACAATGAAGGAAATTTGTTCAATAAATAGAAACTCAAAACATTTTGGTATTATTGTATCAGAACCACATAAAAAAAATTTGATAAATCATGAAAATAGCACTATTCGGCATGTTTCACTGCATCATCAGAAATAAAACACACACAATTACCCAATATGCTGACAAAATCTTTTAATAATATTTTCATAAAGGTTGTCGAATCTCCAAAAATGTTCATTGTATTAACTCAAAATTTTAATTTCAATGAACTCAAAATTTTAAGGCAACCAGGTAACTTTTTTTCTAAATGATTTTTTACAGTGCAAAAATATGTTTTAATTCAAAATGTCCAGTCTTATATATATATATATATATATATATATATATATATATATATATATATATATATATATATATATATAAAACATTTAAAGACCCCCTGCGATGAAAATTTCCTTTTTGTCAAAGTCAAATCGGTCCTTTCATTATATCAACTAGCGAATCCCTGATACTAAATTTCTTTACCGATACTGATTATTGGCTGATACATTGGCACATCTCTAATTTGGACAAAAAAAGTTGAAACACACTGAAATAATTTATTTTGTGATCACACAGGTTTGTCACAGGTTTGGAGTGTCATGAGAGCGAGTAAATGATGGCAGGAAAAGTGGCCGTCATCCAGTTGACTTCCTTTTCCTGTAACATTCTTTACATTAAATTAGTCAACGACATAGTTCGGAGCAGTAGCTCATGCTGTCATTATGAGTCACTCAATACAAGTCTTACCAGTTCACAAAGCGGCTTAGACACTCTTTTATTTTGAGAAGTGAAGGGATCAGAGTACTTTGAGTCAGAGGCAACCTTTTCATTAAAGATTTATAGCCTCCAGAGATACAAATACATTTCAGTTTAGAGTACAAACACCAGTATTGTCCAACACACGAAAGAATTTGTGCTCCATATTTGAGTTTCTTTTTTTAAATGCTGTAGTTTTATTCCTGTTTGTTGTCACAAAGTTTTAAATACATATACAGTATGGAAGAGAAAATTGCTTTTCTATGTGGATATATAAAACTATCAATAATGATCATGTTTGTAATAGACATTGAGAAAAAATATATATATGGAGCATGATGTTTACACGTTCAACTAAAAACTGGCTGTTCAAAACTGTGCAAGATTATTTGTTCAATCTAGGCAAAGTGACATCACTGTGTTTTAATACAGCTTTTTTAGTCGTATTCGCGGATCCGTGCGAACAGGGTATCGTTGTTGTTGTGTGTACTCGAAAAACACAAAGGAACTTTTTTCCCCCTTTTTAGTACATTGTTGTCATGTTACTGAATGACAAGTGACAATTGTGATGATGTTTGGGCAGATCTTTGGCTGCGGATGTGTTTGGGGTTTGGAAATTTTGAGCGGTTTGACCCCGCTTGGAATGCGACCATGTCTGAAAAAGCGAAAAGCTCAGTTTTTTTGTCTGAAAAATTGCCAGAGGGCTTGTGAAATTCAGTCAATAGCATGACAGGATCTCTAACAGACCTCCATAGTTCCACAACAGAAACCTGCAAAAGAATTACAATCCCGACAGGACGAGACACGCCTCCGCAGAACCAACCGCATCTTTCTATAATCTCTGCAACATTTTTCATGCTATTTTGTCTATTGGGTTGTATGAAGTGTTATTTTTAGTATTATTTATATAGTATTATGATATTTTTTATATTGTGTATGAGCTTTTATTTTTAGATTTTCTATTTTAATTTTCTATTTAAATTTGATTGATTGTGTCAATTTTATTACTATATACAGTATATGTACAAGCGGAAGGATTTGAGCGAGTTTGAGGGCCAAATTGTGATGGCCAGACAACTGGGTCAGAATATCTCCAAAACTGCAGCTCTTGTGGGGTGTTCCCGGTCTGCAGGGGTCAGTATCTATCAAAAGTGCTCCAAGGAAGGAACAGTGGTGAACCGGAGACAGGGTCATGGCTCACTGATACACGTGGGGAGCAAAGGCTGGCCCGTGGGGTCTGATCAAACAGATGAGCTACTGTTAATGTTGGTTCTGATAGGAAGGTGTCAGAATACACAGTCCATCTCAGTTTGTTGTGTATGGGGCTTCATAGCCGCAGACCAGTCAGGGTGCCCATGCTGACCCCTGTCCACCGGCGAAAGCACCAACAGTGGACGCGTGATCATCAGAACTGGACCACGGAGCAATGGAAGAAGCTGACCTGGACTGATGAATGACGTTTTCTTTTACATCACATGGATGGCACCAGTGTGATATTTGGACAATGTTCTGCTGGGAAACCTTGGATCCTGACTACCATGTTGATGTTACTTTGACACGTACCACCTACCTAAGCATTGTGTCAGACCATGAACACCCTTTCATGTAAACGGTATTCCCTGGCTGTGGCTCTTTCAGCAGGATAATGCGCTCTGAAACATATCAAAAATGGTTCAGGAATGATATGAGGAGCACAAAAATGAGTTTGAGGTGTTGACTTGGCCTCCAAATTCCCCAGATCTCAATCCAATTGAGCATCTGTGGGATGTGCTGAACAAACAAGTCCGATCCATGGAGGCCCCACCTCGCAACTTACAGGACTTAAAGAATCTGCTGCTAACATCTTGGTGCCACGTACCAGATAGTGAAGTCCATGCTTCAACATAATATGATAGGAAGGTGCTCATAATGTTACGCCTGATCTGTGTGCCTGATTTTGTGGTCAGAATTATTGGCATCTCTGGTAAAAAATTAACAAAGATGGCTGAAAAAATAAATCTGCATTGTTTATCCTTTTGATCTTTCACTCAAAACAATCCAAAAATTGTAACTTTTCATTGAATTAAAATAATTGAAAGTATTCAATCAATTCTAGTATTCATGAGTAACGTATTCCCATTTACATTTGTGTAGTACATCAGGGTGTAGCATGTCATTGTCCAAAATGTCCAGCTATGACTTCTTGTTCCACAGGAGTATAAATATAAGGAAACAAGTTCACTTAATCATTCATCACAATAAGTATATGCACAGCAAAAGATTCTTGAGCTTCACAAAATAGAAAGTGGCTGAAAGAAAGAACATATTAGTTAAAGAAATCCACATTTCCACCATCAGGGCAATAATTAAGAAATTCCAATCAACTAAAGATGTTATGAATCTGCCTGGAAGAGGACGATATCGTCCTAATGCACGGCGAGGAGGAGAGTTTGAGTGAACAAAGACTCTCCAAAGATCACACATGGAGAATTGCAGAGATTAGTTGAGTCTTGGGGTCAGAAAGCCTAAAAAAACAACCCCTTTAATCACCACATGTTGTTGGCGTGGGTTTCAAGAAAAATCCTCCTCACTCATCCAAAAACTAACTCCAGCATATTCAGTTGTCAAACACGCCTGGAACCTCAAAAGAGACCTGGTTCTGTGGTCAGATGAAACTATAAAAAGAGCTTTTTGGCAGCAAACACACCAGATAAGTTTGGAACAGGGATAAAAATGTCCACGGTTAAATATGACGCTGGATCTTTAATGTTGTGGGCCTATTTTCTTGCTGGAGGTCCTGGACATCTTGTTCAGATACATGGTATCATGGATTCAAACAAATAACAACAGATAAAAAAATCTAAACCTGACCGCAGGAAATCTTATTATGGGCCGTGGTGGATCTTCCATCAGGACAATGATCCAAAGCAAACATCAAAATCAACACACAAATGTGTGACTGAGCAGCACAAAATGAAGCTCCTGCCATGGCCGCCCCAGTCCTCTGACCTGAACCCTGAAGAAAATGAGAGTGTGAACTGAAGAGAAGAGCTGTGAATCTGAAGGATCTGGAGAGATTCTGTATGAAGGAATGATCTCTGATCTCTTGTCAGGTGTTCTCCAAACCCTTCAGGCATTATAGAAGAAGACTCATGGCAAAAAGAGGTTACAAAAAGTATTTATTAAAAGGGTGCCAATAATTATGGTAAAAATGTATTTCATAATGTGATTTACCCCAATTATTTTACTTCAATGAAAGGTTAGATTTGTGCTTTTTTATTTTATGAAAGATCAAAAAGATAAACAATGCAGATTTATTTTTCCTGCCACTGATCATATTTAGCAGGGGTGTCAATAAATAAACTTATTTATTTCAGTTCCCAAGGCAACATTCAAGTAGTTTTTCATCTAATATGTATTTTTTTTATTTCAGCATTATTTCAATTACCATTTTTTAAATTGTTTTTTATTTAATAATAACAGCACTAAATATTTCCTCAGACAGTCTAGCTCTGCTCCGGTATCTCAGTTTCGGTGTCAATGCATTTAAAAGTACGAAGCGAATTCCAGTGTTATCAAAAAGAAAAATGTACCCATTAATCTCTTATCATCTGTCTTAGTTCTGCATCTCACTAATTGAATGGGAGGACACTTATTGCATTTATGTTTTCAAAGAAATTCTTCAACCTCCCACCATGAATACATTTGTGGTATTAAACAGGAACAACAACAAGCTGCTTGACAAGTTGCGTCATTGCTTGCATTGTAGATGCTCATTTAATTTGTGTTATGACTGAAGCTAGTTAAATATGCATTTCATGCCTTTTTATCTTGTTTTCAGTGCTTTCCATTTTCTATAATGCATTTCTTTTGTTAGAAAAAGAGCAGGATAATGTATTACTCAGCCATTTTAAGTTTTTTGCTAGATTGTGTTATCTACGCATTCTCATCTGATCCTCTAAATAGCTAAACCAGCATTACGAATTTGTATTTGTAGCATCTACTGATCACCTTAGGCTCTCCTTTGTGATCAGTGGGCTTGTCGTCTCTGTTGTAGGTCTTGGTTTCTGTCACTAAAAAAGGTGGTGCTAATCACAGAAAAACAACAACACCCGCTAACTGATACTGCTTTACTTTATTGTTGATTTGGGCCTTGACCTGTTTTTTGTCAGATCTTGGTTTCAGATATTGGGTCTTTGTCTGGTCGTCGTCTGGTCTTGGTTTGACAGACTCCAGGATTTCAGTTATCAGAAACCAGAGCATCTGAAATCTCTTGTATGCTTTGATGCATAATGAAAGTGATAAACATTATCCGCGGTAAGTGTGTGGGATAAAGGAGACTGATATGTCATCTGAATGTTTCATTAGAATGATTCAAAAATGGGTTTTAGTGGCTCTGGAGAATATTATGAGTTTAAAAAAAAAAAAAAAAGATATCTAAACATGAAGGACCAAACCCAGGCATACAAAACTCCCCTCTCTCACACAATCCTTTCGAGGTTTTCTCACACAAAAAATGGCTTAAACTTGTTTGAATGCAGTGAAGCATTTGTTCGGGTGTTTCTGTTAAACACAGTGTAAATGCTAATGCTCAAAATAATTAATTGGTTTGAGTTGAGCCAGCTCAAATTAAACAAATTAGCTATTTAGAACTTTATTTTTCTTTTAAATTCACAAAACAAAGCATGATCATTCGAATACTCCAGGGTTTCTACTAATACAAAGCCATATGCTAATCAGTGAAGTAACCCTTTAAACTTTACATTTCTTAAAGGGGTGGTTGGATGCGATTTCACTTTTTTAACTTTAGTTAGTGTGTAATGTTGCTGCTTGAACATAAACAGAATCTGCAAAGTTACAGCGCTGAAAGATCAATGCAAACGGAGATATTGTCTTTTAAAGTTATAGCAGTTTATTGCCTAAAAAAACGGCCGGTTTGGACTCCAACAAGCTTCTTCCTGGGTTGGTGACATCATAAACCCTTGCAAGTAACATAAACACTTTCCCTTAGATGTGACTTCTGCCTGTAATGGTAAGGGGCGTGGCGTTTCCGGCAACCTGTCCTTGGCACTTCAGCCCGTAAAAATACATGGAACTACATTTGGCCATCTAACCGATCTAAGACTATTGCGTTTTTCGGAGGGATGGGCTTCATAGAAGCAGGAAGCAAACAAGCCGTTCAAAAGACAGTGGAGACTAGCCTGACAAGCCAGACTCACATCAAGATGTTTGGTCTGGAAACTCACCATAGACAGGGCTCAATCCGAGGGGCGGGATAAACGGTTGTCTTTCAAACTCCCTCTGCACGCGATAGGATATCGCTACAACCAACCAGAGCAACGAAGGTGAAACAGAGCTAGTTGACAGATTAAACATTAGCCGTATGCGGTCGGCAAAACTCCGAACACATCTTCCCTTCTTAAGAATGACTTCAGTGCCGTTCTTTGTTCTTTTCTCAGAGAAAAGCTTAACTCCAAGTCTTCCAGAGTCGCTGTCAGAGCTTGATTCGAAAGACCGTCGTTCGCCAGTTTCTGTGTTTACTAGAAGCACGCAAACGCAACTCAGCCGTCGTCATTATGGCCCCGCCCACCGACTCTATAAATGATGTGATTGGCCCGGCAAGAGTTAGAGGAATACAGCTCAGAAGGGTGTTGAGAGTTGCTAGATGACACTTGCGGGCAGATTAAATTTGCTGCCGCTAGGGTGCGTCTAGATTTCTAGGCTAAGAGGAGACAGCAGTGTGTAATAAAGGTCAAATATAAGACAAATACGTTTAAAAAAAAAGAAGTATTAAGACATGTTATACTGCGCCCCATAAACACATCCAAGCCTGGAAAAAAAACACGGAACCACCACTTAAAAGGTGCAGTGTGTGAATTTTAGCGTCATCTAGTGGTGAGGTTATGAATTGCAATCACACAACGCTCACCCTCCCTTTCGAAGTACATACGGGCCGACACAGAACAAAGATGTTGTCGTCTGAGACAGCAGAGAGTTTATACAGTTTAACATATTACCTCAATACTTTGGTTATCATCTTCAACATGTTGAATATTAGCTTACATGAAACAGACTCCTCTTAGACTAACAATGTTAAAAAAACATGTCTGTGTAAATGTTGAGACTATATGTATTTGAGAGCAATTAACCACCAGAGTAACAATGTTCAGCTTAAACGTGACAGAACTTAAAATAACAGCGAGCCACCTCCACAAACATTGCTGCTTTGTTAAGGGATTGTGAGTTCCCAGCATGCATTACGACATTAATAAATTATACAGTTACTGTTAACGGATTAATGTTTTACTATGTTATGCTTTTATTGTTGTTTTTGTCATCACAGTTAGTTGGGTCATTGCTCTGTATTTTTGCTTTATTATATGATTGTATGCAGAATACTTGATCTTCATCTTCATGTTGTAAAAAGCCTTATCTTATGGGCAAACAATTATTTTATATAAATATTGTGAGTTGATTCGCTGAACAAAAGATCTGTTTTTGAGTTTATGCTCAAGAAGATTAAGCAATGCATGCCTTTGTTCTTTGACTTTTTAAGCTGTGATATCCTGTGAGTTTAATTTTTATTTATTTATTTCTTACAGTGAAAGGTGCAGTGTGAAATATATCTTAATGACTAGGCAAGATTATACTGCAGCGGATGATGTCTTTAAAGTATCAGAACATCAAAGAAATCAAAGGTTCTCTACATGTGGTCTGCCTTTTAGGTGCTTTTAGGGCTTATCAAATATTTACATGCCCATACCATCATAATCCTCTCATAAAAGGTTCTTATATATTACCTCACCACAAAAAAACAACACAAATTCTGTGCTCTTTAGAATTTTACAAAAGAAGTGCAAGCTGTTTTATGTTACATCATATCATTAAACCTTTTTTAAAAAGCGAAATAAATGAGTGAAAAGGAAAACACCTCATAATTGTAGTGCAAGTGCAATAAAAAGCCCTTCTCCATTGGAAATGTTATAATGGCACAGTTTGATATGCCACAACCTATATAACAGAGAAGAAGGGGGGGGGGATTGGGGCTATAAACTCATATATAGCATGAGAAAGAGGGGGCCTCTCAGCAGACACTCTGTGTTAATGGACGCTTTGCATTTGCCGGGTCATGCTGAAGCTCTCGCAAATTGTGAGATGGTCGCCAACCATTACAGGCCACAAATTGATTGATTCCTGTAAGCATTAGGAAGCTTAAATTACTTATGTGTCTGAAAAGGGCACAACATGCAACACTCACTTCCTCACTTTCCTTATGAGTTCCAAAGTCAACATAATTCATACTGAATATGGATTCCCTCTCCTTAATGGTGTTTCAAACATTAATGTACATTCATGTGTGTGTTGGGGAAAGTTACTTTGAAAAGTAATGCATTACAATATTGAGTTACTCCCTTAAAAAGTAACTAACATACTTGCCTTTACTCTTTTGTTTGTTTGTCCTAACAGGTCTCTGCCTCAAAGGTCTGAAAGATTATCTGATTTTAAAGGTTCAATGAAAATGATCTGTTTCACTTTTTTTTTTTCAGGGCCTGTGAGGTCATTTTCTTTTTCCGTAAGATGATGCAAAAATCAGGTTATACCTGTATAGTATCACAAAAACATCAATTGAAATGCCCATTTCATTATGAACAAACTATACAGGGTTGGGAAGGTTTGAAATAGATAAATGAATAAACTGTATATAATTAATCTGTGTAACACATAAGTGTGCTCCTAAAAATATAAGAATACAAATTATAAAACACACACACACACACACACACACACACACACACACACACACACACATATATATATATATATATATAAATATATATATATATATATATATATATATATATATATATATATATATAATCACTGTGAAATAAATATGAGACAAGATTAGATTTTTGATAAAATAATAAATTATATTTAATAATAAAATGTTTACCAATTATCTAAAATGTATTAAATAAATAAGCAATGCAAAGTAAAGACCGAGTCAATCTTCTTCTCACTGCCAAGCCCAGTCAGATGAACTAATGAAGCACTCATGCATTTGAGTTTGGCTATTGACTGACACTGAGCAGGTCATTAAGGGCATCCACACCTCCCACAGACCTGTAGATTACACCAGGGTCAAAGTGTCATCCTCCACCCTCGGCCCCCACCCTCCGTTACATTCAATGACATACATATAATGAGGCTCTGCTGCTAGAGACTCTCATTCACACTCTGTGGAACGGGTGAGTGTGTCTTTGAGCGTACTGGAGGAGAGCGTCCCCTCTCTCACACGTATAATTGCAGACAAAGCTCGCACATGTTTTGGGGCCCCTGATTGTTGTTGGTTTGTACTAATTTGAAGCGAAAGCTTCTCATCAGCATCATTTCACCTGATGTCTGAGGTGTCACCATTAAAAATTTCTTTTGAGGACTATTCATGGGACTTTGCAACATCAGCTGAATGCATGCAATGAACAAAAAACATGATCATTTGAGAAATTACATCTCTTAGCAAGGGGTTCGCCACCACTTTTGCAAGAGTTATACTTTTTTCAAGTAACTTTTTTAAATAAGTAACGCAAGTTACTTTCTTGTCCCATTTATTGACTGTAAGCTCTCTTGTCAAGACAAATTAGGAGGAAGTGCAGAGGCGTAAATATGATGACCAATGTAGTTCTAGATTAAATGTGAGCATGTATTTACTCATCTCACTTACACAAAAACAGATTCAATATGCCTCAAAAGAAATTAAAATATGCAAACACACACGCACATACAAATATGCAAAACAATTCAGAAGATTGTCTTTTATTTTTTATTAAAAAACAAACAAGCTAGCCCAGCCTGAGTGAGAAAGTAACGCTAACGGTAAGATTACTTTCTGGTTTACTGGTAATACAATTTTTTTACTTTTTTAGGGAGTAACATGATATTGCAATGCATTACTTTTGAAAGTTACTATGCAGAACACTGCTCGCCACTTTATTAACAATAAAACAAAACACTAAAACACAGGTAAAAATGTGCATTAAGAGAAACACTGTGCCCTGTTAATGAACTCTCTCTCTCTCTGAGCTGTCATAGGCTCTCCTTTGAGAGCGAGAATACTCTTGCCTTTGTTCCTCATGCATTCAGTCTCGTATCAATCAGGCGGGCCATTAGGAGGTGTTGGGAAGTACAATACAAACGAATGAGATGAGGGATCACCCCACCCCATGTGCCCAAATGTCACTGAGATGCGTGTGTGTGTGTGTGTGTGTGTGTGTGTGTGAGAGAGAGAGAGAGAGAGAGAGAGAGAGAGAGAGAGAGAGAGAGAGAGAGAGAGAGAGAGAGAGAGAGACGGGGGATTCCAGCTAATATCGGGGCAATAAAATGCAAAGGAGGAGAGATTTGGTGGCTAACAGGGAGGAGGGATAGATAACGCAGGGTGAAAAAAAAGAAAGATGCAAATGAGTCATGTCTCTTGATGTACCGGTTCACTTTTCGATCAGGCTTTGAAGGAGATTCTCTTGTCTAAAGGCTCTTTCACTCCCGGTTTAACCTGTTTGACTGATTGTATGTAATGCACATTGTTTGATTAATGAAATAAAATGAGCATGCATAGCTAATATTATTAGCACTATTACTGCTACAGCTGCACTGTCTAAAATGCATGACAAAGAGAACGTATAGCTAGCCATTGGAAATAATGTTTGTTAGTTTGTCATCTACAAAGCAATTAAAATACCCACTGATTGTTTGGATTCAGGTTTTGCTTAATATCCCACTTGTAGTCTATTCTGAAGCTTAAAGGGATAGTTCACCCAAAAGTACAAGTTTGAGTTGTTCCAAACCTGTATGAATTTCTTTGTTCTCTTGCTGAACATAAAAGAAGTTATTTTGAAGAATTTCGGGAACCAAACTGTTGATGGATCCCAACAACTCGAGGGAGAGTAAATGATGACAGAATTGTCATTTTTTGGCGAACTATCCCTTTAAGGCTCTCTTTATTCAAAACAATATTCAAATTTTTTTCAGTAAAAAAAATTGCATGCAGGGTGTGGGACCTGTGGGTAGAAAATTTCAATAGTCGGATGAAAAATCAAACTTCAGGGCTACACTTGGATCAGATTTTTTGTAGTTTGTTTGTTTTAAGTTATTAGTAATGGTAATTTTGTAAATTACTTTTGTAATGCTTCTCTGTGCGTTCGCTCGGCAGTTACTATGAGACACAAGTTCAAACTGCAGTGAGCTAGATTGATATTAGGCATGGTAAAACATGTTACTGGTGTTAAATCAAGAAAATGAGCGTTGAGCTGTATAACAATGATTCGTTTTCTGTAGATGAATGTATCCAAACAGTTGCTCACCTTTATAAACACATAATAAAGTGTCTTTTGTGTTTCCATGGTTTTTTAAATGTCATAGGTGATGTACAGACATGGCCCGTGTCCTGGTTATAATGACTTATTTTTCTGGATTTAAACATTCTTGTGAACATTTTGGATAATGTAAGCCTACACAAGTCAAAAAAATAGCCTATATAACACTGTTCTAGTGGTTTTTGGATATTTTAATCCAAACATCTTACATATTGTGCCTTTAACTTTCTGAGAAAGCAGCATTCCCATAGCCTAAAGAATAGTGATTTTCCTGTAGTTTTTCCATCACAGCCATGGTTAGATGTTGCCAAATCAAACATTACGAAAATAATACTATAGTAAAGTAGAACCGCAGAATATCACAGGACCATGTAAGAGACGTTGTTTCATCAAATGTTTTCTATATAGATTATATTAGTGTATGTACACCGCGAAGGGGGAGGAGCTTCAGAACATATAACCGCCCCCATCACAGCGCCGACAGAAGAGACACGTGGGGAACGAAGAACAACCTCAAAGTTTGAATTTTACTGACGCACGCTGCTTGTACCTTAGTTTCCAGATCATTATCCAGACAGGACTCAATAACGCAAGGATATTATTGCTCAAGATTGAGTGCAACTGCCGAAAGATGCGCTGGACCGCCTTTTTAACGTGTCTGCTCACCGTATCCCTGATAAATCAAGGTAATACCTATTTAATTATTTTTCAAATGTTTTTTGATTTTTTTTTTTTAGCTGCTCTCTTTTGACTTTTAGAACGAGATGGACCAATGAAAGAAATGAGCAGTGTTGCTTTTATAAGATTAGCTTTACTGTAAAGAACTTCTGAGAATGATCGCACGTTATGAAATTATATCAGGTCTTTCTTAAAACAAAGCGTGCACGTAAGAGTTTCACTTGAAATACTTTCCAAAGGTAAAACTATTATTTACTACATTTATCCGCAACTTATCAGCTCACTATGGTCTTCTCCATATAAAAGAAACAATTATTTCGATACACGCTTTTTGTCCCCGCCCCCACCTTTTGCTATACCTTTTGCTTGCACCTGTTTCGCTTGTGGATTTTTTTTTTTTTGTCTTTGTGGTCGGATACTACCTTGTGCAAGTTAAACCTTTACGAGTCGGTAGTTAAAATAAATTAATAATTAATTTGAGCCTTAATCTTAGTTCCTCTGTGTTTGTTGTGTCTCGCTTCAAATGCAAGGGCGCTGGTTTTCATAGCGTTTGTTGTCGCGAGTGCAGCATTATCATATTCAGGTAACGAAATAAAGGACACAAAAGCCCAACATCTGTTATTGTAAAGCACCAGCGCATCTGTCAATGCAACTTTAAAGAGACTCTCTTGCCTTTTGGGCTGGAAACCCAAACGCATAATGATAGTGTGTCATGTGCTGAAAGATTGTTGGGTTGGAAGACAAACTTAAACATGCTGTGAGTGACGGGTTTTGTCCTTAGTTGTAAAAGAGGGGGAAAGGGTAATTCTTTGAACCAGTGCTGGATAAGTTGGACTTTACTAAATAAAGTAGGCTAAACAAAAATAGTGGGAATACAGTAGGCTTATTTTGTTATTGTTGAATGAAACTAGTTTTCCATTCAGAGTTAAAATTTGGTCATGTGTCTGTTTGGGTCATTTTCGGTAACGTTAGTCATGGGTTGTTTCAGTTACACCCGTGACTATTTGTCTAGATTGGCCAAACCGAGTTTACAACTAGTAGTTTTTAGTGCAGCATCTGTTTTTTGTTCTCTCTTTCTTTCTTTCTCTCTCTCTCTCTCACTCCACCCCTCCCCCACAACCCCCCTCAAAACACACCATCTGCAATGTCACACCCTGTATTTCTAGTTTAGCTGGTGGGTTTGTCTTTTTGCTTAAAAAAAATCACCTTTTTCCTAAGAAGAACGTTGCCTTCAAGACAAGTATTGCTGTAAATGCGGAAGTGAGGTCACATGCTTATTTGCTGTGAGAAATTGCCTCCTGGCAACTTTTGCTTTTTTTTTTTTATTGATTGATTGGCTTTTGTATTGCAAAACTCATTTATAGGGATGCAGCAATATGAAATTTTTGGCTGCTGATTCTTCATATTTGAAAGCCGATAACCAATATATTGGACGATAAATTCTAAACTTGTATATAATTTTTGAGAGCCTAATTACAAAAACAAGTCTTGCCTTTAAAGCCATGTCCCAAGCACACGATAATAATGTTTGTATTATAATTTTATGTAGGCCTAGCCTATATGACAGACTTCCAATCATTTTTAAAGCAGTGCGCAAAGTGTCTCGACTGAAGGAAATACGTTATTCATTAGCTTTAATATATCGGCTACGGCTACATTTTCTTATCGGGGCATTAACATTAAAAATGAACATAAAGTATATCGGCCGATATCAATATATCGTGCATGCCATCTTAATGGGCATATGTTAACTAGAACTTTTATTCTAATTCTGATTTCAGCTTAGTTTTACAGTTTACTTGTAATCCTTATTGGTTCAAGGGATTACTCGCTGTGTAAATTTTGTTTAAAATATTAGAATCTTTTATTTCAAAGATGACTCATCCACTTAGTTTCCCGTCTGCAATATTGCACCATCAAAATACATTTTATAGTCCCATTACAAAAGAAAGCAAATATAGCGCAACAAAAGGCTGTTTGCTTTAGATTAGAGGTCCTCAGTGTCATTCATACATTTATTAATAGTCTTCCCTAAGTGAAAGTACTACTGTGGAAATACTATTGTCATCCTCTGGCTTGTACTCTTCTCTTCTTTACGGCAGAAGTACCTCTTTTTCACAGTGGCCTTCATAAGGAACATGTTTATCTGTCATCAGGCAAGACAAGGGAGCAATTGTTCAGTCAAAAGAGAGGAGACACATTGTTTTACAACAGGATAGGCGTGTGTGTGCTTAACAGTGGCACTCTTGACTTGCAGAAATGCGTCCATTGAGATGCATGAAGTCCCCCATGGTTCTCTGTAACCTCCAGTGCACTTTCTTGAATCCACCCTGCATTTTGGGACAAAAAAAGTCAGGTTTCACTCTTGTTATTCGGCTTCCCCAAGACCTCCTTCGAACCCCTGCTGACTTTATTGTTCGCCAGGTTATTTTAAACTAATGCGTGTACGATTGTGACATCTCCCACGGACTCTTCCCCATTTGTAATTAAATTCAACGGTATACTCCCCACCGAGAAGCCGTTATCTCGCCCTGATCCTTTATATACACTTCTGTTAAAAAAGACATTGGGTTTCCATATGAATTACTGCAGTGCATGCTTCTGTTTTCATCATGCATTTCAAAAGCACCACTGAGACTGAAGTATTCAATATGTTAGTATTTCAAGAGATGTGTGTTAACCCCATTGAGGTTGAGACAAATGCATTTGTTTTGCAAATACTCGCGTCTGTCTCTGTCTACTGTCTTCAACCGGAATACTTCTGATGTTTTTGACTTTGGGTAATAATATTGTTAGAGAACATGTTGCTTTTGGCTTTTCTGTCGTGTTTTCAGAGAAGCAGCTGAGAGGAAGCATCTGTGCTATATATGTTCAATCGAGAGCTCTTAATCCTGCACTGTTTGGGTCGGGATTCAGGAAATGAAACCAGCCATTACAATAAAGCCGCCTACCCCTCCTTTCCCGCCTATCCCCCAACCCACCCACCCACCCTCCCCTCTTGGGTAAGGTGAAGCCAGAGGCAGAATTCTAAATAATTTTTCCTCCTCTTCCTTAACTTCTGCTTGTTTCTTTCTAAAAACCCCTTCAGGTATAGCCTCAGAGATTATTGCAGTTGTTTTGAATTGTTTACTCTCCTTTGCATATTGCAGAAGTGCTGTCATCATCTCATTGGTTTCAGCCACAGGTTCCACCTTGGTTTTATTTGCATTTCTCACCAGTACTCTGAGATTAAATGCAACGTTTGATTTAGAGTTTGATTTGATACTGATTGCTAAAATGGGGAAATCTGTGGATAATTAGTTAATCGGGCAATGAAAACTTTGCCCTAAATGTAAAATAGTGCTGAACCTAATATTAACTTATTGAGAACGGATACTGTTAATTAACATAAATCTATGCATGTTGTGTGCATCTTCTGAAGCATGTGATCAGATGTGCAAATGGAAAGCTCGGGCATCATTTTATTATTAGTAAACCATATTCAATATTAGAAATGCTTCAATTGCATTTTTCTTGGTCGATTCAGTTTTTGTGTAATGTGCTGATACTGATTTTTGCAGATTCTGATTTTCTTTCTAATAAATGAAAAATTAAATGCAGATTAATGTTTACAATTAAAATTCAAGAGCAGAGAGTGATTTTCTTTGTCTTTTGTTCTTTTTTTATTAATATTACAGACAGCAGCAGGAATATTAGGCTACTGTCACTTTAACAGTTTATGCACGGATCCAATATACTGACATAATATGCGTAAAATGGGCATTTTAGCATACTTTTGTATTTTTTTTTAACTGCTTGATCAATGGTGATCTTGTGGAAAATCCCTGGCTCTATTAAAAAATATATTTTGATTAAAAATGTATACAAAAAGCAATTGGGTGTGCTGGTTAATCTGTAGAGACGTGGCCACATTTAGCACGGTTTGGTGAATTTTTGTGGGTAAAATCCAGTCATTTCCATGCAATAAGGAATTTTGTGTGAGGGCAAATTTTTTCCTTGTAGATTTTGCAACTGTTACAAATGTGTCTCATGGATTTGCCGTTTGACCAACAGAAAGCTGCTTGGTTTGACACTGAAGGTCACTTCTATGTGAGCTGTGCCTCATACATTGCTACGCTATTGACAATGGACCTGGTTTTCTTATGAAAATTTATAGAAATTTCGCTAATGTGACCACACCTTAACGCTTGCATCAGTCAACCTCTACTACTGATTCTTTGAAATTGTTTGGTCAGATCGTTTTGTGCTATTGTAAAAGAGGAGCCCTAAGAATATCTCCATAAAACAGGTTTTCGGGTTGCTTTAAACAACTGGACGTGGGTGCTATATGTTGAGCAGCATTTGAATGTAGGCTTTATAAAACCATGATCAGCTTTTGACATCATAGATGTGATGCAGTGGTTAGCCAAAGTGCGGGTCTTATTTTAGCTTCCTTTGCTGAATGCGGTGTGTCTTCATAAATGAGCCTTTTCTCAGCTCATAGTCGCATCACAAACAAAGATGTTATAAAATATTAACTCTAGGTTATTACTGTCAGACATTTTTTATGAAAACTGACATAGCAAAGTATTTGCGAGGTTTATGTTCATGTTCACAGATGTTTTCTACAAGAACTCCAAATCACACTTCTCTATTATTTAGCATGTTGTTGCAGAAAAGGTGCAGATTGTGTGCACTGTGCTGGTTGGTAGTTTCTGTTTCTTTTTGCCAAGTTAAATTCCATCTGGCCTACTGCTCAATAAGTGAGTAAAAAAAAAAATACAATTTTATCTATTGGCAGAATCTTTCCCATGGTACAGCAGGAAAGTTCCCTGATTATTACAAATGAAGATATTTTTAGTGTCCCTCCATTGACAGCTACGCAACTTTCAATTTTGGCGCTTCAAAAAGTTTATAAAGAGATTATAAAGCTAATCCATATGAATCTTGTGGTTTTGTGAAGACATGACCAATTTATATGATGAACAAAATGAATTTAGGGTGAGTAATTGATTCAATGTGTTTTCTTTCTTCCATTTTTGGTTGAATTTTCCCTTTAAAACTTAATTTTAGATTCCCACCAAAGCTGCTTTGAAGTCAACGTATTCACTTTCTACTCTGCACATGTGTGAATTTATTGCAAATATGGACGATAAGACTGTTTGTTTTTTTGCTCTTCCACTGAAACGACTTAACATGTCTGCTGATGTCACAGATTTTGGGGGCTGTTGTAAATATTAATCGGATTATATGGATCAGATTCTGGTTCCTGAATCTGAGCAGAGTCCGATTCCATCAGATTACAGAAGTAAAGCTGGTCGCAGAAAGCAATTCACATTTGAATTTAAAAACAAACATCTTTGGGTTCAAAAGTCAGTTTAATGACCCACTATAACGTGACGCGGGTTAGTGCATACTGATAGTGAAAAGCCAGACGCTTCAATTGTGTTACTTTGGAAATGTTTCCTTTTCCCAGCACTTCTGGCCGCTTTCCAATAATCCTTTGACATTATAACTTTGAAGATATAAAGAATACAATTTTCTTTGGTTTTCTTTCTTTTGTGAGAACTTTGATGTTGTATGCTTTTAAGCTGGCATGCCTGCACAAGTAGTGAACAACAGCCGCACCTGTCCCAGATGTCTGTGCTCTGTCAACATGAGAGCTAAACCTGGTGGCCTTCAAAAATGCCACAGATTTCTAGTGTTCTCAATTCATTTCTAAGAGTGTAGTGTCGTCAAAGAGCATTGGAGTTTACTTTTGGTCTAAACATTTTATTGTATCCTATTGCAAGGTGTTATAACAAGTTTGTGGATTTGGGATTGAACTAGAATTTGAATCTATTCCATGTACTTTAAGAGGTGGGAATAGATTGAAATGTCTTAAACGTGAGACTTTTTAGATTTGCATAAAAAGGTACAAAGTTACTTGGCGTTGGAGATTTCTTTGTACCCTTTTTGTTATGGATGGATGGACTGAACGGGTGGGAGTTGGTTGATTGTAGCAATAACCACTTGACCACCAGTGATGACGTTTTTCATTCTAAAAATCATTTTAAAAAGCTATTTTCTTTTTCTTTTTTTTTAGCAGCTATAGGATCATGTCTTCTCTAATGTATGTATAGAGAAAAGGTCTGCTCTGGTAGCTCATCAACAAATACCAATATTCCATCCAATTTATGGTTTAAAATCCTTTAAATGAAGTTCCTTCAAAGTCTGCAGTGTATGAACTAAATTTAAGTTGTTTTCTGGGTAGCTTTCTGCAGATGTAGACCCTTAGGCTAAAGGGATAATGAAGGAGGAGACAGTTAAGGATCTTTATGACCTTTTTCTCAAACCTGGCCAGTCCCTGAACTACACAGGAATGTGATAAAAAGATCTGCTTTGTTGTATCACAGCATCATAGTGGAGGAAAAAAGGAGAGAACCGGCTCATTAGTAGTGACATACTATCACGTCAGAGCCTTTTAAACCTAACATAATTCATGAGAGTTAATCGCTCAGACAGAAAAGGCCTTGAGCGAGTACTCTCTAAGTTCCGCTGTCTATTTTTTGTTGTTTCACTCCCTGCAGTGGGGAGTTCAGAGTTGCACAGCACACACCCACCAGCCATGCTTTCTGAAATCAATGTTTGCTTTGCTTTTGTTTAAACGGGTATAAAGGTGGCCTATATATAGGGATGGTGCTTGAAGTGGGGGGGAAAAGTGCCGGGTGGGGGGTTATTGTTGGGGGGGCATTCCCCCTGAGGGGGTTGGAGTGTGAACCGTTTAACTCTTTCCCTGCCAGCGTGTTTAAGTTGCCAGCCACTACCAGCATTTTTTTTATTATCATTTTCACAAAAATGTCATGGCCCCAAAAAATATTTTGTTGTTTGAATATCTGAACATGCAATATATCAAATAACTGAACTGCTTTAAAAAACTAAAACAAACTTGTTTTATTCTAGCTTCATGCATTCTTTTTTTATCGACACTTGAAAGTGTGTTTCACAAAGCAACATTATGAGCAAAAAGCTTTTTGTCAAAGATTATGTCTGGATATGATTCAGTACGATGATCCAAACACAGATGGCGTCCCAGGGCATGCTTCATCGTTGGGGTTATTTAATTTTTTTTTGCATCCACACATGCAAAGTTAACATACTTGCAATAAAGTAATAGACTAGTTAATCACTAATAATAACTAATAACTCAAGGTCCAGACTTAAAAGCTCTTGATTCCTATCTTGTACTTATCCTCATGCTGCATTCACACCAGACGCGACTTGCGTAAAATAAATTGTGCTATTTGCGCGTAATTGGACGCCTAAACACTTTGAGTTTACTTGCATCATTCGCGCGTGACATTCACTTCACAACAAATGCGAATTTGTGCCATGGGAGGGGCTTCTGCCAGGCAGCCAGTCTCATTACGAAATGGCTGACATTGATTGGTTTAAAATACGCCGAATAAGTTTCATTTGAAGGCTTTAACTAGCTTGTAGTCTCAATGGGGTGTATTCAGGGTGATTGTAATACTTATTCCAAGTCATCTCAATGTGGCAAAAAGTGTCCCAATTACCCTGAAATCACCCCATGTAGGGCTGGGCGATATGGCCCAAAAAAATTATCACGATATAATTTAGCATATCAGTCGATATCGATAAATATCACAATAAATGTAAAATGTTTATTTCTTTAAAGTTTGAAGGCATATTTTTGCTCCTGAGTGAAATATGTAGAAAACAAACAGTTAGCTGTGGTTTTAAACTATCCTTTATTGTCAAAACATGACAAACACTTCCCAAACAAGTGAACAATTTATTTAAACTGAGGTAGATTTATTTATTAAAATCTTAACTGTGGCCAGCATTTTTTTACTCAACACTTTATATCAATAATATATCATTATACAGGGCTTGACATTAAGCATGTTCATGTGCTTGTCCTTCGAACAAGTACATCGTTCAAGCTTGTCCAAGTAAAAAATTAGCTTGTCTGGAAAAGTGTGTGTGTGTGTTTGTGTGTTGTAAATATAATTTATTCTGAAGCAATATTCTCACCAGTGTTCAATCAGCTTTGACATATTTAAATCTGCATCATTTGAAATTTGTGATATTTTCACCTTTTATAAAGGGCATTTTCCCTTAATCTTATTAAATATAGGCTAAGCTTCATGTTTCATTTTATATTTGTAATTTTGATCAATACATTTAATTAAAATAAAACACTATAAGGGCTGTTACCAATCAAATTAAATAATTTACACTGAAAAGTTACAACAGCATTAAATAATGTTTTGAGATTTGTAGTTTTGAATAGACAAATAAGACATGCTGGAAAGTATGTTTAAAGATCAAATTAAACCACCAGTAGGTGGCAGCAGGTGGCCGTCTTAATGAGCGAGTCATTGAGTCGTTCATTCAAACGATTCATTCAAACAATGAATCGTTCATTTACACACGTTGTTGTGAGATGCGTTGCGGTTCTGCTGTGAACGATTTTCGCAGCTGAAATAGAACAAAAATGGTCAATATTACATCATATATATTTAATTGTGTAAGTAAAACACTAAAAACGCAAACGGTAAAAAAAAAGCGTTTTAAGAAACATTTTGAGGCCCCTTCTCTTGCCTCACAGTGGATTGGTCCACCGTGCATCTCACCGACACACACACACAGTCACACACACACACACACACACCTCACCGACAGTGGGCTGGTCGGGAGAGAGAAAAGTTCAGTATTTGTGGATCTCCAGTAAGGGCTGTCTAGTCTATTTTATTAATTTTAAACACCAGATGACATTATTTCTCTTTTGATACAGGCGATGCGGAGTCATTAATACATCACCAAAGACAAACAATTATGATAGCAATGTACAAGTCCGATGTTTTAGTGATTATAGTTTGGTAACGTTAGCCTGTTGTAAATAAGTCACCCACAACAGCTAAGGTAATAAGCCGGTGTGTGAATGTAGTTAATGTAGGTTCTGTGTTGGGCTGCATGTTATATGGAAGAACTTTGAAGAAACACGATAATTTAATAATTAAATTCCGTGTGGTGAACGTGAACCTATGAAAAGCAGTCCACGCACGTCGCTCTGTTATATGTCGGATGGGATCGCTAAAATATCTCCAAACCACTGAAGTTGAGCGAACTAACTTGTCAACGATATCTGTCCCCCGAACTGGCCGTGAGCGCTGCATTTTCTTCACTATTGCTCATTTTTATCGCTCCACTTAACCCCGATCCTCCAAGCCTGTCAGCCACAGACTGTAAACATTACCGCGTGCAGCACGCAGACGCCCGGTCTGCAATACGCATGCGCAGCATTACGCATAGCGCGTAAGCATTATATCGAGAATTTATCGACCTGTTGTTATCGTTTTATCGAGGAAATTTATATCGTGATAATTATCGTTATCGTTGTATCGCCCAGCCCTAACCCCATGTATAGCTCAAATTGAGTAAAGAGCAATTTTTATTACTTACAGACTATCCAACCTCCTCACTTACTTTCTTCCAAGCAGGATCCTTTTTATTACTGTTTCTATAAAGTATGAAGATGTATCGTACAGCTCCAGGTATCCACAAATGATTGTGTCCTTGTTGTCACTACTAGAGCCAGCTCCTGATTGGTCAACGCGACGTGAATATCAGCCAAAGTTCAGATTTTTTAACTTTTGCGATTCGCGTGTCAAACACTCAATTTGCGCCATTCCTGCCGCAGAATGTATATTCACGTCTTTGCTTTGACTTAACAAGTCACTTGCGCTTATCGCTTCATTCGCGTCTGATGTGAAAGCACCATCATGCAAAAATAACACAGTTCTTGTAATTGTTTAACGATAGCATTGGTAACAATAATGACAATTAAAGGTAAGACCATTTTGATGGATCTTCATTACATCGCTTAGAGCCAATGTTAACTTTTTTTAAATCTGTCATTTATGAAAAATTTGCAAAATGCATAGAAACTATAGCTACAACATGCCACAGTTGTAATATAAATCTATTGTGAAAAATCTATATTATCTATTATAAATTTAAGTTAGTCAAAATTCACCACGATGAATACAATAGAACTAGGGATGTTAACCGATGACCATTTGACCGATCAAAGTTGTTGGTTAAAAAAAGAAAGTGATCTCTAAATTAGGCTATTATAGACAGTGGACTAAACGCTACTACAGTTAGCCGTCTCATTCCAAAATCTTTTTGTGTGAAGTGAACAAAATCCCTCACACTCAAATTTTCATAACTCGACTGTTTGTACTTAATAAACCAATAAAACATTTGATGCAAGGTCACAGCGTTTGGGTTTGTGCGCTCACAAGGTTTCCAAAAAGTAAACAGGCTAAAACACTCGAGGTTAGAGCCAGAGCAGACGGCAGTATAAAGCATCATTTGGAAATATATTACATCTACACTTCAGTGGTAACACATAAGGTGCTGATCATCATCTTTATTTATTATTGTTAGCACTACCTCGAACTAAAGCCGCGTCATTTGGAGCTGTCATTTTCTTAAATGAGCCGCGGCAATGTTTCAAATGAGCTTCTAATGCTGGACAAATGCCTTTTTTTTTCAACGCGATCACCTTGTACCCAAACCATTACAAAACTAAGGAGCCATTTGTCCTCTGATTACAAACAAGCTCCTCTGCGCCGCGTTTGCGGGACTCTCGCTGTAGAGGATTTTAAAAAAGTGCCGGGACAGTGTTTTGTGAGTGTGAGAGAGCGGCAGAAAGATGCGACGGAGTTGCGAAATTGCAGGCGCGGGTCGCGGCTGTTATTTCAAATAGCGCAGCATATTTTAAACGAATCGGTTAATTGGTTTCAACCGGCTAATGAGGCTTGGTGGTCGGTCAAGAAAATGTTTAGTTTTCACCATCCCTAAATAGAACATGATACATTTCTAGTAAATGTTGTTTAAAAATCTGTCTAATTTATGTTTTCCCTCTTTTTAGTGGCTGTTTCAGATCTTGTTCGACTTTCTCTGTAGTGTTTTATTATATTCTCAATAGAATTCAAACAAGTTTTACATTGTATCATCAGCGTTGCGATAGGCTCACACAAATCTTATCACAGTTTTGTTGAAAAACGCCTATGCTGATTTGAGTCCCACTAAGGCAAAAATGTAATAATTGGCCTTCAGTCACAGTCATATGCAGATGATGATCCTGATCCTGAGTTTGTACAACTTATAAAAGCTCAATGTGTAATTTATGTAATTAATTAATTGCATGATTCTATGTTTTGAGAGAGAAAGTAAGGGTACGCTACAGATTAAATATCACAGTACAGGGCTGGATTGTTATGGGCCCTCTCGCAACTTGGGAGGCGGCCCTTTCAGAGCCCAGAGAAAGAGCTTATTTAACTCCCCATTCAAGCTCGCTGACCTCTGTGTTTTGGCACCAGATCTGATTGGTATCTCATTGGTTGCAAGCAAACGCTGATGTTATGAACACAAGGGGCCCTGCAGGATCTTGTGGAATGCCCGGAGCCTAAAGGCTTCTGGGAGCAGAGAGACTGGTGAGATAAAGAGATAAAGGTCCATGAAAAAATACGAGACACCTCGCTTTCTTGTGAAATGCTTTGAGATATGTTCAACAGAACACCTTTGATGTTGGGAATGCTGTTAATCAAAGACCACACAAAAAAAACCTCCAAATCTTCTCAAATTTATGTTCGAGCAATTAGACTTTTAGAAGTCAGGACTGACTGCCTCAACGTGCTCATTAGTTTTACATTTTGAAGTGTCTGTTAACTTTATACAGCATATCCAGCATGTCTAAGTGTGTTCATGACATGCCTTGGTTAACGGATAATAGGGCTGTCAACGAATATTCTAAATTCGAATATATATTCGAATAGTTTTTAAAAAACTAATTTCAAAGGTGAAAATTAATATTCAAATTTAAAAAAAAAGAAGGAAAAAAACGCCCGCGGTAGTCGAGGCGTGGCTGTCTGCCTGCTTTGCTCATGGGCGCACCTGAGGGTGACAGGTCACAGGAGTCAATGCTGAAAGTTGACCCGTCTTGTATGGAAGATGGCAGAAAGTGCACAGCCCACCTCGACCACGGCAGAGAAAGCGATTTTTTACTAAAATCTAAAAAGCCATTTCTGGAAGTACTTTAGATTTTGGTCAGTAGGAGTTCAAATTGTTGAGCCGCGAGATAAAGTTGTATGCAAGCTATGTAAGATACAGTTAGCATACAATGCCTCATTTTATTTAACGTTAAACAGAAACATTACTAAAGTGTAGGCTACTCTACTGACTGAAGAGAGATTGCATGAATAAAGGATAAATGCACTGCTTTCACTGGTTTGATTATTTACCGTTTCATGTCAAGGTTCCATGTTTAACGTTACTCGCAGCGCTCACTCATGTTGTAAATCTTAAATTAATATTAATAATATTTGTTTCAATCACTGAATAAAGCCTGCTTTATTTGGGACAAGAGGTGACCTTAAATTGCTTGCACAAAACTCTTGATTTTTTTCCTTTAAACCGTTATGCGCAGATATGGTAAGGGCGAGAGAGCATGAGGTCTGCGGTCTTGGCCATTATGATGTGAGCTTCAGACCGTCAGCGGCGTTCATCTCTTATGTTCCCACAGAGAAGAGCTTCATCTAGTTGATTTACTTGTTTTTGTGTAAGTAATAATACATTTTCAAATATGTTTAAACTTAAATAGAAACGTAGTTATGTCTCTTTGTATTAATTTGTCCTGTTATTGACGTAATGCACGTCATTGACAAAATGCGCGCCCAGATGTTCGAATAGTTCGAATATTCGTGTTTTTTTTTTAAGGGGGGGGGAAACACTCAGTTTCAGTCAATCTCATGTCAATCTTGAGTACCTATAGAGTAGTATTGCATCCTTCATATCTCCGAAAAGTCTTTAGTTTTATTATATTTATAAAAGAAATATGGGCTGTACCGAGTCTTTCCGGAAAAAACCAAGCGCCTGGAGGCGTATCGTGTGGGCGGAGCTAAAGAATGACGAATGCGCAAAGCGGTGACGTCCTCAAGCGTGGAGAAACCCTTGCTATCGATCTCAGCTAATAGATATGATCCAGAATCTAATTCGGAGGCTGAAATAGAAACAGCAACAGCAGGACGTCTGTCTCTGTGGTATGTACTGTATTTAGTGGCCTGTCAACATTTGTGTGTCTTTACTCTCAGTTTATGAGGGCATGATTCAGTTTATGGACTATTGTATGCAACCAAACCTTAGTAGCAAGCAAAACGGTTTTCACGTCAGACTAGTGTAACGTTATACAGAGAACAGCAATGAAGTCCGTTAGCGCATTTGAATGACGAAGCACGCGATCGTGTCGTTTACTGATGTTTACTCACGCGACGATAGCCGACAGCACAGACATTTGAAGCAGTTTTACTCACCGGCTGCTTCCAAAGCAGGACCGAACCTTTATCGCTGGGACCGCTCCTTCAAAAACACACTTCTTGGAGTGTGGAGATCCACTTTGCGATGCGACTGAAGCATTTCTGCGTTCAAATCGGTTCAAATGCAGCGCTGCCTTCCCGGAATGCTGTGCTGAAGCGTTGAAGTCGCTTAATGTCAAAGTGGAGGAATGAAGTGGAGCGCAGCGCGGACTATAACCGACATTACTGTTCACGGACGACTGGATCTGCAGCTGAGAGAGTGTTTACGGCCGTGCATTTCCTCTCTCGCTCTAGTCACGCGCGCACCCTACCGGGAGAAGTACGAAGAAGTACGACCCATACAAGGACCTTCCGCTCTATTAACGTCAAGTCGACCCATACTCGAAAAAAACTCTCCGAAACTTGTGAGAAACCGGAAGGAGTATTTTTAACACAGAAATACTCCATCAAACGTCCAACATTAGTTTTTGAAACTTTGTCTATGTTTAGGATGGGAATCCAAGTCTTTAACAGTGTAAAAAGCTCAGTATGCATGAAACAGCATTTCACCCCCCCTTTAAAGGGAATATTCAAATGTCATTTTTGAGCAATTTTGACAGCCCTAACGGATAACCTGAATGAACTTGGATGAACAGGTTTTCATAACTTGGCTGATATAATTGGGTCAATTACATGACCCTATGCCATGTATTAAAAAATACATTAAAATCCAATTCACACCTAATTTTGATAAGGGCCATAAAGTCAACAAATTTTGATATCATAATGAGGAAAGAAGCAACATTAAAATAATTAAATTAACTTTTTGACATCCTATTTTTTCTTAATTTTACAGAATGTTTTTTTTTTTTTTTTTTGAAATATGAATTCCCTTATGACATTGGACAATGGTCTCTAAGTCTCTTGAAATATCAGATAATTTTACCTTTTATGATAATGAAAAGTTAGTTGAATGTCATGTGGTATACATTTTCATTTTAAAATTGATCATTAATTAAGAATTTAGCATATTTAACACAAAACATTAATAAATGTCATTACATTTAAAGTTTTCTTTAAAAAAAAAAATGGTGTGCACTTTTGAATACAAAGACTTCACTCTAAAAATTGCTGGGTTGTTTAAACCCATGTTTGGGTAAAATATGGGCAAACCCAACCGGTTGGCTTTAAACCAATAGTTGGGTATGTGCATAATTGACCCAAACATGGGTTGAAACAACCCAGCAATTTTTAGAGTAATGGATTTTAAGATTCTGCAGCGGCAGCAGAATGAACAGTCTGTCATAACCTTAAGCTAGTAAATTGCTTTTGGGGTTAATGGACCTCCACGGAAGCTGCTTGACTGTATTTTGTTAATAGTTCGCTATTTAGTTTAATAGCCGCTCACACAAATGGGGGGCTGTCGGTGAATCCTCTGGGTCAGTATTGAATCTGCCGTGATCTGCTGTCAGACGCAGACATTCTTCAAGTTCCCCGGGGGCCACTGCAATCAAATACATAATTTAGAACTTAATGGATGTGATTTCTGAGTGCACTTATCACTTATGAGTCCAACCTGCTTGATGAGTTTTGTTTTGAGTGCAATTTCAGGCCCGTCGTCGACTTAATTTATGGCATTTTCGAGGAAGCCTAATGGCTCTTGCATGTTGGAGTGAGTAAAGAAGGACATTTGGTGTAATAAGACAGACTTCAAATCAATTCCTGGGTTGTCTCCGTCTCCTGGACATTCACTATGGTCTTGGCAACAACGGACACATGTTCACTTAACTGACTCATCCTCAGGTTAATGGTTTGCGAACATCCTCTCGACCTGTGAGAGCCGTTCTGAACCCATTCACCCATTATAATCCTTTGAGCCTTCAGTGGTGTTCAGTTTGACTGCTGAAAATGTATTAATTGTATTTAATTTTTGAAATATGTCGAATTTTCTTTGTCCAAATTAGAACATTAATCATTTCTTTAATGTTATAAACATTGGGCCCTATGAAATAATACAGTGTTTCCCCTACAATGTATTCACACTGGATTTACAGCGCCGCTGCAAGTTCTTCACATAATCAGTAATATTTTGGGGGAGAATCTGTACTTTTTTTCCGTCAACTTTTACTCCACTACATTTTCCCAAAGCATTTTTGTTACTTACAAAATAAATTCTTAAGACTGCAAGCAATCGTGTGCGAACAAGTGCTCGCACAGCCCCGATACTTGCATCCATTGCTATAGCGACTGACACGTGAGACTGCGCGCAGCAAAGCGGGACACTTCAAAAACGGATTTAAAACAGACAAGAAAACGGTATGTTGTACACTACAGTTGTACCTGCTTTACTATCACTATAAGTTAATAATTTGTTGACTAGAGGCTGTATTAATGCAATCGAGGCTGACGCTAACATTAGTAACTGTTACCTCAAGCAGTTAAAACAATGTAACAAAATCACACGCAAGTCTGACCCAAACGTTTAATATCACGTTTGTACCATCTAACTTTATTTGCATTCTTTTATATCCCTCTGGACGCTTTTATGCAGTTGCATATTTGAAGCTAGTGACATGAAGAATCAAACTATATCTTCAACAGCTGACAGAAACATATAAACAAACCAGAAACTCATTCGTGTTTTGTAACATCACTGTAGCATATTTTGATTAGATAACCATCAAGTGTTCTACAGTAGAAGCAAATAAAGTTTGTGAGTGTGACTTTTCCACACTGAATAGAGTGATTTTAATCAGATCCATTATTCATTTATTAAAACATATTGACGTGATATCTGTATAGCTACAGCTCCAGCCACAGATCTGTATGCCTACAGCTTTCTCACAGACCTGAGAAATAGGCTAAAGGACAGCACCTGCCCACATGCATGCGTGTCAGCATTAATACACACACACACACACACACTATAGCATGCAGTTACCAGAGAGACTTAGAGATCTTCTATGAAAAGCCCAGAAAAATGAAGTGCTCACAGATTGGTGTGGCCTTTGCCATTTACATAAAATTTTCAATCAGTTGTAAATAATCTTTTTCTGGGTTGTGCTGTGTCATTGTTCCCTTATCAATTTCTACCAAAACTGTAAATGAAAGCTGAAAATTAACACAAAAGACGAATAATCTTGTCAAAAATGATCAAATTTCTATTTGTGACCAGTTCAAGGTACGTGCTGCTATAATCATGCCTTGAATCTGTTGATGCGATGTCATAGTTGTCTCAATGTCCATTTCTATCCACACAACTTGCCAGAAGTCGTGGTTCAAGAGGTTATTTAAAAAAAAGTTTTTATTATTAGTGTTAGTATTGAAATGCTGTGACAGTCATATTTCTGTCACGATTTCTTCAAGTTAAACCAAACTTTTATCTTGTCGCTGCCGTTAAGACTTTTTGAGTTTTTGTGTGTTTGATTTGAAATGGTAAAACGCTCATGTAGTGACTGTCAGAACCGCTCTGGAGATGAAGTTCATGCATTTATTGAATTTCATTTTTCCATTGTTTTCTCTGACCTTTGGAAGCCCAACAAAACAACATCAGTTTTATTTTAGAGAATTACACTTGGGGGTGTAAAAACAGCTGTCTAACAAGCTAACAAAATCCTATTGTCTCTCTGTATGCTTTCAACGAATAATCTGTTAGCACGCTGCAGTTTCTAGGTCTAGGACATAATATTTTCCATCAAGAGATTTTCAGCAGCATCGAGTTTTAGCAACAGGTGCATGAAGACGCTCCTGCAGCAGCACCTGCTCATGAAACAAAGAGCAGAGGGATGAGGTGTTGGGAGTGGACAAACAGAGTCATTTGTTTACTTTACCTGACGCTGGTTTTGAAGCTCTGAGGCAATCTGACACCCAATCCTTGGCTCTTTTAGTGTGTCAGCCAGCATCCGTTTGCTTTATGTGCTACTGCTACTTAATGCTTCAGTGTCACCCAAGACCGTATATCAGTATAAGTGTCGTGCTAAAAAAACAGGGCCGCTGTTATATTGAAATATAACAGGGTCGATCCAGCTTGTCCAGGTCTTACAAATGTATTCTGTTCTGTTACAGTTAAGGGAGAATATACAGCCAGTAGGTCTTAATCGCAAAATAATCCAGACAGGTTTGTAATCAGGGTCTTGTATGATCCTGAAGGGATTTATTTTTTTAGTGCTGACTGGTTTACTGTACATTTTCACTTAATACAGTGCTACTTGGCAGATAAGTAAATGGATTAAAATATTTTGAGTTGTAATGGGGCTGCACGATACTGGAAAAATGACATTCCAGTATTTTGTTTTTCTGCTATTTAAAAAAAAAATGTATATTTATATTCAGATGATTTGAATAGCTATATTTGTAAAGAATTAATCTGAGAGTGCGCTTATCAAAATGATAAACAAATTACAAATGACTTATTTACAATAAGCAGTGCTTTGTTTTATGTAAATCTAACTGTATTCAGGTACAGAGAGAATAATCAAATGTAAAGTAACACTGCATAGTCTTCACTGTATAACTTAAATATAATGTGATTGAAGTGTTTGCGGTGGCTTTTCATTGTGACCCTCAATATTTTAATATTATGTAAATATTATTAAATTTTGCCAGGCTGATTTGCAGGTTGATTTGTATATTCAAAGAGGGTTTTTTTGTAAAGAGAGAAATATTTTTGCTGAAAGAGAGAAGTCTGTTGTCCTCTGATAAACAGTCACTAAATAAAATAACTATTTAGTATTGCTGACAATTTAATGACGCCAATATGGGTAAAAAATTGGTTTCAAACTTTTGTACTAGATGTTTTAAGGGGTGGGGGAGGGGGAGGGGGGTGTTTAAGTTTTTTTTTTTAAGGGTTAGGTTTTTTTTTTTAATGCCAAATCGGTGAAGTGACAAAATGTTTCTTTTGACCATTTCAAATCATGCTTTTTGGGTTTTCAGTACACCTCAACTTGACATGAGATTCACCTGAAACTAAATATTCAAATTGGAACAAGGCTCTGAATCCAATTTCTAGACAAACACCAAAGCCAGTAAAACTGGTTGTTGTGTCATGACTGCACTTCTGAGAAGAGGACGTCAGCAGCTGGGATGGATAACTGTCAATAGAAGTTCTGATAAACGTAGTAGTATGATAAGATTGAGACACACAGCCGCATCCTTTCCACAGAATTCCACAGAAATGCCTCATAATGTAAAGCTTGACTGAACCTGCCACATCTTGATCTACAATCAAGCATTTTAGTTGCAAAAATACAAACCTGTAACAATATGAGAATATCATTGTACATGTGGATATATTTACTTTAGAGTTCTCCTGAATCTAATGTAACCATCATAAGATGTTTTCGCAACACATTTTATTCACGGTCTCACTTTTGTTTTTAAATTGTGCCTATTAGTGAGTGGCTTGGAATCTGTCACCGGAAAGTATGGAGAGACCGTTGAAATCCCATGCAACGATGGACGCGTCGTGGAAGCGGATGTCAACTTTGTTAAATGGAAATATGTACGTTTGAGATTTACTCATCATTTGTTAAATTTGCTGTGTGTAATTTCACGTAAATAACCATTTCCAAACAGGTATCCCAAAGATAACTGCTGCCACCAAATGGCTTATTTTGAGAAATCCTTCCCCCAACCTAATGATATTATTGGTTCATTTTGATATTCTAATGAATTGTTTTAAAGGCACTTTAGAGCCACAGTGTTTACACTTAAACAAGAATGTCAATGTATGAATAGCATAATTGTAGTTGTCTCTGTTAAACATGCTTTTTACATGCACTAGGACATCGATGGCAAAATACTGGTGAAACCAGTGAATCAGAATGCCACCATTTCAGACGATGTGAACTACAAGAGCAGAGTCAGCATCAAAAAAGATTTCAGCCTCGTCATCAGACAAGTGACTATGGCGGATCAGAAAACCTTCACCTGCATGGTGGTTAAGGAAGACATTTTTGAGTACCCTGTTCAACTGGTCATTTACAGTAAGAATCGTACACCATAGAACGTTTTCATATTTATGTCAGATAACTAAATGCTACAATTATTGAATGTATTTATGAACTACACTAACAGTTTCCTTTCTTTTCAGAGCTTCCGTCACAACCTAAGATTACGAACCAAACGACTGCGATGGCAGTTGGCAAACTAACTACGGTATGTGTATTTGACACACAACAGAATGAAAAGAAATGGTTATTTGCAATGAATGCAGCATGAATGTGATTTTAGAGACGTGACAAATTCTTATTGTCTCCACTGGAAGTTTCATATATTAATACATTTTCACATTAACATTGTGGTGTTAATTTTTGTCTCATCAGTTAGCGGAGTGTCGAACTGAAGGCGCCAATCCAGCTGCCAACATCACATGGTTCAAGAACAAAACTCCACTTATCTCTGATGGAGCAGGTAGAGTGAAATATGGTGGTCACCCAAATATTTGCATAAATTTACTCGCCCTCTTTTCATTTCAAATCTGTATGACATAAATTAGATTAGAAACTGTTTTAATAATGGGTTTTAAATGAGATTTTAAAAAAAAGAATCATTAAAGGGATACTTCACCGCTTTTTCATGTTAAACTATTATTCCCTTAAACGAGTTGATACATACCTATCTCATCTGAGTGTGTGCACTTAATCGCTCTGACGCGCGGTGACGATCTGATAGCATTTAGCTTAGCCCACTAAGCCCAGTTCATTCACTATGGTACCAAACAGAGATCAAGTTAGAAGCAACCAAACACCCCCACGTTTCCCCTATTTAAATAAAGTTACACGAATAGTTAAACGATCAAGTATGGTGACATAAAATAAAACGTGGCGCTTCTCGAAGCGGATTAAAAAGGAGAACTATAATGTGTGGCGGAATAACACTTCTGAGAGTACTTCGACTCTGCACAGTAAAAAATCCATGAAAGTGGTTCTCTGTTTTTGTTCCATGGAGGAAAGAAAGTCAAAAAGTTAGTTACAAATGAACTCTTTCCCCGCCAGTGTTTTTGGTCATTTTCACAATTTCATGGCCCCCATGAATGTTTTGTTGTATGGATATCTCATCATGCAATATATCAAAAGAAAGAACAGACTCTCTGTTTTAAACCGTTTTATTCTAGCTTTGTGCATTGAGTTCGTCAATGTTCATCAAAGCCTAACCACTTCCCGCATCGACATTTCACTCGGTAACATTAGGCCGTTTTGATTTATATGTTTGTTTATCGTTGATGATCGCAGTATTTTTCTCGTTTCTGCTTCTTTTCCTGTGTTTTGATCTGGAGATGCTGTACCCGTTCAGGAGATGCGTAATAGCGCCCCCCTACCCCATAAACAGGGAAAACACAGAAAGCCATTATAACTTGTCACTCTCAGTGAAGCGTTTTCTCATAAAACATAGAGGAAAAGAGTTAAAGAGCAAATGGTTACAGAATTATTATTTTTGAGTGCTATTTCTTTATATTTATTTCCCGTTATTAACATTTTATTTGTGTTGATTACAGCCATTAAAATCTCTAGAACTGTGGATGTTGATAAAGAGACTGGACTCTCTGCCACAACTTCTTCCCTTGAGTATACAGCAGTGAAGGGAGACATTAATGCCAATTTCACCTGTCAGATTCAACACATCCGGTCTGCAAACATGGATTCCTCCCCTCTTACCTTCACTGTGAACTGTAAGTGTTTTTTGTTGTACTGCTTTCTTTTTCTTTATGGTAGTGTTTGGATAAAATTGTTCCTATTTGTGCCATTTTTGGCAAGATTTTAATCCTATTGCTTCTACTTTCCTCTAATTCTGTTCCAAACAATTTAACTAAAAGCAAATGTATTCAAAACTGAAGTGGTTAATGGTCTACTATTGAGCATAATTTATAGGGTTATTCAGAATAACTCCTTCCATTTGAAGTAGCCATGAAAGAGAGGCCTTATCAGAATCAAATGCCTTGTTGAATTTCGTCCAATAAGATATGTAATTTGGCCTTTTAGGAGCAGGGCGTTTAGATGTTGAATGGGGTTTTGTCTTGCCTCTGGCTATTATTGTGAAGGTACTAGTCCACCGCTAACTCTCAAAAGCATTTCACGCCATGAGAGCACTCTCAAAGCCTCAACTCTTGAGCTGAAGGGCCTCTTCTGGCTCATAAGGAGCTTCTCTGAAGTGCCCTTATCTGCATGGGCTCTGGCAGGGCTTCTCTGTGCTGCCCTCCTTGATTTACACAAATCCTCTCTCTACAGACCCTACCGAGAAGGTTATTCTCGAAGTGGTGTCCCAGGGTCCTTTTAAGGAAGGGGACAACGTGACCCTCAAATGCATGGCAGATGGAAACCCTCCACCTCCTAGCTACATCTTCTATGTGAAGGTAGATCTTCTCCGATTAACTGTGTTCACTTTGTGTGTCAGTCAGGAAATGAAGGCTGTTTCAACTCAAACGGCTGCCTAATCTGCCTTTCTTTATCTGTAGGGAGAGAAAAAGACTGTGAAGTCCAACACATACACATTGACCAATGTCACCCGGGAAAGCACTGGAGAATACAAATGTTCACTGGTGGACAGTGAGGATATGGCAGCTTCTGTAACCATCACAGTTGAATGTAAGGAAATACTTTAGGATTCTTTCTTTTTTCATTATTGCTATATTTCACCCCCTTAGGGCTTGCGCCCTATTGTTCTCCGTAGGTACATTTTTATTTTATATATATTTTTTTTTGTTATGTGCAAAAATATGCAGTTAAAAATATGCAAATATGTTGGAAGAAATTAATAAAATCAAGTGTAATGCATAGTATAACTATTAGATGTTATTTTTAAAATGGTTGAGAAAAGCCTTGTTGCAGAGAACAGTTTTCAGACATAATTAACTTTGTCACAGTTTTGATGTAACTTTTTTTTTTTAATTTAATTTTTTTATTCTCTGTCTCAAGTACAGAGTTTCCCTAAAGAGTTTCCCTAAAGCCACTGGGGTGGCAGTGACGCCAGTGCTTAGGCACATTATTGTGACTAATTTTTTTTAAATTGTGACTGTTAGAACTTTTGTCCTTTTCCCCAAAAGATCTTGATGTGGTTATTAGCGCCACTGGCCGGATTTTCAAGGGTCTTGGTGAGAGCTTTGAGGTGACCCTAGAAGTTAAATCTTCACGAACAACACAAACATCTTGGAGAAAGGTAGAAAATGAATATCTTTTTTTTTTTAATATTCTCATTAAAAACCATGGCACACGTCACTACTCATCCCTGTTAAAAAAAACTAATCCTTGTGCTGATTTCTAGTCATTGACAAATGCTGAAACTCTCTTCTAGGGCAATATGAAGCTGGATAGCCTGTCCAAGATCAGCACGTTGAAGTACTCCGACTCTGGTGTGTATGAGTGTGTTGTTTCCATGGCTGGCCTCAAGAAGACACAAACATTTGAATTAACAGTTCAAGGTAAGATGCATATTTAATTGATTAAAATAAGCATTTGCTTTAGCACTTGACCACATTCCAGATGCTGAACATTGTAAATCATAGAAATGCTTTAGAAAACTGTTTTGAATGACCATTTTTGATAGCTAATGACATTGAGTGTTTTTGCAGGTTCTCCAGTAATCAAGGAGCTGACCAAGAAGCGTGGTACTGGAACCGTGAACAAGGTCCTGACCTGTGAGGCTGAAGGCTTTCCAAAACCCACAGTACAGTGGAGTGTCAATGGCACAGATGTAAGTCTAAATGAATAAAAATTAAAGATTAAAAAAAAAAGTTTTGGAAGAATTCAGTTATGCTCACCAAGACTGCATTTATTTGATAAAAAATACAGCATTGTGTCTTGTTGTACAGCATAGTGTTTTTTTTTTTTTATCGTATGTACGCACAAATTTCTGTGTACGCATGCTTCGTGAAAGAGACCCAATATTTCCAAGGAATCATGTTTTGTTAAACATCTGGATTATTTCTTTATAAATTCCTTGTTTTTTTCAGTTTTTTTTTTCGTGTTCATCGTGCCATTTGCCAGATGTTCATGTTTCACTAGAGGACAATGCCAAAAAATGGCATCATTTTTTTTCGAAGCAAGGAGTGAATTTATAATTGTTCACTGTGAATCATGATGCTGTGATAGAAGAATTTGTATATATCAAATGTACCATGTAACAACCTAATACTTATTATTGCAGTTACTAAAGGACTTTCTTTGGCTTTATAAGTATCCTTTTTTATTATTAAAACCTGAAACTGAGCCTGCCTTAAATCTTTTATGATGATATTTCTGAGCTCTTTTAGAATTCATCTTCCAAGGTTTATTGCCGTTATCAACAGTGAAAGAACCTGAAAAGAGTAAAACTGAGCATCTTTTATTTCGAACAAGCCAGCAGGACATTTTTGAACTGATAAAGATGTTCTCGCAGTAGCACTGGGACAGAATGTATTTTGTTAAACAAAGCAGTTATAGTGCCCATATCAGTAAGCACTAGGAGAAGGTCACTGTCCAAACACACCAGACATCTAGTGTGCATGAATGAGTGTTTACAGAGGAAGCAATTAAAAATGATGATGCTTTTACATACTTCCTGTATTATGTGGTTTTGTATTGCCACAAATTGAGCTGTCAGTGCAACTCACGAGATGTCAGATGTGCATTACCTCATTGTCTGTCTACCGTGTGCTTTCTCTTTGTCTAAGTGCATGCCGACCTAAAAGGGAATATACTAGTGCACAGGGCAATAGCGCTCTCTAGTGGTGACCATAATCCTTTACACAACAGCCTGTACTTCCTGCATCTGTGTTTTTAATGTCTCTTATAATACTTGAGTACAGACGTAATGTTTTAGTCTGGTGTCATGTTAATGGATGTTATGTGCTGTATTTGCAGGTTGTTGAGAGTGCTTATGTGGATGGCAAAGTTATAAACAGGATCACTATCGTTCCAAAGGTCAATCTCACCGTGTCCTGCATGGTCTCTAATTCCTTGGGCTCTGTAAATAAGAGCATTAATGTGTCACCACGTAAGTGTAACCTCCTCTCCACTCTTGTCTGACTTCCGAACCATCACAGGATTTCTCCTTTAAAGTTGTTTAATGGTTAATTTTTAACAAAATCATTAAGACACAACTTTTAAAAGAAACACATTTGTAAATGGCAGTGTTTGACATCTGAAATGACACTCACCTATTTATTCATGTCAACTCACATCCCAACAAGATAGTGTTTGTGTTTAAAACGTTATTTTGCATCAAATAAAATAACAGTAACACTTTACAATTAGATCTTATTTTTTAATGCATTGACTAAAAATAACTAACAATGAGCAATTAATTTGTTACAGTATTAAAAATGGTAATAACAGTACAACTCGGGTCCATGAAATACTCTTAGCAGATACAAATGTTATTATTAGTATTGTGAAATAAACATTAAGCTTGATAAATGCTTTAGAATTTTTCACTGTTAACAAATTGTAAAGTGTTACCATAATAACTATAATGAAGTATTAGAGTTGACAAAAATGTAAAATGTGTACCTTGAATGCAATGCAAGTCGCTTTGGATAAAAGCGTCTGCCAAATGCATAAATGTAAATAAATGTAAATGTAAGTAGCTAGCACATTTTTGTGAAGCTTTATTTGTTGACCTTAGAATATAATTTACAGTACAAACACACTTAGTCCAACTTTTTAATCAAAGTTTTGTCTTAATGGTTTGGTTGGCAAAGTAGCATTACAGCATTTAAAAATGATTTCATTGGAGTTCCCCTTTCCTCATCCTCTTCTTCTGTTCTGTTTGTCGGGATGCTGGTCTGTCCTCTCACTAACACATGCTTTCACTTGACTCAAACATCTTTTGGCTAACTTTGGACAAATGTTTAATTTTTAAAACTAACCTCAGCTGGATATCTGGATTTTATATGCATTGCTGTTTCACTTAGGGTTGGAAAACCCATATACACTTATAAATATACATACCATGTTTTTAAAATAAGTCCAAGGCTGCATTTATTTCATTAAAAATAAAACCGGCAATATTGTGAAATAATATTATTACAATTTAAAATATATTCAAACAGAAAAGTTATTTAATTTTTTTATATTTTTTTTTAATGGTGTAAAATGTAATTTTCAGCATCATTCCTCCAGTCTTTAGTGTCACATGAACCTTCAGAAATCATTCTAATATGATGATTTGCTGCTCAAGAATTGTTTTATTATTATTATGATGAATGTTGAAAACAGTTGTGTAATTTTTTCCCCTTCAGGATTCTTTGAATAGACAGTTCAAAAGAACAGCATTTATCTTAAATAAAAAGCTTTTGTAACATAATACACTACCGTTCAAAGGTTTGGGGTCAGTAAGATTTTTTTGGGGGGAACGAAATTAAAGAAATGTATAGTTTTATTCAGCAAGGATGCATTATATTGACCGAAAGTGACAGTAAAGACATTTACAGTTTTACTAAAGAGTATATTTTAAATAAATGGTGTTATTTTGAACTTTCTATTCACCAAAGAATCCTGAAAAAAATTGACACAACAGTGTTTTCCACCAATGATGATGATAAATAATAATAATAATAATAATAATAATAATAATAATAAATGTTTCTTGACCAACAAATCATCTTATTAGAATGATTTCTGAAGGATCATGTGACACTGAAAACTGGAGTAATAATGATGAACATTCAGCTTTGATCACATAAATTACATTTTAAAATAGATTCAAATAGTTATTTTAAATTGTAATAACATTTCATGATATTACTGTTTTTTTACTGTTACTTTTTAATCTAATAAATGCAGCATTGGTAAGCCTAAGAGACTACTTTTAAAAACATCATTATAAAAACGTACCAATCTCAAACTTTTGAATGACAGTGTATATATATTTCTATTCATTTCTATGATTTCTTCAGTTCTATATGCAGTGGGCTTTTCATTCCATGAGAATTCAATACGAATAGAAGTTAATATGATTTTTATATCTGATTACAGTTGTTGAGGACCTGGAAATTGCCAAACAAGGTAAGACGTTGAGCTGTTATCTACAATCAGGTCTGGCACTGTGTACGGTTAGCATTAAAGAGGAAGAGAGTGTATGCTAAAACTCTGCCTGTACTCAATTTAATACATGCTTTTTATGTCTATTTTGTTTAAGAAAGGCTAAAACAAAGGTGCTGAGATGCCCAGCATCCTGACAAATATTGCATCAGTGTCTTGTTTACTTTTATTTAGTTCATTAAAGGTTTATAATATAGCACTCCTCCAGTTGTCTTTCTTCCCCCTCTCATTAGTTGTCCTTCTCTTTTTCTGACTGTTTTATCTGTTTCTTAAGCAGATCAGAAAGATGACTACAGTGACCAGACGGCACTGGCTATTGGCATTGTTTTTGGCCTGATGGTAGCTGTTCTTGCGATAGCACTGGCCTACTGGCTGTATATGAAGAAATTCAGGTACTGGAATGTCATCCACGTCTCAAATAGATTTATAAAGATGTGACCATTCATCACAATTTGCATATTTGAACTATGTCATTCAGATTTGTTTAAAATGGTAGATTATGTAACTTTTAATCTGAAAGTAGGCAAGGATCCTGGAAAACTGGAGAAAAGGAAGACGGATCAGCGGAGGAGAGCAAAAAGCTGGAGGAGAATCAAAGTCAAAAAGCTGACGTGTAATGTCAAAGGAGCCATTCAAGGTGAGATGGGAACGGATTTCTGAAACCAACGTCTGCGAGACTAAAATGCATGTTTGAGCCGTTTTAACTGAAAGCAACTGGCATATCTTAAAATATGTCAGTGCCATTGTTTTCTCTCAAGATGCGCACCAGTAAGGTTTTTTTTCTTCTTCTCTCTAAGGCACATTTATAAAAGCTACTTAAATGTCCTAATTGAACAAAGACTAATCCTGGCTTCATCTAAGGTGTGTGTGTGTGTGTGTGTGTGTGTGTGTGTGTGTGTGTGTGTGTGTGTGTGTGTGCGTGTGCGTGTGCGTGTGCGTGTGCGTGTGCGTGTGCGTGTGCGTGTGCGTGTGCGTGTGCGTGTGCGTGTGCGTGTGCGTGTGCGTGTGCGTGTGCGTGTGCGCGTGCGTGCGTGCGTGTGTGCGTGTGCGTGTGTGCGGGTGGCCTGGTAATCCCTACGTTATGGGGACAAAATGTCCCCACAAAGATGGCAATATCCGAAATTCTTGTCTTTGTGGGGACATTTTTAGGTCCCCATGAGGAAAACATCTTATAAATCACTCAGATGGAGTTTTTTTGAGAAAGTAAAAATGCAGAATGTTTCCTGTGATGGGTAGGTTTAGGGGCAGGGGCGGAGTAGGGGGATAGGAGGTACAGTTTGTACAGTATGAAATCCATTACGCCTATGGAAAGTCCCCATAAAACATGGAAACACGACGTGGGTGTGGGTGTGTGTGTGTGTTACGCTACCGTTAAAAAGTTTCTTGTTATGAATTGCACTACTGTTAAAAGGTTTTTTTTGGAAAATGTTTTTAAAGGAGTCACTTATGCTCACCAAGGCTATATTTATTTGATCGAAAAATACAGTAAAAATAACAATATTGTGAAATATTATTAATAGTTTCAGTAGCCATTACTCTAGTGTCTACTTCAGTGCCACATGATCCTTCAGAAATCATTCTAATATGCTGGTTTGCTGCTCAATAAATATTTTTTTAATTATCTGTGTGAATATTTTTGTGGAACTGTAAAATTTTCAGGATTCTTTGATAAAATACGAATCTTTTAGAACATTGTAAATGTCTTTACTGTTACTTTTGATCAATTCAAAGCATCCAAAGTGTATCCTTAACAACCAACTAAACTTTTATGTTATGTATCTTGTCTTTCCTCAGGATTAATAAGAGATCCATGAGAGAAGGAGTGAAAAATTGGTGGAATCTGTGAAAAAAACCTAAATCAGAAGCTGTAATGGAGGACCCGAGTAGCTGTGTCAGTTACATCTCCACCATCATCTGTAACGTGTCTGTGCCTCCCCTGTGCCGGGGGATTTCGTTAATAATGTGTGTTGTAAAATGTGTGAATCTTTTGCGTTGAAGATCAAGCCTGTTCAGAAACCTGTCTGTAAAGTGTTCATTCGCAATGTTGGGTTTCATATTTGATCCCCTCTGGGGGAAAAAAAACCTCTTTGTTAAAAAACTGCTTTTTTCTTCTTCTTTTTTTACTTGTGTGTATCAGGTATTTAGTTAATGCAAATTCTGTACTTGCAATTTCACATGGTAGAAACACTGTGGCCTTTAGTATCTGCAATGGACTTTTCCTGTAGAGTGACACATAGTACCTAATCTGTGGCATGATGTGAAGCATGATTTTCAGATTTATACTGAGCACTTGGCTAGTTTTCAACAAGTCAGTGAGCAAAATAACATCCCTATATTATATTTATTGGGATCCAGAAGACCATACTTTACCAACATTTAGACCTTATAAGCATTTTATAAAGACTTAAAGTTAAAAAGTCTACACTGGACAAATGACATATTGTGATTTCAGAAGTAAGAAGATGCCGGGACCAATGCTTGTTTGTAAATGAAAACGTGCCTTTTGCTTAGATTGTTTAGCGTATCATTTTCAACGACTATAGACATTGATCTCAATAATGTACATGAACACTCCCTCTTTTCTCAGATTATCATCTGTTTTGTGTGTTTGTTACATTGTTTTGTGGCAGAATTATATGTAATCTGGTTTAAGCATTACTTGTAAATATGGTAAACTTTTTTTATGTTCTATTTATATTGTTACGGTTTAGCTAAATGCCAGTGTTTTGACAATACTGTAGCTAGTTTTAGTGAATTCTCCTGAACACCGTTGTTGTTGAATGGTACAGTACATTTTTAATGGTATTTACTTGCAGGCTTTAAAATTGTGAATCTTTCAGCTTTCAGTTTGCATAGTGGTGTTGCTGCATTTCCACACTTAAGTGCTTATTCTGTGCATTTAATCCATCAAACCAAAGAGGTTGAATGTGGTCATGCAAGTATTGTACATACTGAACATTGTTTTGTACTCCTAGTTCAAATAAAGTGTACATTTTTAGGGAAGTGTTTTTTCATTCTTTGCTGTTTTGTTGACCATTCTTCCATGTATGTTCACAGTTCCACTACAGTAATTATACACTACCGTTCAAAAGTTTGAGGTCTAAAAGTTTTTTTGAAACGTCTCTTATGCTCCTCCTTTTTTTGATTAAGTCTCAGTTGTTTAATCTTTATGGTTCATACAAATATTTACACATGTTCAGACATTTGCTGGTAATAAAAGCAGTTGAAAGTGAGAGGCTGTTTCATTTTTTATGTTATTTATTACTGTGGTGGCAAAGCTGAATTTTAAGCAGCCATTATTTCAATATCACTTGATCACTTCATAAATCATTCTAAAAGAAACATTTCTTATTACTATCAATGTTGAACACTCATTATTTGCCCGTGTGTGTGTGTTTTGCAAACATGGCATTTATTTAGGATGCTTTCAAAATTATAAACTGGGCTCAAACTTGTATTTATAACTCTACAAAGGTTATTTACTAAATCAATACATTTAAAATGTTGTGGTCAGAATTATTGGCATCTTGATTGTAAAAATAAATCTGCATTGTTTATGATTTTGATCTTTCATTCAAACGGTTTTGATTTTTTTATCTGTTGTTATTTGTGATAATCCATGATACCATGTATCTGAACAAGATGTCCAGGACCTCCAGCAAGAAAATAGGCCCACAACATTAAAGATCCAGCGGCATATTTAACCGTGGACATGGGGTTCTTTTTAACCCTGTTTGCACCAAAACCATCTGGTGTGTTTACTGCCAAAAAGCTATTTTTTTATAGTTTCCTCTGACCACAGAACCAGGTCTCTTTTGAAGGTCCCGTCATGTTTGACAACTGAATATGCTGGAGTTTTTGGATGAGCGAGGAGGATTTTCTTGAAACCCTCCCAAACAACATGTGGTGATTAAAGGGGTTGTTAGATGTTGTGAAGGCTTTCTGACCTCAAGACTCAACTAATCTCTGCAATTCTCCATGTGTGATCCTTGGAGAGTCTTTGTGCACTCAAACTCTCCTCCTCGCCGTGCCCGTGCATTAGGACGATAAGGACAGATGTCTTCTTCCGGGCAGATTCGTAACATCTTCAGTTGATTGTAACTTAATTATTGCCCTGATGGTGAAAATGGGAATTTCAATACTTTAGTGTTTTCTATTTTGTGAAACTCAACAATCTTTTGCTGCGCTTTAGAACTATAATTTTTGGTTTTACTCATTGTGATGAATGATTAAGTGACCTTGGCCTTCCCCCCCCTCATATTTATAATCCTGTAAAAATAAGAAGCCATAGCAGGACAATGTCATGCTCCTAGTCATCCTGGTGGACTAAAAGTACATATTAATGGAAATATAGCCTACTTCTGAGATTACTTTTAATTTTAAGGTGCCAATAATTGTTAAACATATTATTGTATGTATAAACGTATAACAATAAAACGTGTTTTGGAGAATACAAATTTCATAATATGACCCCCTCCCCCCACTTTCAAATTCAATGAAAGGTTAGATTTTTGAACTTTTTAAAAATTTAATATCAAAATTATAAACAATCCAGATAATTTTTTACTGCCATTTTTGATTAATTACCTGGGGTACCAATAATTCTGACCATAAGCTAAAAGGAAGCTAACAGCATAAATCATTCATTTTACAAATGTTTGACACAAAAGATTTGACAACTTTGTACTTCTCTGTTAATATTGTTTCATTATCTCATAAGATAAATTGGAGAATGGTAGCAAAGTAGGCTATTCAAATTAAGTCTCCACCAACAGTTTTTATTTCTCAGTGCAGAGCTGCTGTCCATGGTGCTGTAATAGACAAATTATTCATATATTGCATCTGAACTGTAATGTGCATGTTTGATAAGAACTAAATCACCGTTAACATTACATCACAATCCATATGCATCGTTTCCCCCCAGGACAATTAAATGGGCATACAAAAATATACGGCTGACAAGTGATAAGCACAACACTAATCACAGACCCGAGAGACATTGGTAAGTAAGACTAGGCTATATGCTTAAAGTTTTAATAAACTTTCAACAGCATACAGCCAGACAAGCTTGACAAAACACAACGAGAATCAGGATAAACGTGCAATGTCCTCTAGTGTTTTAGAAAGTTACCGATCCTAACCTTGTATCAACTATTATATGTTTTACTTATTGCATACAGTATGTTTTACCTAAAATATAAAGGTGCTTATATATCATTATTGTTTAAACATAACATTTTTATAATGTAGTTGATTCTGAACAAACTCTGTCTAAGCTGTCAGTAAAGCGCAAAATAAAAAGAAGCCCAATATTGCTTAAAATTCCTCGGCGTTTTAGCAAATAATTAAATGATTTTCAGTGTAAAGTTTTTGTGAACGTTTTACTTGATTGACACATTGCGTGCAACAACCTTTACTGCTTCCCCCTACGAATCGTCATATGAACATCCGGGTACTCGGCCGCTTGATTGACAGTTGCCATAGCAACAGCCCAGGCTGTCGCCATTTTGTCAGTTGCTTTTTTAATCTTTCAAATGTTTTCGCTTCCCGCCGGAATAATGCAGTCACGCGCTCGTAACAGTGTCGATTTTGGAGAGGCTTCGCCAACCGCGTCTGACTGAAAACGACACCTGGACAAAGAATCGGGATGTCAGGAATATATTTAGTGGGCTAGTCGTCCGTGTCTCGGGTCCGCCGGGCCGGTCCGCTGCGCAGGTTTGGAACGCGCGCCATTTTGTGAAAACTGACAGAAAAGCTTAACGTTTTTTTTTGTTCACATTTTTATGCAGCTGTTTCTATAATATCTGCACGTCGTTGTTTTAAGTCACTAATTTTGCTTTCGAAAACAATTCATTGGCATCTCCTCCTCTCCAGAAGCGAAGAATCTTGAATGTGCGTTTCCGACGCTAGCTGGTTAGCTGCGTTCGTTAAAGTCACTGAGAAAGAGCGCTAACTAGCCGCTAGCATTCACTCCATCACCTATAAACCATGCTTAATACACAAATGAAGACTGACACAGGCAAAAACGAACTGGAAAGACGCTGTTTCGTCTGCCATTTAAAATAAAAAGCATTTAGCCCCGTCTGGCTCAGTACACTAGGGGTGTCTCATTGGAAGCAGCGCAGAGAAACTGGATCAGTCGCTTCACTTTACTGGATCTGGGACTTTAAATGAAGATCACACCATCAAAGGTGAGTCTTTGACATTTGTAGAGGTCTGAATGAAACCTAGGGACTTTGTATGTTTGTTTACTAATCGCTTGTGTGGTAACGGTAGAAGCTTCAGGCTAGTTTGATTTGGCCTAGACGGCTAGCCCATTAATAACTTCCCTTAGGTTAGTTAGCGATCTTTATTGATACACCAAATAGCTTATCCGGTCATCTCGGCCTGATGTTACACTCCCCAAGCCTCATTCGCGAGCATTTGTAATGTTTTAGGACAGTCTGTTAGTAGTTAACAGGTAACTTAACCCCCGTGTACGTTAGCTCCGCTAGGTCAGACCGCAGGAGCAAATGTGGTTTGCTTAACGTTAGCCTAACGATTGTTGTATACCAACAGAAAGTCGGCCAGCTGGTGATTGCAGAAGTGTATCATCACATCAGTCTGATGGGAGTGTTTGGCTGGTATCGCTGTTGATAGTGGTGGTGATGATGATGATGATGATGAAGCCCCATGACTAGCGTGTTGTCAGTTAGCCATCAGGCTGGTTTCCTGTCGGGGGAGGGGGGCTGACATTAGCCAGCGATGAGATGCCTAACCATAGTTATCCAGCAAACATTGCTCAGTCATGTAGTACGGGTTTAGACTTTTGCGTGACGATGGAGGCGTTAAACGAGTCCGATCGACCCCGATGAATGGCTAAGCCATTTAGACAGGTAAGGTCCGCTTTAGCTGCCACTATCAATCAGTTTAACCCTGATTCGTTTGCTCGGCGAGCTCAGTATTTAACGTTAGGGGTTTATATCAAGTTGTTTCTGGTTAATATGGAGGAATTGATGACACGCTAACGTTACTTAGATTTGCATTTGTTAATCTAGGTAACGTTAAAGGGGGGGTGAAATGCTGTTTCATGCATACTGATCTTTTTACACTGTTAAAGACTTGGAATCCCATACTAAACATAGACAAAGTTTCAAAAGTTAAGGTGGACGTTTGATGGGAGTATTTCTTTGTCAAAAATACTACTTCCGGTTAGTCATAAGTTTCGGCAAGTTTTTTGAGATCATGCGTCCCCATTGACGTTAGTGGGGGCGGAATTTCCTTGTATGGGCCTTACGGACAATTCTACCGGAAGCGCGTGAGAGAGAGCGAGGGAGAGAGCGAAAGCAACAGCCTACGCCCATCAAAGCGCTGGCTTGTAGGATTCTAAACAGGTGATATAACCAGTAGCTACTGACTTACCCACTGATAGGCCGGCGGTCGATCTGTATTAGCACTTTCCTCACGCGACGGGCGAATCACTTTCCTCACAGAGCGACTCACTTTCCTCAGGCGGCAGGCGAATCGCTTTCCTCACTGAGCGAATCACTTTCCTCACGCGGCGGGCGAATCACTTTCCTCACCGAGCGACTCACTTTCCTCACGCGGCGGGCGAATCACTTTCCTCACGCGGCGGGCGAATCACTTTCCTCACAGAGCGAATTACTTTCCTCACGCGGCGGGCGAATCACTTTCCTCACGCGGCGGGCGAATCGCTTTCCTCACTGAGCGAATCACTTTCCTCACGCGGCGGGCGAATCACTTTCCTCACCGAGCGAATCACTTTCCTCACGCGGCGGGCGAATCACTTTCCTCACGCGGCGGGCGAATCGCTTTCCTCACTGAGCGAATCACTTTCCTCACGCGGCGGGCGAATCACTTTCCTCACCGAGCGACTCACTTTCCTCACGCGGCGGGCGAATCACTTTCCTCACTGAGCGAATTACTTTCCTCACAGAGCGAATCCCTTTCCTCACAGAGCGACTCACTTTCCTCACGCGGCGGGCGAGTCACTTTCCTCACAGAGCGAATCACTTTCCTCACGCGGCGGGCGAATCACTTTCCTCACAGAGCGAATCACTTTGCTCACAGAGCGAATCACTTTGCTCACAGAGCGAATCACTTTCCTCACTGCAGCGCGCTGCTGCACACGTCATTATTTAGCTCCACTCACACGACACGCCCCCACCCGCTCGGCTTTTTTCGGAAAGACTCGGAACAGCGCATCTTTCTTATATAATTATAAAAAAAATAAAGACTTTTCGGAGATATGCAGGATGCAATGCTACTCTATAGGTACTCAAGATTGACATGACACTGACTGAAACTGAGTGTTTCACCCCCCCTTTAAATCTTTCAGAAGGATGCTTTCGCCTTTGCCAGATGAATGATTTCTGACCAGGTAAATACAGGGCAGGCTGTTAGATTTCCCCTAAATGTCACCTGAAGGCTCAGCTTTGGTGCTTTTATACTTGTAGCCTTTATAAAAGTACAGTTGGTTCAGATATGAATGCAATATACACACAGATATGTGTCTTAAATGAGGTCTTGGTTTGTTGCTGTTTCCCTGAGGTTAACTTTATTCTGAAAGTTCATAGGTATGTCAGATGCCATCTTTTTTGTCCATCACATCCTTCCACAAATGTGGTTGACAGTGGCCTTAGTTTAACAGAGGCTCTTTGTGCTGTCCCGTTTTGCACAAATCTTATTTCTAGGGATGCTAGGATTTGTTTTTTATTTTAGTTGATATTGATTTTGACAAACTATTGTCTGATTATGATATTTGTTACTTGCTCTCTTATCTAAACTTTTGTCGTTAAAATATAATAGTGTTTTGTTTTCATAATTCTTTAAATGAGAAAAGTTCTAAAACGCATGCATTAAGGTATACTACTAGATTAGTTTTATTGCTGCATCATCAAATAAATTCTATTGAACATGGATCCATTTACCATTCAATAGGCCAACACAAATGCATAAGTACAACAGAACAAAGATACAAATAAAATACAGTGCTTTTCCGGTAGGTAGTTTTCAGAAATAAAAGTAATCAAAACACTGTGGTGTTCAAAACACTTTCATAGTTCCGGCTTTTTTATGTTTTTTTTTGTTTGTTTGTTTGTTTTCTCACAGTGAGTAGAATTGAGGTATTGCGCTTGAATATTTTACTTTGCCAGGCTTAAAAACATGCAAAGGATAAACTTTCATGGCAAGTATTTTAATTATTTTACCCAGACGAAAACTTTGGATTATGCAACAGACGTAGTGCCTTTACGCAAGTTAATTAAATAAACCATCAGCGTTTTTTATGCTATAGTCAATATGCTAGTGGTTTTAAATTAACCAATAAATATCATCAGCCAATACATCGGTGCATGTGTACTTATTTTGATCACACTTTAAGATTAAATAGAAGCATGCAGAAATAGACCTACTTGCACAAAAGGACGAGGATCCATACTGTCACTCATTTGTTTTTGTTTTACCCTCCATCGGCATTCCCATATCCCTTTTCTCCATTTAATTTAAATTGTTTCGTAGTTGTATTGGTGCCGAGTGACATTCGAGAGCTTCTGTTTGATAAGACATTTAGTTTGAGCATTTAGATGATTTATATCTATAATATAAGTTATTAATTATTATGAATTATAAGTTATATTTAACTTTTAATTGGGGAATTGGAAGAAAGTTTTTAAAGTTTTGAAAAGTTAGGCCTACTGGTAGAAGTTGGAACTTTATGTTGCCCATTTAAAAAAACAAAAACAAAGTTCACATGTGTGAACTTCCCAGTATATTGAGTTGTAATAATTTCTTTAAATTGTTGTTTGTTTTGTATTAAAGTTTATTTGCAGCCCTTTATATCCATGCAGTACTCTTAAGGAAAATATTAAATGTTTTGTATAAGTTAACAATTATTGCAAGTGAATACAACTATTAAAGATTAAATTAAATAATACTAGTAATAATGAATAAATAACTAGAAAAAATGGATCTATTCATCACTGTGGAATAAGTTGTACATTTCAGTATTCATATATCACTAGCTAAAATGGTGGTTAAAGTTGTTGCATGGCAACATTTAAGCCCCGTTTCCACCACAGGAACTTTACCCAGGAACTAGGAACTTTGGGTGGTACTTCGTGTGTTTAGACCGCAGGAACCAGGGTCTAAATAAAGTTCCGGGTAAATATTTCCCCCTCCAAACGGCCCTGCTCGGCCCGGCCCGGTAGTACTTTTTCAAAGTTCAGGAACTTTCGAGGGCGGGACTTGAGCGCTGAACATGCTGATTGGTTGAGCTGACGCAGCATTTTATTTCAACTCGGCATTTTTAAAAGTCTTTTGCGAGGTTCGGTCTACGTTCAGTAATAATCAGTCTTACACGCCGCGCTCATGTTGACAAGAGAGGAAAGTTAATTTTTCTGAGGGGTTAACTTTTTATTTCGTAAGTTATGAAGATAATGTTGGAGTAATGACACAGCGTATATTGCCCCAGGCAGTTTTTACTTTAAGTGCGCCTGACAGAATTTTTTTTTTTCTCAGATGATTATTTAAACAATTAAATAGCTTATAATATAATACTGTATTAGTCCTGGTGGCCGTTAAGAGTTGCTATGGCTACAGTTAACACACTCCAGCTGCTGGAGAAAACAGCGGCGACATTTTTGATGTGGCAGACAAACTGCTTATGTGACAAAATGATTGCGATTGAAAGTCATCACATGTAAACACCAAATCGGTTTAGATAACGTCTTATGTAAACAGTTCACTAAATCTTTCAATCGGTAGGCTACACACAAAAATGATTACTGTCCGTTAGGGCTGTCATTATTGAAAAAAATCTAATTCGAATGGAATTCAAATATCAAGCAATGCATTCGAATATATTCAATTATCTACAACGCCGTCATCTCCAGCAGCTGGAATGTGTTTACGGATGCCATAGCAACTCTCAACGGCCACCAGGACTTTACGGTTTTATAGGGACTTATACGGACTTATACGGTTTCATTTACAAATGAAAAGCTATTCATTTGTTGTAAAGTGTAATAATCATCTCAGAAAAAATAAATTCTAATGTCAGGCGCAGTTGAAGTAGTTAATGATTGTTTGCTTACATAGGCTTAGGGACAGTGTCATTATGCCAACATTATCTTCATAACTTCTTATGAAATAAAAAGTTTCTCCCTCAGAAAAATGTATTTTCCTCTCTTGTCATGCTTGGTGCATGAGCACGACGTGTGCTCTTCAGTGGTGAAGGCGCGCGCTGTGTACATCACATAAGGACGCACACTCAAAAGTAATCCGGTCAGGTCATTTACATGGTGAAATGTTTAGTTTGATCGATTCATGAAAAGGTTTATCCACCCATCTCAAAACGATTACAATTTCATTCAGTTTGGGCATTTTTATTACGATTGATCAGGTGTTTATATGGAGCATTTTCTTTCAGATTGGACTTTTAAACTGATTGCAGTGCTCCATGTAAACGCACCGACAGTAAAAACAATTGCGCTACATGGCACTTTAAAAACCGGATAGTTTATTTATAGTTCGATTACGGATATTTCACGTCATCTTCGCATGCATATCGAAAAGTGACAGCCCTGGTCCGTCACTGGCTTGGAGGAACAGTCGCGTGCAGTCCTACATCACCGGACTAATTTGCCTAATCCTCTCGGAACTTTATCGCGGTCGAAAGGCAGACAGCTGCAGGTCTGGGGGGGAGAAAAGTTTCTGTAAAAAAGTTCCTGGTACAAATTGTTCCGGGTAATTTTGGTGGAAACGGGGCTATAGTCACTTGGACATTAGTTTGTAGTAGGGCTGAATGAGTAATTGCATTTGCAGTAATATCATGACATGATAAAGCAAGAATTTATAACCGCAAAGGTTGCTGTGGCGAGGTGAACGAGCGAGAGACATGGGAGGAGCGAGCGAGACCGGGGACGTGATTGCGAAAGAGTGTCACCTGCGAGCCACACCGGTCTCGAGTCCTCTCATGAGGGAGCTCAGAGGCATTTAAGGACAAGCGACACCAGTCAAGGACGAGAGAGGACCTGAACAAACTCAGAGTTTCAGAGTAGGTTTAGAGTTGACAAATCCAGATAAATCCAACCTGGTTTAGATCAAGTTCAACCGTTTCTCAAAGCTCGGTATAAACTTTCTCTGTCAACTCAGGTTTAATCCAGAGTTAGCGATCAACTCTGAAGCATGTGCACCTGAAAGTGTGACATCTCACACTTCACTCAGGTTCACTTCTCTTCTGAAGATTGAGAGATCGTTTTGAAAATTATTTTGAAAATAAATGTGTTTACAAAGCAGGAATAAACACTGCTGCTGCAGCTGTTTGAAAAGATATCAATGCTGTGAATCAAAGAAACATGCCTAATAATTATAGGTTCACAAAGAGCTCAAATTAATAGACATTGTTTAAAAGAATTATAAATTCATGTATTATATTTATTTTACTATATGGCTACTTGTCAATTAAAATAATATTTATATGAACATATTATATGAATTCAAAGTGATTATAATATAAATATAATAAATAATTAGCACCAAAAGATCCACAATTTCATTTTAAAAGGTTTTTTAATCAATCAATCAACTTTATTTATATAGCGCTTTTACAATGACAATAGTTTCAAAGCAGCTTCACAGTGTCAAACAGGACAATATTGCAACAGATTTTGATTTTGATTACTAATTTTAGTGTTCCCACTAAAAAGTCAGAATGGGATCATAATTTTAGTGTCATAAGTTTTGGATGACAATTTTAGTGTCCCCACTTTTCATTGTAAACTTCTTTAATTTGGATCGGGACATACAGGGGGTGTGGCTTTATTGCGTCTTTACTTGCAGCTGATTGGTCCAGTTTGGGTTTGCGATCTCAAACCCAGAATAAAACCTGCTCCAGAGCAGGTTAGCCGTGTAGTGTAAGTTACTATGGTGATAAACACCCCTAAAAACCAATCCAGCTTCTTGAGCCCGAAAAACCAGAGTTTGCTCAAACTAATCTCCAACTTACCTGGGTAACAACTTAAACCAGCTTTGTGCAACAGGCCACAGGCCTCGATTTTATGTTATGTTTTGTTTCCGTTTTATTATGTGTGTGCGGGGAGTAGGGCTGAGCGATATGGACAAAATTTTACATCTCGATTTTTATGCCAGATATCTCGATATCGATACGATATGACTACGTGTTCAGTGAAAACCAATCATTTCTCAGAAAAAAAAAAAAGATTTAAGCCTACATTTTAAAAATTTGTGTCAGAAAATGTATTGTTTTTAAGCCTTTCGCACGTACGATCACACAGTTGTAATCAGTCTAGACTGGTCCCTGGAGCGTATGATCAAGTGCATCACATGATCAACTGCTAAATCCAAATGTTGAATTTAGCCGGAGACAGACGCGCTCAGAGCTGTCATCACAACCTTTTAGTGTTTTCAACCACATACTGTTTATTTTAGGTTTCAAACATATGAATTCACATAAGTTCTAAAAAAACAATACATTTAGCGTTTGTAAAATACACACTGATGTCTATGGAAGAGGTAATAATAATCCTTTCCATTATAATTCGACACGTTTTATTCATATCAGATACACATTGTGTAAGTAACTTCAATGTTTACTCTATTCTATTCCCAGTTCACCAGCCACTTACTTTTAAGTATTTCGGGAGAAGCAGATGCGATTTTCTGAACTGCGTCTGCGGCACAAACTAAATTCGGCGGCGCCCATCACGCATACAGCTCAACTAACGCGATCGTTATAAAGGTGTTTAAACAACAATATACTTCCACTTGCATGTATTTGACAATGGGAATATCAGATATTTCATGCCATAGCTAACACAAATTTGTGAATATTCTGAATAAAAATGGAAAAATTACATAAAAGCAGATCATCATTCATTCAGCGCTGTTGCTGCTGCGGTGTGTCACGTGGCCAGCAGTGATGCGTCACCATGGAAACGCCGCCCCGCAGGGCTCTACGCTAACTTTTTTCTTGAGGAGCACTTGTGCTCCTAATACAAAAAATTAAGGAGCACAGTCTACAATTTAGGAGTACTTTCTAATCCATCAAATGCATTCCAATTATAACTTTCCCATTACAGGACGATATGTGTCCCTTTAAACTAATGTCTAGGGGCATTTTTTACCATTATGCAATGTTTTCTAATCTTATTAAATGTATGCATCATCTGTCAATTTCTTAAATTAAAGTAGAAAAGTTATTTTTAAAATGTTAATTTAAACAATAAATTCAGTTAGAACAATTAGACACAATCAGACTGTTTCCAATCAAATGAGATGTGCATCAAAAGATACATTTTTGCACTGCAGAAGTGGCACAGAAGCTATCTGAAGTGAAATTTACATGTGAAAATAATATTGTGTGAATGTTTTACATGTAAGCTTTTGAAGTTAGCAATATGTACAAATTGAACTTTAAAAGTTTAATATTTTAAATAAAAAGTCCATGCAAAGTATAAATATGAAAATAAAACCGCCAGTAGATGGCAGGCATTCATTCAGTCAATAGTTCAAAACAGATTCATTTGAATCGAATCGCTTGGAGATGCGAATTAGTTCTGGACTGGTGTGGCTTTGATTTTCACCAAATAGACAGTGTTCTGGCTAAAACGTTATTACTTAATATAAACTTATATAAACTTTTGTACAAGATCAGTATCATATGCAATCATACCAATACTCAAAAATACGCAAAAAGCAATTAAGCCATGACTTTTGGCGCTCTGACGCTTCATAAACAGAACCGTTACCGCATGTGTCTAGCTGAAGAACATTGCAGCCGGATCTACTTCTCTCTGTTTGTGTCTATGGCGAGTCGCACAGATACGGTGCTAATCCGCAGCGGGAATATAAACACTTGTTTTATGTAGGGCTGCACGTTTTCAAGTTTTTCATTAACCGTTAACCGAGGCCCTTAGCGGTTAATACTCGGTTAACCATAGTGTGCGTCAGGGTTATTTTTAGCTTATTAATTTGACGACCACCATCTCCGTAGTGAACGCGCCTATAGAGAGAAATGCACATCATGGATTACATAATCAGAGTAGCCTATTTCTTTTCGTTTTAAATTGTTAAAAGACATTTCAAGTTTCTTAAGATCTATTTCATGTCTGCGAGGCGTACGTTGAGTTTCGTTAAATTAGGATGAGATGCGCTCTAGTTCACGAGCAATGCAAGTGGCCGCGAGGTGAGGGCGCCTGCATGATTAGGGCATTAGTAAAATATGCAGCCGAGAATGATTCACACAGACAGCGTTTGACTCGCGCGGCTGCTGAGCCTCTCCCGGCAGAGAGTTCAAGCATCTGTGGACTCGTCCCTTCAGCTCTGGCCATCTTGCTTTCAGTCCGCGATTAGCTTTTTTGTTTTCTTCATTACAGTTAAAGTAACGTCTGCTTTTCTCTAGTCATTCACAAGTTTCTCACTTAAAACTTTCTTTCTTCTGCTCCGTTATGCACAGCGCTCGCGCTCTGCTTCTGCCCTAATGCGACTTATAGTCCAGTGCGATGTTTGTTATTTTCCTCTTCATGACGCATATTTTGACTGATGCGACTCATACTCCGGAGCAACTTATAGCCTGAAAAATGCGGTAAGCACTGCATTGCAATACTTGCATTTCGCCCCGTCACTCATTTTTAAAGTGCTCCCACGCTTTCTTTGCCCGCTTAGAAAGCTGGTCATGACTTCTTCTTGTGGATATTACAAATGTCTGGCAGCGCTCTTGCGGTCTCTAGGGGTGCAAACATATATTACAACTAAATTCAAAGCACGTCATTGACGCCACTTAACCGAGTAAAATGTTTCACTCGGTTACGCAATTTTTAACGGTTAATCGGTCAATCGGTTAACCATGGACACCCCTAGTTTTATGTGTAGCCTACCATAGTGATTCAGGAAAAGACAAAAACACGGTTTGGAAAAAAATCTTCATGATGTGCTCGCTCATTTTATACATTTAGTAATTTTTTTAAACAGCATGTGTGATAGAGTAAACTCACTCAAGGGCATTCTAAATATATTATTAATACATTATTTTTTGATGGCATATTTGCCCCAAGCATCCGTTCATTTCTGAGTTTATTTATATTAATCCAAATGTGGTATTTCCAGTTAATTTTGATTTGACTGTAAATCATCCGTGCAAGGCGTCTGGTAGCTAAAGTGCGCATGGCTGCCTATTCAGACCTGTTTCACTTTGTAAACAATCGTTGTTTGAAGTGTAGTCCGTCCGGCGCACACGTTTTTGGACTTATTCTGCTGACTGAAGGCATGAAAAGCAGTTGATTGCAGTAGGAAACGTAGCCTAACAGTTTCTCAGTGTTGATGCACTTTGTTGTAGTTTTTATTCTGATTGTACACACATCCATTCATGAGAATCGGTCGGGTTACTCGCACCGGTGCGCCTAAATATTTTTTCACAGTCGCACGCAGTAATTTTCAGGCTTAAATGCGCCCAAAACTGGCGCTTTGTAGAGCCCTGGCCCCCCTGTCACAATATAGTTCCCACGTCACAATATAGTTAGTACCGGTACTTTTCAGGAGGACTGCGCTAATATGAGCTGTATTTCTTAATGTGCGTGGATGTGTGTGACAGCAGGTGTCAGGACGTGTGTGCAGAGCTCTGCTTCCACTGTTCACTAAACATTGGAAGTAGAAGAGTTAAATATATACGTGCAGCGCATGACAGAGAAAGCAACAGAAATATGCGCGCATGAGAAGAAAAAGCGCTGCGCGGGACGTGCTCGCGCTGCCGCACTCTGACCTGAAGCGCGCACACGCCTTTCAGACAACAAACATGTGATCGCCATTCAGTTCTTTCGCAGATTATTATTTGGGTTTGAATTAGGAGGGCATTTTCCCAAAATATTGTATTCGAATATTTGGGCTCATAAAAATCGAATATTCGAATATTCGTTTATTTAAATTAGGTATTTTGAGAAAATGAGAGAGATGTTTCTTTCTTTTTTTCTCTAAACATGTCGTCACCATTTCTGAACAAGCTTATGATTAGACAATGTACACAACACGCTTACGTTATATCTTAAGGTTTTTAAAACATTAAACAGTGTGTAAAAAAATGCCTAAAGAACAAAAGCATTATAAGCTCAAGGAGCACGAGCGCAGAGCGCGTCAGTTAGCGTGACGTACGTACACACACACACGCACACACACGTCAATAGGCTATAGCCTACCGACCTGTGTGTGTGTGTTTGATATGGCTGATGTGTTTACTTTGTATTGTTTCACATTTTCATGTAGAGAGAAACTATAATATTATTGGATTATGATATTATTCTCGGGTGAGAAAATGCGCCACTGACAGGCGTTGCGCAGACAAAGATAACGGTTAAGTGAAGTCTGAGTGAAGAACTTTGTGTTTTCTGTTCATAAACCCTCAAAGAACTTTAAAGGAAGCATTTGTCTTGATATCATTTTGCTATCATAAGTTATCTCACTCTCATTCGGGGTACAGATGATCTTACCTGCACTCCTGAGCAGTGATCGCTCATCCCACTGGTGTTTGGATTTCATGTGATTCTCGTTTGTGGTGGTGATATCATTATAACTCAGTTTCAGTAATTGATTTCATCAAAAGTAACTCCATTTTGTAACAGCATTTTCAATTTGCATCGAAGTAATTCCAAACATTGCGAGGCAGACGACGACATTGTGATCAAATACACTTAACTTATTAACCTGCTCCACAGCGCCAACCAGTGGATTGAGTTATAACTGCGAGATTTAGAGGGATTTCTCATGGATTCACTGTGTAGCCAGTTGCTTGTGACTTTTTATTTTATGTCATCCTACTTTTATTATTTTATTTTACCTTACCTTATTTGCGTTGAAAGAAATATTTTTGTAAATGTGTTAACTTCATCAAAACTTAATGTTACCCTTTCATTGTTATTTATGTTTAATTTTCAATGGTTCCAGTCGGGAGTTCCTACCAATTGTTGTAGGTGGGGCCTTAATTAGTGGCGCACCTTAGGATGCGTTATCACTTCCCCTTTAAGCGTTCGCGCTCAGTCTGACTGTGAATGCAGACGGGGAAGTGCGGAGTGAGACAGTAGGCCTTCCAGTGTGCGTGTTTTCTAATTTTGCTCCAACCTACTTTTTTTTTAAAGGAAATAAATGTACATCCTTCATCTCATCCATGTTTGGCTGTCCTTCTGTCCTGAGGGTACCACTTAATATCTGCTACAACTGCATTTACTGCCAGCCAATTAACAAAATAAAATTCGAATAGTATTTTTAGTTTTCGAATGTTAATTACAGATCGAATATTCGTGCACACCCCTAGTTTGAATGGTCAAACATATGTAAAAATGCACGGTCTGGAGAGTATTCAGGTGAACACAGTCGGATACGTCTTTAGTGAGCGTATACAGCTGAGGTAATAAGATCAGTGTAGGTCTTAAGACAGACCTAATATTCTGTGATCAATGTTAAGCAAACAATGAAAAATAGAAAACCACCACTTGCTTGGCTAAATAACTAAAATATATTTATTAAGAATAAGTGTATAGTTAAATTATAGAGTGAAGACTAAGTAAGGAGTTTTATATTTGATTGTTTAATTTCTTTCTTGACTTGCTTCTGTTAAATAGACCTAATGCAGCTGAAAAATAAAGCACTGTTTTTGTCATATTGTTTGTAATTTGCATTTTTCGCTTATTTTTAAAAACGGATACAATTAAAAATCTATATTATAATTATAAGATTACATTTAAAAAATATCAAATTACTCGTATCATAAAATATGATTTTGGTCATCCCAACCCCTTGAGAAGTGAAATGTTAGTGAATGATAACATGATTGATAATGTGATCTCTGTGAAGATCTTCACACTGGCATGCAGTCATTATAGCAATAAGAGGAGGGAATGGTCAAAAACCAGAGCAGGAACATGCTGGCCAAGTGAATTTTTAGTAAAAAAATAAAATGATGAATAATAAGTTCTGTTGTCATTTTATTCATATTACCTATTTTTTGTTAGTTTTTTACCGTGGTACTGATTCAGTATCGGTATTGAGGTGTTTTAGTCTGGTATCGTATCGAAGTCAAATATTTGGTATCGTGCCAACACTAATCTAGATATAGATAGATACGATAGCGATATATCGTTCAGCCCTAGCGGGCAGTCGTCCGTGAGGGGCTGCCCGCGGTTTACTTTCGTTTTGTTTATTTATTTACTTACTAAAAGTTGTTAAACGTTCGCCGGTTCCCGCCTCCTTCCTTCCCATTTCTACAAACTTTATTACAATTGCGATTACACTCTGGCCATGTGATAAACGAGAGTAAAGCAGTATGCAGTGCAATAATCAACTTGGCACACTACCTATATAAGCCAGGCCTACAGGAAAGAACTGTTTATGTTTAATCTGTCTAATATTGTGTTGGTCATAGTGCTGGGCGGTATATTACGTTTTTATAATATATCAATATATTTTTTAGAAATTATATGGAATAAGGCAATACAGTTTATATTGACATGAGAGTCGGGATGTCACAAGTACCAGTACTTCAGTACCAAATTGGTACTGAAATTATAAAAAATTTGATAAGCTGTCATGTGGACCTGTGAGCGCACCAGTAACACACCATACCCGGAGGAGGTCCATATTCCACGAGTAGGAATATAGTGTGGCCCCTTTAAGAGAGGCGTGCTCTCTATTGAACTGCCGGTATTTTGTGTGTGCGTCCCGAACTATGCCTCAATTCACGTGAACAGTGTGAAGAACACGGACTCGGGAGTGTTCTTGTTCAGAAGAGTAACCTGTGCATTCGTTTTAGCCGATTGTAATGCATTTAGTTCAATATAACACATGTACTGTAAGTGGTGATGAGAGTGTGAGCTTCAGTGTATTCACGCGTCGCGCTCGGACTGCAGAGAATGTGCTTAATGTAAAAGGACTTTTCTTCCTTTGGTGTCTAATATGGTTAAACAGAAAATATGGTAGCTTATAGGCAATAACTGGACTTTTGGTTTAGAATATTAATGATAACCATTTTCTTTCCCTATTAATGTTTGCTGCTGCATCCTTTACGTCTATGACTTATCCCGATTTCTCGAACTACGGGCTATGGATCAAACAGAAAATGCAGAAAATGCGCGCTGCTTTAACGCGCTTTAATACATTTAGTGCCGTTAAAATGATTTTGCGTTAACGTGTTATTAAAAATATTGCAATGTAATTTTTTTCCAATATCGTGCAGCCCTAACATTGCAATATTTTTTCCCCAACGATATATATTGCGATATTGAGAGCCATCAATCTAGCCTGGTTTTACCAGACTCGTACATTTCATTTGTACATAGAGTTTGGCCACTCTCCATTGACAAGGGTTTATTTCCGCGATGGCGGGCACCCTGTTGAGGTTTAAAACTATTGGATCTGCCCTGAGCCACTCTGGATCTGCCATAACCAATCGCTAACGTTTGGTCGTGACGTATGTCATGCGCCCTTCGCCTGTTTCACTCATGGAAATCCGACAAAATAAAAGTGCACGTGCAGGCTACCTCAGTAATAAAACTATAGGATAAAACCTAAAACCCGTGCATTCGGATTGTGATTTATTCACGCCACGGTGGAGAGGAGAGTTTTGTTATCGGGAGCGCGGTCCTCACGTGGTCCGTAACATCATTGTATGCTGTAAATAAAATGTCATATGCTTGGTAGGATAATAAATGCTGCTATAAATAACAGACCAATTCAAAGTTTAAGTGATTTTATTTTAATTTGTTTGAGCGGTGATGAAATATATTGCTCTTCTAAATACTTGCCAGCATTTTAAGGAAATACAAGTCTAGAAATGCATTCAAATAACAGCAAAGCAACCGTATAGTGTTCTGCAGTGGTCAAAAATAATTTCAAAGTGCATTTTGAAGTGATATATTGTTGAAAACTCAGAGATGTGGATTCGGACAGCTGTTACATCAACACGACCTTGCGTTTGTCAAAAGCAGTCGGTAACTCGGACGGGGATTTTTCCGCTGGTGGTGAGAGACGGACGGCAATAAAATAACTGACCAGTCCCTGTAACTTAAATGATGGCAATACCTTCCGACCCCACGAGAAACAGTTACCGTCCGAATAGCTTCAGCAACTCCTTCATCACTAACGAAGCGATCTGGAAAATCAAACTTTTCCCGAATTTACCCTGTTGGAGGGCCACAACATCATGGCCACCAACAAACCCCAGCAAAGACTGTTATTGCTCCGGCTTTAACTCCTGGATATTTTCGGCAGCAGTGCCACAATGGAGTAAATGGTTTAGTTTGCATCTTCCTCCGCCGCCATTACTGAACTACATCTCAAACTAGCGCTCGACATCAATGTCATCGTTCTCAGACACTCCCTCTGTTCGCTGATTGGACCGGTAAAAATTTGTTCGGAGAAAACCTAAGACTTCACAGCAGTCCCAGACGTAGTACTGAAGGAAAATGAAAATTGAGTGGAAGTACGTAGGAGGGCAGAGCCAGGCTACCATCAATCCAGGCAATCAAAGTCAATAATTATCATTCCATGATATTAATAATTTCAGTAATAAGCAAGCCTCATTACAAGTGACAAAAAGAAATCTTAGAAAGTAAGTGCAAACATGAAACTAAACCTCCAGTAGGTGGCAGCAGGTGACCGTCTAAATGAGTGAGTCACTGAGTCGTTCATTCAAACGATTCATTCAAACGCTGAATCGTTCACGCTTGTTGCTATGAGTGAGACGTGTTACGGGTCTGCTATGAGCGATTTTCAATGCTGAAATTTAACAAAAACACAAAATATTGCATATAAAATGTAAGTGACTTTAAGTGAATGTTAATTAGTTGTTTATGGAACTGTCATATGAAATCTGTATCATTTACAGTCGTGATGGTATTCAGGAAAACGCTCAAGTGTTGTAATTTCTCCTCGAGAGGCTGCACGAGCGTCAACAGCGCGACCTTATTATCGTCAGTTCATTATATATTATCATCCACTATCGATCGCCACTTACAATAAATTAATGCACAAACATTCTTGGATTTTGGTGATTCGCTAGTTTTTTTGTTTTAATCAGGCTCTTGTCCGTCAGGCAAGTAAATTCTCTTTCAGTTGTCCCTTCAAAACATCCACGTCCCGGACAAGCGTTAATGTCGAGCCCTGCTTTGTATTCGTCGTAAAGATCTTTGTGGTGCCGTTTTAAGTGATCAGACAAATTGGTGGTGTTTTCTTGTTTTGTGGCCACAAGACACTCCATGTAGTTACAAAGTACCTCTTTTTGTTCAACAACATCCTTTATGGTACAAACCTTTTTTTCCCCCTCTTCGGATCCTCTTCGTCTCGCATTTTAGCAGTGAATGTTTGGCCGTGACCGGTGAAAAGCGGCACAGCGAACCAATCATTGTGCAGGCACGCGGAACGTGCATGTCACTCCAGCAACAAACTCGTGTTTACTGTGTGCTACCGTTCTCTTAATACACCATGGGCTACTACCCTTCACATCGCATGTTCCGGCGATGTGACTATCGCACATGCGCACATCGCGATGACGATGTTAAAACAGAATATCGTTCAGCCCTTATATATAATATATGATATATGACACAGACATAGCCTGGCTACACTGAATTATTTTTTTCTGAGATGATTATTACACTTTACAACAAATAAATAGCTTTTATAAAACCGGATAAGTCCTGGCGGCCGTTGAAAATTGCTATGACAACCATGAACACATTCCAACTGGAGAGGACTGCGTCAGAGAGGACGAAATGTGTGCGCATGTCTCAAAATGATTGTAATTGAAAGTCTGATCGTTTTAGATAAAGACTCATGTACACGGTCCACTGAATCTTTCAATCAGAATGACTTTAATCAGAATGACAAAAAAGTGTGCATGTAAATGTGGCTTATGATTAGACTGTTTGTTTTTAATTTTATTGTTTGCCATTAGGGGTGCACAGAATTTTCGGCCGCCAAAAATGTTTGGCCAAAAATGGCCCAAAAGCAGATTTGCATTTTTTTCCGGAAAGACTTTTATCATCAGAAAAATACGGCCGAAATGTTGTGTTGATGCAAACAGAAACCGCGACCTGCAAGTGCTTGTCTAAGCAACATCTGCAGTGTGGACGTATGTGGTTAATCTCACATCTGATGACGCGTCTATAATATAGGTTGTAACTTAAAGTTAAAATTCGACAAAACCGAACAAAAAAAAAATCAAAACAAATTAGGTTGAAAATAATGCTATGTTTATGTTTCTGTCGATGGCTACACGTGCTGGCTCCTCAGTGATACACTACAACAACAGCGATAATAAAAGAAAAACGGTCTGTTTTTGTAAACTTTGTTCAATGCATGCGAGTGCTGCCGTATGTTCGAATATGACCAGTGGTTTCCACCTTCATCAACCGGGTGTAGAGCCAGAAGAAATTGGTATCGAGTATTGTAACATTTTGATGATATTGGTACCGAGTAATGGTATTTTGGTACCGTGACATCCCTACATGAGCGTATCTGAAAAGTAGTGGCGTACACAGAATGAGCTGATGCAGGGAAAATGCATACAACTTGTGCTCAACATGACACATGCTTTATTTAAAGGGATAGTTCACTTAAAAATGAAAATTGTCATCCTTTACTCACCCTCAAGTTGTTTCAAACCTGTATGAATTTCTTTCTTCAGCTGAACACAAGGGAAGATTTTTTTAAAGAATGTCAGTAACCAAACAGTTAACTGGAGCCATTGACTTCCATAGAAGGAAAAAAAAATACTATGGAAGTCACTGGCTCCAGTTAACTGTTTGGTTACTGGGTGACATTCTTCAAAATATCTTCCCTTGTGTTCCGCTGAAGAAAGAAATTCATACAGGTTTGAAACAACTTGAGGGTGAGTAAAGGATGACAGAATTTTAATTTTTAAGTGAACTATTCCTTTAAGGGCTTCAAAATAACTGGTAAGATATAGTTAACACGTATAGTTTAAAGCAGCTTACCCTGTCAGATGCCCTGAGAGATTGTGCTGACAAACAGATAATTACTTGTGCTGTTTATTGCGTTTGAAATTTGTTGCTTTCCTCAGTGTGTAACTTTTCACAGGTATATTCTCCATCTGTGAATGTTAGAAAGTCATGCAAATATGTCCATTTTGCTGTCCGGTAGGGCTGTCATTTAAAAAAAAAAATCTATTTCAAACGGATATCAAATATCAAGCAATGCATTCGAATATATTTGAATATCTACGACTGATTCGAATGCATATTCGAATATCGAATAAAAAGCTAATCAAGCTAACAGCTAATCAAGCTAACAGCTGCTCGATTGTAATCTCCGTCTATACAAATCATGGAGAGCTGCACGAATGCGTTGGATTCGTGGCGTTTTGATGCCGATGTAGGATCATAAAGCCATGAGCCATTGATGGAAGGCTTGTTAGAGATGCATCGGTGCAAACGACTCCTTATGATTTTGAAACGCTCACGCTGTATTTTGATTTCATATACTGATCGGTCTGCGCAACGCCGATGCATCTAGAACAAGCCTGGTGTGTTTGTATTTCCCGTTGCCTCGCTAGCATTGCTAAAACGCTAGCGAGAAAGATGCGACGTATACAGTGATGTAAGACCTAGCTCTGTGGTGGCTCTCTAGCCTGTGGAAAACCAAACCGGTTCTTAAAGGCTCTCAAGTCGAAACCAACTTAGAACTGACACCAGCACTGGCTCTGAACTAGCACCCGGTTCATTCTGGTGGAAAAGGGGTAACAGCAACCGTGTGTTACTGAATGATTCAGTGTTTGAATGAATCAGTTGAATCAGAGATTCAATGACCTGTTTGTAGACGACTGCCTCATTCTTGAATGAATCAGTTGTTTGAAAGAATCGTTTGAATTAATGACTCACTCATTAAGACTCACCTGCTGCCACCTACTGGTGGTTTAGTTTCATTTACTTTTCAACATTTATTTTGTTTATTAAAAAAATACAGATCTCATAACATTATTTAAAGCAGTTTTAAGTTTTCAGTGTACATTGTTTAATTTGACTGGTAACAGCCCTATAGTGTCTTATTTTAATTTAATGTATAGATCAAATTTAAGAATATAATATGAAACCTGAAGCATAGCCTATATTTAATAAGATTAGGGGAAAATGCCATTTAAAAAAGGTAAAATATCACAAATATGCAGATTTAAAATATGTCAAAGCTGATTGAACACTGGTGAGAATATTGCTTCAGAATAATTTCTATTTACAACACACAGACACACACACACACACTTAAACAAAACTTACACAAAAATCTAACTTTTTTCCGGACAAGCACATTTTTTTACACGGACAAGTGAATGACTGATTTACTTGTCCAAAAGACAAGTACATGAATATGCTTAATGTCGAGTCCTGCTTCAAGTATATATTTATGAAAGTGACCATTATAATGTGGTAATCAATTGTAGGCTAATATGCTTTTGTTTTTATTTTCATTTTTCGTTCAGTAAATTATTAATTTACTTTTTAGATTGTAATGTGATGTTAGAATGTAATGTGATTTTAACCCCCTTCTTGCATATATTGCATACTATATTACATTTACTGTATTTGTTTATAGACTTCAATATCAACATTGTTTTTAGGACGTCATTGGGCAGGATATGAAATTCATATAAAATTCATTATTAAAATAAATACCGGGATCTATACCGTGTATTGCTATTCATATTTTTTGGCCATATCGCCCAGCCCTAGTTGGTCATAGTATATAATAGGGGTGGGTAGGGCTGTCGCGATAGTCGGCAAAAAAATTAATCACACAATAAAAAAAATGAGCTTGATCATTTTTCCGGCCGCGATAATTGCCATTTGCATGCTTTTTTGTTTTCCTCGTCTCTCTCGTTGATTGCGCGCGCCTCGTCCGTTGGGGGAGGTGTTTATACTCCATGCGCAGACCGCGTGCGGCATGATGAGACTAAAGCTGATTGTACTAAACAATAATTTGTTCCCTGTCTTTGTTGATACCGAAGATAAAGAGCTTAAAATAATAATCGCATATTAAATAGCAATATTGGTTTAAAAAAATCGCAATTAAATTATTTTCCAAAATCGTTCTGCCGTATTTTGAAGGGAATATCTTTTGTAATCAAAACCTACAAGTAGTTGGCTGCTCTTTCTCTTTGTGGCTTAGACATAACTTGGGCAAAGTTGTTCTTTGTTTGCTGTACTTTTTTGTTTAATGTGCTCCTTGCCAAATATTAAGAGGAATAATTTCTGGGACATGTAACACATTTAAGGTTTGCAATTTGAGTAGGTGTCAGTGCAGTGAATATCATGAAAGCCATTAAAGTACACGGAGCTGGCCTTATATTGCACTATAAGTAAAGGCCAGTTATGTTGTTATAGAGCTTTATTATAGATTGGAAAAAGTTTGATGGAAACCCATAACTGTTCTCAGCTCTTTTTGCGTGTTCATTGATAGAAGGTCATTTAATGATCACATCCCTGCACTGTACAATAGTCAAAGGAATTAGTTGTATGTTAGATTAATTATTTTTTCAACCAGGCATGTCATAGAATAAATTGACTTAAAAACGACCCATTTTGCATTAGATGTCAAACGTTTCTGCGAATGATTTTATTTATTACAAAGCATATCTCGTTTTTGTACGTTGTTAAAAATAAATTCCATTAAAATTGTCCTAGTTTTATTTAATTTATTATTATTTATTTCATCCCTTAAAACTGGATAATCACAGATCAATAAACTGAAAAGACTTAAGTTAACTATATCATATATCTTTTTTTAAATTGTAATCAAATTCAGAAATAGAAATGTCCATCTGAGTAGTGCACATGTGATATTTCAGTGACATGCAGAAAAGTGAAATGCACTGCTGAGGGTCATGTTGATCGTTTATATTTGCAAAGGCTTGTTGACATTTTTTATGCTACAACTTTACCGTTTGAATGCAGGCCTATACAAAAATGGTTGCTTTTATTCTGTGAAAATAAATCACACAGGCACAGCACTAGATGTACATTTAAAGGGACTTCTGTGGGGCAGAATGTAATGTTTTTTTCTTAGTATTGTGCCAAACATCAGTTTTCTCTTGTTGAATTGCATGCAGTCCTTGATAACAATTGATCAAGCCTATATTGAGAAATGTGCCTTAGCATGACTACTAAAAAAAACATTTTTATTATATTTAAATGTATTTTTTTTAAAAGCATTGCATCCATTTTAAATATTTATATGAGCAAATGTAAAATGTGCTGTGAAATATGTATTATTATTTCATAGGCTTTTGGCATGAAAATCTTTTGAAATGGTTGTTTGAGGCTGGAGAAATGTTTCCATCCTGTGATATTTTGTGGATCACATGAATTCTTTGCCCTGCCTTAGTTAGGTCAGCTGAATCATTCTCTGCTCCTACACCATGAGTGGGGTCTGAGCTGCTATTTTGCTGTCAGGCTCCAATGTGGTGGATGCTTCATCTAAGTGTGCCAAAGTTCAATTTTATTTCTTGTTTATTTCTTGTTTTCTTATTGGAAAATGGGAGCAGCTCTGCCCTGGCAACAAAAGTAGGCTATTTGCATACTCTTCTGTGATTGGCTTGAACATTGATGGGCTTGCCAAATCACACTGTATCTTCTTGGTGATAGGCTATGCTAATTAGGTGCTGTTGCTGGGATTCTGAATAGTGGTGGGATTCTGTGTGGCTGTGGTGCATTGTGTTGCCTGGCAAGAGATGCTGATATATGAGCAAGCTCCTTATAATTATCACAATTTACTGCTAAAAGAGGACAGATTTCTGACCAAAAATGTTTGCACTTGACATGAAATTTGCCCTGTAGTCTTCATTCGGTTTTATTTAGAAATTGAGAAGAGAACTGCTGTATTTTTCTTTTCTTTGCAGTTAGCCTATATTAATTGAAGCTTCATTTTTTGTTCTTTTTGTTGTTGTTGTTGTTGCTTTAATTGCTAGTGTCTTTATTTGTTTGGCATTTGCTCTTATATTTTGCTATATTCTGATAAATAACTACACAAATTTGAAATGCATTTAAATATATATATTAGCTTTCTACCCTGTTTGGTGTTCGTTCTAGTGCTGTAAGCCTATGCTTCACATTTGGTTACATAAAAATCTCAGGGATGGATTTGCTCTCCTTAAACAGAGAGAAAAGGATAGTCTTATTAACCTTAAAGAGGTTTGTGATTCAAAGGATCACAGAGAGACAGGAGAATTTTGTTTCTATAACACACTAATTTAACTTAAATTTCCTCCAGGGGGAGAGACCTCAGCATGCAAACCCTCGTCTGTCCGGCTTGCACCCTCTCTTTCTTTCCATGCTGCTGGTCTTCAGATGGCTGCTCCCATGCCTCATTCGCACCAGCAGTACAGTGACTGTCACCAGCAGAGTACAGACCAGTCTGTCACTGTACTGCCATACAGTGATCAGACACAAGCACTCACTGCCAGCCAGGTACTGAAATTTGCATAAACATGGATGGAATATGTGAAATTATTGCACTTTGTGAAATTAATTCTTCCTGTTACTTTTCACCTTGCCTGTGGATTATTATTTTTCCTCTTACACAAAAGTAAATAAGTATCAGCTATTAAATCTGTGTTGCTACTTGTTTTATTGCAGAGGCACATGCCCCAGTGCTTTCGTGACCCTACTTTAGCTCCTTTGAGGAAGCTCTCTATAGACCTGATCAAAACCTACAAACACATCAATGAGGTAAAGTTTCTTCATTTTATTCTTGGGATGGGACGAGTCATGAATATAGTGACCCAAACTATCACGATTATCAATAATATAATGGTTTTGTTGAAATTAGATGACATTGTTCAAAAAGAACTGATGCACACACTGAAAACATTTCAACAAAATAAAACAAGCAGCTCTTTGTAGTTTAAGCAAGTTTCTATTCTGTGGCAATTCCTTCCTTATGATGACCGTCGTCAATGCATTATAACAGTGCACATCCATGCGTCACAACAGATGCTCTCTCGTTTCATTCAAACTTGCCATCTTGTGTCTCTGTTTTTGATTGTATTGAAAATTAAATCAGAGGACTTTACTATTAATACTACTTTATTACTATAATTACGATAACTTACTTTGATAATCTTGTCTGGACAGTTAGTTTTGTACACTATACAAAATGGATTTATAAATGTTTAAATCTCAATTCAATATGTTCCTGTAATTATATATGTGGTAAAGCAAATCCGTGTAATATGAGTACAATAAATATGCATTATTATCCCTTAAATGTCACCCTTTATAGTCTTAATTGAACTTGTTCGTTCGTCTTTGCCTCAAAGCCAATTGATGCAAACTTTTCTTCGTGGAAGTTTTATGTTTATTTTAAGCAAGAGAAAATATTTTAACTCAAAAATGTGTCCATTTATTTCCCAGACATAGTTTTGGTATTGAGTTCAAAGTCCACTTGCCTTGCGTTCGCTATACACTGAAGATGACTCGGCAGATTTGAAGTGTTTCCTCCTATTGCAGCGACTTTCTTTTTGCATGTTCTGCAGATAGGGTGACCATCTGCAATTAAATTTCCCTCAGGACTTTTGTAAAAGCCAAAATATGACCACACCTCAGATTTGGTTGGCTGAACCTTTCACCTTTTAGAAGGCTGAACAATCCCCTGAGCGCTGTCCATGTCTCTGCCATTTCTTCTTGTTGATGTGTCTGCGTCAGACTGATGCTGACGGGACAGGATTTACCGCAAGTTATCAAAATCATGATAATCAAACACACTTTTAATGATAATTAAATTTTAAACAATATCACTAACCGTCAGAACATTTTATCATGGTTTATCGTGAAACAGGTAATCGTCCCATCCCTATTTTATTCTAATATTCCAGTTGACTGTCCTTGTAGTTGTAGAGCACTAAATAAAGATGTTATAAAGAACAAACTAAGAATACTAGATGTGAAGGTACCTATTAAAAGTCTTTTAGGAATTTCTCCAACTAATAAAGGAGAAAGTTATGAGCACAGCGATGCTTAAGTATTTGAGATTGATGCTGTGAAACTTGTTTTCACTCCTTTGTTTAGGTGTATTATGCAAAAAAGAAACGACGGCATCAACAGGGTCAAGGTGAGGACTCCAGCCACAAGAAAGAAAGAAAAGTCTTTAATGATGGCTATGATGATGAAAACTACGACTACATTGTCAAGAATGGGGAAAAATGGATGGACCGCTATGAAATTGACTCTTTAATTGGAAAAGGGTCATTTGGACAGGTATGATGTCGAAAGTCTCTTCAGATTTATTTTTTTGACTTTTTTGTAGGACTTTTTTTTCAAGATTATAAAAAGTAAGAAATATCAACTTTTGCCATGGTGAAACAGGCTAAATTATTGTTTTGGACCACATGTAATCAATGTAGTTTAGATGTCTTATAAGGGATCAACTTAAAATGATTGTCTAATGAAGGTAATTGACACATGATTTTAGGTTGTAAAAGCTTACGACCGAGCTGAGCAAGAGTGGGTAGCAATTAAGATCATCAAGAACAAGAAGGCCTTTCTGAATCAAGCTCAAATTGAAGTGCGGCTTCTCGAGCTCATGAACAAACATGACACGGAGATGAAATACTATATAGGTAAGTAGCCTGTTACAATTCTTTAATTTTAATTTTAAAATCTTTACACCTGGTGCATTCCTTCAATTCAAAATCCCTTTTCTTTCTTTTTTTCTCAGTACACTTAAAACGGCACTTCATGTTCCGGAATCATCTTTGCTTAGTATTTGAAATGTTGTCATACAACCTGTATGACTTGTTACGAAATACGAACTTCAGAGGCGTCTCTTTGAATCTGACTCGGAAGTTTGCTCAGCAATTGTGTACAGCACTTCTGTTTCTCGCTACACCTGAGCTCAGCATCATCCACTGTGACCTAAAGCCAGAGAACATCCTGCTATGTAACCCCAAGAGAAGTGCCATCAAAATTGTGGACTTTGGGAGCTCCTGCCAACTGGGACAAAGGGTATTGTGAACCACCTTATGTATTGCTTGTGTGGAGTGTTAAAAAGGACTGTGTGGTTATTGTCACAGTATGCTTAATGTAATTATGTATTCCTCCTCCTACATCAGATATATCAGTACATCCAGAGTCGATTCTACCGCTCCCCTGAAGTGTTATTGGGAATGCCCTATGACCTGGCCATAGATATGTGGTCTTTGGGATGTATTCTGGTGGAAATGCATACAGGAGAACCTCTCTTTAGTGGAGCAAACGAGGTAATGAGCTATATGATAATTATTATTGCTAATATACTTTCATAACATTTCCCATATCCTTAAACACCATGGATCTATAATATTTTTGTACTCAATTTCTACCTGATAAAATATTGTATAGAGTTGGGCATAACTAGAAAAATGTATGTTTATAAAATTCCCAAGGAGTTATAAGATTTGATTAATTTGTATGACTTTATTAGATCTTAAAATTGCACTTCTTTAATTCTTCAAAAAAAAAAATCCTCATACATTGCTTTGGCTACAATTTAGTTGTTTGGTTTATTGTAAATAATTGTAATACTTCTTTAGGACCCTTAGTTAAATGTGTTACAAAATACAGGAGTTATGCCATAGTTTATTGTGGATGGTTCTACCCAATAAAAAGGTACTTTATTTTAACAAAAAAAAAAAAAGTCTGACAAAACTTGTCTTTTATAAATGAAACCCCAATAGGTGGACCAAATGAACAAAATTGTTGAAGTACTTGGGATCCCACCCAATCACATTATGGACCTAGCACCAAAAGCCAGGAAGTTTTTTGAGAAGTTGTCAGATGGCACATGGAGTATTAAGAAGACCAAAGATGGAAAAAGGGTATGCGCTACTGATATTTTGAAGTGGAATCAAGTGAAGATTTTGTGTGAAAGCTTGTTATTGTTGTAAGTGCTATAATGTATCTCTGCTTTTCTGTGAGCAGTACAAACCTCCAGCATCTCGAAAGCTCCATGCCATCTTGGGAGTGGAATGTGGTGGACCAGGCGGTCGCCGGGCGGGAGAATCCGGCCATGCAGTAGCTGACTACTTGAAGTTCAAGGACCTCATTCTCAGAATGCTAGACTACGACCCCAAGACGCGAATTCAGCCCTACTATGCCCTCCAGCACAGTTTCTTCAAGAAGACGACGGATGAAGGAACAAATACAAGCAGTAGTGTGTCAACAAGTCCTGCACTTGAGCAGTCACAGTCATCAGGGACCACGTCTAGTACATCCTCAAGCTCAGGTTCTACTGTGTTTTATTCTGTCTCTAAACTCTCTGATAGTAGTGTTTCGGGGTAAAGCTTAACACCGTTCTTTTGCTCTACCTCGCCTCAGGAGGATCGTCTGGAACAAGCACCAGTGGCAGAGCAAGATCCGATCCAACTCACCACCATCGGCACAGCGGCGGGCATTTCGGCACAGTCATGCCAGCCATAGACTGTGACAACCTTTGCCCTCAGGTGAGCCCCCCTGGCTTATCTTGTCAAGTAGTTAAAGGAATTCAGTTTGGCCTTCTAGACTGAACAATGTTTTCTTCTGATTCTCCTTGTCTGTGCAGGCGAGACAGCCTTATCATCCACCCGTAGTATGGCCTGGAATCGTAGGACCAGAACCTGTCACTGTAGAGACTCATCCAGTCCAGGAAACCACTTTTCATGTGCCTCCCCAGCATCCCAAGGCATTGCACCCCCATCACCACCATCATCATCATCACCACCACCACCACGGACAGGTCATAGCAACGCGACCACGGCCGCGACTCTACAACTCGCCCACCAACAGCGCCTCCACCCAGGATTCCATGGAGGTGGTGCACGGTCATCTGTCCATGACATCCCTGTCTTCCTCTGCATCCTCTTCCTCCACATCTTCCTCTTCCACAGGAAACCAAGGCAACCAGGCTTACCAGCTCCGCCAGCTTCCTGCCAACACCCTGGACTTTAGCCAAAATGGAAGTCTGAGTATGAGTATGGGTTTGGGTGCCTTCTCAAATCCTCGCCAAGAGACTGGTATGGCTGGACATCCCACGTACCCTGTTGCCACAAACACAGGACCTGGTCACTTTATAGCAGAGGGACACCTGGGCATGAGACAAGGCATTGATAGGGAAGATTCTCCAATGACTGGAGTCTGTGTTCAGCAGAGCTCGATGGCCAGCTCGTGACTTTAGCTGAAATTGGTTTGTTTTTCTGTGTGACTTTTATTAGTTTTTTTCTTCTTTTTCTTTTTTTTCCCCTTCCTTTTTTTATTTTTATGGTGGTGTTTTCATTTTCTCCTGTTTTTCAAAAGGTGCATAGAGAATAAAAGCTGCTCACTTCTGAGGGGAGATATCACTGAACCGCTACAAATTGAAGAGTATTTAAAAAGTATATATGTATTTCCATCAATTTACGTTGTCGATTTCTAGATTAAGTTAGTAATACTGCAAATAACCATAGTGAAACTGAGACATCCATCTGCCGATTCACTCACCTGCATACAGTACTTTTTTACCATCTGTTACATTGGAAACTAGGAGATTTGTTTAATTTAATTTGTTCAATACAGTGAGCATTTCAGAGCTGTGAGCTGTCGTACAGCTTTTTTATATGTAAAGCAATGCAAAACATTTGTTTAGTTCAAACAAGTGAGACATTGGACATTATAATTTGGCTGGTCGTTCTTTTATTTACCCTTTAAGTGAAACTTCTCTAAAGAGCTGTGTGTTTAAACCTGTAGCGTGTCAAGGAAGCAGTACTTGCAGTGATATTTCGTGTTGTCGGTATCGTGTAACTCTTCGAGAGGGGGCACAAAGCGCTGGCCTAGCTGTTAGGGCCCGAGACAGACAGGTGCAGTACTCTTCAGGCCTGGAGTCCTCCAATCCAGGCGGCTTCGACTACGTACAGCAACTGATGAGGAGGTGTGCCGAGGAGTGACGAGGGCGACAGATCCGGATCCAGATGGATCTAGGGCTGCTGTTGAGAACCCTTTGGCCTTATGACTTTTGGACCTTGACTGAAAAGGAGCTGGACTTGATCATTAAATAGAGATGATGGCTGTCCTCTATTTTTAACATTTTAAAGAGTCCTTAATTGGTTAGGTGAACGAGAGTGGTTATTCAGAGGCCTTTATTTAGCAAAGATTTCTCATTTGAGGGACTCCAAATTTGCAGGGTCTTGTTCAAACGTCCCTAACATGACTTCCTAAAATTGCCGAAGTGGGATTTCACATAGAAGGTATTCATTCCCATTGTCTTTTAGTTGCTTTTTCTTTTTTCTTTTTTTTAATTTCCCGTCAAGCATGTGGTTCCCATTGGAAAAACATCTGCATAATTTTTGCCTCTTTGTGTTGAACACAGAAGATATGTAATGAGATTTATGTGACTGCCTTTTTTCTCCTCTTGAATTATGCTGTGAATTTTACTCAAATTGTTGTTTTTTCTTCCTTTATTAGTCTTGATTTCTTTCTCTCTTTCTTTCTTTTGATATACCAAAGCAGTTGTTTTTTATAGCACTAGGTGTCTGTAAGAAATAATGTAGCAGTTCACCACTTCAGCCCAAGGTTCATCAAAGTCCATTTAGTCTGTATACTCTCAAACTGGAACTTTTTTCTCAACTACTTTGTTTTAATGTTAACAAAATACTGAAATTATATGGTTAAACCTCCCCGATTTTCATTGGTTTTTCCTGTCGAGGGGAGGGAAGGGACTCTGACGGTTACTCTGCAGGCTACAGAGTAGCTGAGAGATCACAAATTATTCTGAGGAGAGAAAAGAGTTTTGTTTTGTATTTACCTGGTCTATCAGTCAGTGATGCTGCCTTTTATACCTAATTTGATGAACATGCTAATTTCTACCTTTTTAAATCTAAGTGGCTACTTAAATTTATTTATTCAGGCAGTCTACTGTAGCTACTGTGACCTGAGTCTGAGTTGAATTTGTTATCAAGTGATTGGTTCGATGCTTGCCTCAGATGTACTATTCAAAGGGAAACTAGAGGTGACGTGCTGCCACACAGACACAGGGCACATGCATGTTGTTCTGAAGAGGATAAATGTTTATAGTCACTATTCAGTCATGTTAAGGATAGCTGTGCTCACTCTGATTCTTATATTAGAGGTTGTGAGCACCCCCCACCCCTCTCACACTCATCACCTAGCTTCTCACTTTACATCTCAATTCTTCAAACAAACCCTGTTTGCTACTTCTCTCAGTCTAGCAGTTCTTTACAGACAATATCGGGGACAATATCCGTGTGAAAGTGTGTGCAGATTTTCCTTTCAGCCAGAGTCATGTTTTGATATATTTACAAATCTCACAACGGCTAGTGGTAATCGGAAAGAACCTGAATGTTAGCTGGATTTAAAAAGTGTTTATTTATATATATATATATATATATATATATATATATATATATATATATATATATATATATATATATATATATATATATATATATATATATATATTATAATAAACATTTCGAATGCAGTTTGATGACGTTGACATAAACATTCCAAAAATCGAAATCTAAAAAATGACAGAAACTTTTAAAGAGTGCACCTGTTTCAGCTGTTACTAAATGAGATCTGATTTAGCGCAGTTTTCATGAGATGCAGCCCCTTTTTAATAGTTGAAATAGAATTTATGTATATATTTATATTTTTTTAAATAAAGGAAGTATAGAACCCACTACATTTGCTCCTGCTGGTATGTCAATTACATTGCCATGTTTTTGCTTACCTATTTAGATTTTTATTTTATTTTTTGTTTTATTTTTTACCCTTCTTGTCTTACTCGGTCATTGGACCAAATTTGCTTTTAGTCAGAGGCATTTTGACTTCAAAAGGACAACATTAAAGGTAGGGCTTATAACTTGTACCGAAAGAATCTTTTCACAGGGTATGACGCATGTATGTCCACACTTTTATAATGCTCATGGTTTGCTAGGTCTGTTTCTTCCCTTTCTCTTAAATGCATTAAATGTCACTGATTCACAAGATCATGGATATTAATTCAACATTCTTCTGCCTTTTTGATTATTATTTTTTTCTTTCCAGATTTTCTTGACCCTTTTCATGCAACATGCACTATATAATTGAACAGCATGGGGAAAAAGGATAAGTGTCCACAGAAGATCTAGTCAAGACTTTGCTGTGTATATGAAAATGCCCTTTGTATTATATTCAAACAGTCTTATGTATGATATATAAAAAATAACTTAATTGACGCGCTCTTGGCTTTTTTCTTTGTTCCCTTTCTTGTTGCATCAGCACCACATGTCTTTTTTTGTCTGCTATGACGAGAAACGTGTTAAAAGAGTTGATGTAGATTATCGAATAACATAAATTAATAAACGGCTCATATAAGTAGTTTACCACAAGTTAGGGAATCAGCTAAAAGGTAGGAACATAAAGGTGGTTTGTATAGTCCATTGTTTATGAGGCGGTATTTTCTCTATGTTCTGCGCGGCTCGTTGGTCTAGGGGTATGATTCTCGCTTCGGGTGCGAGAGGTCCCGGGTTCAAATCCCGGACGAGCCCAAGTTTTCTTACTATTAATTACAAACTTACTTTGAAATCACAGCGTTCAATGTAAATGTTCCGTGCTGAATTATGGATAAAATAAGAGTTTAATTACGAAAATATTTATTATTAGTAATGTGAATCCGGAATCGGTTCTATTGAACAGTTCGTTTCAAAGAATCGGTTCAGATTCAGTGGTTCTTTACACCATGACGTGATGCGAACAAATCTCACGGTCCATACCGGTTTATTTAAAGAGTCATTTGACCGCTCGTTTTAAATAAAACCAGAATTATCATACTTAAAATATTCTGTTAAATAGAAATGCTACAGCTATTGTAGTTTTGAGACTACTGATTTACATTTACGGTTTGGAGTAAGTTTTTAGTAACCTAACTACCTAAAGATTATATTTGTATTAATTAATAATATGTAATGTGTCATCACTGTGGCTATATCAACATTGTTATCCATTGCACATTAAAAACTAAAAGCACGTTAGAAAATATAGATAAAAGGCGGGATAATTATACATAAATGTACGTTAAGTTACGTACAGACTTGGACTGACAATCATAGACCGTAAAACTCCCAACATAACTGATTCCATACATAGAAATTATCAAAACAAACTTTGAATGTGAGAGGCTGCTCACTGCAGAGCCAATGGGTGGAGCTTGACGTCCAGCTCCCTGGGACTCTGGACGTTAGAGGTGGAGCGGTGGACGGAGGTGTGGCTTACGAACCTCATTAGATCAAGCTCCACCCATTAGGTCCACAGCACAGAAGTGGACGTCATTTGGCTCTGCATTGAGTACGTTGTGAATGAGCTTTTAATTAAAAATGTCCGGTCTTTGCTGCCATCTACAGGATCCATGGCTTTAATAAACTCGAATACTATCAGGTGGCATTCAAATGCTTGTTTGAATGACACACAAAAAGGAAGGTACTCAGTCAGACGTAAACAGAGAAGGAATGAATTAAAAAGCCTTTATTTGGTATGGCTTAAGTCAATTTTTTTTTTTTTTTTTTTTTTTTTTTACAAGAGCCAACATGTTTCAACGAAGAAATGGTCTAGCATTTGAAGATTTTGTGCATTTTTATTCAGTATTGTTCAGTAAAATGTACAGATTTAGTAGTTTTTGAAACTATAACAATAAACAAATTTACTCAATTGACCTGAATAATGAATTACACTATTATCTTATGGAAACAATTTATTAGATGAGTTTTATAAACTATTATGGGCAGAATGGGAAGAGGTAAAATATATTAGATGAGTTTTTATTTTAATTATTATTATTGTTGTTATTGATGTTGTTATTAATTATTTTGTTGTATTACATTTTCTAGATAAAATAACCGTATAAAGTAAACAAAAAGAAAACGAGAATGAACAGACCATACCAAATCTTACGGAGCCCCGCACATGACATTGCAGTAAAAAACTAGGCTAAATTGTGCGCACAATTTACTATTTCGTTCCCTCGATTTATAAAGTTAAATCGCGCGCACATTTTACTACTTCGTTCCCTTGATTTAAATAGTGCGCACGTTTTACTAATTCGTTCCCTCGATTTACTAAATCGTGCGCACAATTTATAAATCGAAGGAACGAAATAGTAAATCGTGTGCACTATTTACCTTTTTTTCTTGCATGTAAGGGGCTCCGTAAAATCTAACATTCGCGTACATTAATTAATCCACACATTGGTCACTCGAGAAACGATTCAGGCCGGTTTTGCGAACCGGTTCAAAAGAATAATTTGAAACGATCTGACTCAGAAGAATGATTCGTTCCTTTCAGTGAGTGTGGCTGGTGCATTGTGGGATCGAAACGAATTGCATTGTGGGTTGGTACGCCAACAATACTGGTGCTACTTGCGCGCCTTGTTCATTTTCTGTAATGTGGCGAAATATTGTATTATTGACATAATAACTAATAGAGTGCCTAGACGGCTGTAGAAAGTTTTCATCTGACATTCAATGCACAATGCCAAATTTTTGCGCCGCTCCGAACTGTACCAGGAAAAGCACTCAATCCGATTTAGCTTTCTTTAGATTTCCAAGGGATCCGGAGAGGTATGACTTTCTTTTTAACTTTCATAACATTATCACTGCCGTTTTATGTTCACATGCAGTTAATTTATTCTGACGACTGATATGAAACTATTCTTGGGAAAGGAAAGCCAAAGTTGCCGCTTCAAGTTACTGATGGTTTTCCCAGTGCAGTTCATGGATATTGACACAACCGACGACACTTACCAGTCCAGTGCGACTAACTCATATTTATACGTCTCTTAATGTCGATGTGAAGTCTTTTGGTGAATAACTCCTCAACAGAGTTTTAGTACCATGTAAAGGAAATGAAGACAGTACATGTGCTTCTGAATTATATTTTATGTTCTTCTCAGGTTGATTTGGACACTTTTCCCAAGGCATTTCAATGGCAAAAAGTGTCCCAATCCCCCTGAATTCACCCTGGGTAGATGAGATCCTCCTATATATTTGTAGCGTAACCAATACTTAAATATGCTTGTGTCAAATCAACCCAATCTCTGACTCTTCCCTTGCTCAAATGTCAGATTTTGTTCATATTTTTTCTAAAGAAAGGCAAAGATAAATAGTGATGAAAGCCTAAAAATGAGATGCCATGGATATATATTTACTAAGTAATCCACTGTTTTGTAGAGGGGGATTAAAATTACAATTTTCACCTGAGATCTAGAGCCATATTAGAGGGCGTTAAAAAAGACTTTGGAAAGATGGAAGCATCATTATTTTATTTTTACACAGAGACAGGTAGGTCTCTTAGTGAAATCTGTTGACTTCAGCAATCTTTGTTGTATTATTTGTGAACAGTCACTGTTCAAAATGGGTAAAAAGCCAGAGTTTTCATTCCTGTAACTCAAGTAGTATTAAAGATATCTTAATATCCTTCTATATTTTGGTTTCAACAAACTTTTCTTTTAGCATCTTACTTCTAAAGGGTTACATATGGTACAATGCCAGAGATATGGAGATCTTAAAGGGTTAGTTCAGCCATAAATGAAAATTCTGTCATTAATTACTTACCCTAATGTCGTTCGACACCCGTAAGACCTCCGTTCATCTTCAGAACACAAATGAAGATATTTGTGTTGAAATCCGATGGCTCAGAAAGGCCTTCATGACACCAATGTCATTTCCTCTCTCAAGACCCATAAAGGCACTAAAGACGTCGTTACAAAGCCCATCTCACTACAGTGGCTCTAAAACAATTTTATGAAGCGACAAGAATAGTTTTTGTGCACAAAAAACAAACAAAACTTGTATAGTGATGGGCCAATTTTCAAAACAAAGTTTTGAACCGTTATGAATCACCGTACGATTCATAATTCAGATCACGTGTCAAACCGCCAAACTACTTAAATCATGTGACATTGGCGATCCGAATCCTGAATCGATTCGATGATTCATAACCGTTCAAATCTTTGTTTTGAAATCGGAACGATCAAAACTATTAAGGGAAACCCAGTGTTTGAAATAGAAAGGGAAAAATACTTACTTTTCTTCAACAAAATAACTGTCACACCTTATCAATTTTCAGTGTTTTGCAAGAAATAAGTAAATCTTAACTTTTTTGTTTTTGTTTTGTACAGATGTAGGTTGTGGGTGGAGAACTGTCGGCGTGCAGATCTGGAGGAGAAAACTCCTGATCAGCTGAACAAGCACTACCGGCTGTGTGCAAAGCACTTTGAACCAGCCATGATATGCAAAACTGTAATGCAAAATTTCGCAAGTTATTCAACATTACTCACAGTAATGAGTAATATGAATGTTTTATCATTTCATCTAAGAAGTTACAGTTCTTAGATTTTCTTTTTCTTTGTTGAATGTGTTTTTCAGAGCCCTTACAGGACAGTACTAAGGGACACTGCCATTCCCACGATTTTTGATTTAACCAGCCACCTCGGCAATCCTCACAGCAGACATCGCAAACGCATCAAAGTTCTGGTAGAATGCAGTTATTTTTACCATTGTGTATTCTTTTGAATCTCATACATTCCTTCTAAACTACATAATAATAACTTTTTACATCAAAGCATCACATTTCACATGATTTTGTAAATATAACATTATAAACCAGCACAATAGTTATTCTATGTTTCTTATAAGTCTACTGAAAGGGTTAGTTCAACCAAAATGAAATTTCTTTCATTAATGACTCACCGCAATGTCGTTCCACACCCGTAAGACCTCCGTTCATCCTTGGAACACAGTTTAAGAAATTTTAGATTTAGTCCGAGGGCTTTCTGTCCTTTGAACGTAAGTGTATGCACACTTGCTGTCCACGTCCAGAAGGTAATGAAAACATCATCAAAGTAGTCCATGTGTGACATCAGTTGGTTAGTTAGAATCTTTTGAAGCGTCGACAATACATTTGGGTCCAAAAATAACTACAATTATTCAGCATTGTCTTCTCTTCCGTGTTCCTCAAATAAAGATTCAAGTCATGATTCAAGATTCGAATCGTGTGTCAAACTGGCAAACTGCTGAAATCACGTGACATTGGCGATCTGAATCACGAATCAATCTGTTTGAATCTTTATTTGAGGTTTGAAAACAAACGCGGAAGAGAAGACAATGCTGAATAAAGTCGTATTTTTGTTATTTTTGGACCCAAATGTATTGTCGACGCTTCAAAAGAGTCTAACTAACCATCTGATGTCACATATGGACTACTTTGATGATGTTTTCATTACCTTCTGGACGTGGACAGCAAGTGGGCATACACTTACATTCAAAGGACAGAAAGCCCTCGGACTAAATCTAAAATTTCTTAAACTGTGTTTCGAGGATGAACGGAGGTCTTACGGGTGTGGAACGACATTGGGGTGAGTCATTAATGAAAGAAATTTCATTTTTGCGTGAACTAACCCTTTAAGTAATTGTATATTTACCATCTGGAAGCACTTTACTGTTCCCCGTGTACATACAATGTACTTGTTATAGTAATTACAATAACTGGGTAATAACTCTGTACTAGCCCTGAACCTAAACCTAACCTTAACCAATGTAGTTACCTTATATTATTACCCCATACTTTCTTGCGTAAGTACATACAAGTGCACAAACTGTAAACTAGTGCAACCTAACATCTAATATAAAATGACACTTTCCATTCCTGTTTTCCTCAGACAGATGAAGAGGTTCGGAAAATCAAAGAAAGACGATGTAAGTAAGACATAATTGATTATTACATAGCTCTATGGAGTATTTGATTCTGATTGGTCCATTGCAACATTCAGCAGTCAGATATTTTTAACTCTTTCACCGCCTGCTTTTTTTTAAAAAAGTTGCCGCCGCCAGCTTTTTTGATAATGTCCCCCCGAATATTTAGTTGTATGAATGCTGTATGTAAAGTTGAATGTTGTTTTATTCTAGCTTCATGCATTATTTTATCAACACTTGAATGTGGGTAAGTTTCATAAAAAACATTTTTTTAAATAGCAAAAAGCTAAGAAAATCACATTTTTGTCTAAGACTATGTCTGGGTGGGATTCAGAACGATGCTCAAACACAGGAGTAGATCGAGTCCATCATCACCCCCAAAGTGTCACCGTCCCATAGCTCGTCCTGGGTCAACATTTCATTCAGTAACATTAGGCAGTTTTTATGCTGTTTAATGTTGATGCTCACATTATTTTAGAAATGCATCTGCTTATATATGATGTCGCTTGTTTCTGCATCGTCTTTTCCTGTGTTTTGAACAAGAGATTCAGTAACTCTTTCAGAAGATGTGTCATAGCACCCCCTACCTTATAACAGTGAAAACACTGAAAGCCGGAAAATGCAGTCAATGGCAGGATATAGGTTAATATTTACTGTCATCAATGGCAATGTTGATATCACTGCTCATTTGGGTGACTGAAGCCTGCGCTACTTTCATGTCTCGTATCACACGGCCGACTCGCTCACTCGTTTCATATGAACGCAACTGCCGTCATCTCGCTTCTCATTTAATGGTTGAAGTGAAAGTGTTTGTGCGTAGTGAAATTTTGTAACAGTGTTTTTCTTCTTGCTAAGCCAATTAATTTGGGTTGAAATGGACTGTATGAGATAATATACAAGAAACATTTCAATGTGTTTGTTTGGATCAACGAAGGGGTTCTGATCACAATTTATTTTGTAATATCAACCGGTTCAGTCTACATTACCCTTGACTTACAGGACTAGTTCACACAAAAATTTAAATTCTGTCATCATTTACTCTCCCTCAAGTTGTTCCAAGTTTTTTTTTCTTCTGCTGAATACAAAAGAAGATATTTAGAATAATGTTGGAAACCATGCAGTTGATGGGCCCATTGTCTTTCGTAGTATTTTTTGTTCCTTCTATGGAGGTCAATATGCCCATCAACTGTTTGGTTAAAACATTTTAATTTTTGGGTGAACCATCCCTTTAACTGATTAAAAAACGTTGCAATAAATGATACTGGCGTCTCTATCTCTTTAGTGGAGTCTTCAATTGAACAACTGCTCTCCAAAAAAGACTGTGATACTCAGGATGACAGCGAGCCCACTGACGACGTCCCTCAACTGACACCCGAACAGAAAGACCTGAGAGACTTCTTGAGATCTACGTTTGAAGTCATGGTTTTGATAGGAAGACAAAACTTTCCATTCAGGTGCAATGCAAGAGAAGACGAAATTCGCTCTAAGGAGGAGGAAAGACTCTTCACGACAGGTACCTTTCAAGCGCTAATTGAGAACCGTGTCAATGCGGGCGATGAGTTTCTACGAAGGAGGTTCGAGGCGGCCGCTGTTAATGAGGACTATTGCCCAGCCGTTCAGCAGAGGCAGCTGCTGGAAGTCTGCGAGAGATGCGTCCGAGAAGAGATCCTTCAACAAGTCAGAGAATGCCGCTTCTTTTCGATCGTCACAGGGGAGTTAGTAGACTTCCCAGAGGGAGAACATTTGCCGGTATTCCTGCGCTTTGTGGACCAAGCCAACAATCTTAGAGAAGAATTCATAGAGTTCCTCTCATTCGAAGGAGAGGAGGTTGCTGTCGCTGAGAGATTGGAGTCTCAGTTGACGAAAGGATGGGGCCTGAGTATGGAAGACTGCAGAGGACAAGCGCATGCGGGGTCTGGTATACTTGGGACTAAGATGAAGGTCATCGCTGCTCAGCTCAAGGAGAAATATCCCATGGGGGTGATCACGCCCACTTCCACCTGTGCACTTAATGTTCATCTTGCTAACGGCATGCCTCTGACCGGAGTGCAAGTCGTGATGTCCGTTCTGAAAAAGACGAATGCGTTTTTTAAAACCTCTCCATTGCTGCAGACCGAACTCGATAACGCCATCTCCATCCTGTGTCAAGGAAACACTGAAAAAGAAAACATTCTCAAAGAGGGATCCCGCTCCACCTGGAGTGATCTTCATAATGTGTTTGAGATGGCCGTCGATTTGATGGAGCCGCTTCTGCTGTGCATGGACAGCATACATGATAATGAGGATCTGAAATGGAACGACCAAGTCACCAATGATGCTTACGCCATTTCAGAGGCCTTGGCGGACTTTGAGTTCATCGTGACGTTGGTTATTTTGAAGAACGCCCTGTCTTTCACCAGGGCTTTTGGGAAGAACTTACAAGGAGAGACCATTGATGTGTTTTTCGCTGCCAACAGCCTAACAGCCGTACTGCATTCGTTGCACGAGGTATCGGACAATCTGGAAGTGTACCACGAATTCTGGTTTGAAGAGGCTGTCAGTTTGGCGACTTCAATGGATATCCCAGTCAAAGTCCCGAGGTTGTTTCTTCGGAAGCAACAGGTGGTTGAGACCATGGAAATACAGACGGAGTCGTTCTTTAAAGAGTATCTTACACTGCCGGTTATGGAGTACATCACGCAGGAGGTCATGGACATATTCTCTGAGAATCATCTCAGGGCGCTCAAGTGCTTGTCTCTCGTCCCCGCCGTCATGGGCCAAATGAGGTTCAACACTTCCGAGGAGACCCATGCGGACATGTACAGGAGCGATCTGCCCCATCCGGACACGTTGCCAGCTGAGCTGCATTGTTGGAGGATAAAATGGAAACACAGAGGCAAGGAAGTGAGCTTGCCGTGCACCATTCACGAAACCCTTCAACACTCTGACGTGAAGTTCTTCCCAAATGTTAATGCATTTTTGAAAATATTAGCCACGTTGCCGGTACTGAAGCTTGATGGAAGTCACGGTGAAACTGCCCAAAGACGCTTGCAAGCTTACCTCACAGACACTGCGGTGAACCAGAGGTGTAAGAATCTGGCTGTGCTAAACATCAATTACCATATAAAGACAGACCTGGAAGAAATGGTTCAGTGCTATATCAAAAGTTACCCAGAAGAAAGTGAAAGCGATTAACCGGTAAAACATGTAGACTCGCCGACTGCAAAAATATTTGAGCTGGAAATGTAATTAGTTGTGTACTGTTTTTCATACTATTTTGTAAGTTACATTTGCTTTTCGTCATGATGCCAATTGTTTATTTTCATGTCTCCCCCCCACACACACGGAGAAATATAAAACAATTTTTACATTTGTGAGGAACGTCTAAAAGATTCACCATGCAAGAATCTACATCAAGATGTGGTCTTGCATGGTTTTGTTTGCTTGACTGTCTAGGGTGAAGCTGAAATGATAAAAAACAAACTCAACTGCAAGACAAGTTTGTGTTGTATAAACTGGTCCAAATGGTAAATAAAATAAAAGTACTTTCGATGCTGTCTTCTACAATGATGCCATTTCTTTTTACTGCCACAGTCATACACATTGCAGTTATTTTACACTTGGTAACACTTTACAGTAAGGTCTTATTGGTTAACTCTGAAACTTTAGTTACAGTATTTATTATTCTTTGTTATCGAGTAAACCTCACACCTCTGATCTCGGGACGCTCTAGCGACTGACGTCAGAGGTTGCAGCTTTTAGCCTCCTTTAGAGTGTCTGACTCTTATGCCGTCGGACCCGGGTTCGAGTCCCGCTTGGAGTGGGTGGGTTGAACAGGACTGGTTACATTAGTTCATGTTAAATAATGTAGTAATCCAGTAAATGGAGCTGTTAAACCACATTTGTTCTATTACTCCAGTCTATCCAACCAAATATTGTTTTGCCTAGAAATACAGTAGGTTTAAAACTGTTACTTTTAGACAACGTTTGTGTTTCATTGCACTTTAACAACACACATGCACTGCTTCAAGCAGACAGCATTCTGCCATCTATTGTAAGCTTTCCTTTTTTTAACGCAACATTACAACAAATTAGCGCAACCGAAGTGGTTCTGTTTTGTGAGCTCTATGGTTTTATCAAGCTCACTGTGGCAATTTATTTGACAGTACATGATGGTTTGACTGTTAATCACATACAAGTAAATATGTGACTACATTTCTGCCATCCGTTATTAATAGCGTATGTGAAAATTAGGGATAGTTCACCTTAAAAAATGAAAAATCTGTCATTTACTCTCCCTCAAGTTGTTCCAAACCTGTATAAGTTTCTTTCTTCTGCTGAACACAAAATAAAATATTTTGAATGTCAGAAACCAGACAGTTGACTTCCATAGTATTTTTTCCCTATAATCTGGAAGTTAGTCTGGTCCATCAACTGTTTCGTTCCCCATTTTCTACAAAATATCTCTCTGTGTTCAGCAGAAGAAATTCATGTAAGTTTGGAACGATTTGACAGTGAGTAAAAGATGACAGATTTTTCATTTCTGGGTAAACTATCCTTTTAATGCATGCAAGTCATTTCCCCCCTCAGTATAGAAGTTAACAATATTCAACACAATTAATGCAGCATCCATTTTTTTCTAAAATTTTTGGCTAGCGTTACATTGTGATCTCACTCTTATTCGTGCAAATGCTTTTAAACCATTCAAGTGTGACAAAAAACGCCACAATCAAGTTCTCTTTCGCACTCGAAAAAACAATAACGCAAATAAGACATCGGTAGCAGTATTAGTATCAGTGATACTGACCTTCATTCTTAAACTATATCATCTTTGTTTTTTTACATTCATTTGGAGATAAACTGAAATTACATTATAAAATATATTAAAAACGTAAGGGTTTTAATTCACAATTAATCACAGATTTTTATGGGATTAATCTACTTAATTTTCTTAATCGTTTGACAGCACTAGTGAAAATACATCAGCATAGCATGTTTACATTATGCCTGCTTAAATCATGTTTGTCTTTCATAGTATGCATAAATTCTATAAAACCTATTTGCAATGCAAATTCCAAATGCATAAAATAAAGAATAATGTTTTATACATGAATAACATCTGTTGCTCTTTGTATTTTGAGTTGATTCCACTTTGGTCCTCAAGAGAGCAGCATTTGTATAAAATCATGCCAGTTGGTCTATAGATGGGGGTTACAATAAAAATACTTGTGCATGAGAACTTGCAAAACATTTTATAAAACCACCAAGGAGCTGCACTTTTAGCACACAAGGAGATTCAAGTGGATTTGTAAGCACATTTAAAGCATGAAAAAATGGCAACTTTTGTATTGTCATACTGTCTTATCATCCCACTGCTGATTAGAAGGAAAAGACAAAGCAGATATTTGAGGATACTAAACAGCAGGCCAAAGTGTGCATGCTATATCCTACCATCCAAAAAGGCTTGAACTAAGGTTTCCGATATCAGGTTTCCCCTCACTTGTCACTTTTGGTCTACTTTTATCATTTCTGACATGATTTTTTAATTGCGGTAATGGTTTATACTGTCCAGTTTATCCATGCAATGTTTAGCTGATGCAGAGCAGCATCACCGGATAAGCTGCATTGAACCATGCCAGAGTGCCCCACCCCATGGGCTACACAATACACACATGCACAACACACACTGCCATCATTACATGTACCACTAGATGGTATGTGCACATGCACGGATGAGACAAAAGAAACTGGATGTGGCTTCACTGATGCAGGGTGGGGATTTCTTTTGAGCCAAATCTCAAATTTGTCCTATGGTGCGAATGTTACAACTTTTATAAATTAAAATGAAAATCATACATGTTAATAAATACCTTAGGCTTAATTCTACTAGTGTCTAGTAAATCACGGCCATTTTTTTCATATATTTCTAAAAGAGTAGGAGCTCAATAGCTACATTTTTATTACTGAAAACCATCATCCTCATCCTGATTTTTAAATCGGACAATTCCACTGACAAGTTGAATTAGTTGAAGGACCCCATTCAAGGTCATGTTTATTATGAAGCCTGTGCACATGCTCAAAGTTTTTGTCTCAGAATTGTTCAAATATTAACTTTTTGTGGAACCACTAAAAAAGTGTTCATTTTTACTGTCCTTAATTAATATATGTCACACTGGAGGCATTTCAGTATTTTTTATTTATTTAAAAAAAAAAAAAAAAAAAAAAAAAAAAAAACTGAAAGAATTGACAAAGATAGACCACTGTATTTTCTCAAACATCAGACGTAACACTACACAATAAAATTAATTTTTCTTAAAAAGTGCTGTTTTACAAAAAACAATGAACTGCTTATTTGTCAAAAACCCATAATCATACATTCATCATAATCTGTCCAGCATGTTTACGTATATTGTGATACTAACATAAGGCATTAATAATAGGCTATTTTAATATTGCATTGATCAAATATATCAGTTGTTTTACAACTCAAGTAAAACTCAAGTAAAACAGACCACCAACTCCTTTAGACCCCTATAGTAGCCTAACTTAAGCTATAGGGGTCTAAAGGAGTTGGTGGTGTGTTTTACTTGAGGTGTCAACTAACCAATGCAATAGGCAACATACGGGTCTTTAGATCAACAAGTCCCAGAATCATGCAGGCAAAAAAATAAATAAATAAAAAATTAATTGGTGAAGCATTGGGTGGACGCGCGATGTGTGTCAGTGTTGAAAGGGTTAAAGGAGCGGCATCTCCACCCGATGGTGCTGTCCAGACGCTGACGGCTGCAGGTGATAGTTCACTCCGCATCACCACGAGCGCTTTCCGAGGACCGGGGCGGTGTCTTTGTCACACAACTGTCAATGAAGTCGGCGTCTTTGTTATACTCTAAAGAAATATTTCATTTGTAACCGATAGAAAACAATCTCGTCGAAATTTCTTAGCCGCAAGTGCGCAAGCGCGTGCGCTACGATACAGAGGATTTCAAGAGGATTTCTCGCATCACAAGGAGCGTTAACAGCAAGAAGCGTCGCTGCCTTGATAAAATTGAGATTTTACGTGTTGCATGACTCATTTCTGAATTGTTTCTCTTCAGATTCAAGGCTTCGCCTCGTCGTTATCGATCATGGCATGGCCCTGTATAACCAGGGCTTGCTGCATCAACCGCTTCTGGAGTGAGTTGGACAAAGGTGACATTGCAGTGCCTTTGGTTTTCACGAAGTATTCAGACGTGGCCGAGGTGCAACATCTGCACCCTCAACCCAAAACTATAATATCACAGAAGCCGGTCACCACAGAAGCTCAGCCGGCCCATGGCGCTCAGCAGGAGGCGTCGGCCCGAGCGACTCACGCCGCTGCCGATGCCGCAGCATCAGCATCTCAAGACGGGTCAGGCGCTTCCGTGATGCGCGAGGATTTCAAAGCCTGGAGTGTGCGTCCGGAGCGAAGCTGCAAACCTAGAAACGAGTACCAGCCATCAAAGACCCCTTTCAACAACGTGACTCAGTACCAGAAAGATTATAAACCGTGGCCCATTCCGAAAAAAGGAGATCATCCGTGGATTCCCAAACCCTCTCCTGCTGCACCCTGTAAGGCCGAGGGCAAGTTCTCCAAACAGGAGCAGCCCACCACCGAGGTGGAAACCGGGGTGGAAAAATGTGAGATCGAGGAAAAGCAGCATGAAAAAGAGAGTAAAGAAAGGAGAAAGAAGTTAGACAAAAAAGAGCACGTGTCAGAGGGGAGCAAAATGGAGCAAAATGTCACAGTGGAGGGAAAGAGGAGGTCGGCTGCAGATGCTCTCAACAGGCAGATTAAGCAGGAAGTCAAATCTGGAAGCTCATATAGGTAAATATCGCATTTTCCCTATTAATAACTTTATGATGGGTGTGCATATAGCTGTCAACAGATGCACCCAATGTCCCAATTTGTTTACCCTGATTTTATCACTTGGCATAAGTTTTGTTTGAGTAATGTTGCTGAATATTACATATAAGCCTCATTGATGTCAAATATATATTGCCACATGGTTGCTGGTTATCTTTTGTCAGGTTATTGGTCTTCTGAAAATGAACCATACACCATTTTTGATTACTCTGCCATGTATATTAAGAGACTGTATTAATGAACTGATATTAGAATAATATATTAACAATATAATATCTAGCTGTTTTGAGATTATAAGTGATTTGACTCTGCCATGTGTAATTTATTATTAAGAGACTATACTAAGGAACTGATAGTAATATATATATATATATATATATATATATATATATATATATATATATATATATATATAATTTTTTGTTCACATAACATATGGAAGATTAGCAAATGGTTATAAAAAATATAAACTAAAAATAACCATTAGATAACGTTCTGTATGTTTTCTTTCGGCGCAATGTTAATGAAAGGCTCATTTTTGGTTACCAGAAAGAACCTACAGAGAACATTCATATTTTTGATTCCCCCCAAAATTGGGAACCATCTTGGAATTATAAGGTTTCATCTGCATTCTGAGCGCTTTTGAGAAATTGAGCTTCAAAGTTTTTGCATTCCAATCGACTTTTTTGTACACAACTTCTTCATAAAAAAATCACATAATGTAAATAAGTTGTCATAATAAAAATATGTGAAAAACTGTCAGATATCACATGTCAGATGTCAGATAGAACCTTATAATTACAAGGAGATGATATGCTAACGTGTAGGGAATATTCTGTCTTTGACATGAACATCTGCCAGCAAAGATTGATTAAATAAACACTTTTAAGTTAATTTTGAGTAAATATTCAGTCTATATAGTCTATATAGATTCGTTTTTGCACTAGTTTGTTATTGTACATAGACACAATGCTGTAACCAAATACTCAAGATTTGGGAGAACCCAGAGTAGAACTGGTCATTGAAAAATCCTCACTGATCTGATTATTGGGTACTTTTCTAATTTTACATACAAACAAGACTATCAGATTACTGTAGCCATCATGTAACCTCTGAAACACAAGATGTTATCAATGAACAAGATGTAAGGTAAGATATAGATCCAGTCTTTGAAAAATATCACCAGTCACCGGAGTAATTTCCTCCCTGTTGGTGTCTGAGGCTTTTCACCATGAAATATGTTGAGTCATTCTTGAGTTTTCAGATCATTTTCTGCACAGTCACTGCATATAACAGTCATTAACAGATGCACCCCAATGTCCCAATTAGTTTGTCTTGATTTCTTTACAAGGCACCTGTTTTGTTTGAGTAATGACGCTGAATATTAACTTCAAATAGTGTATAGCCACAACTATTGATGTCAACTTAATGAAGCATGTATATTGCCACATGGTTGCTGGTCTGTTATCTTTTGTCAGGTTATTGGTCTTCTGAAAATGAACCCATTTTGATTACTCTGCCACGTATATGTATATAGTTATAAAAGCCTGTTTGTTTCTCCAGGACGGAGTTCAAGGCTTACACAGATGTCAAACCAGTGAAACTCATCAAAGCCAAATCTCAGTACAAAATCCTAGTAGAGGAAAAGTCTAACCTTGAGACCAGTTACAGCGCCACCTTTAAAGGAGAGCAGGCCAAACCTCAGGCCACAGACAACAAGCTGATGGAGCGCCGTCGGATACGAAGCCTGTACAGTGAACCAAGCAAAGAGTCCAGCAAGGTATGATGCCTTCTCAGGTCATCAGTTTATGACCGAACACACAATTTGTTGAGCCCTGTTTTAATTAGCATAGTAATAAAATGACTCCAGATATGAGCATAATCATCAAGAATGTTATTACACTGTGAGGGATTCTGCATGTGGCTCCAACTTTTGTCTCCAACATTTGTCTTAATATGGGGCTCCAACATTTGTCACTCTAATGCTGTCAATTCTGAGACAGAACAATATTCTAGTATTATTATATTATATTATTATTATTTTAGTTTTAGTTTTTTATATTTCAGTATAGCTTTAATTAATTTTTAAAAGTTTTAGTAATGTCTATGGAAGCTTGTTTCTGCCACTGAATAAAAAAATCTCACAATTCGGACTTTCTCGTCAGAATTGCAAGATATAAACTTGCAATTGCGATAATTGTGGAATATTAACTTGCAATGCCAGAAAAAAAGTCATAATTGCAAGATATAAACTCACAATTCAGAAAAAAAAAATCAGAATTGTGATTTAAAAAGTATTGTGAATTAAAAGTCGCAATTATCTTTACATTTTCTTTTTATTCCATGGCAGAAACAAGCTTCCTCAAATCTCAGTACTTCAACATAAATTTATTTGAATTTTAGATTATTTTTTTTCCACCTAAAATGTTTCCATTTTATTTCAGCTTTATTTCAAATAACGTAAATTCTTTTTATTATGCTTTAGTTGTAGTTAACAATAACAACACTAATTCCACAACTTATTTTCTTAGTAGAAATTTTGAAGAATTGCACTGCTCCTATTTGCCATTCAATCAGCCCTCATGGGATGGGGACTTTCATGCTTTAAAAGGAAGCAAAAACACCATGAAAGTGGCTCTAAGTCTTTTGATGTAATGTGAAAAAAAGTGACATTTGATAATCTTTTCATCCAGTGAGCTGTTAACTGGATGGTGCTGGTAACTGCTGTGGCCGATCATTGAGTCTGTGAGTCCCTCGAGAACCAGATCAATCTGGGCTGTGAATCGTTCATGGGGTTCAAACGATTCATTAAAAGCATCAGACTTAAAGAACGATACAGAAACATTCTAACTCAGAATTCTATCTGTTTAGTAACCATGGTAATTTCACTTAAAATAGAACATCCTCCACAGAAGAAAGTCATACAGGTTTGGAACGACTTGAGTGTGAATGAATAATGATAGAACTATTCCTTTAACTCTTTCCCCGCCATGGTCATTTTCACAAAAATGTCATGGCCCCCAAAATGTTTTGTTGTATGAATATATGAACATGCAGTATGACAAAAAAAAGAACAGATCCTCTACTTTAATCCCTTTAATCCTACTTTAATTTGATCCTCTGCTAAAAAAAAAAAAGGATTCTAGCTTCATGCATTCTTATTTTACCCAGTTGAATGTGGGTATGTTTCATGAAAAAGCATTTTAAGCAAAAAGCTGCAAAAATCATGTTTTTTGTCAAAGATCACGTCTGGATCAGATTTAGAAAGATTATCAAAACATAGATGGAGTAGATTGAGTCCATCATCACCCCCAAAACTTCACAGTCCTATAGCTTGTGTCGTCATTGTATTCAGTAATATTAGGCAGTTTTGATTTATATGCTTTGTAATGTTGATGATTGGGTCATGTTACATAAATGATGACATCAGGGCTACGTTCCACTCCACTTTTAGACACACACTTGCAAACTTCCCTAAGCACTATCTTGCAAAACTTTTTTATTGCTATTGCGAGTTATAACATGCAATTCTTATTAAAAAATTATATTAAAAATGTCTATAAAAGTCTATAAAAAATGTATTCAGTGGCAGAAACAAGCTTCCATAAAGGTTACTAAAATGACATTTAAAATGAATTAAAGCAATGTAGAAATATAAAAACCTACAACTAAAAATGACAAAAGCACACAGCAAATCTCTCTAAGTGGTCCAAGGAAAGAACAGTGGTGAACCGGCGACAGGGTCAAGGCTCGCTGATGCACGTGGGGAGCGAAGGCTGGCCCCTGTGGTCCGATCAAACAGATGAGCTATGGGGCTGCATAGCCGCAGACTAGTCAGGGTGCCCATGCTGACCCCTGTCCACCGCCTAAAGCACCAACAGTGGACACGTGATCATCAGAACTGGACCACGGAGCAATGGAAGAAGGTGGCCTGGCCTGATGAATCATGCTTTCTTTTACATCACGTGGATGGCCGGGTGCGTGTGCATCACTTATCTGGGGAACACATGGCACCAGGATGCACTATGGGAAGAAGGCAAACCACCGGAGGCAGTGTGATGTGTTGGACAATGTTCTGCTGGGAAACCTTGGGTCAGATGTTACTTTGACATGTACCCCCTACCTAAGCATTGTTGCAGACCATGTACACACTTTCATGGAAAGGTATTCCCTGGTGGCTGTGGCCTCTTTCAGCAGGATAATGCGCTCTGCCACAAAGCAATGTGCACAAAAAATGGTTCAGGAATGGTTTGAGGAGCACAGCAATGAGTTTGAGGTGTTTACTTGGCCTCCAAATTCCCCAGATCTCATTCCAATCGAGCATCTGTGGGATGTGCTAAACAAATAAGTTGGATCCATGGAGGCCCCACCTCGCAACTTGCAGGACTTAAAGGATCTGCTGCTAACATATTGGTGCCAGATACCACAGCACACCTTCAGGAGTCTAGTGGAGTCCATGCCTCGACGGGTCAGGGCTGGTTTGGCAGCAAAAGGGGGACCAATAAAATATTAGGGAATAGGTAATAAACCTTATGCCTGATTGGTGTATATACACATAGAATGGTAAATATAACAAATTCAAATTTATGAATTAAAAAAAGGAGTTTAAATAATAAAGCTCAAGTGATCAAGGGCTTAGTGCGTTTCATTTAAACTTTATACATAAGTTACTCTAGTACTGGGCACTCGTGCAACGTAAGTAGTGTTGCCACAGTTACTTTGAAAAAGTAATCTGATTACTGATAACTGATTAATCCTTTAAAAAGTAACTTAGTTACTTTACAGATTACTTGATTTTAAAAGTAACTAAGGAGGATTACAAGTTACTTTATTAGTTTGCCTACATTCAGCAGTTGCTGACAACACCCCTGACTACATAGAAATGAAAACTGTTTTTGGCAACACTCCCTTTATTGGAAGTGGATTTTTAACAGTAACATCAACAATGTATCTCTAGAGCCCTGCATTTATGCCCGAGCCCAACGGGCTAAAACATTTTTTATGGCCCTCACGGCCAGGCTTCGGGCCAATTTTTTTGTGCCACATGTTACCCCTGGCAAACAGTTAAAAAATAAACGCGTGTGAGAGCGTGTTATGGGCTGTAGGATATGTTGTAATCAGATATGATGGTGCTACTGTAACACGCATCGCTGCAAATGAGTAAAGCAAGCCAATGCAAATGGGCGTAAATTAAACTTAAAATAAATCACAAAAATAAGTCACACAAAAAACAATCCTCTTCAATAAAAATTAATGAGACTAAATGATCTTACCAGTGCTTAGGTCGCTCTTTCTCATATTGCGGTCTTTGAATTTGAAATGAGCTGCTGAATAAAATGCATCTTGAAACTTTTGCTTTCATTGATGTGAAATCCGTTAAATGAGCATATACCCCAGGAATTGTAGGAGGTGTAAGGTATAAGACGACCTGCATGTTCATTTTTTAATTTGTTTTTGTTTAGATTGTGTAGCCCTTTTCGTTTGCAAGCGGCGTTGCGAGCAGTATCAGCCTGCCTCAACTCGTCAAAAATGCCTTTAACTGTGGTGGTAATAGTAGGCTAAATTAACTAAAATTGTGATGTTTGAAGTGTTAAATCTGTGGATTTTATTATAGGCAAGAAAGGTCAAGAGATGATTTGAGAGGCTTAATTGATTAAGCATGGGATTAACTCACTGTCGGCCGCTGGCCGCTGGCCGCTTGGTCATCACATAAAAAAATTAAAATTTTACTTTAACAAACAAAAAATTGCTCTAAATATTTTTCTAAATTAACTTAATAAAGAAACTAAATGAAATATAACTACTTTGACATTAAAAACAAAACTGAACTATTTTAATGGTTGCAACAACGCTGTAAAAATGTTTTGTTGGTTTTTGTTGGTTTAACTTAATAAAGTAAGTAACCTGGTTGCCTTAAAATTGTGAGTTTATTGAACTTAAAAATTTAAGTTGATACAATGAAGGAAATTTGTTTAATAAATAGAAACTCAAAATATTATTGTGTCTGAACCACATAAAAAATTGATACATCATGAAAATGGCACTATTTGGCATGTTTCACTGCGTCATCAGAAATAAAACACACAATATTACCCAATATGCTTACAAAATCTTTTAATAATATTTTAATAAAGGTTGTCGAATCTCAAAAATGTTCATTGTATTAACTCAAAATATTAATTTCAATGAACTCAAAATTTTAAGGCAACCAGATAACTTTTTTTCTAAATAATTTTTTACAGTGCATGTAAAAATAAATAAATAGCCAGACTGGGCTGCAGTCGGGCTCTGGCCAAGATTTTTGATAAGCTGTCAGTTTTTACTAAGGAAAATTATTAAAATAGTAACACACACAGTGACTTGGATTAATTAATTTAATCTGATTACTGGTTTGGAAATAGTAACGTGTTAGATTACTTGTTACTGGAAAAAAGAAGTCAGATTAGAGTAACGCGTTATTAAGTACTAAGCTACTAAGTAACGCGTTACTGGCACCACTGAACGTAAGCATGCACATCCGAGTCCATGAGGCGGAGGGAAGTTAGCGAGTGAAGGCATACAAATGTTTGAGTGGAGCGCAACTATGATATCACTTGTTTCTGCGTCTTCGCATGAGTTTTGATCAGGAGATTCAGTACTCTTTCAGAAGATGTGTGATAGAGCCCCCCACCGTATAACAGTGAAAACACGGAAACTGCTGTGTTTGGTGGGGAAAGAGTTAAATATAAAAGCAAATATGTTGAAAGAGGACAATTTTCTAGTGTTTGTGTGCATGTGATGTTTTGATGTAGCCCCTCCCTCTCTCACTCTCATAGGACTGTTCTGACAGTGACAGCAGCTCTGTTCTGTAGTCAGGTGTGTTCAGTGATTCTTTTGGACAGCATGGATCTAGAGTACTTCACCATACAGCTGCACCATCACAGATGGTTCTGATTCTGATGAAATCCTCCTCACAATGAGGATATGCTCAACACTATGCATTTTCCCTCTCTTTTTTGCATGAAACTGTAGTATCTTCACTATCAACAGGGGCTAGTTTCCATTGTAACTGAATGCAAATGATGTATGCAAGGTGACTGGCTTCAGAAACATTGAGCAGAAGTGGTTGAGTGCCAAAAGATACTAATAGGCTTCAACTCCATTAGTATCGAAACTAAACTCACACTGATCACTGCGATCATGCTATTGTGCACGGCATTTGAATGAAGCACAACTTGCAAAATAGCAGACATTGTTGGAAAGTTTAGGTAATCTAGGATTAGTCACACATTATATATGTTATATATAATCTTCTGTGACAAATTTGTATAGCTTGCTTTAAAAGACGTGGCTTAGATACAGTCTGTCATCAAAAACAAACTGCATCTCTTAGTTTGAGTATGCAGAACAAAACACCTCGTTTTGAACACATCATCTACATTTAATGAAGCCTGAATATCACATCCTAACACATATTTCTGTCATGAGATCCTAACATGGATGTCACTATACTAATTTAAACATGATTCACATTTTCAGAATTGCTTTATTGATGTTTTAAATGTACAGTGTGCACTGGAGGGCCAAAATCATGTTTCTACTGTAAATTACACACTTTTCCTTTTTATTGATTTGTTTCCTAACCGTATGGCGCTCATGGGGTCTAAGTGTTTACCATAAAGGTTTGTGGGTAGAAACTACACTACCATTAAAAAGTTTGGAGTAAGTACGAATTTTGAAAGAAGTCTCTTAATCTCACCAAGGCTGCAATTATTTGATAAAAAATGGTTTCTTATTATTAACAATGTTTAAATGTGTGTTTGGAAAATTATTTAGTATTCTTTAATGAACAGAACATTCTAAAGATTAAAGAACAGCATTTATTTAAAATAGAAATATTTTGTAAAATTATAAATGGTCAAATTAATGTGTCCTTGCTGAATAAAAGTTTTAATTTCTTAAAAAAAAAAAATTGTACTGGTCCCAAACTTTTGAATGGCAGTGTATATGGTCACATAATATTTTTTACATTGAAAGGCACAATATGTACATTTTTTGATTAAAATATCCAAAAACCACTTGAACAATGTTGTTGTTGTAGAACAAATGTCTTGTGTAGTTACATTATCTCAAAATGTTCAAAAAACTTTTTAATTTGAGAGAAATAAGCAATTTTAACCAGGTCTGTGCATCGCATACCAATGACATTATACCCGCGTTATACCTCGATTTCTGGTTTTATTTTGTAGAATACATGGAAACACCAAAGATACTTTGATATATCTTTTTATAAGAACAATGAGAAACATTTTTGGATACATTCATCGACAGAAAACGAATCATTGTTATACCGCTATACACTGTTAGTTTTATTGTTTAAATCTGTTTTTTTTCTCTCCAGGTTTTCTTGATTTACAGCGAGTACCATGTTTTACCATGGCTAATACCGATCTAGTTCACTGCAGTGTGAACAAGTGTGTCAAAGTAGCCGCCGAGCAAATGCACGATTATAACATAACACACTCAAATGTATCACATATGCAGGGGTCCACTTAAGTTTTTAGGTCTGGTGTGAGCAGTTTTTTAAATAAAAATAATAATAAATAAAGTGTGATTATACTATTATATTTAATTTTAAAAAAAAATTGATAGTGCACTTAAAAATACAATACCATTTTTATATGAATTTTCAACCTTTTCAAACCTAAAATCAGTAAGCTTTTATTTTGGCAGGTTGCCAGGAAGTAAGTGAAGTAAGGAATGTCACTGAGGCAGATTTAATATGCATTCAGTTCAAATGGAAATCTTATATTTAGATAAGATACTATATCATATAAATCTTTAATACATTTGCTCATCTATGAATATGATTTCTGTCCAAGTCCCATCTGATTATTTTTCACCAGCTGTAGAGGTGAAGATAACAGCTCCCATGATTCCACAAAATCAAGGCGTCATCAAGCAACGCCTTTGTTTTGAATAAGCGACCTCTAGTGGTGGAAATTACATATTGTGCCTTTAAAACAAAAGTTAAATATATAATAGGCATGTGTGCTGTTTTACAGTTTTGAATAATGCACCAAAATGTCTTTTTTCTTCTTCTGTAGGTGGAGAGGCATCATTCATCACTTTCCAAGCCAAAAAAGACAACAAGCCATAGCAAAACAGTGAAAAAAGCAAAGGAGAAGCCAATAGCTGGGAGCCAAGCTGCCAAAAAGAAAACCTCAGTGAGCAACCAGGAGTCAAAGCCAGAGGGAGGGGTCACCAAGAAAAGCAAAGAAATTATCAACAGACTAGCTGAGGCAAAAGATTAAGTGCACTTTTGTGTTTGGGGGGGGGTTGAGGAGGCTATGATATGGAATAGAGGACTCTCATCCCCATTTTCATGACCTAACTCTAATGGCCCGACTCTGATGGTGTCTTTACCGATGTATTGTAGTGGATCAAGGCTTGGTTTGTCTTGACTGTGTGGCCTCTGTCCTGTCTATTATGAATCTATCTTTGCTTTTGCCCCGCATCTTCTCCCTTTCCATATACATCAATATCTTTCTCTGTGGCAAAGATGATTCACAGATCCTTGTTGCATGCTGCCTCTGAGCAAAATGGCCATAAGCCTTATTATATAAGATAAGGTTTTTGCTTTATCTTGCATTGAAAGATATTTAGTGGTTGTTTCTTTTAAGCAATCTCATTTGATGTGATATGGACTTCATTTGAAGTATATGGACCACTCTAATTAGATGCACCAATAGCACTAAGAAATAATATTTTTCACAACACATTGAGATTATAGCATTATTATATGCCTCACTTACGATCTACAATGAACACAAGAATGTCTAAAAATCTTGAACCGCATGATTAAAGATTGTGTGACGGTGTATCACTGGAAATTAGCAGGTAGGAGCTTCACGAGTCAACCAAGCGCACCATGTTTAGCAAATGAACACGATCCTGAATCAAAATGAGTATTTCAGTACTTTCAGCAACAATTGTGATTGTTACCTTGTAGTGTAGAGCATTATGCTATGGAAATATATTTACGCTCAGCTTGCTCTGCTCTCAATAAAGCAACATTCAGATGTGATCTCATATGCTCCATGCGATGTAATAAGAGAATTTGCTGATGTAAACCTAACATTGCCTGCTTTCCTTGCATTTAATATTGATGATTTAATTGGGAAGGATGCTGCTAACCGGTCCATGCAAGTGACAGGCAGACGCATGCCCATCCTAATCATCTGTATGTTATCATTCTGACCCGATCTGTTTCTGTGAGCATGGTCCGGAGGGGTGAGAGCCCTCTCAGTGTAAACCTACAGCCTCTTGGTCCCGAGCTTCTCCTGGGTTGTCCTACACGTGCTGTGCACACCATTCTAGGTGCTATCCTCAAGCTATGCTTTCCATAACAGCAGTGCCTGTATATTGAGCAACATAGGACCATCAGATGTCCAACTGGTAATTCTAAGTGTGATGTGCTTATGTCGTGAGCTTGCTTTGAATGAAATGGATTAAATCAATTAAAGAAACACATTTGTGATGTGTTTTGCTTCTTTAATCTTTTAAGGTTGATCAACCTATTGATCGAATTTTTTTTAATATGACACAAGCAGGGGCGTGGGACTGGGGGGATAAAGGGTACTGAGTAACCAGGGCCCGAGGCAGGGGGGGGGCCTTAGAAGTCAGTTTTCTATACATACACATACATGGTACGGGGGCCCAGCAAGATGGTTTGTACCCAGGGCCCAAAATTTGGTGCTACGCCCCTGGACACAAGCATATACAATATTACAGAGAAAAAATACATTTCACAATACACAATATTATAGAGAAAAATGGATGGTGAAGCTGTGGGACAGTGTCAGAAATGGAACAGATGCACTGCATGGACTCGACTCAGTCGTCCTCACAAAATTCAATAAATAATTCAAGTCTCAGGCTCTGGATAGGGCTGGCAAATTCAAGTCACTGCACAAATGTTGTTTGCGTGTGGTATGGTGAAAATTAACTCAAATTGGCAATGTGGCTTGTTGTAAAAAATGTGAAAAGTAGTCCTATAAATTACATGGGTCCACTAACACTGAACTCATTGTGTGTATTTTATTCAAACGAAAAACAACCGAGCAATATGAAAATATGTCTTAATTCTTAAGTTCAGCTACTTATGATCACATTTTGAAAGCATTGAACCACATTTACGGGTTTCTCAGAAGCGGAAGTTGTCATAGAATGAGACTGTTCCCATTTGATGAAATAGCAAAGGAACAAAATAGTATTTTCACAACTTTCAGAAAGGAAAAAAATAGAGAGATTGATAAGTTTGATTGATAAGAGGAGAACAAGATGTCAACACAGCACCGTAAACTAGTTTCTTGTAATCTGATGCAAAGGTAATATAATACAAAGTAGCCTGTAGTATTATTATAAATGTAGATATTTTTGTAATTGAAAATTTGCAGGATTTACGACGCTGATGAACATTAAAACGCTTCATCCTCACACATTTATAAACGTCATCTCGTGGACTCCAGCGGTTATTTTAAATACTTGACCCCCCCCCCATTTATTTATTTATTTTGAAGCATAAATAAAACCAATTAAATTACTGCATAGACATAGGATGAAACCCTGATACGCACAATTCGTCTTTTATTTTGCATTTCACACGGAAACACTCTCAAACAAAACTAATGATATTGATTACAGTACATACATGATTAAATTAACATAATACCAATAACAAACATCTAATTTTTGTCATTTAATTTTAATTTATGAACGTTTCCAATAATATAAAGAATTGCAAAATATATGTTTCCTCTTTTTCTATCCCATGGGCATTAAAATATTGTATAGCTTCACTTTTTCGTCGGGACTTTTATTTTGTCTGTTAAACGGAAACCAACGTCATGACCTTCTCCATCCTCTCAAACAAACACTTTACCCGCGTTCTTGTCTGTCCGCTCACCTGCTCTTTGGACATGAAGTTTTATGTAATTTATTTTCCTAAACAATGAGACATTTTAACAGATCAGAGTCCACTTGCAGTATATTTTAAGACTATGTGAATTTCCTTCTACATTAATGCTTGGATGTGTGCGTGCGTTTCTGAGCCTCGACCAGTTAATGAAACTGACCTAGCAACTGAGCTTCAAACCAGCCCGTGACTCATTAACATCAGAGTAAGCAATTTTAATCATTCATAACCTTTATGACAGTGTCACGGTGATGTAATGAAATGTATTTGCTTGTGTATGGCGCAGTAAACCACAAGCACTCAACCTAGTTTACGAATTTGTTGAACGTTTGTTTACTTCTCCTGAGCTTAGCTCTTACGCGCCTTGAGGCACGTTATGGTACTTGTCATTACCAAATGCAATGCATTTCGTATTCAGAAGTATTTTATTAATCTTGTTTTATGCTCTCTTCAAGGTTAAAATGGCTAAAAGAAGAAATGTCTCTAAAATAGTGGTCGTATGCGAATGGGCATCATGCACTTTCAAGAGTGAAAGCATGGAGGAGTTGAGTGATCACATGTCTCTGCATCTGAAGGAGCATCTTGGGCAAGAAGATGCCATGGAGGAGCTAGGTAGGACATTATGCATGCATAAATATACAAGTAAATGAGGCTAGTGTCTTTGACAACATTTGAATCGTATGAAAAATGAAATTACAGCTCCTATTAAACGCTTAGTTCATGAAAATTCAGACAAATTCAGTTTACCCTAATGTCGTTCCAAACCCGGTAAGATCTTCTTTCGTCTTCGGAACACAAATATACACAAAGATATTTTGGATGAAATTCAAGACGATTTCAGGTTTCTGAACCCAGCCATAGCCGGCAACGTCATCTACGTCAGAATGCCAGCTCCTGCGTCAGTGTCACACGTGAAAAGTGTTGACCAATAGTGAGCCGCCGCTCTGACGTAGAACCTGGAAGTGCTGCACTGTTTACTACTAGACCAGCATAGGAGAGTGATGTTGAAGAGAAGAGATTGTTGAATAAAGTTGCTGGTTTTGTTTGTTTTTGCGTATTCTGGTAGCTTCATAACATTAAGGTTGAACCACTGGAGTCACGTTGACTATTTTAACAGTGTCTTTGCTACCTTTCTGGACCTTGAAAGTTGCAATGACGTTGCTGCATGTTACTAGCCTAGAAATCTAGACGCACCCTAGCGGCAGCAAATTTAATCTGACCGCAAGTGTTGTCTAGGAACTCTCAATACCCTTCTGAGCTGTATTCGCCTCACTCTGGACGGGCCAATCACATCGTGTATAGAGTCGGCGGGCGGGGCCATAATGACGACGGCCGAGTTGCGTTTGCGTGCTTCTAGTAAACACAGAAACTGGCGAACGACAGCGGTCTTTCGAATCAGCTTTGACTGCGACTCTGGAAGACTTGGAGTTAAGCTTTTCTCTGAGAAAAGAACAAAGAAGGGCACTGAAGTCATTCTTAAAAAGAAATGAAAGATGTGTTCGTAGTTTAGCCGACCGGATACGGTGAATGCTTAATCTATCAAGGAGCTCTGTTTCACCTTCGTTGCTCTGGTTGGTTGTAGCGCTATCCTATCACGAGCAGAGGGAGTTTGAAAGACAACCGTTTATCCCGCCCCTCGGATTGAGCCCTGTCTATGGTGAGTTTCCAGACCAAACATCTTGATGTGGGTCTGGCTTGTCAGGCTAGCATGTTACCCCTTCTCTACTAGAATGAAACGGGTGCTAGTTCAGAGCCAGGGCTAGTGCCGGTTCAGAGTTGGTTCGACTGACGAGCCTTCTAACAACCGGTTTGCCTTTCCATGGGCTAGAGAGCCACCACAGAGCCAGTTCTTATGTCACTGTATACGTCTAATTTTTCTCAGCTAGGCAGCGGGAAGCACAAACACTGAAACACACCAGACATGTTTGAGATAGAGTCCTGCAGCAGGTTGGGTTGCATAAAAGTGGCTAAAACGGGGGGGTTGTGACATTCCTAAAATTCATGGGTGGGGATGTTTGCGGATAATTAACTACTTGCAGGCGGGTAGTAGCGCGGATGAAAAATAGGTGAAATATTTCTATATAACCTAGGGCTGGACAATAATTCAATATCAATATATATCGCGATATAATTTTTTTCAATAACGGTGATATGATTTTTAAACACATTTCCGATATTTCGATAAATACATTACAGCATTCCTCACTGACTGACGTTCAGGGTGCAGCCGTCAGAAAGAGCAGAACATGATTGGCTACTTGCGCGATGACGTACACCACAGAAACGCAGTCAGTGCTCAGCAGTAGTAGGCTGATAGATCCAACGCGGCAAGTTATAGCTACAAAAAGAGTTTCCCTGACCCTGACCGCAACACAAATGTGACTGAACGAACTTCCACAAGTAAGGAGAAAGAAATAGTTGATAAGAGAAGAAAGACTAACGTTAATTCAGTGGGGTGGAAGTGGTTCGGCGTGTCCCCCGCACTTTTAATAAAGTGTATTTTCATCCCCCGCACTTTTACTGGGTCTCACCGATCCTATTCGACCCGCTCCGAGCGGGATTCGAAGCGGCATTACCTGGAGCGAGTGCGGGCAAGTTAACAGGGATGCAAAAGACCGCTTTATCTAACCTCGGTTGATTGCGCGCTTCTTGAAGTCACGGGCAAGTGTAGCCTACACACAGAAACCAACGTGAATACATCAAGATTTAATTTCAGAGACAAAAAATAATCTATGCATGACCTGTCATTTTATTCGTATCTAAATATGAGGAGGGCGCTCTCAGAAAATCCAAAAGCGGATTCGTAGAAACTTATACTGTCGCGCTGGAGCTGCAGCTGAAGGAAAACAATCGTTATGAGCTGAAAGGTGACGACGACAGTCAGACGATTGCGACAATATATGAAAGCAATGAAGGAGCATCATGAGCAACAAAACTGTTTTCAACACTGATAATAATCATAAATGTTTGTTGAGCATCAAATCCTAATATGAGAATGATTAGTGACACTGAAGACTGGAGAAATTATGATAAATTCAGCTTTGATCACAGAAATAAATGACACTTTACTATATATTCACGTAGTGAACAGATGATGTAGATCAGAATAATATTTCACTGTATTACGTTTTTTACTGCATTTTTAATTAAATAACTGCAGCATTAAATATATGCTATGGTTTTACATAAATGGAAAATAGAGGGCTATGAATTGTTCTTCACTGAAATTTAAAACTTAAAAGAAAATGCTCAATAAACTGCGTCTGCGGCATAGGAGCACTGTACGCTGTGAAGCAGATCCACCACCTGAAGCAGAGCCATCCGCTAGAATATTCTGAGAGTCAGGCTGAATCCTGGCTGAAGCACTTTTGTTTAATCTATATTAAGAATAATATAATCAGCCTATGTTATAGTTTAAACTTAAAGATATTAATATTAATAAAGTGAGAGTCTTATGTTTATTTGATGTTGATTTCACATTTCTTTTTCATATAAAGGCTAAATACAAATAAAAGAGGAACATTCATTTATTTGTACTGGTTTTATTTCTAAAAAATTATATAGTTTTATAGGAGGACTATTCATAGACTTGGCAAATACATTTTTCAGAAGTTTGTAGGTACAGACATCCTTTGTAGTTTTTTCTAAAGCTTTTATATAATTCATATCGATATCGGAATTATATCGTATCGACCGAAATTAAGAAAAATATCGTGATATGAATTTTTGCCATATTGTCCAGCCCTAATATAACCATTCAAGGTTATTTTCGTAAACGAAAACTGAAACTAAGACTAAAACTATTGGTCAAAAAACATTTTCCTAAACTGAAATAAAATGTAAAAATCTGAATAAATAAAAAACTAAAACTAAACGAAACTAACTACTCTGACTAAAAAACTAACTGAAATAAAATAATAATTAGCAAAAATACATATTGTTTTTGTTATTAATAAGCTCTCTTTAATGTGGTGGAAAATCTGACTGTGGCGGTTGAGGGAGTGTCTGTATATTGCGCTACTGCGCGTGAAGTGATCTGAGCAGGAGATTAACCGCTGTCCTGTGACGGACGCGTGCAGACAGTCAACACATCGCTAGTCCTAAACGGCAGTTCACAAAGAATCAATGTGTCCGTGGCAGTGAAATAGGAAATAACACAAGGTAATGAGATGCACGTTGAACTTCTTTTAACTTAAGCTCAGTGTTTTAGAATGCCGTTTCTTTCGCGACGAGAGACACAGGCGCAAAAGTCAGCAACTATAGTAGCAAGTACTAGGAGTGGTGTAAAGTAACGAATTACAAATACTCTCGTTACTGTAATTGAGTAGTTTTTCTCAGGAATTTTACTTTTTTTAATTATTTTTTTAAAGGTTTTTTTTATTGATTTTTGCATAGATAGGGTCACATACATTGTTCGTAGTTTCCTTCAGAATAAAACAAACAGAAAGGAGACCCTCTGAACCCCCCACCCCCACCCCACTCCAGCGATCCCCAAGGTCCAGGAATTTTACTTTTTTAAAGGGTTACTTCAGCGATTAGCATATGGCTTTGTATCAGTAGAAACCCTGGAGTATATTCAAATTATTGTGCTTTCCCCCCTCATATCTCCCTGAGACAAGAGATTTATGCATTTTATTTCTAGAAAAATTCCTCCTATGATGCAAATTGACGATTTTTGCATCATAGGAGGAATGTTTGCCCAAAGGCTAAAGACTACAGCCAGCAGAGGGAGCCATTTCCGCATGTTTTGAACCCGCTCATGGGGGATGGAAGATAACACTCAGCTCGCAGGCACTCATTTAAACGGAGCTATGGTCTGCAATGTAAGTCTTTTAACTTATCAAATTAATTTCTATGAAAGTTAAGCTTGTAAAGGCATGAACTGAAACGCGCCAGACTGAACTCGCGTTGTGAATGTATGCCGCGAGTGTAGTCGCGATTACCTCAGCTCTCATCACTCGTGCAGTTAGTGCTCAGTGCTGTGATACTCGCGCGGTGACTCACTCATTATATTGAACAGACACGTTCGGTTTTTAATTGTAGTGTCTTCTCTAACTCGTCTCTGTAATCCAGTAGTGGTGGTGTTGGGAATGGCCTCACAGGGCAGCGAAGCATTCTGGGAATTGTAGTCTTTCATCCCCATGAGACAAAAATACATTTTCTGTCTTTTCTCAGTCTAGAAAGCACCAAATTCAAAAATAATTTCACATTTCTACTACATTGATGACCCAGTTCAAATACAGATTCATCTTCCCAGCGCTGAAGTACCCCTTTAAGTAGTTAAAAAACAGTGTACTTTTACTTTTACTTGAGTACATTTTAAGTGCTGTATCTGTACTTTTACTGCGCTATTTTCCCTAAACCTGCCGTCGCTACATTTTATTTATTTATTTCCCTGTCAACGTGATTGGCTAAGACAAATAATCAGTCCTGCGTGTCCATGCGTCACGCACGTGACTTCCGTCAAATTAACCATAGCGACCATTGTGAGAGTGAGAGGCACGCGCACTTTATGAAAGGGGGTAAGTGCTGGCTACTGTATGATGACTGCAATCGTTAAATTGCCTTAAACAATTACTACAAATGGACCTCAGAATATTACATTTTCTAATACATGCATAAATAGTCTGTATTCTGTTAGCGCTGTACAAGCTCCCGGTGCTATCTTCTGGAAACTCTTCATTTAGCTCGATTGTTTACCACGCTTCAAAGTGCATTAGGCATTAACTGATGGTCACTGCTAGATCTTCGTCCCTTACGTCAATTTAGTTTAACATGTAAACACATTAAACCTGCTTTCTTTCTTACTGAAGTGCATATTTTAATGTAATGTGTTCTCACATGGCGATTTAAAATTGCAGGCCATGTATATAGCAAATAACTTTTATGAAACATCAGATTTATATTTAAATCAGGTTTATTATTTAATTCCAAACAAAAATAATCAGTGGTGAAAACCATTTAGTTGATGTTACTCGATTCTGATTTCTATTGTTTTTACAGAGAAAACATCCATTGAAATTAAAGCACGAATGCGTCTTGAAAAGAAATATTTTTTATACATTTTTTAACGTGAAATTGTTAATGTACAAGGCTTTGCAACCTTTGTTAATTAACTGCAAGAAAACCTCTACAGAATGGTTGTCATAAATGTTACCAGATTATTGGTTGATTTCTAAAATATTACAAGGCTATATTCTTAGTGCTAACAGTCAAAAATAAAACTAAATATTTAAAGAAATATTGAAATATTTTTTTGGTGACATGTTTTTGTTCTTACTGAGAATCTTTCATTAAAGAGTAGCTACATTTTTAATTTGCAGGGTATAAGATGGACTAACATTCATAGCATAATACTCACTACTCACTACTCTTGAGTACTTTTAAAACGGCTACTTTTTACTCCTACTTTGAGTAGTATTTAGGACAGGTACTTTTACTCTACTTAAATTACATTTTTTGACAAGTAACAGTACTTCTACTTGAGTATGCTTTTTCAGTACTCTTTCCACCACTGAGTACTAGCCTACTATGTTTGCATAATATTGACAGGCTCAAGGTGTTATCATAATCATTTACTACTAATAATATTATTATTTGTGTGGAGACATTTCCCCACAAAGTAGGAAATACCAGGACACACATACACACACGTTTGTTTCACTATATAAGTGAGGACATTGCATGGACTTCCATTGATTTTATATCAGGTTAATGATATTTTATATTCCCTAACCCAACCCCTATCCCTAAACCTACCCATCCAAGAACGTGCAAAACAATAGATTTAAATAAAAACATGTTTTGGCCGATTTATAAGCCTTTTTAACTAGTGAGGACCAGTCAAATGTCCTCACTAGTCAGTTATCATAATATTTTACTAGATAAGTGAGGACATTGGTCCCCTTTACAATTATAGCTCAACACACACACACACACACACACACACACACACACACACACACACACACACACACACACACACACACACACACACACACACACACACACACACACACACACACACACACACACACACACAGAGAGCACAACAGTGTGTGTTGGCTGTATTCAGATGACTTTAGCTGTGGTCTTACACTGCTAGTCTACATTGTACTACTAAAGAAATTAAAATATGCTTTTAATTGTTTAACAATATTTCATCTTCGTTATGAATGAGTTTGTCTGGAATTTATAATTTTTACTTTTATATTTTATGTTGCATTTGTTTTGTTCTTTAAGATAGATCCTCTGAGTATTAGCCTTTGTCAAAAATATCAAATATAATTTTTTAATATCAAAATATAATTTATTTAATTTTTAATCTCCAGATCGTTGTTTTTTATAGGTCATAGTTTGACTCAAGCTTTTTTGCTCAAAGGTGAAGACTCAACTTTATGCATGTTTTGTAAGACCGTCCTGGGTTTAAACAATAATAGTTGTTTATCAAGTTATTTCACTTAAGGATGTTTAGTAAGATTAAACTCTAATCTGTGCAAACATTAAACTTTGCTGAAATTAAAAACCTTGATTTGGTCTCTACACTTCATTATGGTAACTCTGCTAAACTATAATTACTAAAACTAAAACTGAAACTAAATAAATAAAAACTAAATAGAAATGTATTTGCAAAATAAAAACTAAACTAAAACTAGCAAAACCATTTGTAAAACTAACTGTGCTGTCCTCACTGCAGTATAGCAACTGCAGCTATACAGCCAGCTAACTCTGATACAAAATGACGAAAAGTTGTAGTGAGCGATTTCTTGCTGTTTACTGTGGCTTTCAACATCATCTTACATGACAGAGTGAAAACTGTAACAAAGGAAAAAAGTTTGAATGTTTTAACAAATCTTGTCTAATGAAATATATCCATATCTGCATGTATATAAACACTGTAACTATGTTTGGTCTTTTCTTTTAAACATTATTGTAACATCAACTTATTAACATAATGAATTTAGTACTTACGACATTGCTTCTAGCGCTAACAACAGATGGATTGCATGTACACGCATACTGTCAACTTCCTTCTTTTCTTACAGGAAATAACCTTTAACCCCGAACTCCAGATCTACATCATATCAAAATAAAAGTCCTTAACATTTTGCCTTAATGGCAACACACTCCCCGCCTGACATCTGTGAGGTCACTATCCTCAAGTTATGTATTAACTAAACATATGAACCTCATCCTTTACTCAGAAGCAAAACAAGTTCTGTCACTGGTCTAAGGTACTTTTTTGAATGTCCTTGATCCGCGGTCTTCAATTCCACCTTACGGACTTTCCCGTCTTCTCCAGGAATAACCTTTGTGATTATTGCCATAGGCCAGTTGTTGCGGACAACTAGGTTGTCTTTGAGGAGGACGACATCTCCTTCCTGCAGATTTTGGTGGGACTTGGTCCATTTCTTCCGGCCTTGTAAAGTTGACAAGTACGCTTGTCTCCAACGGCGCCAGAACATGTTGGACAAGGCTTGCACTTGTCTCCACTGCTTGGTTAAGAGGTCTCTGTCCATAAAGTCTCCTGGAGGAGGTGGAGTACCGACTTTCATAGTTAATAACATAGATGGTGTGAGAATGAATGGGTCCTCTGGATCATTTGAAACTGGAACCAGAGGCCTTGCATTCATAATTGCTGTCACCTCCGCCATCAGCGTGCACAAGACTTCATGAGTCAGACGAGTGCCATTTTCAAGAAGCAGTGACTCCAGGATCCTTCGAGCTACTCCAATGAGACGTTCCCATGAACCACCCTTGTGCGAAGCATGTGGTGGGTTAAACACCCAGGAGCATCCTTGTTGGTGTAGGTACCTCTGCACAACGGTGTCTGGTTTGTCTGCGCTCATCCCAAGTTCTCTGCAGGCCCCTATGAAATTCGTGCCACAATCTGACCGTAGTTGTTTGGCTGGTCCTCTTATGGCGAAGAAACGCCTTAAAGCATTGATACAGCTCGAAGTGTCCATTGAGGCAATCACCTCAATGTGAACCGCCCTGGAGCTCATACAACAGAATAATATGGCCCACCTCTTGCTCTCAGGCTGAACTCCTCTTGTACGTCTGGTAGTGATGTGCCATGGACCAAAGACATCCAGCCCCACATACGTGAAGGGAGGGCAGGCCTTGAGACGCTCTGGTGGCAAATCCGCCATTAACTGCTCCTGCATCCGTCCTCTGAGTCTACGACAGGTCACGCACTTGTGAAGAGTTGAGTTAATGAGCCTTTTACCACCCAAAATCCATAGTCCTGCAGCTCTCACTGCGCCTTCTGTTAAATGGCGGCCTTGATGTTTTACTAGGCTATGATGATGCCTGACGAGCAGCAAGGAAACATGGTTGTCTTTTGGGAGAATTACAGGGTTCTTTTGATCAATCTCTACATCTGCGTTTTTCAGGCGACCCCCGATACAGATGAGGCCATTCTGCAAAATAGGGTTGAGACGACGTAGACAGCTGTTTATAGGAATTGGTTTGTGTCTTTCTAGAGCCTCAAATTCCTTTCCAAATGCTTTTCTCTGTACGGCTCTAATGATGACTTCTCTGGCTTGGGAAAGCTCATCCAGAGAGCGAGGCAGCTCACATTTATGCCATCCTCTACACTTGCCCATCATGTTAGGGTACTTGTAAGATCTTGCCACATGAATTAAGAGTGCTACAGCTCGCTGGAGAATGTTGAAGGTGGAGAACCTTCCAAATCGCTCTATGCTGAGACCTTTTTTGTGTAGTTGTGTGGCATAACTCTTCACATCCGGACGAATTTCCGCATCCAATTCTGGCGAGACTAAACTGAACGACTGAATAGGTTCTGGTTGTGTGGAAAGCTTACGCAGAAAGGTAGGTCCATTGAACCACATTGTTTGTGTGAGACGTGATGCTGGAACAGACCTTGACGCAATGTCAGCCGGATTGTCCCCTGTGCGTACGTAGTGCCACTGTTCAGGATTTGTGGTCTGTCGAATACGCTGGACTCGATTGTGGACATACACATAAAACCGTCTGGATTGGTTATGAATGTATCCAAGAACCACTCTGCTATCGGTATAGAACTTGATGGAATCTAGCTTCAAGTCCAGTTCATCCTGAATCAGTTCGGCCACTTCCACAGCCAAAACCGCAGCACATAGTTCAAGTCTCGGTATGGTTGGCTCTGACTGAGGAGTGAGCTTAGACTTTCCCATGACAAATCCAATGTCAACATTGTCTTCTTGGATGATCCTCAAATAGGCTACAGCCCCAATGGCCATAGTAGAGGCATCACAGAAAACACAGAGTTCCGTCCGTTCGGCCTTGGTTAACGAGAGACCAGTGTACATCCTTGAAATATGGAAGTGCTTCAGCTCTTGAAGTGAGTTTTGCCAAGCCTTCCACTTGCCTAACTTCTCTTCAGGTAATGGAGTGTCCCATTCTGAAGCCTCAGAATTCAGCTCTCGGAGAAAAGCCCTGCCTTGAATTACAACAGGAGCCAAAAAGCCCAAGGGATCAAAAATACTGTTCACCATGGAGAGAACTCCACGACGAGTAAACGGCTTTCCCTCAATGGACACAGAGAAGGTGAATGTATCCGTAGCTACCTCCCACAGGAGGCCTAAGCTGCGTTGGATGGCCGCCTCTTTCGCACAGAGGTCTACCTCTCTTCCCTCTGCCACACAGTCCTCACTTGGGAAAGCTGCCAAAACAGCCGGACTATTCGATGCAAACTTATGGAGCCTGATGTTAGACTCAGCAAGTGACGCCTGAGTCCTATGCAGCAAGTCAATGGCTTCAGCATCAGTAGGGACAGAACAAAGACCATCATCAACATAAAAATGTCGCTCGACAAAGTTAACGGTGTCTTGTCCATATGCTTGTGCACCGTTTCTGACAGCCCTTCTAAGCCCATAAATTGCTACTGCTGGGGACGGGCTGTTCCCAAACACATGGACTTTCATCCTGTAGTCTACGACTTCACTTGTTACATCATTGTTCTTGAACCATAAGAACCTCAAATAGTTCCTGTGTTTCTCTTCTACGAGAAAGCAGTAAAACATCTGCCTTATGTCTGCCATAACAGCTACCTTTTCCTTTCGGAACCGCATAAGTACTCCCAGAAGAGAGTTATTAAGATCGGGCCCAGTCAATAGTACATTGTTTAAGGAGATTCCGGAGTGTTGGGCACTCGCATCAAACACCACCCTGAGTTGACCTGGCTTCTGTGGGTGAAATACTGCAAAGCTTGGTAAGTACCAACACTCTTCATCTTCCTTTAGTCCTGGTGCCAACTCAGCATGATCATTTTCCAGTAGTTTACCCATGAATGCCACATATTGCTTTTGCATCTCCGGCTTTCTTCTCAAGTTGCGCTGAAGTGATTCAAATCGTTTGAGTGCTTGGCTGCGGTTGTTAGGCAACCGTTCTCTAAGCTGCTTGAACGGTAGTGGAGCGACCCAACTGTTTGAATCATTTCTGTAGACTTCTTTGTCCATTATGTTCAAGAAAGTCTCATCCTCAATTGATGGTGCAAGCTTGTTGTCCTGTTCAGTGCGATCGAATACATTTTTACCCAGCTTGTCTTCTTTAGCTCTGTTAAGCCCCAAAACACTCTTCCTGGGCTCTTTGCTGTGAAGTTCATCACTGACATGCATAAAGCTTGTGCACGGTTGGAGGAGCGAAGGCCGTTGACGATCAAGCACTACCGTCCTGTACGTGCTGACATTTGGCTTGTGCGAATTTCCAAGGCAGACCTCACCAACCAACACCCAACCTAGGTCAAGACGTTGAGCAAAAGGGGCGTTGGGAGGGCCATTCACCTGTTCCCTTACCTTGTGCACTCTAATTACGTCTCTACCCAGCAGCAGCAGGATCTCTGCAGTGGGGTCCAACTTAGGTATGTGTTCTGCTACTTTGACGAGGTGAGGTTGATGAAGAGCAGCATTCGGCGTGGGAATTTCAGCCCGGTTGTCAGGTAAGTCATTACATTCAATAAGTGGGGGAAGAGGGATTGTCACTTTCCCATCAAGTGCTTTGACCACAAAATCTTCAGCCTTTCTGCCAAATGTTTCCCCCGTGCCGGAACACGTTCTCAGTAAGTAAGGATATGGCTTACTCTGAATGTTGAAAAGATCGAAGAAACTGGACGTTGCCAATGACCGGTTGCTTTGGTCATCTAAAACGATGTATGCCTTGATGGCTTTATCTGGACAGCGCTTGTGATACACCTTTGCTAGGCATATCTTGGAGCATGACCTCCCAACTTGTTCTGCCCCACATACTTCAGTACAGCTTGAGATGATGACTTCCCTACTGTCATTGCCCTCTTCTCCCTCCCCGCCATTCATTGACGAAATTACAGGAGCCGTGGACTGTGATGGAGGGCCCGGATGCATTGCTGAGACATGATTGGTGCTGTCACACTCGGAACATTTCACTACTACAGTGCAGTCCTTCGCCACATGACTATTTGAGCCACAGCATTTAAAGCAGAATCCTCTCTCTTTCAGAAAAGCTTTCCTGACTTGAAGGTCTTTGGCTCTAAAGGCTTTGCACTTCTTCAATGGATGTGGCTTTGCATGTATAGGGCAGCTCTTATTTGGATCAATGGAAGTGCTTGACTCTGCTGGGGAGACATTGGTCTTATGAACTGCAATGGGGTTCTTGGTGCTTTTGAGATAGGGACTTTCAACCTTTACAGAAGATCCACTAGCATTTGAATAGACGAAACTTGGATCATTCCTTTTCTTAGCCTCATAGCAGATGACTCTGGTAAAGAACTCAAATGGGGGAAACCGTCCTCCATTTTCTTCTTTAAACCTTGAACCCGCAGAGATCCATTTTTCTTGAAGTCCATAAGGCAGTTTGGTTACTATAGGTTCAATGCCTCGAGCAGTATCCAGGTAGGACAAACCTGGAGAGTAGCCGTCTTCCTTAGCACACTGCACTTCCATCAGCAGATCTGCTAACTCCCTTAACTTCCCATTTTCTTTCGCCGAAACCTTAGGGAACTTATCGAGTCGCATGAAGAGGGCTTTTTCCACCACCTCTGGTGCTGCGTAGCATTCCTGAAGACGTTCCCAGGCTTTTCTGAGTGCTATGTCTGGACTCGCTACATGCACTGAACGCAGGCGCTTCACTTGGTTGCTGGATTCTTTGCCAAGCCATCGAGTCATTAAGTCTAACTCCTCAGTCGCAGTGAGAGCCAGCCCTTGTGTGGCATTTTTATATGAAGACTGCCAAGCGCGATAATTCTCCGGTTTGTCGTCAAATTCATACAAGCTTGCGCTCACCAGGTCACGTCGAGCTAAATATTGCGCAAGATGTTCAGTAGCAGACACGCACTGGTCTGGTTTTAGTTGGGGGTAATAGCACGGAGCAGAAATATTCAAGTTAGTATGAAACTTCTTCGAATCAACTTGAGGATCCTCTCTGTCTGTTAAAGTCTTACCATATGACAGTTTGACTGCCGGTGGAACATAAGCGCCGTCTAGACCGTCCTCCAATAAATTCACATTTCCTATGATATTATCCTGACGTACTTCATGTGAAGGAACATGGTCCTGCCGGTATGGAGAGAAGGGGTTATTCGGACTGAAATTAAGAACGCCATCCGCAACAGGCTGAAAAGTCTGAGCGCAATCCTCAGTAAGCGCCCGCCTTGCGGAGCTAGTCAGGTCAAAATGCGCTTGGACGTATTCGCTTGTCCGTTCCATTTTATCTTCTCCTGAAGCACTCGTTTCGTCCAACAGAATACACTTCGCAATTGTATCAGCCGATTCCCAAACGGCTGCTTCAGCTTCGGCAGCCGCCGCTTCACGACACATCGCGAGTGTTTCAAGCTCAGTCTCTCTTTTTACTTTCTCCAACTGTGATTCAGCTTCTTTAGCTGCCTTTTCTATTTTTGCTTTAGCCTCTCTTTCTGCATATTCAGCGCGTACTTTAGCAGCTGCTGCTTTAGCCCGTGCACGGATAACTGCAGTGCTTGATGACACAGACGAGTGAGAACTTCCACCAGCTACAGAAGACTTAGTACGTTTCCCTTCCATCTTGTCACGATGTTCAACACTAACTCAGTGTCTTTTCACTGTGCTGTCCTCACTGCAGTATAGCAACTGCAGCTATACAGCCAGCTAACTCTGATACAAAATGACGAAAAGTCGTAGTGAGCGATTTCTTGCTGTTTACTGTGGCTTTCAACATCATCTTACATGACAGAGTGAAAACTGTAACAAAGGAAAAAAGTTTGAATGTTTTAACAAATCTTGTCTAATGAAATATATCCATATCTGCATGTATATAAACACTGTAACTATGTTTGGTCTTTTCTTTTAAACATTATTGTAACATCAACTTATTAACATAATGAATTTAGTACTTACGACATTGCTTCTAGCGCTAACAACAGATGGATTGCATGTACACGCATACTGTCAACTTCCTTCTTTTCTTACAGGAAATAACCTTTAACCCCGAACTCCAGATCTACATCATATCAAAATAAAAGTCCTTAACATTTTGCCTTAATGGCAACACACTAACTAAAACTAAACTGAAATTTGTAGCAAAATTGAAAACGATAATAAAATAAAAACTAATTTCAAAAAGCAAAACTATAATAACCTTGTAACCATTACACGTACGCGACAACGATATGCCATTTGACCCATTACGTCACCACCACTACGACAGTGCAACTTTTGTTGATGCCTCTCGTAGCCCAGTTGGAGCGAGCGTTGCAGGAGTAGCTATGGATGAAGTAAAAGGAAAGTTGGTGAGTGGAGTGTATAAAATTGTTGACAAGAGTCTTTAAAGACACTTTAACCCTTTTATTTTATTTAGCCCATTCATGACGCTGTTGTGATGTTGATAGAGGTGCAAGATAAAAAAATAAAGCATTTTAATTGGAATGATTTTAGCATGTGTGATTGATCACAGATCGGGTAAAGGGCCTAATATTAATGGGTCTGGGCGGGTGCGGGTTTAATTTTGATATTTTCATGGGTCGGATCTGGTGCAAATGGACCCGTGCAGGACTCTGGTTCGAGATGCATCGGCTATTAGCTCAATTAGCTGATAATTAAAAAATGGCGTTCACAAGTTTGTGTTCGTCTTGTTGGTTACGGTAACCCCGCTCACTGCCCCTGATGCAACCGATCTTACTTCTAGACCAGCAATGTTTTGGTGCTACTTAAGAACCACTTTTCCTGAATCGGAGCTGGTGCTTTGGCTGTGGAAAGAGAACCGATTTAAAACTAGACTCTTGCTCCGAGCCAGAAACAGCACTGCCTTGGTGGAAAGGGGGTATGTGTGGTTCAAAAACCTCTCGGGTTTCATCAAAAATATCTTGATTTGTGTTCCGAAGATGAACGGAGGTCTTACGGGTTTGGAACGACATGAGGGTGAATAATTAATGATAGAATTTTAATTTTTGGGTGAACTAAACCTTCAAGGTTTGACATTGTCTTGTTTATAGAGGATTACCCGTGCCTATGGAGGGGCTGTGAGTTCCTGGCGATGGGAAGCCAAAGTGAGCTCGTCGCTCATGCCCATTTCCACATCTTCCACAGCAAGCTGAAATGCATCGGGACTCGGCTTCTTGAATCCCACCCCGAACTGGCTAGTTGCACTCAAGATCTCCACAGCAGCAGCCTAGTCCCGGATGTCTCCGAGGGGTTTGTCTGTCAGTGGCAGCACTGTGATGTTAGTATTGAGTGTCACTTCGGTTTTACTTTAATATAGCCATTATATAAAGAGCTTATGTAATTTTGTTTTTGTGTCGTCAGAGTTCATTTAATAATCCAGAATGGTTCTACCGTCATGTTGACATGCATGCACACTGCACTGAGCTTCAGCCTCTTCCTGATCGACAGCAGGCCCTCTTCTGCAGCTGGTCAGGTAGGCGCTTTCTGCATGTCTGCAAACCACTGATTATAATCCATTTGTCTGTGTGAAACATTTTTGCTCTTTTTGCAGGCTGTGATGCTTTCTTTAAAATCAAGTACCGTCTGCGGGAACATCTGCGCAGTCATACGCAGGAGCGGCTGGTCGCTTGCCCCACCTGCGGCTGTATGTTCTCTAGTAATACCAAGTTCTTTGACCATATTCAGAGGCAAGCCGAACCGGAAGGTCTGTTTATTTCACATCGTTCCTCTTCAGTCGCTGACAATATAAAAACTCTTCCCATTAATAGTCTTCAGTTCCTATAATACTGGTCTGCTGGCTGTAGTTGGTCCATAAATACATTTCATTGCAGATTCTCTGACATGTGGACATTGTGACAAAGCATTTGCCAATGAGAGGCTGCTGAGAGATCATGTTCGTCAGCATGGTGAGTTCGTTTTTTAAACTTGCATTAGAGGTAGGGATGCACAACATATGGTATCAATGAATTCTGATATTACAGATTTAAATTTATTGAATATGAAATTGTGCATGCTCATTTCCACAATTTTTAATTTAGCTTACCATTACTGTCATGTAACAATCACTTTAAAAACACTAATAATTTAAAGGCACAATATGTAATTACTTTGGATTAAATGTTTTCAAGAATGTTTAAATCCAGAGAAATAAGTCATTTTAACGAGGACATGGACCGTGTCTGTGTTTTTTATTTTGTAGAATACATGGAAACACCAAAGAGGCTTTAATATATTATATAATATATATATATATATATATATATATATGTGTTTTGTTAGACAGGCGAGCAACTGTTTGGAAACATTCATCAACAAAAGCTAATCGTTGCTCAACACAGTTAGTCTAATAGTTTAATTCTGGTTTTCTTGTTTTACCGCGAGTACCATGCTTTACCATGCCTAATATCAATCTAGCTCACTGCAGTGTGAACAAGTGTCTCAAAGTAGCTGCGGAGCGAACGCACAGAGTAGTATTATAACAAACATGTAACAAATGTAACATGATAAAACAGCGCTGTTACCCCACATACACATGAGCAGAAGAAGCAGAAGCACTCGTCTGTGGCATAATAAAAGCTCCGCTGGAGGCGTGTCGCTCGTCTTATTATCAATCGCTCCAGCGGCCTCGTTCCGCTCTAACAGCTTTCAGCCCCACCCTGCTTCATACTACAGTAACGCTAATAAATCTTTAATACATTCGCTCATCCATGAACATGATTTCTGCCCGAATCCTGTCGGATTCTTTTCCACCGGCTGTAGAGGTGAAGACAACAACTCCCATGATTCCGCAAAATCAAGCCGTCATCAAGCTACGCCTTTGTTTGTAATAAGTGACCTCTAGCAGCGGAAATTACATATTGGACCTTTAATAAATAACACTAAAATCTCAGGGTAAATTTTCATACCATCCATTATGTTGCAAAGCCTGAATCCACTTTTAGCATTTAAAATAATAGATTTTAGTTTTTTAATGTTCTATTTCTTATTTATTTAGACAAAATAGTATGGTATTTTAATATCAGCTAACAATGGAAATAATTTTCAGCTTATGATTATTGGTCAGAAATCAAGAAAATAATACATCTTAAGCATGCACAATATTGTAAGTGGCCTTTTATCTTGTAATTGTGCCTTTGAACGATTACGTAATTGTGGAATCTGTAATTATACATTTGATTAGTTGTGCAGCCCTTATAGCTCCTCTAAAAAAATCAATACTGTCATTAGTTCAGTGTTGATTGAAGTTTAGTGTTTAGTGAAATATGATACTAACTGTATTGAGCTATAAAGCAGAAGACAATATTGTCACCATCCAGCTAGGAAGGTTTACTCTCATCCATGACGGTCAGTGTCATTAAACCTATATAAAACATTTTAGATCTATTGTTCTTTTTCTTTCAGTGAATCATATAAAATGTCCTCTCTGTGACATGACATGCACGTCCCTTTCCACATTGAAGATCCATATCAAGTTTCGTCACTGTGATGAGAGGCCCTTCCCATGTGACTTCTGTGAGAGCAGGTGGCTGAGAGCGTATACACACTATCCACACACGCTGAAGTAGTCCCGAAGAATATATTGCTAATATTTAATGGTTTGTCTCCTTACTTTTAGCTTCAAGAACCAGCATGATCTGCGGAGACACATGGAAACACACAATGAGGGAGCAGCGTACCACTGCACAGTAGAGGGCTGTGGATACTCTTCACGCATGGCTCACACCATGAACCAGCACTATAAACGAGTGCATGAGGTCAGCCAGCAGAGGGAGCTGTAATCTCATGTTTCAGATTTAAAGGGACAGTTCACCCAGAAATGAAAATTCTGTCATTTACTCACCCACATGTTGTTCCAAACCTGTATGAGTTTCTTTGTTCTGCTGAACACAAAATAAGATATTTGGAATAATGATTTGATGGGGGTAACCCTTCAACTGTTTCATACAGAATTTATATTTTTGGGTGAACTATCTTTAAAAGGATGCTCTGAGTTGAAATGTTGGTTACTACTGAAAATATTTCTGACAGTTTTATTGTAGCCACAAGAAATGATCACTGCATATAATCTGTTTTCAAGTTTTTGCACTTGTACAGCTCAAATAATAAACATATTTTTACTGATTAATAATTAATAATACTGATGAAGTAATAACACTATTTCTGCTTTAACAGATAAGCTTTACATTTGTGCTTTATCTGTTATTTGCTTATCTTTATTAGTTTTTTATTTATTGCTATTGTGTTAAACTAGTTTAAATCACCATGTACATATACACAGCTGTTGTCAATAGAGATCAACTTCTATTTTAAGTGTAACTTAAAGGGTTACTTCAGCGATTAGCATATGGCTTTGTATCAGTAGAAACCCTGGAGTATATTCAAATGATCGTACTCCCCCCTCTTATATCCCCCTGAGACGAGAGATTTATGCATTTTATTTCTGGAAAAATTCCTCTCAAGACTCAAATTGACGATATTTGCGTCACGAGAGGAATGATTGCCCGGAGGCTAAAGACTACAGCCAGCAGAGGGAGCCATTTCCGCATGTTTTCAACTCGTGCATGGGGAATGGAGATCACACTTACAGCACAGCTCAGCTACAGGCATTAATTTAAACGGATGCTAAGCAATGTAAGTGTTTTAACTTCTCAAATTAATTTCTATGAAAGTTAAGCTTCCAAAGGCATGAACTGAAAACGCGTTGTGAATGTATGCCGCGAATGTGGTCGCGATTACCTCAGCTCTCATCACGAGAGCTCATCAACTCATTTATGACGTTAAATGTAATCTGACTCCTAATCTGAGTCTGCTGTGAGACTCACGCGGCAACTCGATCGTTATATTGAACAGACACGTTCAGTATTTAATTGTAGGAACTCAGTCTCTGTAATCCAGTAGCGGTGGCTTTGTGAATGGCCTCACAGGGCAGCGAAGCATTCTGGGAATTGTAGTCTTTCATCCCCATGAGACAAAAATACATTTTCTGTCTTTTCTCAGTCTAGAAAGCACCAAATTAAAAAATAATTTCACATTTCTACTACATTAATGACCCAGTTTAAATACAGATTCATCTTCCCAGCGCTGAAGTACCCCTTTAAAAATCAAAGGTTATTTAGTGATGACATGTAATAACATGTATGATAACTGTCTGCAGCAGGACAACATGGTTCCGAGGTATAAGTGCCACCTCTGCGACAAGACCTTCTCTTGGTGTTACACTCTCACCCTCCACCTCCGAAAGAAGCATCAACTCAAATGGCCATCTGGACACTCCCGGTTTAGGTATGTTAAAAGCAATGCATAATATCTTTTTGTAATTAGTTGCTTTTATTTTTCTTCATGTGCTATCAATTAGTGATTTGACGTTCAGCACCGAGGCTTTGAAGCATGTATTGAAAAAAACAAAAACACCATGTGATCTTTGACGTACATAGATGTTTTTGCACACAACCACATGATTGTATTCTTAAAAACAGCATGAACCCCTTGTGCAGGTTTTAAGATTCATTTGCTTCTTTGATAATAATTCATAAAATGAATGAGTATTAAGAGTGACATGTAGTGTTGTGCATGTTCCATATGTATTAATCCCCATTTCACAAGCACTTCAACTGACCATTCATTAAAGGGTAAGTTCACCCAAAAATGAAAATTGTCATTAATTCCTCACCCTCATGTCGTTCAACACCCGTAAGACCTCCGTTCATCTTCAGAACACAAATGAAGATATTTGTGTTGAAATCCGATGGCTCAGAAAGGCCTTCATTGACACCAATGTCATTTCCTCTCTCAAGACCCATAAAGGCACTAAAGACGGCGTTACAAAGCCCATCTCACTACAGCGGCTCTACAATCATTTTATGAGGCGACGAGAATAGTATTTGTGCGCAAAAAACTAAAACTAAATAACAACTTATAGTGATGGCCAATTTCAAAACACTGCTTTGTGACGCTTCGAACCGTTATGAATCAGCGGTTCAGATCGCCAAAGTCACATGATTTCAGCAGTTTGGCGGACACACGATCTGAATCATGAATCTATACGCTGATTCATAACGCTCCAAGGCTTCAGGAAGCGGTGTTTTGAAATTTTTTTTGTGCACAAAAACTATTCTCGTCGCTTCATAAAATGATTGTAGAGCCGCTGTAGTGAGATGGGCTTTGTAACGCCGTCTTTAGTGCCTTTATGGGTCTTAAGAGAGGAAATGACATTGGTGTCAATGAAGGCCTTTCTGAGCCATCAGATTTCAACACAAATATCTTCATTTGTGTTCTGAAGATGAACGGAGGTCTTACGGGTGTCGAACGACATGAGGGTGAGGAATTAATGACAGAATTTTCATTTTTGGGTAAACTAACCCTTTAACAATATTCATTTATTTTGATCATGTATACTTACACGAGCCTTGCCTATGAACTCATAGGTTTAGGACTAGGGCAAAAGCTTACATGAATAAGGCTGCATGTGTTGGTCGAAGCAGATTCATAAAAACTGCTACATTTGAACTGCCACGTCCCATTTCATTTTGTAGCACAATTTTATATTATATGAAACGATCAAAACATTCAGTCGTCTCGTCTGGGATGCTAACACAGCTTTTCCTCCTTTTGACCACATGATGTCGCTAGTGTGCACTGTTGAAAAGCTTTGAGTAATGAACCATTTTACAATGCAGTAAAGGGAAAAGCCTTGGTGCTTCACAAAGCATCATTTCACCAGCACTACTAACAGATGTCTCTTTATCAGGTACAAGAAGGATGAGGATGGGTATCTGCGGCTAAATATGGTGCGCTATGAGACTGTTGAGGTCACGGAGGAGTTGATCAAGAACATGGCTGAAAAGCGCACCCCTCGCAAGGTCTCTGGTTCAACCGGTCACTCCAAGGAGCCCTTGATGCATCCTGACAGTGGCAACAGCACTCCCCAAAACTCTTCATCGCCCTCTTCTCCTTCCTCGTCTTCCTCCACCTCAGAGCTCTTAGAGGGGGCCGACAGCAGTGCATTTAAAGGCGACGAGACGTCTGTGTATTGTGTGTTGAACACGGTGACTGAGGTGATTGGGGAGCCGGAGGAAGTGTCCCAGCCTGGTGAGCCGTCAGGGGCTGTCCGAGCTCTAGCTGCAGTGGCTAGAGGTCTAGGGATGGACGTGGTGTAGTCTCCTGCCTATCAAATAACCCATGTAAGAATACATAACCCGTTAGACCTCCATTAGATCAATGTTTTTATAAACTAAACTAATATATATGCACAGTTCAGAGGATGATGTATAACATTATCGATTGTTCAGAATTTGACTAGGGTTCTGGTTAAGGTTTTTAAATTATCTCAGGTGTCTAATTTTATTTTTATTTTTTTGGGTCTGCAAACGCCATGCAGTGCACTGTTTTCCAATTTTAGTTTTACATAAAATTGACATTTTTTATCTGTTTTAAAAGCTTTTTTTATATATATATATACCCATATACGTACATTTCCAGGAACAATAGGGTGAGTTTTAGGCATAAATAGCTAACATCTAATTTATTTGTGTTGAAAATGTTGTATATTGTGCTGTATTGTTTGCTACAGTTGTACATAGTTGTGTATTTTTTTACAAGCCCTTTGGTTTCAAATATATTGTCAACATTTGAAAAGAGTAAGTAAAACTGATTTTCTCAGAAAAATCTTTAATATTATCTTTGACAAATTCATTTCATAACTTTCCGCCACTGTACATTCCATGACTACACTTTTTCGCATGAAGTGCTTGATATACACGAGTCTGTCAGTTCCAGATACGGTCCAGCTCACCGAGTCTCAGAGTCTCTGTGTGGATGCGAAACATGTCTGTCCATAAGAGGCGTCATCCGTCTCGGAGACCCTGGTCTTGTCAGCAGCATTGGGAAGAGTGGGTGCGGTTGGGTGTGTACATATGCTGCAGGTAGAGTCCTACTGAGTGAACTGTAATGTGGGATCCCCGTGTTTGGGTAAGCTGCCGTGAGGAGTCCTGGAGGCGGAAGGTGAGGGTCCATTGCAGCATGATGCATGGCCAGTATCCGACCCCGCTCGCTCTCCTCCCTCAGGAAGTTCATGCGCTGACGCTCTTCCATCTGATTCCTTTGCTCCAGGGCCATGGCCTGCAGAAACGGCTCTCGTGTGTAAGCAGGGTGTCCCATCATGGTGCGATGCAGATGGTCGTTTCTCATTAAAAGGTCTTTGCCCAAAGAGTCTCTACGAGGAAGTTCTAAACCCCGGTAAACATTTCGCATTGATTCCCAATGCTGAGGCGAGTAAGGCAGCCTTTCGGCTCCATGTAATGGACTCATTCCCAGAAAAGGTGAGATCAGCCTAGCCCTGTCGAGACCAGGGTGGCCCGCTGGGATTCCTATCGGCAAATGATGACTAGAAAGAGGCGAAAGGTTTATAGCAGGGCCTCTGGGACCCTGCCATGGTTTTTCCATGACCTTCTGGTGAGTTGTAACGTCATGGTCCTGGTCGTCTCTCTTCTCCTCCTTGACCCTCACCTTGCTGCTCTTAGCATAGGGGGGTTCATACTCCACTCTAATTTTCTTCTCAGCTGGCTCCCAGGGTTGGATATCACTATTTGACCGCTTGAGATCCTCTCTCTGTTGCTTGGGTGATGAACTCTCCTTTCCTGCTTGCTTGTCCTCAGTGGGCTTCTGCTCGCTCTTGACATCCTCTTCTCTTTTGTCACTTTGGATCTCTTTGTGTTTCTGCTCCTCAGTTTCTCGGGTCTGTTGCGGGAGTTCTTGGGCTTGTGTTTTTTCCCTTGCTCGCTCCTCCCCCTCGGCCTCATCTGGAGAGGAACCTTTGCAGGACTCTGTTGATGGTTTGTTGTCAAGTGCACTGTTTCTGATGGGGGACAAATGCCTTCCATTCGATTTCTCTTTTGGCTCCCTGCAAAGATTGAAATAAAAGATTTGAGGTAAGCAAGAACTCTTGATCAGGGGGTTTACTCTAAACTCTTGAACCAAGGGTTTCCAATCCTGCTCCTGAAGGGTCAATGTACTGAGTTTAGCTCCAACATGCCTCAAACACACCAGCCTGGAAGTTTATTGTAGTCATTAAGACCTTGATGAGTTGGTTTAAGTCTGTTTTATTGGTCTTGAAACTAGACAGTGGCCCTTTGGGAGCAGGATTAGGCACCCATGGCTTAGGCAGTTAGTCCCTGTTTTCACATCTATTAGTTCTAGGGAGCTAACCGCCAGGGTGATTTTCTGAGAACTAAAAGTTCCCCTAGGATTCATTCCTGGTTGCATTCGCACTGCCAGTAGGAACATTGATGTGACGTAAGCTGCACTTGTTGTTGTGACTTAATTTAAGGGCACAGGGGAACTTTATTTTGACTGCGCTGAGAATGCCAAAGTCTGAGCACACAGCTCTCACTTTCTCCATCTTCATTAGTTTATGATTGGTTTAACAGACATGTCTAATATGTATTATTAGTTAAAAGAACTATTTTACAAAGAAAGAAGACAGTACATGAAAAGGTATTAGCGTTTGCCACGTGGTTAATGTCCAATGGATTTTCTCTTGTTTCTCATGTTCGTAGAGTTAGTTTCTTGAGTAAATATATATAGGGCAGGGCTATTCAAATCTTGCCCTGGAGGGCCAATAAGGATCCTGAAGACAATGATTAGCATGGAGCTAAAATCTGCACCGCATTGGCCCTCCAGGGTAAGATTTGAATAGCCCTGATATAAGGTATAATCTGTTTGTGTAGACTTTTTTTTTTTAATGGCGGGTGCTGGTGTCTCGCATGCATTCGGCCAATCAGCGTACACTTGTCACTGGTAGTTCTTATTGTGCTGGTTTAGACCCTAGTACTCTAAAGTAGGAGCCAAATTAGTTCCCACAAAAGGAGTTCCTAAATTGTTCCTGCAGTGTGAACACGCCAAAATCTGGGTACTTCTGCCAATAGTCAACTTCTGTCAAACAATTTGTTAGCATTCACAACTGTTCAATGACAACTTGGCTAGTGCAGAACTCCTCAGAAGTACCTGATTTCTGAACTTTTTTCCAAGCCTCCATGAAGCAAATACAACTTTTAAAAGGATGTATGCGCTAACTGAGCAACTGTCATTGAAGTAGCAGGTACCTTCTGCTGCTACCTACCTTTCCTGATCATCCTTGTGGATTGTGTCTTTTTTAATCGCTGTTCTGTCTGGTACGGAGGGAGCCCTTTCAGGTTCAGAAGGCCTTGGACACAGAGGGAGCGTAGGAAAGGATGAGGGTGTCTGGTGCAGTCTGTTCCAGGCCTCCAGTGGTCCACTTAAAGTTGGCGCTGTTTTACCATCTTTAGTACCATGTGTTGCATTTGGTGCTAAAACAGAGTAATCATGATCAATCAGGGAAAGACAGTATTTGCAGACCATTTATTGTAAGCATAGATGTGTCCTTACTTATTGATGGGTTTCCAAGTCCTCCAAAGGCAGATGAACTCAATGTAGTTAGGCCTCCAAAGGTGAGTGGCTTATTAAGAGACTCTACACAACAACAAGATAATATAAACCAATGTTTGACCAGGAATGATGATCTAATGTGAATTAAATTCTCTAGTCTTACCGTGATGGGGAACTAGATTGTGGAGATTGTTTGGGGTATGCGGTAAGGAGCCATAGGACGAAACTGAAGGGTGTGCAGGACCTAACAAGACAGATGTAGATGACACTGGATGAGCACAGAGTTGTAAAACAAAATCTGACTGAAACAGGACTAACATTAGTTTTCTGTAATTCACTATGGGCATTCATTAAAATGTTCTTCCATTTGATCAAATATAGTTCCACTGGTAAGACATGTTTCTGGATTATCTTTATACTTCCAAAATACCTTGAAGTAATCCTTCTAGTAATCATGAAGACTGATAAGCTGGTTCAGGTGTGTTTAATTAGGGCTGGAGCTGAACTCTGCAGGACAGTGGCCTCCAGGATCAGCCACCCCTGCCCTAACCTTAACCCCTGAAATCAGTAGGAAGTAACTGGACGATAAGATTGGACCTAGTGCTAAACAAAACCTTATAATCTAATTGGTTGATAGGGATGTTGTTTCAGGATCAACAAGATGGTGATCCAAGAACATCCTATTGGACAAAATTACAGTCACTTGTGTGGACATGTTCCAAACTGTAACTCGTACCTGCATTAGAGAGGATGGTGGCGGGGCGGGGTAAATCACGCGGCTGCAATCCCATGAAGCTCGAGCCAGGCGATCGATTCAGAAACTCAGGTTTAAACCCAAAGTCTAATTTATGTGGCTCAATTTGCATCTGCTTCTGTAACAAAGGGATGGAAAATGTTCTAGATTTAAAACTAAATGACAGATTTTACATCTTGAAAATGAACAATTATTTGATTTGAACTTACCTTAATTTTTTGCTGATGATGGTAAACCTGCCATGCAATGTGGACATGCATTGCACACCACTTCCCAGGTTTCTGTAGTACATAAAAAAAACTGATGTGAATAATGAGTAAAGAAATTTGTTTCTGGTTTACAAGGTTAATAAAGAGTCCAACAATCATATCCAAACCTTACCTTTGGTTTAGGACACATTGGGTCTAGAAGCTGGAAAATATATAAAACAATACATTATCCTCCTTATAATTCTTCATCGATAGGCAGAACAGCAATAAATATTCAATGAGACACCTGAACATGTCTGGCTCAGATTTTCAGTCTGGCAAAGGATGATAAATTGAAACTTACTCGTGAGTCCTTCTGTAAAAGTTGGTGTGGCACTGATCCTGGTCTTGACACCACATCTAGTGGGTTGGAAGCCTGCAGATACAAAAAGCTTGTGAATACGGTGTCCGTTTTTAAAAATTAAATTATAAACAAAAATTCATAAGATTCCCTTCTCTTCCTCAGCACACTTTATCTCTAAGTATGTAAGTGTGGCTAGACAGAAATCCTGTTATTTTGTACATTCATTTTATTTCTGGCCTTTAAAAACAGGCTTTGCAAATGAGGGGTTGAAAATAAAGTGCAGAATCTCATCTGAAAGCCATAAAAAGACTTCTGTTCTCGTTTATTTTTCTTCCTTTGTGGGAGGTCATATTAACTTAAGAAATATCAAGTTATTCACAGGCTTCTTTCAGCTTCGCCAATGCCTTTTAAGAATGCTGTGTTTCAAACAAAACAAAAAGCTAAGAGACAGAGTGGCAGGCAAACCTTGGGCTGAAAAGCTCCCTGGAGAGAGCTGAATGGTCCAGCAGGTGGAACCATAGGAGGTATTCCAGTCATTACTGACGGATAGGACGGGACCAACTGTAGGGAAACAGCAGAAAAGTGTCATTAATGTCAGGAAACAAGACTCTGTTCATGCTGATTCAGGACATTAAAGGCCATAAACAGACATGCTTTTAAGTCAAATCAAAATGGAGCCTATTTAAAGAAATGCACATTCCTGAAATGATTGTAGATGATTTACTGGTACGTTAAGAAAAAAAAAACCTTTTTGTAATCTTTAATCACATTGTAATAATGTTGGAGCTGATGGCCTCATGAACAGTGATCTGACATGTAGCACAGTTGCACTTTGCGTCACCCGAGTTTGTGAAATTGTACTTATATTTATTAATCAGCCACAACACAGACACATTATTATGCTAAACTATTTAAACTTTTAGAATAAAACACTAAACGGACATTCTACTCGGATCACAGGCCATTAACTCTTTCCCTGACATTTTTTTTGATAATTTTCACAAAAATGTAATGGCCCCCAAAATATTTTGTTATATGAATATCTGAACATGCAATATGTCAAAAGACAGTTTTTAACTTTTCCCAGCATTGTCGGAAATTTCCAGCTTTCCACTGTTATGTGACATGTTCTGAAAGAGTTACTGGTTCTCCTGATCAAAACACAGGAGAAGAAGACGCAGAAACAAGCAGTATCATATGTAATCATATGGATGAGGACGAGCTATAGGACTGACGCTTTTGGGGTGTTGATGGACTCGATTTACCCCATCTATGTTTTGATTATCGTTCCGAATCCGATCTAGATGTGGTCTCAGCCACAGACATGATTTTCTCCGCTTTTTGCTCTTTTTAATGAAACTCACCCAAACAGAAGTATTTATTTAAAAAAAATAATACATGAATAATAAAACTTTTTGTTTTGTTTAAAAGCAGAGACTCAGCAAATTATTCTGGCGGCCATGAACATTTTGTGAAAATTATCAAAAAAGCTGGGGGTGGCTGGCAACATAAAAAAAAACACTGGCGGGGAAAGCGTTAAATAAAAAACTTTTTCATGCGGTCTTTTTTAAACACTTGAATCTGGGTAAGTCAAGACTACAAGGTGCATAAGGGTTGCTGCTCCTTTTTTGCATGTGTTTTGATCATAGACAATAAAAAAAATGGATTAGAAGTGAAGCTGCCAATGTCTGAATATGGCGCTGACATCTTGTGCTGATTTGGGACTGAGTCTGTGCAGTAGAGATGCGATATCAAGACCCCACCCACAGTCTCACAGTATCTGCTTGTACAGTTTACTGCAGTACAACTCATGTCGGTGTGAAATAAACAGTTTTGAAAATGTAGAAATTAAAGCTAAAGGTTCAATCTCACTAAAAAAGTCCATTGCTGCTTCAGTGAATACTTTGCTCAGAGAAGCTGTCAATCATGAAGCCACACCCCCATTTTTAAAGCTTCAAATAACTAAAACCAAAAAAACAAACGCTTTTTTTTTGGAAGTGTAATTGGATTGTTTAGTTTGTCCCATTACATTACACGGAGAGGGCAGGGTTTATGACCTATACAGGAGTCAGGGACCCACCACCTGAGGGCGATCAAGACGCTTTGGTTTCACTTCTCAGGATGTGTGCCGCACGCTTGGTTTTGATCAGTAGATTCAGTACACTTTCCCCTACCGTAATATGAAAACACGGAACGCAGGAAAATTCTGTCAATACCAGGGAAGTATCGTCTCATAAACTATGGAAAATTCCATCAATAGTGGGAAAGAGTTAAAGGGTTAGTTTACCCAAAAATGAAAATTCTGTCATTAATTCCTCACCCTCATGTCGTTCAACACCCGTAAGACCATAAAGGCCTTCATTGACACCAATGTCATTTCCTCTCTCAAGACCCATAAAGGCACTAAAGACGGCGTTACAAAGCCCATCTCACTACAGCGGCTCTACAATCATTTTATGAAGCGATGAGAATAGTTTTTGTGTGCAAATCATAATCTAAATAACGACTTGTATAGTGATGGCCGATTTCAAAACACAGCTTTGAAACCATTATGAATCAGTGTGTCAACTCATGATTCAGATCGTGTGTCGAACTGCCAAACTGCTGAAATCACGTGACTTTGGCGATCCGAATCATGAATCAATACACTGCATCATAATGGTTTCTTGTAAACTTTGTAACGCCGTCTTTAGTGCCTTTATGGGTCTTGAGAGAGGAAATGACATTGGTGTCAATGAAGGCCTTTCTGAGCCATCGGATTTCAACAAAAATATCTTCATTTGAGGTCTTACGGGTGTCAAACGACATGAGGACGAGTAATTATGACAGAATTTTCATTTTTGGGTGAACTAACCCTTTAAGTGGTCAGAATATATCTGGTCTAACTTACGCTCTGTCTATGAAAGTTGTCCACTTTAGCAGGGTATTTGTCAAACTGCAAGAAAAGAGGGAAAAAAGATATTTACGATAACTTAATTTTACACATTGCAACTGGTAGATTTTCAGCTTAAATCATTGCTTTTGAACATCAGAGATGCATCAGTAGTATTTCTCCTCACTTGTCTGCCAGGGGTACGCACCAGTGGTGCTGCTGGGCTGGGCATGACTGAATGGGGGAACGGAGTGAAGGTGTGCTGATGTGTGTGTTGGTGTGTGTGCTGGTGCTGGTGGAACTCTGTGCGCAAGTAGGCCTGTGGAGCCATTGCTCCTCCTCCTCGATCGGCAGTCTGGGAGGCCAGGAACCGAGAGTTTAACTCCTGCCGCAGTAGGTCGTGATCTAGAAGTCGCGCGACAGACACAGAGCACAGGCGGTGAATATGCCAGAATGATTTAAGTTACATTTTGAGGTTGCGGTCTGTCTTGTGCTGCTGTACCTGTGTAGGGACCTGTGGATGGAGCACTGGACACTGGCAGAGCACTTCCTGTTAGGATGGGAGGAGGATGAGGCAGGGCTGTCGTTGGGGCAAACATGTTGAGGTGTTTGGAGAACGGGATGATTAGAACTCTCTTCTTCAACTTGTGCTTCAAGCGTTTGTATATACTGCTTTGAAAGGGGGAAGAGGTTTTCCTTCAGGCTTTCTAGAGGTTCTTAAATATCTCCTTGTGGCATCCTGCCTGCTGTTTTCTGGTCACACATTTGTGGTATTAGCAACATCAGCAAGACCTGCAGGTCATAAAATATAGAGTCAACACTGGATACCAGGCCAGCCAAGAAGGAAGAGCAAATTATAATAGGAGAATCCGTCATACTAGTATAGTGATTACATCAAATAATACAATACAAGTAAAACTGGCTTTTTACATTGTTTTTCCCAGACAAACATTATAGTTTAAACGCTTAAGTCTAGAGTCCACAAAGACACCTTGATATTTTAGTCCCTACAAATGACTTGTGTACCTCCTTCAGTTTAAAGGGATAGTTCACTTTAAAATGTCTTCCTTTACTCACCCTCAAGTTGTTTCAAACCTGTATGAATTTCTTTCTTCAGCTGAACACGAGATATTTTGAAGAATGTCAGTAACCAAACAGTTAACTGGAGCCATTGACTTCCATAATAGGAAAAAAATAAATACTATGGAAGTCAATGGCTCCAGTTAACTGTTTGGTTACTGACATTCTCCAAAAAATCTCTTGTGTTCAGCTGAAGAAAGAAATTCATACAGGTTTGAAACAACTTGAGGGTGAGTAAAGGATGACAATTTTCATTTTAAAGTGAACTATGTACACTACTTTAAGTCGTGTACAAATTCAAATAGTTAGTTTGACAAAAATAAATAACTAATGGGTTCAACTAAAGCATTTACTATACAATAACTGAGATCATGGTAGGACTGTCTTTAAAGTTACTATTAAAAATGAAGGATTTTAACTTCTGGAACCTGACTTTTGTGCCCTTCCAGACAGCAACATGGAGTCGGCCCAGATCCACATGTAGCAGATGTGGGCCGGATCTGGGCCGACCCTATGTTGCTATCTGGGCTATTACTTTTTTTTAAATTTATCATCTGTTTGAATATACCTTTTCACGAAACATTATGGAAGAAAAATCTGTTACAATTCACACTGGCATTAATGCACATCCTCAGGATATGTCTTGTCCAATCAGCAGTCAGTATTCCATTCACCATGTCACTTCCTGTGTGTGGTAGGTTCCCTTTCCGTTAGTCATTGTAAATTAGTTTTGGGACTGGTAAAAGTGTTTTGCGTCTTGTTAATAGGTTTTCTTAAATGTAAATTTATTTTGTCCTTGGTAAAAGTGTTTTATCAGTAGCGTGCACAGATCTCCACGGGGGCAGGGGCAGTACTGATCGCGTGTATAATGTACAAACATTTGAAGTAATAATACTAACCAAAAAAATAATTACATTTAAAACCATTCAAGCCAGTAAGATTTTTTTTTTTAAAGAAATAAATTTTGAATTGATCAAAAGTAACAGGAAAGACATTAATGATGTTACGAAAGATTTCTATTTTAAATAAAAGCGGATCTTTTGAACTTTCTAATAATACAAAATAATTATAAAAATCAAGGAGTATCATGGTTTCCACAAAAACATTAAGCAGCTCAACATATTAATAAGAAATGTTTCTTGACCATTAGAATGATTTCTGAAGATTAGCGGTTTAAAATGAGGAAAGCAAAGCTTGTAAAAATAAAAATGAAATCTAAATAAGGAGAAAAGGATATCTCTATTTTTACAGTATTAGTGTGTTCACGCGCTGCTATAGCGCTGGTTTCACAGTGACATTTACTGCTCCCTCCTGGGGGTGGGGGTCGCTAAAAGTGAATGCAAATGTGATGAAGGGGTGAAATCCTTAGGGATTCGCCCATCTATACAACCTGCAATTACCTCCTTTTGAACAGCACTCATGCACATAAAGCAAAGCAGTAAATCTCTTTTGTGTGGAGCTGTCAATTTAGCCCTTTTCTCCAGTGCTGCTGTATCTATAGAGAAAGGTCTATTGAGAGCCCCATAATGGATTGTTAGCTTCTCCAAGGGGTAGACCTCCTTTCGCGAACACCAGGGGTACACAGAGGAGGGAAACACAAGGAGCAACTTATTCGCCTGAGCCGAGCCCCAAATCCCTTGTGATGAGCTGTTTGTATTGAATAGGGTGACACAGCCACAGGGGTCATTCAAACGTTGGGAACAGTATTTGTGCGTGGAGAAACAAACTAAACATGAACCATTTGGAACCTGAAAATATAAGGTGTTTAAAGGTGCTTCCAGAATGCAATACTTCATACGCTAAAAAATAAAAATACAGAAGGGAGTTTTTGTATTGATGCAATAAAAGGAACCATTGTGGGTTCCACAAAGAACCTTCCGGTTAAAAGTTCTTAATTCTGTCATTATTTACTCACTCATGTCATTCCAAACACATAAGACATTTGTTCATCTTCTGAACACAAATGAAATCGGAGATATTTGTCCCTCCATTGACAGCTATGTTACAAGTTTGATGCTTCCAAAAGTTCATATAGAGATCGTAAAACAAATCCATATGATTTGAGTGGTATAGTTCCAATTTTCTGAAGAGGACTGATCGCTTTATATGATGAACAGACTTAATTTACACTTTTATTCACATATAAAGATTTAAGTCATTTCATCGCCTCAGTTAACTATAGACCCGATATAGTCTGGCTATGAGTAACCTGCTTCTAGCCAAAATAACCTCTAATTTGGTTGCATGTCGTGTCTGCCACAATGACTTGCGTAATGTATGATGTTCCAACATGTAAGCATAGCCAACAATAATTAAAAGGCGTTTGGTTTCATTTCTAGGTTTTCTAGATGTCTGTTCTTGGGCTATGGTTGGACGTTTATAAAACTTTCACTGACAGCCCAAATTTTGGGCTAAAATGTTTTGTTACATATTTTTGGTAACATTCTCGTGTTATGTAGAACGCTTGAGTTTCTTTGAGAACCAATGAGGTTTGTTCTCATGTGTCTAGCGGGTTCAGTTGAGCTTATGTTTAGGTTCGCTAAGCAACATATATATGTGAAAAAAGTCTAAATTAAATCTGTCCATCATAAAGGGATTGAGTCTCTTTTAGAAAATTTTGACTAAACTGCTCAATTCATATGGATTAGCTTTACGATCTCTTAAAGAACTTTTCCAAGCGTCAAAGTGGAAATTGCGTAGCCGTCAATGGGGGGACTAGCCTGACAAGCCAGACCCACATCAAGATGTTTGGTCTGGAAACTCACCATTGACAGGGCTCAATCCGAGGGGCGGGATAAACGGTTGTCTTTCAAACTCCCTCTGCGTACTCAAACTCCCTAATAGGATAGCGCTACAACCAACCAGAGCAACGAAGGTGAAGCGGAGCTAGTTGACAGATTAAACTTTCGCCGTATCCGGTCGGCTAAACTCAGAACACATCTTCCCTTCTTAAGAATGACTTCAGTGCCGTTCTTTGTTCTTTTCTCAGAGAAAAGCTTAACTCCAAGTCTTCCAGAGTCGCTGCCAAAGCTGATTCGAAAGACCGCCGTTCGCCAGTTTCTGTGTTTACTAGAAACACGCAAGCGCAACTCGGCCGTCATTATGTTAAGCCCCGCCCCCTGACTCTACACACGATGTGATTGGCCCGACCGGAGTTTGGCTTTTACAGCTCAGAAGTGTATTGAGAGTTGCTAGACGACACTCGCGGCAGATTATATTTGCTTCCGCTAGGGTGCGTCTAGATTTCTAGGCTATGGGGGGACACAAATCTGTCATTTGTGTTCCAAAGATGAACGAAAGTCTTGCATGTTTAGAATGACATGAGGGTGAGAAATTTAAATATAAATTTTTCATTTTTGAGTGAACTAACCCTTTTAAAAATAACTGATTTCCACTATAAAGAACCTTTTGAACAATTGAAAGGTTCTTTGGATGTTAATGGTTTCATGAAGAACCTTTCATTCCAATAAGAAACCTTTATTTTTAAAAGCGTAGAGCTCCAGACCAGCATGTCAATCGTGATGAACGGGAGAAATGCTGGCGGAGTCCATAAGTCTCCAGAGGGGAGAACAGACAGTCTCCATCTAGTCCATAATGTGTGGTACAAGCCACATGGCACAGCTTCAAGAGCTGGACTGGCTACAGACTAATCAAGTAAAGCTAAATAATAAGCACAGAGAGTCCTTAATCGACCCTTGGATCATAATGGCGCTGGTGTTTAAATCTAATTTGCATCCAGTTTAATCAAAGAACAGCGTGTGCTGATGTACCCTGCCTCCCATCAAACGAAGCAATAACAAGCAGTAAAAATAAATGAAAATATTTGGCCTGTCTATATAAGACTCATTTCACTTAAACTGCTTGTTTTCAATTAGTGTCATGGCACAGTAATGCTCTATTTTGATGCAGGTCAGGAATTAAGCTAAGCCTCTTTTTGGAGCTGTCAGGCCACCAGCGAATTTGTCTTCCTGTGTCAGTTGGCAGCTCCCTTCTCCAAGCCATTTTTGTCATTCATCAAGCCCATTACTGGCCTAACCCTTCCAGGCATGCAGAAACGAATGGTCTAATCCCTTCATTCTCACAAAGACAAGATTAGTTGGAGGTTAAACACTCGTGTTCTTTAAATTTTGTCCTTGACAGGGTGCCAGGGGAAAGCTCTTAATCTCGTGAAGGAGCAGTTGGAGGGAGCTTTGTGTGCATACAAAAGTAGACGAGCGCAGCTCAGGCGAAGCGCAGGTAAGCCCTCCTAAAAACTACACATAATCTTCGAATCATAGACGTGTTTACTGTAGCCGTTCCCTTGCGGTTTGTGCTCACAGATGGAGGCAGACATCTCATAAATCATTCGGTGGCATCAAGGGCCACGTACGTTATTGCTAGGGCACAGTTGGCAAATGACTCAAACTGAGAAACAGTTGTTCTTAGGTGCTGACAGGTTCCCACGTGGTTTTTAGCTCACTGTGAAGGAAGCCAACTCAGCTAAGGTGCATCTGTTGGGCTGCACCTTTCTCTGACACTTAGCCACATTTGTGGGATCACCGACAATCTCAGAGAAGAACACAACCTGTGTGGAAATCAGCTAAAACAAACACTCAATTCTGATATGTCTAGGATTCGTCATCAACTAAAAACAGTTTAAAAAGCTCCTACCTCTGTGTTTCAACCCTCTAATAAGTCGGAGTTGTGCATGAATCCGTTTGAAAATTGCCGTTTCCAGGCTGTGATCTGGCAGGTTTAGAGAGCTCTCTCTGGTGCAGTGTTCAGCGGGCGTTCAACAGCTCTTGAATGAGACACAGGGGAACAGTATCTCTCTGTATTCTCAAATTGCCAGTCTGTCTGCAGGATCACAGTCTGTGGTGTTGGGTATCACACAGACTAAGCGAACACTTCCTTCATGGCGCGGCTCTCTCTCACTCGCTCTTTTCCAGTTAATACATCAAAGCAGTTATCCAACTGGGTGGTACGCAGAGGATTTTTACGTTCACTGTGATTTACATGAATCAAAACAGTAATGCGTGCAGATCGTGGCTATGAAATTGGGATTTTACACAGGCTTTGTAACAATATTTTTACTTTACTTTATAGCCTACCAAAGAAGGCAAGAAATTAACGCTACTACACCAATTTATAGTTTCTGAAACTAATCTCAAACGTGCATTAAGAGTTTCAGAGGAGATCTTTTCCACTATAAAGAAATGGTTTCATGAAGAACCTTCCATTCCAATAAGGGACCTTTATTTTTAAAGGTGTAAAGCGCCAGACCAGCATGTCAATCGTGATGAACGGGAGAAATGCTGGCGGAGTCCATAAGTCTCCAGAGGGGAGAACAGACAGTCTCCATCTAGTCCATAATGTGTGGTACAAGCCACATGGCACAGCTTCAAGAGCTGGACTGGCTACAGACTAATCAAGTAAAGCTAAATAATAAGCACAGAGAGTCCTTAAAGGTGCACTATGTAGTATTTTTGCAGTAAAGTATCCAAAAACCACTAGGCCAGTGTTATATATTTTGTTCAGTTGAGTACCTACAATATCCCAAATGTTTCCAACTATTTGTAAATTGTGAGAAAACTGCTATTTTAACTAAGAATTGATCCCGGGACGTTTAAGCATAGCATTTGAGGGAGTCGCCCGTCAATCGCATCATATCTGCGCTACCCTCAGTTTTATTCTGCAGAATTTATTCCGCTTTTCTCTTAGCAGTGTGAACATATCACAGCAGCGCCGAGCGAACGCACAGAGCACACTTAAATGTATCTAATATAATAAACAGAGCTGCTTTACTTTATAATCATAACCGGAAAAAGCAGAAGTGCGCACGCCCGGCGACTGTGTCCCGTCCCGTCATAATAAAAGTCCCGGTACTCGCGAGCCGTGTGTTTGTATAACAATCACTCCAGCGGCCGTGCTCAGCTCCACAACACACGGTCCTGCTCTGCTTCACACTACAGTAACGTTAATAACCGCATGCATGAACATGATTTCCGAGTCCTATTTTCCACCGGCTGTGAGGTGAAGACTACATTTCCCATGATACTGCGCTCACACTTGGCGTCATCAAACTACGCCTTTGTTTTGAATAGGCGCCCTCCAGTGGACAGAAAGTTGCATAGTGCACCTTTAATAGACCCTTGGATCATGTTTAAATTAGTCAAAAGATCAATTAGATCTAGTTGAGCTACAGCCTTCCTGTAGCTCAGCGTTTCTCAAAGTGTGGGGCGCGCCCCACTGGTGGGGAATAGAGACATGACCAGTGGGGCGCGACAAAGGAGGAAATGTGTTAATTTTTTGTGCCCATCTCTATTAACCTTTTGAGCAGTCCCACATGGGATTTTTATGTCTATGCCCCTGAGAGTACGGACCTACATATGGGATTTAGAATGTTCAGTGACATGACATCACTGCCAGAATTAAACGTTGGGACGCGCTTCGGCTGGCACTGAGCCAAATGCGGACGCGCTCAGCTCTTGACATACATCATGCAGTTTTCAACCACTTACTGTTTATTTTAGGTTTAATTTAATAGGTAACATTTAAATGCACAAGTACAAATAAAACAATACATTTAATGTTAGAGTTTGTAGAATACACACTGGTGTCTATGGAAGCAGCAATAACAATCCATTCAAATATAATTGGCTGACATGTTTTATTCATATCAGATACACATAGTGTAAGTACTATAAAGTTTGCTCGATTCTTCTCCCAGTTCACCGGTCACTTATTCCAGGAGAAGCTGATGAATATATGTGCTGTAAATCCAATTGACAGGACTCTGAACTGCAGTGCATTTGTTCAAACGGTTCAATAACGTAATAAAAGCGATACATCTGTCATACAGCGCTTTTTTGGTTGTGGTGAGTCACGTGATAAACATGACGCATTGCCATAGAAACATTAAGGTGAAACGTTCTAAAATAACGTTGCCTTAAAATAAAACTCACACTCTAGTCAGCTGACACTTTTAGTCAGCTAAAATATTTTGACTGTACGCATGAAAGGTTTAAATGTGATGTTAATAAAATAAATGTTAACAGGCAAACTTAAAAGCCTAGATACTTACCATTTTGTTGGGGTGATTGGGGACAGGTGGGGCTCGGAGCCCTTCCCTACCTCCAAAGTGGGGAATGGCAGAAAAAGTTTGAGAAACACTGCTGTAGCTCAACTAGTAGAGCATGGCGCTAGCAACGCCAAGGTCATGGGTTCGATTCCTTTGGGTCTCATTCACTAAGCATGCACAAATTTGTGTATGAAATGTGCATATGAACGATTTTAAGAACCCAAATCACAATTCACCAAAGATTTTGTAATTTTTTTCCTTTCTAAATTTATGGAAAAATACAGGAACAACTAAAACCACAAGTATGTGGTGTTTACACGACACCGTTTTCAACTAAAACTGTAACACTTATGCCTTTAGCCGTTCATTTACATGACAGTCGACAATGGTGTTTTGGGCACACGCAAATGCAAACTTTTGAAAATAGGTTTCGAAGTGCACGTTTTTGAAAAAGGTAAACAACAAAAATGTACACGTTCAGTCTCCACCTAATGGCCTGGCAGCAGAACACAGCGTTTTTTGTTTTGTTTTCGAGGATCCGTGTGAATGGTGATCGTCTCATCTGTACGCGGAAAACTCCGGAAAAACTTCTCCGTTTTAAGCATGTCATTGTTGTGGAAATACATCCTTAAGGTCGGCTCACACGTCACACTGTTCAACTGAACAGTGTCTGAAAACGGAAAACTTTTTTTTATGTACCTTAGCCATTCATTTACACAAAAACGCCAGTTTAGGGGCCTGAAAACGGGTTTTAAAGTGTAAGGTTTTAAAGTGTAAGGTTTTGAAAACTATGCTTTTAATGTCTCTACGTAAACAACAAAAACATGAATCTGTGAAAAAGGTGATGTCATGCGCATGCGTATTTCATGTTCATGCATGCATATTACGTGTTTCTTGACAAAGCGACATCTACAGGTCTGGCATGCACAAGACAGCCCTGGCATGCAGATCCATGTAAATGGAGATCGTTTTTAGTATATCGTTGTCGTGTAAACATACTATTAGATGGAACATGACCTACAAAAGAGTTTTTTTAGGATAACTGGAATTTGATCAAATAATCCTATTGTCTTTTCAGTAAATACACCCACCCCCTCTGTGTATTTCACTCAGTTTTAAAGCTTTAAACCTCAATAGCTTTTATTAAAAAGTGCAATTTCTCCTCCAAAACCCATTTCATCAGTCACAAACAGCATATGACAAAGAATCAAGCTGTATTTGAGTAAGTCATCTTTTGTTATCATACAGTAATCCCTCCACAAAGGAGGATGTGAAAGGCCAGTTCAGGACACAAGCTAAGGACGTATAAATTGCTGTGAGCAAAATGACTGCATTCTCCCACAGTCAATACAATAGGCAGCAGTGCCCAGCATAGAGCCGCTTCATTATTCAGCGCTCAGGTTTCGTTCAGTCGGGGATTAGTGATGGGGATGTAGGCCGGCCGTGCACATAATGTCTCCCGAAGCCTGTGGGATGTGTTGTACCTCCCGCTTCCGAGAAACCGAGCCCCTGGAGCGCCAGTAAAACAATCAGTGGCGTGGAGGACGCTAGAGACTCAGCTATATAACAGACTCTTAAAGCGGCTTCACTGATGATAAAGGGCTCGTTGTGAGTCTTATCGCAGTGGTCAGTCACGGCGGTAACGTGTGTGAGAGCCGAGGGCAAAGTGAGCGCTAAAGTTGGATAGTCAAAGTGTTTATTTGAGTTGTGTTGAAAGCTCCAAACAGTCAGCTGTCTGGCTGATCTCTCAGCAGCGCCGATTTCAGCTATACACTATCCTCAACACTCGGGCCCGACCCGGCTCGGGTTACCCTGCGAACAATGCCAACTCTGTTCTGACTGCCTATCTCACAGGCTTCGTTGTACTAACATGTATACCCATGTCTGCAACGGACAGGGGATGAACAGATTATACTATGGCCTTGAATAGTTTCGCTCCTACTTTGAAGGTGGCTACAGTGATCATGCCTGTGAAATGCATTCTGGGCCCTTTATAGCATATAATCTTAACACAGCCTTAACAAGCATTGCAGGAACGTAACAAACACTCTATCCAGGCCAGTCGCCGCACCTTGGCCAAAACTGAAGCAAAGACAGCTCTGTGAATAGTGGTTCAGTTATTCCTGGAAGAAACATGTTACGGCTGTGAGTGTTGAGGGAAGCTGTCAACTTTTGACAGCCGAGTGTCGGGCGAATAGATTACACAGCTCCTTCTCATATTAGCATTAACAACACACAACCAACAACAGGGAAGACAAACATAGTCCAGTGCTTATACGGGAGATTCTTCAGTGAGAAAAAAAGCTTTTAAAATATAGAATATTAGGAATATACATTATCATGGCAAGATTCATGTTTTTTAAAGAAGTCTCATCAAGGATGAATATATGAATATTATAAAATATAGTCTTCTATTTTAATATATTTTATTTTTCTTGTGATGCCAAAAAATGATTTGAATAAAAAGGTTCAAAAGAACAGCATTTTTTTTTAAATAGAAATCTTTTGCAACATGACAAATGTCTTTACTGTCACTTCTGATCAATTTAACATGACTCCTTTTTCAAATAAAACTTTTAAGTAGTGTAATTTTTGAGTGAGGAAAAGTTAAATATGACAGCAGGATAACAGTTTTAAGATCGGAAATGTCATTAATTTCATGACTTATACTTAAGTACCATTTTCAAATAGTTTAATATTTGATAAATTAAAATTAAAAAACAACTGGTTTGGTGTCATTGTGCGCGTGTTGTCTTAAAAAATGTAAATAAAGACATTACTTAAAAAAAAAAAAAAAAAATTCACACTGTCACACTTTATTCCAAACAGCAGGTGATAAAGGTTAAAATTCAAAAACTGACCTAAAAAATTACATTATCAATAAATTATGAAAACATATGTTTTTACAGTGCTTTACTCATCCAAATAAGTTAAGAATTTTATATATTTTTTATAAGTTTAATATACCGTTTTCAACTGATTTTTAAGTCAGTTTAATGTAATTTAAGGTGAATTAAGGAGTCAACTTGGATGTTTTAGTAATTTAGTAAAAACAGGTTCCTGAGTAAAAATCAGGGAATAGTGATTAAAATGGATGTTATGAACGTGTTTGAGAAAGAAATGAATGAGAGGTGTTCTAATAAAGATGGTACATGTATGTAGGCTGTAAACTGAAGAATGTTTTATTTTTATATCAGGCCATTATTGTGGATCTGACCATTTTATTTTATCTTATTTTTTATTATTATAATTTTTTTATTATTATAATTTTTTACTTTATTATTATTATCTTTACAACTGTTTTAACTATGCTTGTTTTAATTTTTTTATTCGTCCATATGGTATTCTTTTTTCTCATGCATTTGTTACCACTGTTTTAATTAATTTCTATGTAAAGCACTTTGAATTGCCATTGGGTATGAAATGTGCTATACAAATAAACTTGCCTTGCCTAATTTCAAGGAAGCAACTTTTTTTTTACAGCGTACAACTGTAAAAAATGTTTGATAAACAAGTTATGACAACATAGGCTAAAGCAATGTAAAAACATATCAAAATAAGTCAAGTATTTTTCATCTTTTTTATAAGTTAGACAAGATTCAATTCATTTTTTTTAAAGTCATTTAACCAATTTAAGTTGAAATTAGCAAGTTGAACTATCCAGATTTTGTGTCCGTATATAAATGTCATCAGAACTGTACTGATGCGTTCAGTAATACACACACACAAAGGAAGCTGATTAGAAATATGATGCGTGTCATTCAAGGATGTGATGTCTAATTAAAAACCGAATTCCGAGAAGCATCTGGCAGAACGCTGAGATATAAAACAGACCCTGAAAGCTGTCTAATCCCCCTATGATTGAGACAAGCGTCCTTTAACTCAATTGCATTAAGATGGCTTAAGGTTTAATAGGCTTCCCAAAACACTGCTGCACTGTGTGCTCGCATCCTTTCTGTTACCTTTGCAAGCCAATCACGGGGCTAACTGCAGCAAATAAAAGTCTGAAAATATCATCATTTAAAAAGCAATGGTGAAACACAATAATCTGTATGCACATGTGGAGCACTGCCTCCTGAACATAACAGCAGTGTGACCGAAGGCCATGACCCATCAGTCCAGCGAGACTCCAGACCTTGGCCCCTGCTGACAAATGTGCTAGACGGGAGCCTTCAGAGCACCCGCTCTAACTTAAAGACGTAAATTCCATTAACCATGGCTAGTGACCTTATGAAAGTAATCTGGTTAAGTTCTTAAGTGCCTCTGATTTGATTTCAGCGCGCTTAAGTAGCAAAAACTGCATGAAGTAAATGGTGATGAGTGATGTAGAGAGAAGCAATCGTGGTTTTCATGAATGCTTCATGAGTTAAATGTGTAAGTGTGCCAATAAAAATAAAACGCAAGGACTGAGAGTGTCTTGTTAAATAAATCAGCAAGGCTAAAGTGTTTTTGGCCAGTTTGGCTGTGGAGTGCCTGATCCTCTATCCAATTAAGTGGAAGATTACCAGCACGTACTTGGCCCGAACATACCCACCTCCTAAGTTATGATGAGGCTAATTGGCTCTAAGTGTATTGTGTTTTACATCCTTGTACTCAATCTAGGGGATTTCTCATCAAGCCATCTGCCCAATGCAAGTATCACATGTCTTATCATATATTTTGTTACGCAATTCATCATATTGCGGAACGGAAAAGACCTAGGCTGGGAAAAATGCCATGAACTGCACCGTCAAATGTCTAAAGCAATAACATGAACATACATAAAAGGTTAATATCTAGAAAGATTGCACTGTGTATATTTCTAACAGCATGTGTGCACCATGCATGTGATCTAACTGAATACAACATTAGTTCAACAACATAAGTCACCTGATTTACTGCTAATAAATAATAGCTAAACACAATTCTAATATAATTGAGAAGTCAACGTAATTATAAAAATGCCCACTAGAGGTTCCTAGAGGATTCTGTCTTCTTGGAATAGGAACTGATGTGATGACACTACCATTAGATAATTGAGTCCATCTATCAAAGCTAGATTTAATGGTTGCTAATGTATTCTCATCCAGGGACGCAAATAAACACAACACTAAGCTACGGCATATTTATTAAAGTGCATGCTATAAAATGTGACCAATAATAATAATTTGAGGTTCACTTACCTTCATTTGGAGGAGGGAATGTCTCTGTTTGTCAGAGCAACCTGCAATATTAATAAGTTTCAGTAAAAATGATTCATTAGCCAACACATATTTTAACCACAAGAGGACAGTGTTTCACCACTGCAAACATGACATGCTCCTTCACGCTTTAAAAGACGCAATGCTTTCAAAGGAAACACACACACACACACACAAATATATATTTCCCCCCATGCTTTATAACAGGAAACAAAGACTGGTCCAATGAAAACAAATTGCTGTAGTGTGCTATCCATGTTCTTCACTGTAATATCTAAATGCACAGCAAGAAGCATAACCAATCCAAATCCACCAAATCTAAAGACATTAACGTTTGATTCGATTTTTCAGAAGCACTTACCCAAAATGGCAATGGAAAGACGAGACAAGGAGGATGAAACTCTCTGCTCCTTCTCAGTATAATCCAAAATACTGGCAAAAAGGTTTCTTTCTCAAATATCCACTGCTTTTCAGAGTACAGTAAAAGTGTTAAAAAGTTGCTATATATGCGACAGATAGGTCCCTCCGAAATCTAGGAGCTCTGACAAAGTGTTCGCTTCTACCCTTTGAATATCAGCACACGTATGATGTTGAACCAATCCTTTCCAGAGACTGAATCTGTATCCTGTAAAATCCTCCAAACAGGGTAAACACAAGGCTTTGAGCTCCTTCAGCACCAACAGATTAAGCGCAAATCCACCAGGAGCAGGTTCGTGATCGTGCAGGAGATCCTTTCCAGAGCATGTCCGGCTCAAGAATGCTCCCTCAGTAGAGAACCGTGCATTCCTGTGATCCCTCCCTCAGCGGACACTCCCACCGCCTCCCACACACCTCCCCTCCGCAGAACAATTACAACACTCTCCTCCTCTCTGCTCAACACGTACGTACCTATAGACAGTCTAGTGATTATGGCCATCCTCTTAATTACAGGCCCAGAATAACCAGAGGGGACAGGCGACAGGTCAAGAATGCTGATGAGACGGTTCCACCTCGCACCGAAATGAGACTTCACTCTCATTGGGTGACGCCGTCGGCTCCAATTAAAGCTGCTGTGCTGGTATGCCACCCCGCTTCTGTGCATGGTGAGAGAAAGATAATATGATTTAATGCAGTGGTTGCATTTGTACCCGTCACAGCTTATTATAAACACGTCATATAAATGTGAATGTCACGCACACAGTGTTGTGGAATTCTTAGAGAGATCGACCAATCGCAGAGGTCCTCATCAGACGGAGGGCTGTAAATGTCAGCGGGAAAAGGGCATGGCGGCATGATAAATCACAAGACGGGGTATTATCACAACAGATATATCACATAATTTATTAGAACCGTCAACACCCCTGTGGGAGGAGGCGGATGAAAGCTCCCTGCACTCTTCCGTTGCTAATGCGGTGTCCTCTCTGAACCGGGGATGGGCTCTCTGGGGGAGATAGCACAAGACTTCAAAGTCTGTGGCCTGCCAAGACCGCGGGGAGGTCTCATTCAGTCGCTGCCCCTGTCGGCCCTGAGGGAGTTTCTAATTGCATTTCACAGGCCCTGAACAAAACAAGGCCTTGTTCAAGCTGAAGTTGGTCCTCCTGCTGGGACGTAGCTGTGATTTGCGACTCCTCAGCGGGACGTGGATCTTCGGCGTGCCAGCGCCGCTGAGCAAAACAGTTTCAGCTTCCTTCTTCTGACTGCACGCACCGGGACGCCGATTGGCAGATGAATATGCGAGTGGCCGCAACACCTTCCTTCTCCCCTCGGAGGGCGTTCGATCTGTGGGTCTGGAGGCAGATGTGTGGGCTCAAGTTGAAAAATGTATTCAGACCTACAAGAGAGACTCCAAATCATATGCAGGCCATCAAATATCATCAAACAGAAGAAGATTAGGGGGTTTTCTTTTCATAATTTATGAGCTCCAAATAACTAGACCCAGTACTTTCGACTGGGTCTAGCTGAGCCTGATGTTACTGCGGTATTTTATGGCAGTTTGATGTCTAATATCAGCGTAGTTCTTGTGCATTTCATTTAAATCAGACATGCAACATGCATTTCTAAATCCAAGGCTGCATTTGACATTAAAGTGATAGTTCACCCCAAAAAAGAAAATGACCCCATGATTTACTCACCCTTAAGCCTAAAAAATGTCCTGGCTCTTCCAAGCTTTATAATGGCAGTGAATGGAGGATGAGATTTTAAAAGCTAAAAAAAAAGTGCATGCATCCATCATAAAAATACTCCACAAGGCTCCGGGGGGTTAATAAAGGCCTTTTGAAGTGAAACGATGCACTATATAGCTTCCGAGTAAGCTTTGACGCCTCTCGTGGTTCAAACAAATAGTGTTGGGAAACAAACTTAAGCTCCTCTTCTCTTATAACGCGATCCTCAGACATTTCTCTTTAAAAAATCTTGTTTTAGACTTATAATTTGTGAGTGTGTTTTGTTTTCCTCTATCCTCTGTGCTTCAAGTCAGGTCAGGGGTTATTATTTCGCTGTAAAAATATTTGTACGGCCGTCTGTCGGAAGCTAGTTATTTTAGTTTATTAAGTCTTAAATATGGAAATTTTTCTTTCTTTAAAAAAAACAACAACCTTTGTTTCGCGTCAGAATAGCTTTATTAACTGCCTAGAGCCATGTGAGGTCCTTTCTTGATGGGTGGATGCACTCTTTAGGCCTTTAAAATCTCGTCCCCCATTCACTCCCACTATAAAGCTAGGAAAAGCCAGGACATTATTTAATATAACTCCAATTGTATTCATCTGAAAGAAAAAAAGTCACATACACCTAAGATGGCTTGAGGGTGAGTAAATCATGGAGTAATTTGTGTGTGAACTATCCCTCTAAGAACCAGGACATTACATTTCAGTGTTTGCATTAAAAGCAAAGCTATATGGCACCTTTATATGTGATATTTGAGAAGTCATACACACACACAGCTCTATAATGACAAAGGTTTGAAATCAGTATTTATTTACCACTAATGCTAATTTTTTATTCATAATTTTGAAGAAAACTTAAACCCAAACTGCAACCACAATCTTGCTGTACCTCTAACCTCAACCTATTTTATAAGCATTATTTATATTTGAACAATAAATAGATTAATTTATATATATAATTTTTAAAATCACATGCAAGTTAAAAAAGACTCTTGGAAACTGCGATTTACTGGTAAGTGCTGGTAATTTAAACCATATCCAAGTATTAAACAGATTTTTGATTTGAATGACCAAATAGCAGCACTTTGTTTAGAACGTAGATTTAAATCACTGCACTTTTGCACATAATCTTCAGTCATTATTTAACTAATATAAAAGAGAAATGATCATATATAGGGAGACAGTGCCATCACAGTATCAAAAAACAACCATATATTACCAACGCACAGCGTGTACGACTCACACAAAATAGTAAATCATTGCTAAATTGTATCAGATGAGTCAGATGATTACTGAAAACGAGCAGTGGAACGAGGGCTTTTATTAACTCAGTGCTCATTCTAATAAGTCCATTTGAAGTCATTTTGTGTAATTATGACAAAGAATCAGTTTACCGTAGCGCATTTACCGCATCTGTCCCAGCTTTAGGCCCTAAAACCCCAAAGATATCGAATGAAGAATGAGCACATGCAAGTTTTTCCTTCTGTCTTCTTTTAAACAGAAAGATTCTAGCAGACTCTCCTCAAAGGCAAAGTCATTAGTGCAGACTTGGCCTGATTGTTTTCACTGATTTTCTGTCTGAAGGAGGAGTAAATTGATGCCTTGGCCCTTCAGCTTCAGTCTGGCTATTAATTTCAAAGAGCAGGTTTGGCCCGATGGCCCTTTGAGAGAAAGCTGATTTAACTAGATCATTTTTAACAGGGATGGATTCCTCCATACTTGCCCTTTGGAATAGCTTCTGTCCTCCATAAGCACTGGTCTGTAATGGCAAGCTCCTTCTGAGACTATTACTAAGGGCCAATTGGCCTTGAAATGAAATACATGATCTTAATGTACTGGAAGATGTGCGAGCCGTTGGTTTGGGGAATGGAATGACTCAGTGCCGCAGGAGTTTTTAGTCCACGAAGAGACGTGCTGCAAGAAGCCGCCGATTCCACGCTGTCAGATCAAGGTAGACTTCACGAGCCGGCGTACGCAAACTCGCATGACAGCCGCTGCTATTTCCAGGGAGAGATAATCAAAGGCATTTGACTTGTGAGAGCCATGGCGAAATACCAATATTCTTGGATTTCAAAGAGCGTCTAACCACTGAATAGGGTTCCCATTCGCCCTTTCATTGGGATGACACAATGTTGCATCTGCTCGGCAAGGGATAAATTAAGCATGTGAAAGTTTTAGTGAAATCCCCATTTTCCAGTTAATCAAATCTCCCCTAATCAAATTAGGAGCTGTAATTCCCCAGGATGCGTGTGACAAAAGTGCATTATTCCTGCCTTTGGGGCCGCAAAAGAGAAATCAGCGTGAGGCCATTCCCCTCTGCTTCAGTGGCCCTGAATTGAATTGCTCTTCCGACTGACCCGAGCGCAAGAGGCAGGGTCGAGGTAAACTTTGGCAGTGTTTGAGTTCCCAGCTCATTAAAGAGCTGCCTCTGAGGCCACCTCCAGAGACTGTTGAGCCATTCATTAATGAGGCACTTGTGTAATTTTCCCTGGACATCTGTGACGAACAGGCTCTCTTCCCAATGCCGCACAAAAAAACACCTCAGACAATGAAGCTCACACTGGCGGCTTAGGGAAACCGCCAACGTTCACAGTTACTCGTCACGAGCCTGCATATAAAATCATCTTCAATCGTACGAATGTAGCATTGATCACCTGTGAGCAATGCACAAGGACTCATTTTCCACTGAATGAGAAGTCTTGAGATTTGATTGAAGATCTTCAGTAGGGCTGGCACATACAGGGAGCACAGAAAGTGCCCTTTTATGCTCGCTTAGCAGGGCGGTAAATAGGCCCATGGAGCATTCAGATGCCACTTATCAAGTGCTCATAACCGATGTGTACCTCCCGGCTTTGCACAACAGCTTCCTTCCAAACCGATTCATATGGCAGCTAATGAATATGCCACTTTAGACTTCATGAATTGTTCCTTTCCGTTCACTGCCCCCAGTGTTAACACCTCTTTATGCCATTCTTAACACCTACTGCACTGCCTCTCAAGGTCACTCTGGCTGAACGGAAAGCTGGAGAAAGCCGCACAAAACCTGAGAGGCTCAATTCCTATTCATTTGTCACATTTGCATGCATGCCTCTATACTCAATCACACAAAGGCCACGGTAGCTTAGCCATTGCCCCCTACCAATTACAAATGAGTCCATTAAGCTGTCTGCATTGGGCCCAGCCTCTTCATGGTAATGGCTTGTGAGATTTCCATCATAATCGTCGGGCTCCCACTGCAGTCATGAGTGCAGATGGAGGAGGAGAGTGGGTAAAGAGCTATCAAACGGGGCAGAGTGCATTCTTTCGGCTTTGTTTACGTGCAGGCCAACTCAAAAGCCAGTGCTTTCTTTAGGAGAAAAGAGCCTTTAAAGATTATTACAAAATTCTTGTGAGATTTAGGGAGCTAAAATCTGTGAAAAACAGTAGCCTTGATACCGATAAACTAATCATTAGTTTTAAATGATTACTGATAATAACTAATCAAATTTTATACTATTTTGTCAAAATAAATAGGCATCACAACAATATGATGTACAATATGGATATTCATTTTTATAAAGTTAAAGTATAACTTTAACATAATCAAATGCAAATATAATCAAAATATAAACATAGACATAATGAGCATGTACAAATAGTTCCAATATTGACCAATTAAACTAATTAAAAAAATCTCTAATATTGGCCGATACATTGTAGACCTGCATAGCAAATAATTTATGAGGACTACAAACTCTATAATATCATTATAATGCTTCAGATCCAACTTACAGTAAACTAAACCTAATCCAGATTATCCTCATTAGTTATAAGTATCATTTTTAAGATTATTTGTTCAGCCAAAATCAGGACAATTGTAGAAATGTGGGAAACACTGACTGAAGCAGATGGGATGTTTCTTGCTGTGTCAAATCATTTTCCTCTTTGGTTCCAAAATTAAATGGCAGGGGGTGATTTACGCACCTTCTCTATTAGCAATCTTGGAAGAATAATGTGAACAGCTTTTATTACATGCTGCTTGTTACTCTGACACCTAATCTACAAAGTCTGTTAACGTCTAAAGGGAAATAACAAATCATTTAAACCAGACAATCAATCCCATAAACATGCATTTATCAAGCTCATTTGTGAAGCCTGACCTAGTTCTTTCAAGTCATATAACAGGACAACTCTATAAAAGTCTATTCATAAGTGAAGGTAAATCACAGCTCGTGAAAAGTCTCAGCATATAAAAGAACTCATGACCCACCATTACATGATTTCACATATAAAAATAAATAAATAGCAAGGGCCGAAGTGTTTTACCCTAGACCTTTTTACACGTTCACCAAGTTGTAAGAGGATGTGTCCTTATAAGGAACAACAAACAAGTCGTGTCTAAAAGAGATGATTGGCAAAAAATGTCCAAAAATGGTTTTGCACATTTTGTACCCCACTGACCTTCTTTGCAAAACAGCTAAACCATTCTTTAAAGGTGCCCTAAAATGAACAATTGAATTAACCTTGCCATAGTGAAATAATACGTTCCGTTTCATGGACATCACATACTGTGAGTCTTAAAAAACACCATGGAAAAGTAAGTTATTCTCAACCTAACGCCACCTGTGATGCAATCTCTGGGGATCATTTATACGTACGCCCCCGACATTTGCATATGTCCGAACGTGTTCACTGTCTGATGGAGCTGTATCATCGGGACTGCAGGTAAACAAGCGACACTCGAGGATAAGCAAAAACGTCAGCTCTCATGACACACGTCATGTTCCAGGCTGTGTGAGGGACGTGAGGACTTTACCCTTCCTACAGATAAAAAATATCAACAGTCATGGTTGATGTTTATTATAATCGGATACCGCAACAATTTAATTCAAAATCGTTCGCTTGCTCGGCCAATTTCAAGCAAGCTTCGCTTAGCGTCTTAAACTGAAGAAAGGGGCAACTGTATTCCTGCAAGCACTAAGTAGTGATTTATCCACTTATTGACTGTTTAAACAATTTATGATTAAATTGAAAGTTTCTTAGACAGCATTGTCTAGATAACGCAAGATGCTAGAACAGTAACAATAGGAAACACCTAATCTGTCTAATGACAGAGTGTAATATTATTTTGTATTACAAAATACAACCGTAGATACGTTGCTTACAGATCGTTCACTTGATTCTTCTAGCAAACGTCACCTTTTCCACCATATAAGTTAAAACGACAGTCATTTGACAAGGCTATTCATTTTGTACAAATATATGTATTTATATTTTTGAGAACTGAAGTATGATGTTTTCGCATGCTTGTATTTCAGAGTACATCACAGCCACTGCGTAGCCTACATTGTGACTAAATTTATATAAACATGCAATATCGTTGACGAAAAAAGACAAGTCTAAAACGTAGTTTAAAAAATAAAAACTTGAAGCGGATGTAAGAAGATTGTTCGTGCCTGCGGTTGCAATATTTCAGTAATTTAAATCCCCCAATCAGAGCTTTTCTGTGAAAAGAAGATGTATACTATCTGGTGTTTTACTCAACACGTACAATCTGGCAACCATATGCACACAAGCTCTCTCTCGCGAGGATGCTCTGAAGTAAGATGCATTTTAGCAATCTCCATTTGAGACGTTCTGCTTAAAGTGTCATTTAGCCGTTCTGTGTTCTTTCATGAGCCGCTTCGCTGAACAACTGAACTGCTGTGAGCTGCTGAAATAAGCCAATCAGAGCAGAGCTCAACATTAATATTCATTCTCTTCCAAATAAGGCAAAAACAGAGCATTACATTTGGAGGGTTGTAAATGGACCTGTAACACTGTATATGGACATTTTTGCCCTTAAATAAGCCACATAACCTCTATGTAGATATCAGAGAACAATTTAACATATTGTTTCAACTCATTCTAGGGCACCTTTAAAATATCTTCGTTTGCCTCTTTTGTGTTAGTTTGGAATGACATGAGGGTGAGTACATTTTGACAGAACGTTCATCTTCGGCTATCCCTTTAAAAGTCAACCGTTCCCCATAACTGATGTTTGTCAACCTTAAAGTTTACAGCTTGTGAACCTGCAACACCATTTACAAGAGTTACAACCATTCTGTAGCAATACGACCCTTCACAACGAAGTACCTAATCGCTCTGCTTGCGCTATATTTCAGAGAACTGTAGACTCTCCTCAACCGTTACATGGTGAGAGTGATTGCAGCAGATCACCTTGAGGACATCTAGCCCTAATGTAGTGCCCCAGTAGTGGAGGACCATGAAGAAAGATGATAGGACTTCAGTGGTATTAATCACCCCGACAGTGAGAGTCTCAGCCCCCGGCCGTCAAGGGCTCAGGATAAGCTCGTAAAAATTGCACGGCCCTCCACAGGGCGCTCATGTCTTACTTGTTTATGGCAGCGAGTCCCAGAGGACGTGGCAGTGATGTGCTAGCCTCTAAACCCACGCCGTCAGGAATGATGTATGACCATCATTACCAGAAAATATCACTTCAGCCGACCCATGATCTTGCTCCGCTAAGGGTCATATTATCCATGAAGAACAAATTACGGTCCCCTCCGCACATTTAAATTACTAGCAAAAAAAAACTGCTCCTGCAGAGATGGTGATATGTCATCGGTGACAATGCCCCCCGGTGTAACGCAGATAAAAACCCACCTGAGAAATCATCATCATACAGGATGCTAAAGTTCACTTGCGTTTGCTGTCATGTAGAAGCAAATATACAGGAAAGGTTGTGCACTTTAATTTCCCCCATTTGAGCAATTAGCATATTTACACAACAAAGACAGTCGTGAAATGGCATTTTCAGATTTTGCCGTTTATCACTTCGTTTTGTGCTTGATCTTTGTATCTTTAAATAAATGGTGGTTATATTCATCGATATGTCAAATTTAACCTTTGCCAACTTTCAAATCCATTTTGGCTTATTGCAGGTTTAGATATATTTTATATAAAGTATGTTAAATGTATGGATGTGGCAGATTCTTTTATCCAAAACAACCTACACTCAGGGGATACATTTTTATCAGTGCTTGCATTTCCTGAACGTTTCTGGGAACCCATGACCTTGGCAGCACTACACTACCTGTACTTGAGGAACACTACTGTAAATCCTGACTATAAAATACTTCACATACTCATGTTATACATTAGAGGTTATTTTTCCCAGTCTTTAGCTGCATTTCCACCGCAGGAACTTTTCCCAGGAACTAGGGACTTTGGGGTGGTCCTCAGTAGTGATGTGTCATTTTGAACGAATCTTTAATATGACTCGAGAACGAGCGATTTGTTCTCAGCGATTCATTCTCAGAAAGCGATTCGTTCATTTTGTGTTGACCAGGCATGCACAACATCCCATATGTTCTGTACAGGGAACAGAATTGATTAGTTCATCTTTCGAGTCCGGGTTTGAGTCATTCGTTCATCAAGTCCCAGCTCCATAAACAAGGCTATGCAGTCTGTACCGAAAACAGAAATGATTCGTTCTCTTTAGTCTTTCGGTCCGATTCTCGTTCTTTTGTCACGTGACATGACAGCCGTGTTGGACAAAGAAATAGTTCATTCACAACCTTCCTCACAAACAAGTACGTAGTTTTGTTTTGTTTTTCTTCAGTTTTTTTAGCTAGTAGGCCTATAACTAATGATTGATTTTCCTATGAATCCTGGACGCTGGGTTGGTCAGAATGGATAGGCATAATAACAGTTTATTGCCCATATCTTCTGATGATTTTATAACAAAAATATTACAACATGCAGTCAATAAATAATACGACTCTAATGTTGTACATGTTGTGAGACACTGAACCGGCGTGGTCATGTGACAAAAGAACGAGACTCAGAGTCCGACCCGAAGAACAACTTGAACGAGAAGACTCGAGATGAACGAATGTCTTCTGTTTCCGGGGACTGCATAGCCTTGCCTATATTGGGCTGGGACTTGATGAACGAATGACTTGCAGACTCGAGAGAACTAAACTTTTCTGTTTCCGGACGCATGTATTACATATGAGGCTGTCACGGCCCAGATCGGACATGATGACAAAACTAACGGCTCGAACCAGAAGTCATGAGAGGTGTAGCCTAGCTACTAATCTTTCTAGGGAATAGACATGATTAAATGTGAAGTGACTAAAGAAAATTAAGATTTTTTAAAATCATTTCTTTCTCAAAGTTGCATTAGCTTATAGTTTATTTTTTTTATTCCAAAAGTACTAAATGTCTAGCCTGACAAGCCAGACCCACATCAAGATATTTGGTCTGGAAACTGACCATAGACAGGGCTCAATCCGAGCGGCGGGATAAACGGTTGTCTTTTAAACTCCCTCTGCACGCGATAGGATAGCGCTACACCAACCAGAGCAACGAAGGTGAAAGAGCTTGTTGATAGATTAAACATTTGCCGTATCCGGTCGGCAAAACTGAAGTCATTCTTAAAAAGGGAAGATGTGTTAGGTGCGTTAGGTGCAGTTCTTTGTTCTAAAAGCTTAACTCCAAGTCTTCCAGAGTCACGATCAAAGCTGATTCGACAGACCGCCGTTCGCCAGTTTCTGTGTTTACTAGAAGCACGCAAGCGCAACTCTGCCGTCATCATTATGGCCCCGCCCACCTACTCTATACACGATGTGATTGGCCTGGCAAGAGTTAGGGGAATACAGCTCAGAAGGGTATTGAGAGTTGCTAGACGACACTCGCGGGCAGATTAGATTTGCTGCCGCTAGGGTGCGTCTAGATTTCTAGGCTACTAAACGTGTTGATTTTACATGTAACATTTTTATTAGATTCTGCTTAAATGAACGAAATGACTTGGAAAAAAGATTTGTTCATTTTGCGGAACAAGATTCAAAGATCCAAGTCAGTAAAATGATTCAAACTTCCCACCACTAGTCCTCGGTGTGTTTTGACCACAGAAACCAGGGTCTAAATGAAGGAACTTTCGGGGGTGGGACTTGTACGCTGAACATGCCGATTGGTTGAGTTCACGCAGTATTTTATTTCAACCTAAATGTCTGTAGCGGTGTGTGCAGTAAGAGTTGTTTGGTATTCGAATCAACAATGAAGTTTAAAAAATACGACAGATGGACCGACAACGAGGTTTATTTTCATAAAATCAGTTCAGTTAGAGAACATTTACAGCGCGTTTTCATTATGGCACGTTTACAGTTCATGCCTTTGTAAGCTTAACTTTCATAGTTAAGTTTAAACACTTATAAGTCAAGTTACACTCATAAGTCAAGTTTAAACACTCACTTTGCTCCGCACCGCTCCATTTACATGAATGCCCGCGGCTGCCCGAGCCGAGTGCTGTGAGTGTGATGATCCCCATGGACAGGTTGAAACAATGCGGAAATAGTTCCCTCTACTAGCTGTAGTCTTTAGCCTCTGGCCAAAAATTCCTATAGAAAATTTCAAATAGGAAAACAATCATTCAAATATACTCTAGGGTTTCTACTGATACAAAGCCATATGCTAATCGGTGAAGTAACCCTTTAAGCCTATTTGTGGAAAATGAAATCCAGCGGGCTCTGGAAAGTCGCACACAGTCCTACGTCACCGAACTAATCTTCATGGTGCATTAGACCGCGATGGAAATGCAGGCAGCAGCAGGTCTGGTAAAGTGGCCATTAACTGCATTGTTTATAATGTTTCCTGGGAGCACTTTAACGTTAATATGATTTTGATACTAAAATGGTCATAATTTAGAAATAAAAGGCATTTGTCCTACCCTGATTTTAGCCTCTGATCTGAACGCTCTGTTTGAAGGGGCGTGTCTGCTGTGAGACTGAAGTGTAAATGCCCTGCTGTGATTGGCTGACATCTTTGCATATGAAATAGCTAGTATTGCATGTTAAACTCTCTCTAAAGTTTTTAGGACATTTTTACTTTTACAGCTCTCAAGGTTAAATAATCATGAAAAGTGTTGATTATAGCATTATATTTATACCTTTACCTTTAAACTATGATGAATTACTATTGATTATTACATTATATATGTGAGCATTGAATAATATGTTTTAATAACCTGAGTGACCGCTGGACCGGACCTTTTGTTTCAGTCCAGACCCCATGTAATGCAACAGAATGGACAATTATGGGTACAGTGGCATGGTCATTCTCTGCATTCTCTTTGCCTTTGGAAAACGAATCGCTTGATAATTTATAACCGAGGAGAAACAAGCGGCTGATGAATAGTATCCATTATCATGCATCATTTACTGTAATAACAGGCTGCTATTTCCATACAAGAAATGACAAAAATCCTCCATAAATTAGTTTCGAATTTCGCCTGTGGATGTTGGGAAGAGAATAAAGGAGCTTGTGAGTTCTACCACCCAATATCAATTTTAAGGTCCATTTACTTCCTCATCCCTGATCCCTGCCACGCTGAACAGACGGAGACCCCTGAGTGGGCGCATATGGCAGAGGGCTGGGAGTCCACTGGAGCTGGTAATGATGGCAGCAGTGGACTGGTCCATCACAGTGCCAGCGCTGGGGCTCCATTGGCGCAGAGTAATTGACAGCCATGAGCTTCCCTACAGAGCTCAAACACCGCCGCCTGCTCTCTGGCACACACTCCCTAATTCACACACGCAGTCTTGGCTGCTGGCTCAGCAGGGGCAGGCCATCCAATTTACAGCTCTGTCCAGCACTGCCCCGGGAGCCATCTCCAGCCTGCCCAGCCGGCCCAACAGAGACTAATGAAGGGCTCCTCCAACACCTCATACATTATGGAGAGAGAACAGACAGATCAGGAAAACACTGCCAACGCACTCCGCTTTTTTGAACGGAGAGAATCAATTGGGTTGTTGTGGGTAACCGCTCCCCTGCTACGACACCACTCTCGTTACACGCATAGGAAAACGTAAAGGTGATGGAGGGAGAGAGCGTGCAAACGAGACATTATTTCTGGCTCTCCTTTACTTAAGCTCGATGTGTTGCTGTTCAAATTTTCTGCACCACATGAAACACCACTTAAAGCTTTGCTTCCACTTACCAGCTCAGAAAGCAAGATGTCATCTTTCCAAGATACACTGGGAAACGACCCCTCTAAGATGACCTCCCTTTTTTTGTTAATCTGTATGGGAAAAAATTCATAATCAGTTATTTTGTATACTGTATAAAGACTACAGAGGTCCATCTACCTATAAGCATACACAGACTTTATGTATAATGGAGCTTCACTTCATTCTGTTCTTGCATACTTATGAGAGCATGGAGCACACCGGCCCACCGCTGAGCCTGCCTTGGCATGCTGTTACAATGAAACAAATTGTATTCTGCGATGGCTCCGCATGAGTCTTGGCTTGCTAACGTCCTTGGGATGCTTACCATCTGGCAGTCCCATCACTGTGTTCAGATACACTGCATTTCAAAGGGAAACAGCACAGAATGCAAACAAGACTGTTATCAAGTACTTTCCTCCGATGTTGGAATGTTGAGTAGTAAAGTTAATAATTCAATAAACGTTGGTTTTGCTTAGTTATAGCTGACAGCTACAAAGATGTTATTGAAAAAATATTAAATCATTTTGGCATTTTAAAATAAAGTAGAAATAAAATCAAATAAATATTAGATGAAGAACTTCAACTTTAAAACCATACAAAATTAGAAATGTTATTTGAATACAATAGGTTGAAGTACTAAAAATTACTAAAACTTAACATAAATTTGTAAATATAGCTGCAAGCAGCAATTATTGGGGTCAAGCACAAAGAACATGATAATACATCATATAAAAATATCAGATCAACTGTAACAACAAGCATTTAAAGACATTTTAAGATGATTTTAGACAAAATGGCTGAAAAATAAATAGTCATTAGTAATTATTTAATGGTTTATCACTTTTGACCAACAGGTGGCGCTGTTATGAAACTGATGTGGTGTGGTCAAAGTGAGGTGAGGAAACACGGTTTGGTGTCAATATGCCAAAGTATTGCAGAGAACATGAGATGCATAACTTTTTGGCCGACATGGTCTGAAGATGATACGATCGGATTTCGGTAAAAATCTGACAAATGGTCTAGTATGAGTTTTAAAAAGTAGTAAAAAATAAAATAAAAATCATAATGGCGGACAGGAAGTTCAGTTACTTCGGTCACTGGTTTCAATGTTCTCAGCATGATCCAATGAATTTATTACAATCAGTTTAATTATAATAGGCTAATGTAAAAGTGATTAGCATTTTTGGAAATTTACTTACAACTTTTGACCTCAAGGTGGCGCTGCTCTGAAGTTTTTTGAGTACCTTCAGGTTCTAAAGATGTTGTCTGGCTATCACTAGACCAAGCTCAATTTAAATTTGAAATGGCGGGAATATTTTCATTAAAGGTGCACTATGTAGTATTTTTGCAGTAAAATATCCAAAAACCACTAGGCCAGTGTTATATATTTTGTTCAGTTGAGTACTTACAATATCCCAAATGTTTCCAACTATTTGTAAATCAAATTTGTGAGAAAATTGCTATTTTAACCAATGCCCCGGGAGGTGTCAGCATAGCGTTTGAGCGAGTCGCCTGTCAATTGCGTCATATCTGCGCTACCCTCAGTTTTATTCTGCAGAAGCGCTTTACTCTTAGCAGTGTGAACATATCACAGCAGCGCCGAGCGAACGCACAGAGTAACGTCATAATTTTAAACACACTTAAATGTATCTAATATGATAAACAGCTGCTTTACCTTATAATCATGACCAGAAAAAGCAGAAGTGCGCGTGCCCGGCGACTGTGTCCCGTCCCGTCATAATAAAAGCCCCAGTACTCGCGAGCCGTGTGTTTGTATAATCAGTCCAGCGGCCGTGCTCAGCTCCACAACACTCGGTCCTGCTCTGCTTTACACTACAGTAACATTAATAACCGCAACCATGAACGTGACTTCTGCCCGAGTCCTATTTTCCACCGGCTTTAAGGTGAAGACCACATGTCCCAAGATACTGCGCTCACACTTGGCGTCATCAAACTACGCCTTTGTTTATAACAGGCGCCCTCCAGTGGATGGAAAGTTGCATAGTGCACCTTTAAGGAAAATTACATAATCAAATTAAATCATTTTGAGCCAAGGAATCAGAGGGTACAATACATTTGTCTCTAGCCCTTATGGTTTAAAAATTATTAGCACAAAAGCACATGGAAATTTGGATAATTGGTAGCACTAGAGGTATAAGTTCTCCAAATTTGCTCCTCTATCAATGTGCCAAATTTTATAACTTTCCTGAAAGCGGTTCTATGGGCGGCCATATACTCAATAGCAGCAGAAGTAATAATAATAATAATAATTACTATAATATAAGAACAGCAACGATTACAATAGCTGCCGTCACACCTTCGGTACTTGGCCCCTAATTGGAAATATGTTTAAAAATGATTTCTCAGAGAGCCTAAGAAATTAGTTGTTGACTACAATTTTCAAATTGGTCAGTAAGGGAATTACTCAGAGGTGATATTGACTCTCATTAAACAATTGACCCTTGTGCCCATTTTCGCAAGGTGCTGCTGCAGAGTCAGCCAGGTTCATCCATCAGCTTTATGGCAGGTGCTCCTTATGCTCAATGTAGTGGAAAGCAAGGCTTTATTACCAGCGGCTTCTCACTGAGAGAGATGAAGACAGAAACAATGGTGACAAAGTATAGAATTTCCAAGGCTGATGGTCATGGTTGATGCGTCAATATAACTCTGTATGTTCTTGAAATCAGTTGTTGCACCAAAGGATGGCAGCCATGGTGCAGACAAGGATGGTGTCCTTCACAAAACAATCCCTGTCTGCTCGATTTTATCAGCTCCACAAAATGGCGTCGGCAAATTATTCATGACAGGTGAGAACTGTCACCGTGTTTAACACCCTGAATATGAGCCAATGTCTTTTGACTTCCGTGGACGCAATGAAATCCACTGATGACAGCTTACTTGACATTTACACACTCCGATTCCCGTCCTTTAATAGCTACGCTCCATCTCCCTAGGGATTGCCAGCCAGGCCGACTGATAACAAACCTGTCAGGAGGGTTCACAAGGGATATGAATCCAGCGCTGGCGGAGAAATGATGTGTTCAGTGGAGGAATATGGAGACTGACATGAGCTGCACACCGGCTTAGTGACAGATGATTTGTTACACCGTGCGCTAAATGGAAGTCGCCACAACGGCTGATTAGGTCTTATCAGGGCCGTTTCGAGCGAGCAACTTTTTCATTTCACCTCTCTCCAAGGAGCCACCATCAAAAGAGATCACAGAGGTTTCCTGGGCGAGCCTGTCAGCTCAAGGTGAAGTCGAATGAGGGAGGATAACAGGGATGAGGAAATAAACTGCTGTCTCAGATAACATTAATGCTCAAGCTTCACGGCTGACAGTTACCTGATAAAACATTATCTCAGCCAATGAGAGACAGAACAGGACAAACACGTCCCCTCCCCCCACCCCCCAACACACACACAGTTTTTCTAATACATTTGGCCAGATTACAGCAAACCGCTCGCTATTCATCTGTGGGTCATATTGCAGCTTTTTCATTTTTAAAGGAAAGGTCACCCATCTTTCTTTCTTTTTCCCCCCTCACAGTGTAAGTCTAAACGTATAAGCTCCCTAATGTCATTAATTATACATATACATATATATATATATATATATATATATATATATATATATATATATATAATTTTAATAATTGACTGAAAATTTTATAATTTCACATCTCAATTTACATAAAAACAACATAAATACTTTAGCCTATATTTTAAATATTTGTTTAAATGGCATTTTAAAAGAAGGAGGCCAGTTTTACGGATATCAATACTGCTACTGATGTCTCGATGAAACCATTAACTATAGGCATTCAGCTTTACAGTATAATTGAAAGTTATTGTTTTTTTAACATTTATTAGGTTTGAAAAACCATAACTTTAAATTTAAGTAAACTTAAAACAATCTTCACATAAACCCAGCATGGTTTAAAAGCATTTGCTGGAATAAGAGCTTGATCATCATTACCACCATTATTTTTCTAATAATTCAATGGCCCAGAGTCAATTATTCCGCTTATATGGTTGTTCAGATGATGTACTTCAAGACATTTGTCAGGTTTTTGTCCTTAAAACATACAAATGTTCTATCATAAATTTCCTACTACCATTTCTGAAATCGTGATAACGAGCTCATTTTGCCTTGAGAGGGCCTTCATGTCCAATTTTTTTTTTTTTTACCTAGGAAAATAGTATTTACGATAATTCCGGTAGCAAAATACAGCAAGGTTTTTAAACTGTACTTCCAGAAAATGGAGAACAAAGAATGTGCATCACGTGTTTTGCTTTTTGATTATTTTAACTAATTTATGAAGCCACTGTAAACTTTATCGTTACATATGATATTGTTTTATAAAATTATCTGCATTCCAATATAGCATTTTCCTAGGTTATGTTCATAATAAAAAATCAGTTTGAATGTCCCCTGTGATATCTTGTTGTTTTAGTTAATAGGCGCTGGTCAAAGCATTTGTCTGTTGTGTGTTCACAAATTTCAGTCCTTTCAATATATACGTCTTTTCTACTGACTCGCTCATTAAGATAGCCTTTCCCACTATAAAGTAACTTCTGTTGTTGTTCATGGTCAGGGACAATTTTTTCCCAGCAGAAGGACGACTTTTAGTGATTTTACTTCATGAAAGTTGCATTGATAAATATTTTTGGCTTTAATATTTGTAATTAATATTTGTGTGGCAACTGTTTTATAAAAGCAATAAGGTCCGACGCTAGTGCTAATTGTGAATAAGTAGCGGCTCGTTGTGCATAAAGCCCTTCAGCATTTATTTTGTTATAGATTAAAAAGAAGTCGGACAATGTCACTGGTTTAAATATTGTGGTATTCCGCCACGTTACTCACTGACATGCCCCCAACTCGTAAACATGGGGGCTTTAAGAAAATCCCGAGATTCCCACTCGTATTTACAAGTTTGTGGTGGCGTTCATCTCGGAAATACGATCTTTTCGACCTAAATTTAACGCGAAGTGGGGTTGAGTGATAATAATCATTATTACACGGCTCTGTGGAATACTTGATTCTGATTGGTCAATCGCACATTCAAGTGGTATGTTATTCCATTATAACAACCACCAAAGTGAATAACACACCGCTCGCCTGGGTACTATGAGTTATCTTGACCGGTACTACTTGTGCTTAACGTGTCACTTCGCTGTCGTCGGCTGTCTGGTGCCATCTTGTGACTGAAAAACACTTAAAGGACAACTCCGGTGAAAAATTTACCTAGGGGTAAGTAACACATGGTTACCGAGTAGATCGGTCTCTGGGATGCGTTTTCATGAAAATCGAATGCAAAGAGTTTTATCTCTAAAACAGTTTAGCTTATAACTCTTTACATTCGATTTTCATGAAAACGCATCCCATAGAACGATCTACTCGGTAACCATCTGTTAATTATCACAGGTTCATTTTTCACCGGAGTTGTCCTGTAACCACCACGGGTTACAATGGAAGAAGACTGGAGGACAATGGAAGGCAAACGGCCAGAACTTTACTTTATAAAGTTTTAAATAAGGATATTTTCATACACAAATGCATCGATTCGCTTCAGAGGGCCTTTATTAATCCCCCAGCACACGTGTGGAGCACGGTCACAAGAAGAATGTCATACACCTAGGATAGTAAATTATGGGCTTATTTTTAATTTTAGGGTGAACTATCCCTTTTAGCAATAATTTCAACATATATGTTAAAAGTTTGCAGTTTGGAACACTTTTTTTCTTTAACCGAAGCTTTGTATTCAGTGTTATCCACGTTAAATTTTATTAGCAACTTTTGTAAAGGTTTGGTCATTTACTTTTAAATGCATTATTATACAAATTGGAACATGCAGAGAGTTCTCCAGACCCATTTACAACATGCTACTACCTTTCTCTCCGAAATGGTAGGAAATTTTATTAAATTGGATTTGAAGGGTTTTAACTGTGACAAGATGATTGACAGGGCAGTTTAAACCATGAAAGGATGCACATAACTAAGCAACAAAGCTGTCAGTTAAAGGGTTAGTTCACCCAAAAATGAAATTGATGTCATTAATGAATGACTCTAATGTCGTTCCACACCCATAAGACCTCCGTTCATCTTCGGATTATAGTTTAAGATATTTTATATTTAGTCCGACAGCGTATCTAAGTGTATGCACACTTTACTGTCCATGTCCAGAAAGGGAATAAAAACATCAAAGTAGTCCACATGTGACATCAGCTAGTTAATTAGAATCTCTTGAAGCATCGAAAAATACATTTTGGTCCAAAAATAACAAAAACTACGACTTTATTCAGCATTGTCTTCTCTTCCGGGTTTGTTTTCAAACCTCAAATAAAGATTCAAATAGTCATGGATCAGGATATTGATTCATGATTCAGATCGCCAATGTCACGTGATTTCAACAGTTTGACACGTGATCCTTATCCTTGACAATGCGCTTCTGGCTGGACTTCCATCTTGTGCAATCAAACCGCTGCAAATGATCCAGAACGCTGCGGCACGTCTTGTATTCAATGAGCCCAAAACAGCTCATGTCACACCTCTATTCCTCTCTCTGCATTGGCTACCACTTGCTGCCCGGATCAAATTCAAAGCTCTGACTCTTGCTTATGGATCTTCCACAAGCTCAGCACCCGCATACTTCGACTCACTCCTACGAATCTACACCCCCACCAGAAGCCTTCGCTCCGCAAATGAGCGAAGGCTTGTAGTACCATCACAGAGGCATGAAATCCCTTTCCAGAACTTTTTCTTTCATTGTTCCAGGTTGGTGGAACAATCTTCCATCCTCCATATGCACGACAGAATCACTCGCTTCATTCAAAAGACAGGTAAAAACTCATCTCTTCCATGAGCACTTAATCTTATCATAAAACAACAACAACCACAAAAACTCTTCCTCCTCTATTTCTCTTTTCTTCTTCCCTTTTCTGGTTTTTGCTACTCTGAGTAGTAAACAAATCTTGGTATTTAGGGCACATTTTGCGTTTTCTTTGCCTCTACTTGACGGATCGCTTCCTGTACTCCTGAGTTGTAAGTCGCTTTGGATTAAAGCGTCTGCTAAATGCATAAATGTAAATGACACGATACATACTTTTAGGGCCTAGTATGAGTAGGAAAACTGGGATGCAACATCCCGGCCTAAGTCACTTGTTTTGTTTCTGAATGAATCGGTTTGAATAAATCGATTGAATGAACGATTCAGTGACAGACTCATAAAGACTTGTCACCACCTACTGGTGTAACTATGCAACTACTAGAAAAGGTCACTGAAAATCAACTGGGGAGACATGTTTTAAAGGCCATGCAGAATCACATCAATATTTCAAGCATTGCCTCTAATTCAGAATCATGCTGAACAGCCATGAAATCCTCTCAGAGTGAGCAGATGGTGCTTCCTATATGCAACATCATCCACGTATTGACTGACAATTCAATCCAGATGAGACCACATTAGACCGCAAACTGACATCCATCACAAAGACTAAATCTTACTCTTAGTGGTGCAATGATCTATTTGATGGGTCCCTCACAAATCAATAATCTTGTTTCACAAATCCGTAGTATTGATCAATCTAAAATCCATAAAAGACACATTTTTTGCAGCTATCGGAAAACATAAGTCAGTTTATATCTTGTAGACCACAAAGGTTAAACCACGCAGCTGAGATTTGACAAAAATCCACACATTTGCTCGTCTTCGTTCTCATTAGGGCACCTTGGCTCAGTCTGCACCCTCAAAGTGTATCTGTTTACCCATGGATCTCATTTGATGAGACATAAGGCAGTAATTGGATGAGGCTTGTGATCAGATGTTCTCTTGGGGAACTAATTCCACTCTTTCTGACCTGCCTAATCTTCTAAGACCAAGCTGGGGTTAATGGTCTGCTCTTCCCCCACCAACTGCTCAGGGGTGGGTGAGTATATCCAGACTGCTGTATAGAAAACATTAGACGCGCTGTATTAGAGCACTGCAGAAGGATGTGACAGTATAAGCTCCACAACACGATCCATGATAAAGTAATTTATGCATGAGCACTGGACCGCAAGTGAATAGAAGATACATTTTCATGATTAGCAGAGCAGAGGTCACGCGTAAATGGATATCATATAGCATCCCATCTGACAAAAATCGTTAATCTGACTGTAATAGTTCCCATTTACTGGAATGTGTGTTTTTCCCCCTCCGTTGGGAGGTAGCTAACAAAATATTATATTTTAACAGACAGCAACCACATTGGCTGCTGCCTGGGAAACTGTAATGTTTTCTTCTCTTATTCAAGAAAAGAGACTGGACGTGTTAGCAATTTAGGAGTGGACTGGGCAATATATCAACTGAGTGCTGAATAGTTTACTTACAAAATGTTAATTATTATTATTATTTTACAAAATGAGGGATTGTACAAAATGCAGGTTCTTTTTTTATTTAGTACTGTCCTGAATAAGATATTTCACATGAGAGATGTTTACATATAGTCCAAGACAAAAAACGAAAACAAAAAAAAAAGTATAAACATTACCCCATTCAAAATGTTATACACCCTTGATTCTTCATACTGTGTGTCGTTCCCTGGATGATCCACAGCTGTTTTTTTGTCTTGTGATGGTTGTTCTCGAGTCTCTTGTTTGTCCAGAGCAGTTAAACTGCCCAATGTCCCTCAGAAAAATCCTCCAGGTCCTGCAAATTCTTTACTTTTCACAAAACAAAAAAAACAGCCATGGATCATCCAGGAAACGACACACATTATGAAGAATCAAGGGTGTGCAAACTTTTGAATGGGGTTTTAATAAATAAATATTTTTTAATAAATTCAGCTATTTTTGTCTTGGACTATATGTAAACATCTTGTATGTAAAATATCTTATTCAGGACAGTACTAAATAAAAAATAAGCATGTTGTAGATCCCTCGTTTGTTAAACTCATTAAAAATTTAGCAGATTCTGCAAGGTGTATGTTAAGTTTTGAGCATGACTGTTTTGTTTGATATTTAATTGAGTGAATTATTCAGTGACACACTCAAAGACAGGAGCATGAATTACTGTGGCTGGTTGCATTAATTGCTTACACTAGTCTTACAAGTTAATCATCTAATGTTTTTCTTTAAGACGGGCCATACCTTTTTTTAAAGTAAGTAACATAAAAGGGTAGATTGGTCTAATTTGAATCCAAAATTATATATAGACAACAAACACAGGCACGGTCCACGTCAGAGAGGTATTTCTTGAGAATGGTAGTGAACATATAAAAAAAAAAATTCAGTGCATTTCTGTGGTCCAAAGATCTTCTGAAGAGATTATGGACAAAACTGTTTTATCGCTACTCTTACAATTTTTCATTCACTTCAAAATGACGGACAAATAAAAGGATGGAAACTGAAAAAGGAGATAAAGTCAGAATCAGCATAAACCAAGATGCGTTTTTTAAAGTTGCACTCTGAAAATACACTGAAAATGGACAAACCCAGCAATTGGTTGTTTTAACCTAGTGATTGTGTTATTTTAAACATACAAATAACCCAACGGCTGGGTCAAAGAACACATTGACTGGGTTAAAACAACCAAATTGCTTAGTTTGTCCATTTTCAACCCAACTTGGGTTGTTTTTAAACCAGTATTTTTTATAGTGCATCTCCAAAACATTAGATGGCACTGTATTCAAACTTCTCAGGTACCATCAGGAAATGCAGTTGGTGACCTATACCAAATTGTTTGCCAATTTACCAAATTGTTTAAAAGATATTGCAATTCAAGACAAATTTCAAAATGGCAGACTGATGGTTAATTCAATCGGGAACCACAGATTTGGCACGACAAATCTACAGCAAGCTCATGATTGTTTAAGTTAAACATATTTCAAACAGTGGTACTGTAGAACAGATTTCCTTTTTCTTTTCTTACTCAAGCCAGGGAACGGGTGCTAGCATTAACAGTTTTCCAGCAAATTTCCTTTCTATCTCAAAGATGATTGATATCTTTAAAAATCCGCCACACAATGGTCACTGTCGAGCACTTTAGCAATCCAAATGAACCACCTGCCTCCTCTCCGAGTCCCAACCCAACCCTGTAATTGTGCATTGATTTGACAGACAGCTACATTATGATCATATGAAACAGAGCTAATCATGCTTTCCTGTCTCTTTCATCTGCACCAATGAGCTCCTTACACGCGGAATTCAATGGCATTTCGCTTCTGCACCAAAGATGAGGAAAGGTCTTCTGTGACCCCTGTTTTTCAGGCCCGCTCACATGCAAAGCAGGTTATACAAGAGTCTTAAAAGAGCCTTCCTTTCAGCAGGCGGCAGCAATCAAGGGCCCTCAGAAATAAAAGCGATTATAGGCATGAGCCTGTTCGTTATATTAAGCCCGTCTGTCTATTCTCCCCAGAAATTTGTAGGCAATTAATTAAATTCCCATGTCCGTGCCTGGCAGTCATTAGCCCAATATCGGCTTTCAAGGGAGCACCGAGGCGGCGGTCGCCGTGCCAGGTCACATCACGAGGGAAGGCGAAGCTCTGCTTCCCGTTTGCCCTCCACAGATCGCCTCTTCTCTTTTTATCGCCATTCATTTTCCATCAGCAATACGATGCCAGCATTATGCTTGACTGATGTGGAGAGACAGAGCAATTTCCTGAGACACTTAACACCAGGTCACAAGGGGTTGAAATACGATAGACAGACACAGCCATTCACAGGCTGCTACTCGAGATGATGCCAACCCAGATGTTATGTCAATGGGTGAGGAAAACACTTTCTCAGTGCTTCGATTTTCGAGGACGGCGAAATTGCGCCTCGAGTGCGCTTTCAATTTGCCCAAAGGAACAACGAGGTGAAAGCGAGACCTCGTTCTAGTAGATATTCAAACGCATTCATTGAACTGCCTCACGGAGGAGACTAAATATGGAAATTAACTTTGACTGCCAGATGTTTCCTCTGTGTAATAGAAGTCATTACCATCACATTTAGTACTACGTTTCCAAATCGCCTCGCATTACGCGGTGAAATGTATTCCTCCGCGAGCTCGGTAACAGTGCATTACGCGCAGATAATGATGACTTTGTTATCCTGTGGTCTGTGAGGTCCATTTCCCAGCTCGCCTAACTACAAATGTCAGCCCCGACAGGCAATTACAGGAGTCCGATTACTCTCTCCTCCGCTATCGCTCTCCAATCTCAGAGACCCTGGCGTGGTGAAGAGCAAAGGTAATTTTCCCCCGGGCCTAAAACAAGGCCATGAACTTGGCTATTAAAGGCCTAACCGGTTTTGTCGAGGCAGTCTGGTGGATTCTTGAGTGACACGCAGTCGATATTCTCCGTCCTCTCGGGCCATCTCAACTATCAGCGAAAGTCTGAAGTTTCTGCTCTCAGCAGCTGATGAAATGTGAAAAAGATTTTTTATACAGCAAACATTTCATAATAGGTCTTTTGCATTAGCCAAAGCACTATAATAAAGTAAATAGATGCATGTTGTTGTTGTTGTAGGTGTACTTGCATTGCGCAGACGATTTGATTTCGAGCTTCTTTTTTCTGTCCGCCTGAAGGTTCAAGTTCTTCGGCGGCTTTAAATATAGCGCAACATCGCCACCTGCCGGACACATTCAGCTACAAAGGTTATTTCATGATCTCTAGTATAAAATGTATTTAAAAAATAATATTCATTTACATTTTTAGTACTGTCAAAAGTTTTTTTTCATAAAAATACTAATAATTTAAAATACTACTAATAATAAAATAAAATAAATCGGTTTTGGGGGAGACGGGGTTGGTTTGTAAATATTTTGTCATTCCATTTCAGACATCTTTATCCAAAATGACAAATTAATGAACAATATAAGCCTAAACATCTATTTTTCTATAAATGCAATGCATGTTAGGCATGTCTCTTGTTCACTGTTTTATTTCGGTTCTAGGCCTACAACATTATGAAACACTTTCAATGCTAATTCCATGGGTATTTATTCAATTATGGGCACTTTTGGCCCTTTGGACTAAACTCTCTTTAAACACAAACTTTCCACACACTGAAAATGTCATTGTCATTTCCACCACATATCTTGACGTATTCTGATTATGGCACCTGTGGCTGTGATCTTCACCGTCATTTAATTTGAATCACCATCGTGTCCATCACATAGGAAGTCTATGGCTGCGTTCGGAACCGCATACTTCCCTACTATATAGTATGGAAAAAGCAGTAGGCGAGCGAAAAGTATGTCCGAATCCTTAGAATTCATAAAAGAGTAGGCGAGAACTACAAGGCGTTTGGACTATTTCAAGCGAGATTCGGACGTACGTGTACTCAAGTTGCGTTCGAATATGCCTACTAACCTACTATATAGTAGGCGAAAACAGTATGTGAAAGGAGTAGTATGTTCGAAACCTCAGTAATCATAAAAGAGTAGGCGAGAACTACCAGGCGTTTGGACTATTTCTCGCGAGATTCGGACGTACGTGTACTCAAGTTGCGTTCGAATATGCCTACTAACCTACTATATAGTAGGCGAAAACAGTATGTGAAAGGAGTAGTATGTTCGAAACCTCAGTAATCATAAAAGAGTAGGCGAGAAATCCCCTGATGGCCTACTGCGCTCCGCCCAGATTGTGAAGCGCTCATCGTCGGATACTTTTCTATCCCTGCCTTCCCATAAGGCCACAGGAAAGGATACGTCAGGTGGAGGAAAGTGATGCGGGTGTTTTCAAACGTGAGTATTACAAACGAAAATCACGGTTCTCTTGTGTTCAAATCACGTTTGTTGAGCTTCTGTAGAGTAAACTTTTGAATTGTTGAAGGTGTAAAGTTGTCTAAATAGTTGTGATTGTAGGCTACTGTAAAAAAACGTTTTATTGTGTAGGCTATAGCTATAGCTTATAGTATACTTTTTGTGATAATTGAATAAATTCACTTTTACGTCATAGTATACACTGTCGTTTTTTGAGGTTTTTGTCCATTTTGATTTTTTTTGATTTTTGAATAAATTCACTTTTATGTCATAGTATACACTGTCGTTTTTTGAGGTTTTTCTCCATTTGTACTTTTTGTGATAATTGAATAAATTCACTTTTACGTCATAGTATACACTGTCGTATTTTGAGTTTTTTGTCCATTTTCACTTTTTGTGATAATTGAATAAATTCACTTTTACGTCATAGTATACACTGTCGTTTTTTGAGGTTTTGTCCATTTTCACTTTTAGTGATAATTGAATAAATTCACTTTTACGTCATAGTATACACTGTCGTTTTTTGAGGTTTTTTGTCCATTTTGAATTTTTATGATTTTTAAATAAATTCACTTTTACGTCATAGTATACACTGTCGTTTTTTGAGGTTTTGTCCATTTTTACTTTTTGTGATAATTGAATAAATTCACTTTTACGTCATAGTATACACTGTCGTTTTTTGAGGTTTTTTGTCCATTTTGAATTTTTATGATTTTTAAATAAATTCACTTTTACGTCATAGTATACACTGTCGTTTTTTGAGGTTTTGTCCATTTTTACTTTTTGTGATAATTGAATACATTCACTTTTACGTCATAGTATACACTGTCGTTTTTTGAGGTTTTTGTCCATTTTTACTTTTTGTGATAATTGAATAAATTCACTTTTACGTCATAGTATACTGTCGTTTTTTGAGGTTTTTCTCCATTTGTACTTTTTGTGTGATAATTGAATAAATTCACTTTTACGTAATAGTATACACTGTCGTTTTTTGAGGTTTTTTGTCCATTTTGAATTTTTATGATTTTTAAATAAATTCACTTTTACGTCATAGTATACACTGTTGTTTTTTTAGGTTTTTGTCAATTTTTACTTTTTGTGATAATTGAATAAATTCACTTTTACGTCATAGTATACACTGTCGTATTTTGAGGTTTTTGTCCATTTTCACTTTTTGTGATAATTGAATAAATTCACTTTTACGTCATAGTATACACTGTCGTTTTTTGAGGTTTTTGTCCATTTTGAATTTTTTGGATTTTTGAATAAATTCACTTTTACGTCATAGTATACACTGTCGTTTTTTGAGGTTTTTGTCCATTTTGAATTTTTTTGATTTTTGAATAAATTCACTTTTATGTCATAGTATACACTGTCGTTTTTTGAGGTTTTTCTCCATTTGTACTTTTTGTGATAATTGAATAAATTCACTTTTACGTCATAGTATACACTGTCGTTTTTTGAGGTTTTGTCCATTTTTACTTTTTGTGATAATTGAATAAATTCACTTTTACGTCATAGTATACACTGTCGTTTTTTGAGGTTTTTCTCCATTTGTACTTTTTGTGATAATTGAATAAATTCACTTTTACGTCATAGTATACACTGTCGTTTTTTTGAGGTTTTTCTCCATTTGTACTTTTTGTGATAATTGAATAAATTCACTTTTACGTCATAGTATACACTGTTGTTTTTTGAGGTTTTTCTCCATTTGTACTTTTTGTGATAATTGAATAAATTCACTTTTACTTCATAGTATACACTGTCGTATTTTGAGGTTTTTGTCCATTTTCACTTTTTGTGATAATTGAATAAATTCACTTTAAGTCATAGTATACATGTGACGAAGAGACTGAGGCGTTCGGATCCATGTGCAGTAATTTATTAATACAACAAACAAGGGCAATCCAAGAAACGTAGGTCAAACAGGCATAGGTTCATAGGCAGGCGGCTTAGGTTCAAAAATGATATCACAGTCCAAGTCAAAAATACAAGAGCAAACACAAGAGATAAGCTAGAGACAGCGTGTAGGTAAATCAAGACTTCACAACTGAACAAAGAACATAGGAGTCCATATAAAGGTGAGCTAAGGGTACACAGGTGAAAATGATACAGGGATAATGAGGAAAATGAGAGCATGCAGTCCTAATACGCAGGAGAGAGGGATCTGGTGAAACCAGGAGGAGGCGCAGTTGAGCGTTCTGTGACAGAGCCCCCCCCTGCGAGCGGCTCCGGAAGCGAGGACCTGGCTGGCGGCGGGGTCTACCACGGGGTCTTGGCGCTGGTCGATCGGGGTGGTCTCGGTGAAAAGCAGCAGTTAGTGTGGGATCCAGGATATCCTGGGACCTGACCCAGGAACGTTCCTCTGGGCCGTACCCCTCCCAATCGATGAGGTATTGCAACTCCCCGCCGTGACGCCTGGAGTTCAGGATCTCTCGCACCCGGAAAGCCTCCGAACCGTCCACCTCAATGGGGGGAGTCTGCACCTGAGCGACCTCCTCCCGACTCCTCTCTCTCCTGGGGGCAACAGCGGGTCTGAAAAGGGACACATGAAATGTGGGTGAGATCTTGTAATGAGCGGGGAGTGCCAAACGAAAAGAAACAGGCGTTATCTGACGGAGGATCTTGAATGGTCCGACGAAACGAGGAGACAGCTTCTTGCTCGGGAGCTTGAGCCGAAGGTCTCGTGCAGAGAGCCACACCCACTGACCGGGTCGATACCGAGGACCCTCGTGCCTCCTCCGATCTGCCTGGTGCTGAAAACGGCGTATGGCCCGCTGTAAGTGAACGTGCGCCGCATCCCAGGTGGCTTCGCTGCGCCACAGCCATGCATCTACTGCGGGGAGGTCGGATGGCTCACCAGCCCACGGGAAGAGGGGAGGCTGGAACCCTAGGACACATTGAAAAGGGGTTAGACCCGTGGCAGGTTTTACCAGAAAATTCTGGGCATACTCTGCCCAGGCCAGAAAGCGACTCCAGTCCTGCTGATTCTGATGGCAGTACGTTCTCAGAAAGCGAATCAAATCCTGGTTGAGACGTTCGACCTGCCCGTTGGCCTGGGGATGGTAACCAGACGTTAAACTGACATTGATGTTTAGCTTGCCACACAACGCTCTCCAGACACGGGAGGTAAACTGAGGCCCACGGTCTGAGACAATGTCCTCGGGCAGACCAAAGAGATGGAACACCTGGTTGAAAAGAGCCTCCGCTGTCTGTAAGGCCGTGGGCAGACCGGTCAGGGGTATAAAACGGCAGGACTTAGAGAAGCGATCCACCACGGACAGGATGGTGGTAAACCCCTGGGACGGAGGGAGATCAGTCACAAAATCCACTGCGATGTGCGACCAGGGACGCTGTGGTACAGGCAGAGGTTGTAATAGTCCAGCTGGTTTGAGATGAGAGGATTTCACTGTGTTACAGACAGAGCATTGATGGATGAACTTTATGACGTCCGACTGGATAGAAGTCCACCAAAAGCGATTGGCAACTAATTGTAGGGTGGCTGCGATACCTGGGTGACCAGCGCTGGGAGTGCAGTGAACCCATTGAAGCACACGGTGGCGGAGCCCAGGCGGAACGAAAAGCCGACCAGCGGGACATTCGGGCGGAGCGGGATGACGACTAAGGGATGCGTTAATCTCTGTGATGATGTCCCATTGCACAGGGGCCACGATAAGGGTTGTGGGAACAATAGGTTCGGGCTTGGATTCCTCACCAGGACCGTCAAACTGTCGGGACAGAGCGTCCGCTTTGCCATTCTGAGCGCCTGGCCTAAAGGTGATCTTAAAGTCAAATCTGGAAAAGAATAGAGACCAACGAGCCTGACGAGCGTTAAGGCACTTGGCTGACCTAATATATTCAAGATTTCTGTGATCCGTGAGTACCGTAAAAGGCTGATGAGCTCCCTCTAGCCAGTGCCTCCACTCCTCAAAGGCGGTCTTCATTGCCAGCAATTCGCGATCCCCCACATCATAGTTGCGTTCTGCAGAGGTAAGCTTGCGAGAATAAAAGGCACATGGGAACATTTTAGCAGGTTTACCACACCGCTGCGACAAGACAGCCCCCACTCCTGTGTTAGACGCATCCACCTCCACGATGAACTCCCTCTCCGGATCCGGGTGACGGAGAATAGGAGCAGAAGTGAATCTCTCCTTGAGCTGGGCAAAAGCCACGGTGCAATCCGCTGTCCACTTGAAATATTTTCCCCCTCCACGAAGCAGAGAGGTGAGAGGCGCTACAATGACGCTGAAGTTGCGGATAAATCTGCGGTAAAAATTGGCGAAGCCCAAAAAGCGTTGCAGCTCTTTCACCGAGGTCGGTTGGGGCATATTCACCACGGCTTTGACCTTGCTGTCATCCATCAGGACGCCCTCCGCACTGATGATGTAGCCCAGGAAGGAGATACTTGTCTGGTGAAACTCACACTTGGAGAGCTTGGCATAAGGCTGGTTCTCAATCAGGCGCGTGAGGACCCCCCGGACATCCTGGATATGCTCCTCGAGGGAATCAGAAAAGATCAGAATATCATCAATATAGACAATCACTTTCCGCTGTAACATGTCCCGGAAAACCTCATTGATAAAAGCTTGAAACACTGAGGGACTATTGGAAAGGCCGAAAGGCATTACCCGATATTCATAGTGCCCAGATGTAGTAGAGAACGCGGTTTTCCACTCATCACCCCTCCGTATGCGAATCAGGTTGTAAGCGTTCCTTAAGTCCAGCTTGGTGAAGTAGCGGGCAGTGCGGAGCATCTCCAGGGCTGCAGGAACTAATGGGAGAGGATAGCGATATTTCACCGTCACTTCGTTCAGGCCACGATAATCAATACACGGCCGAAGACCCCCATCCCTCTTCTTGACAAAAAAGAATCCGGCGGAGGCCGGAGAGGTAGAGGGAGTAATGAAACCTTTAGCCAGCTGTTCGTCAATGTACGCCCTCATGCTCTCCGTTTCAGGTTGTGACAGCGGGTACACCCTTCCGCGTGGAGGCACCGCTCCCGGCAAAAGCTCAATCGCACAGTCGCCAGCCCGGTGAGCGGGAAGATGAGAAGCCTCGGTCTCACTGAAAGCCAGAGCTAGGTCATGATAGTCGGGGGGAATTTTCTGAAACTCAACTCCCTTGAGGGAAGCGTTGTGGGGTTCAGTACCTGGGACAGCGACCATGCAGTGGCTCTGACAGCCTGTTGACCACTGGGAAATCCTCCCTTCAGACCAGGAGATTTGGGGGTTATGTCTTTCCAGCCAGGGGAGCCCCAAGATAACCGGATGCATGGGTGAGTGAATCGTGAATAACTGGATGATCTCAGAATGCTGCCTCCCGACACTAAGCGTGAGAGGTTTGCGTGGTGTATTGCACCTCTCCTGACCCCAGGGGGCGTCCATCGAGCGCTTCCACGGTTACCCCCGAGTCACATGCGAGGAGAGAAACATGGTGAGTTTTAGCGAAGGCAAGATCGATGAAGTTTCCAGCGGCACCAGAATCAAAGCTTTTACGTTTAGAATTTGTCCATTAATCTTCAAAGAACTATTCACCTCAAACAATCTAGAAGTGTACTTGGAACTCACTGCAGGAGAATTTTTGAGCGCAGAATTGACCGGGCAGGTGGCTCTCAGATGTCCCAACTCTCCACAGTACATGCAAAGATTATTACGCCGTCTCCTCTCTCGCTCCGCCATGGAGAGACGTGTGTAGCCAATCTGCATGGGCTCCGGCTCCGCGTTGGGGAAAGCACCCTCGACTGAGCTGGGTCTGAGAAGTGTGCGTCGGGAGCGAATCAAGTTGTCGAGGCGGATGGCGAGCTCCATTAGTTGATTCAAGGATTTCCCGTCGTCGCGGCATGCCAGCTCTCCCTGGAGATTCGAGTTCAATCCCTTGCGACACAACAGTTTGAGAGGTCCCTCCTCCCATCGAGTCTGGGCTGCCAGGGTCCGAAACGAGAGTGTGTAGTCCGCTGCAGTAGAGTTTCCCTGACGCAACGTGAGCAATAATTCTCCTGGATCCCTTCCTCCCGCAGAATGTTCAAACACCTCTCTAAATTGAGTTAGAAAGTCATCATAAGAGGGAAAGGAGAGCTGACCTCCATACCAGAGTGCAGTAGCCCACTCCAGAGCCCGGCCGGTGAGTAGGGAACATATGAAGGATACGCGGCTTGCATCCGTGGTGTAGGACTGTGTCTGCTGGTCAAAATACAAGCTGCACTGCAACAGAAATCCCTTACAGGCGGAATGTGAGCCATCAAATTTTTCGGGAAGGGATAATTTAGGGTGGTTGGGATTGTTACTCACGGCCGGTGGCACAGAAGCCGGTGCGGTAGGATTCGGAGCTTGATCTTCGGCTGCGCTCGGCGAGGAGAGGGCTCGGACAGATCTCACAAGCTCCTCCGTGAGAGAGGATAGTTTCACCAGCTGCTGTTGATGGGCAGTCAGTACCTTAGCTTGAGCGGAAACCTCAGAGGCCAGGCGAAGGGAATCTGCTGGATCCTGTTGTGGTGAAGTCTTCTGTGACGAAGAGACTAAGGCGTTCGGATCCATGTGCAGTAATTTATTAATACAACAAACAAGGGCAATCCAAGAAACGTAGGTCAAACAGGCATAGGTCAGAGGCAGGCGGCTTAGGTTCAAAAACGATATCACAGTCCAAGTCAAAAATACAAGAGCAAACACAAGAGATAAGCTAGAGACAGCGTGTAGGTAAATCAAGACTTCACAACTGAACAAAGAACATAGGAGTCCATATAAAGGTGAGCTAAGGGTACACAGGTGAAAATAATACAGGGATAATGAGGAAAATGAGAGCATGCAGTCCTAATACGCAGGAGAGAGGGATCTGGTGAAACCAGGAGGAGGCGCAGTTGAGCGTTCTGTGACAATACACTGTCGTTTTTTGAGGTTTTGTCCATTTTTACTTTTTGTGATAGTTGAATAAATTCACTTTTACGTCATAGTATACACTGTCGTTTTTTGAGGTTTTTCTCCATTTGTACTTTTTGTGATAATTGAATAAATTCACTTTTACGTCATAGTATACACTGTCGTTTTTTGAGGTTTTTCTCCATTTGTACTTTTTGTGATAATTGAAAAAATTCACTTTTACGTCATAGTATACATTGTCGTTTTTTTTAGGTTTTGTCCATTTTTACTTTTTGTGATAATTGAATAAATTTACTTTTACGTCATAGTATACACTGTCGTTTTTTGAGGTTTTTGTCCATTTTGATTTTTTTTTATTTTTGAATAAATTCACTTTTACGTCATAGTATACACTGTCGTTTTTTGAGGTTGTCCATTTTTACTTTTTGTGATAATTGAATAAATTCACTTTTACGTCATAGTATACACTGTCGTTTTTTGAGGTTTTTGTCCATTTTTACTTTTTGTGATAATTGAATAAATTCACTTTTACGTCATAGTATACACTGTCGTTTTTTGAGGTTTTTGTCCATTTTGAATTTTTTGGATTTTTGAATAAATTCACTTTTACGTCATAGTATACACTGTCGTTTTGTGAGGTTTTTGTCCATTTTGAATTTTTTGGATTTTTGAATAAATTCACTTTTACGTCATAGTATACACTGTCGTTTTTTGAGGTTTTTGTCCATTTTTACTTTTTGTGATAATTGAATAAATTCACTTTTACGTCATAGTATACACTGTCGTTTTTTGAGGTTTTTGTCCATTTTTACTTTTTGTGATAATTGAATAAATTCACTTTTACGTCATAGTATACACTGTCGTTTTTTGAGGTTTTTGTCCATTTTTACTTTTGATGATAATTGAATAAATTCACTTTTACGTAATAGTATACACTGTCGTTTTGTGAGGTTTTTGTCCATTTTTACTTTTGATGATAATTGAATAAATTCACTTTTACGTCATAGTATACACTGTCGTTTTTTGAGGTTTTTGTCCATTTTGAATTTTTTGGATTTTTGAATAAATTCACTCTTACGTCATAGTATACACTGTCGTTTTTTGAGGTTTTTCTCCATTTTTACTTTTTGTGATAATTGAATAAATTCACTTTTACGTCATAGTATACACTGTCGTATTTTGAGGTTTTTGTCCATTTTTACTTTTTGTGATAATTGAATAAATGCACTCTTACGTCATAGTATACACTGTCATTTTTTGAGGTTTTTGTCCATTTTTACTTTTTGTGATAATTGAATAAATTCACTTTTACGACATAGTATACACTGTCTTTTATTGAGGTTTTTGTCCATTTAGAATTTTTTTGATTTTTGAATAAATTCACTTTTACGTCATAGTATACACTGCCGTTTTTTGAAGTTTTTCTCCATTTGTACTTTTTGTGATAATTGAATAAATTCACTTTTACGTCATAGTATACACTGTCGTTTTTTGAGGTTTTTCTCCATTTGTACTTTTTGTGATAATTGAATAAATTCACTTTCACGTAATAGTATACACTGTCGTTTTTTGAGGTTTTTTGTCCATTTTGAATTTTTATGATTTTTAAATAAATTCACTTTTACGTAATAGTATACACTGTTGTTTTTTGAGGTTTTTGTCAATTTTTACTTTTGATGATAATTGAATAAATTCACTTTTACGTCATAGTATACACTGTCGTTTTGTGAGGTTTTTGTCCATTTTTACTTTTTGTGATAATTGAATAAATTCACTTTTACGTCATAGTATACACTGTCGTATTTTGAGGTTTTTGTCCATTTTTACTTTTTGTGATAATTGAATAAATTCACTTTTAGGTCATAGTATACACTGTCGTTTTTTGAGGTTTTTGTCCATTTTTACTTTTGATGATAATTGAATAAATTCACTTTTACATCATAGTATACACTGTCATTTTGTGAGGTTTTTGTCCATTTAGAATTTTTATGATTTTTAAATAAATTCACTTTTACGTCATAGTATACACTGTCGTTTTTTGAGGTTTTTGTCCATTTTTACTTTTTCTGATAATTGAATAAATTCACTCTTACGTCATAGTATACACTGTCGTTTTTTGAGGTTTTTGTCCATTTAGAATTTTTTTGATTTTTGAATAAATTCACTTTTACGTCATAGTATACACTGCCGTTTTTTGAAGTTTTTCTCCATTTGTACTTTTTGTGATAATTGAATAAATTCACTTTTACGTCATAGTATACACTGTCGTTTTTTGAGGTTTTTCTCCATTTGTACTTTTTGTGATAATTGAATAAATTCACTCTTACGTCATAGTATACACTGTCGTTTTTTGAGGTTTTTGTCCATTTAGAATTTTTTTGATTTTTGAATAAATTCACTTTTACGTCATAGTATACACTGCCGTTTTTTGAAGTTTTTCTCCATTTGTACTTTTTGTGATAATTGAATAAATTCACTTTTACGTCATAGTATACACTGTCGTTTTTTGAGGTTTTTCTCCATTTGTACTTTTTGTGATAATTGAATAAATTCACTTTTACGTCATAGTATACACTGTCGTTTTTTGAGGTTTTTCTCCATTTTTACTTTTTGTGATAATTGAATAAATTCACTTTTACGTCATAGTATACACTGTCGTTTTTTGAGGTTTTTGTCCATTTTGAATTTTTTGGATTTTTGAATAAATTCACTCTTACGTCATAGTATACACTGTCGTTTTTTGAGGTTTTTCTCCATTTTTACTTTTTGTGATAATTGAATAAATTCACTTTTACGTCATAGTATACACTGTCGTTTTTTGAGGTTTTTGTCCATTTTTACTTTTGATGATAATTGAATAAATTCACTTTTACGTAATAGTATACACTGTCGTTTTGTGAGGTTTTTGTCCATTTTTACTTTTGATGATAATTGAATAAATTCACTTTTACGTCATAGTATACACTGTCGTTTTTTGAGGTTTTTGTCCATTTTGAATTTTTTGGATTTTTGAATAAATTCACTCTTACGTCATAGTATACACTGTCGTTTTTTGAGGTTTTTGTCCATTTTGAATTTTTTGGATTTTTGAATAAATTCACTCTTACGTCATAGTATACACTGTCGTTTTTTGAGGTTTTTCTCCATTTTTACTTTTTGTGATAATTGAATAAATTCACTTTTACGTCATAGTATACACTGTCGTATTTTGAGGTTTTTGTCCATTTTTACTTTTTGTGATAATTGAATAAATGCACTCTTACGTCATAGTATACACTGTCATTTTTTGAGGTTTTTGTCCATTTTTACTTTTTGTGATAATTGAATAAATTCACTTTTACGACATAGTATACACTGTCTTTTATTGAGGTTTTTGACCATTTAGAATTTTTTTGATTTTTGAATAAATTCACTTTTACGTCATAGTATACACTGCCGTTTTTTGAAGTTTTTCTCCATTTGTACTTTTTGTGATAATTGAATAAATTCACTTTTACGTCATAGTATACACTGTCGTTTTTTGAGGTTTTTCTCCATTTGTACTTTTTTTGATAATTGAATAAATTCACTTTCACGTAATAGTATACACTGTCGTTTTTTGAGGTTTTTTGTCCATTTTGAATTTTTATGATTTTTAAATAAATTCACTTTTACGTAATAGTATACACTGTTGTTTTTTGAGGTTTTTGTCAATTTTTACTTTTGATGATAATTGAATAAATTCACTTTTACGTCATAGTATACACTGTCGTTTTGTGAGGTTTTTGTCCATTTTTACTTTTTGTGATAATTGAATAAATTCACTTTTACGTCATAGTATACACTGTCGTATTTTGAGGTTGTTGTCCATTTTTACTTTTTGTGATAATTGAATAAATTCACTTTTAGGTCATAGTATACACTGTCGTTTTTTGAGGTTTTTGTCCATTTTTACTTTTGATGATAATTGAATAAATTCACTTTTACATCATAGTATACACTGTCATTTTGTGAGGTTTTTGTCCATTTAGAATTTTTATGATTTTTAAATAAATTCACTTTTACGTCATAGTATACACTGTCGTTTTTTGAGGTTTTTGTCCATTTTTACTTTTTCTGATAATTGAATAAATTCACTCTTACGTCATAGTATACACTGTCGTTTTTTGAGGTTTTTGTCCATTTTGAATTTTTTGGATTTTTGAATAAATTCACTTTTACGTCATAGTATACACTGTCGTTTTTTGAGGTTTTTGTCCATTTTTACTTTTTGTGATAATTGAATAAATTCACTTTTACGTCATAGTATACACTGTCGTTTTTTGAGGTTTTTGTCCATTTTTACTTTTTGTGATAATTGAATAAATTCACTTTTACGTCATAGTATACACTGTCGTTTTTTGAAGTTTTTGTCCATTTTTACTTTTTGTGATAATTGAATAAATTCACTCTTACTTCATAGTATACACTGTCGTTTTTTGAGGTTTTTGTCCATTTTGAATTTTTTTGATTTTTCAATAAATTCACTTTTACGTCATAGTATACACTGTCGTTTTTTGAGGTTTTTGTCCATTTGTACTTTTTGTGATAATTGAATAAATTCACTTTTACGTCATAGTATACACTGTCGTTTTTTGAGGTTTTTGTCCATTTTGATTTTTTTTGATTTTTGAATAAATTCACTTTTACGTCATAGTATACACTGTCGTTTTTTGAGGTTTTTCTCTATTTTTACTTTTTGTGATAATTGAATAAATTCACTTTTACGTCATAGTATACACTGTCATTTTTTGAGGTTTTTCTCCATTTGTACTTTTTGTGATAATTGAATAAATTCACTTTTACGTAATAGTATACACTGTCGTTTTTTGAGGTTTTTGTCCATTTTTAGTTTTTGTGATAATTGAATAAATTCACTTTTACGTAATAGTATACACTGTCGTTTTTTGTCCATTTTGAATTTTTTTGATTTTTGAATAAATTCACTTTTGGTTGGTTGTTTTGTTTATACTTATTGGTTAAAGTTATGATCCTTATCTGGTGATGGCGGATTTTTTTAAATGGGGGTGTGTGACGGTTCCGTCAGTTTGTTTAATCCTGAGTTACAGGTGATTGCCTGAGGGAAGGCGTGGTTTCGCACCTGAACCTAATTATGTCCCTTTAAGAGGGACTGGATCAAACCGAGCAGGAGTGAAGAGCACGTTTGGGCCTGGCATTGAATACAGGAGTGTTTTGTCCGTCGTTTGTTCATCATGAGAGTGCCTGAGATCTGACGTTATGTTGGAGTTGGAGGGAGACCACAGCCGCATCGGAGTTCACGTTGATTGATCTTCCCCGTGTCGATCCGCATCACCTGTTTGTTATTTGGTTGGATTGATTACATGCATTTCATACTTGCACTTGCACGCTTGCATACTGACTAACATGTACACTGAATATTCAACATTTTATGTTAATATTACTTTATTGTATTAAATATTATTCTTTATACAGCGGTTGTGTGGCGTCTCCCTTTGTTTGTTGCGGTTTACGAATGGAAATCGTAACATTACTTTTTGTGATAATTGAATAAATTCACTTTTACGTCATAGTATACACTGTCGTTTTTTGAGGTTGTCCATTTTTACTTTGTGATAATTGAATAAATTCACTTTTACGTCATAGTATACACTGTCGTTTTTTGAGGTTTTTGTCTATTTTTACTTTTTGTGATAATTGAATAAATTCACTTTTACGTCATAGTATACACTGTCGTTTTTTGAGGTTTTTGTCCATTTTGAATTTTTTGGATTTTTGAATAAATTCACTTTTACGTCATAGTATACACTGTCGTTTTTTGAGGTTTTTGTCCATTTTTACTTTTGATGATAATTGAATAAATTCACTTTTACGTAATAGTATACACTGTCGTTTTGTGAGGTTTTTGTCCATTTTTACTTTTGATGATAATTGAATAAATTCACTTTTACGTCATAGTATACACTGTCGTTTTTTGAGGTTTTTGTCCATTTTGAATTTTTTGGATTTTTGAATAAATTCACTCTTACGTCATAGTATACACTGTCGTTTTTTGAGGTTTTTCTCCATTTTTACTTTTTGTGATAATTGAATAAATTCACTTTTACGTCATAGTATACACTGTCGTATTTTGAGGTTTTTGTCCTTTTTTACTTTTTGTGATAATTGAATAAATGCACTCTTACGTCATAGTATACACTGTCATTTTTTGAGGTTTTTGTCCATTTTTACTTTTTGTGATAATTGAATAAATTCACTTTTACGACATAGTATACACTGTCTTTTATTGAGGTTTTTGTCCATTTAGAATTTTTTTGATTTTTGAATAAATTCACTTTTACGTCATAGTATACACTGCCGTTTTTTGAAGTTTTTCTCCATTTGTACTTTTTGTGATAATTGAATAAATTCACTTTTACGTCATAGTATACACTGTCGTTTTTTGAGGTTTTTGTCTATTTTTACTTTTTGTGATAATTGAATAAATTCACTTTCACGTAATAGTATACACTGTCGTTTTTTGAGGTTTTTGTCCATTTTGAATTTTTTGGATTTTTGAATAAATTCACTTTTACGTCATAGTATACACTGTCGTTTTTTGAGGTTTTTGTCCATTTTTACTTTTTGTGATAGTTGAATAAATTCACTTTTACGTCATAGTATACACTGTCGTTTTTTGAGTTTTTTCTCCATTTGTACTTTTTGTGATAATTGAATAAATTCACTTTTACGTCATAGTATACACTGTCGTTTTTTGAGGTTTTTGTCCTTTTTTACTTTTTGTGATAATTGAATAAATTCACTTTTATGTCATAGTATACACTGTCGTTTTTTGAGGTTTTTCTCCATTTGTACTTTTTGTGATAATTGAATAAATTCACTTTTACGTCATAGTATACACTGTCGTTTTTTGAGGTTTTTGTCCATTTTGAATTTTTGTGATAATTGAATAAATTCACTTTTACGTCATAGTATACACTGTCGTTTTTTGAGGTTTTTGTCCATTTTCACTTTTTGTGATAATTGAATAAATTCACTTTTACGTCATAGTATACACTGTCGTTTTTTGTACTTTTTGTGATAATTGAATAAATTCACTTTTACGTAATAGTATACACTGTCGTTTTTTGAGGTTTTTGTCCATTTTTAGTTTTTGTGATAATTGAATAAATTCACTTTTACGTAATAGTATACACTGTCGTTTTTTGTCCATTTTGAATTTTTTTGATTTTTGAATAAATTCACTTTTGGTTGGTTGTTTTGTTTATACTTATTGGTTAAAGTTATGATCCTTATCTGGTGATGGCGGATTTTTTTAAATGGGGGTGTGTGACGGTTCCGTCAGTTTGTTTAATCCTGAGTTACAGGTGATTGCCTGAGGGAAGGCGTGGTTTCGCACCTGAACCTAATTATGTCCCTTTAAGAGGGACTGGATCAAACCGAGCAGGAGTGAAGAGCACGTTTGGGCCTGGCATTGAATACAGGAGTGTTTTGTCCGTCGTTTGTTCATCATGAGAGTGCCTGAGATCTGACGTTATGTTGGAGTTGGAGGGAGACCACAGCCGCATCGGAGTTCACGTTGATTGATCTTCCCCGTGTCGATCCGCATCACCTGTTTGTTATTTGGTTGGATTGATTACATGCATTTCATACTTGCACTTGCACGCTTGCATACTGACTAACATGTACACTGAATATTCAACATTTTATGTTAATATTACTTTATTGTATTAAATATTATTCTTTATACAGCGGTTGTGTGGCGTCTCCCTTTGTTTGTTGCGGTTTACGAATGGAAATCGTAACATTACTTTTTGTGATAATTGAATAAATTCACTTTTACGTCATAGTATACACTGTCGTTTTTTGAGGTTGTCCATTTTTACTTTGTGATAATTGAATAAATTCACTTTTACGTCATAGTATACACTGTCGTTTTTTGAGGTTTTTGTCTATTTTTACTTTTTGTGATAATTGAATAAATTCACTTTTACGTCATAGTATACACTGTCGTTTTTTGAGGTTTTTGTCCATTTTGAATTTTTTGGATTTTTGAATAAATTCACTTTTACGTCATAGTATACACTGTCGTTTTTTGAGGTTTTTGTCCATTTTTACTTTTTGTGATAGTTGAATAAATTCACTTTTACGTCATAGTATACACTGTCGTTTTTTGAGTTTTTTCTCCATTTGTACTTTTTGTGATAATTGAATAAATTCACTTTTACGTCATAGTATACACTGTCGTTTTTTGAGGTTTTTGTCCTTTTTTACTTTTTGTGATAATTGAATAAATTCACTTTTATGTCATAGTATACACTGTCGTTTTTTGAGGTTTTTCTCCATTTGTACTTTTTGTGATAATTGAATAAATTCACTTTTACGTCATAGTATACACTGTCGTTTTTTGAGGTTTTTGTCCATTTTGAATTTTTGTGATAATTGAATAAATTCACTTTTACGTCATAGTATACACTGTCGTTTTTTGAGGTTTTTGTCCATTTTCACTTTTTGTGATAATTGAATAAATTCACTTTTACGTCATAGTATACACTGTCGTTTTTTGAGGTTTTGTCCATTTTTACTTTTTGTGATAATTGAATAAATTCACTTTTACGTCATAGTATACACTGTCGTTTTTTGAGGTTTTTGTCCATTTTGAATTTTTTTGATTTTTGAATAAATTCACTTTTACGTCATAGTATACACTGTCGTTTTTTGAGGTTTTTGTCCATTTTTACTTTTGATGATAATTGAATAAATTCACTTTTACGTAATAGTATACACTGTCGTTTTGTGAGGTTTTTGTCCATTTTGAATTTTTATGATTTTTAAATAAATTCACTTTTACGTCATAGTATACACTGTCGTTTTTTGAGGTTTTTGTCCATTTTGAATTTTTTTGATTTTTGAATAAATTCACTTTTACGTCATAGTATACACTGTCGTTTTTTGAGGTTTTTGTCCATTTTTACTTTTTGTGATAATTGAATAAATTCACTCTTACGTCATAGTATACACTGTCGTTTTTTGAGGTTTTTCTCCATTTTTACTTTTTGTGATAATTGAATAAATTCACTTTTACGTCATAGTATACACTGTCGTATTTTGAGGTTTTTGTCCATTTTTACTTTTTGTGATAATTGAATAAATTCACTTTTACGTCATAGTATACACTGTCGTTTTTTGAGGTTTTGTCCATTTTTACTTTTTGTGATAATTGAATGAATTCACTTTTACGTCATAGTATACACTGTCGTTTTTTGAGGTTTTTCTCCATTTGTACTTTTTGTGATAATTGAATAAATTCACTTTTACGTCACAGTATACACTGTCGTTTTTTGAGGTTTTTCTCCATTTGTACTTTTTGTGATAATTGAATAAATTCACTTTTACGTCATAGTATACACTGTCGTTTTGTGAGGTTTTTGTCCATTTTTACTTTTGATGATAATTGAATAAATTCACTTTTACGTCATAGTATACACTGTCGTTTTGTGAGGTTTTTGTCCATTTTTACTTTTTGTGATAATTGAATAAATTCACTTTTACGTCATAGTATACACTGTCGTTTTTTGAGGTTTCTGTCCATTTTTACTTTTTGTGATAATTGAATAAATTCACTCTTACGTCATAGTATACACTGTCGTTTTGTGAGGTTTTTGTCCATTTTTACTTTTTGTGATAATTGAATAAATTCACTTTTACGTCATAGTATACACTGTCGTATTTTGAGGTTTTTGTCCATTTTTACTTTTTGTGATAATTGAATAAATTCACTTTTAGGTCATAGTATACACTGTCGTTTTTTGAGGTTTTTGTCCATTTTTACTTTTGATGATAATTGAATAAATTCACTTTTACGTCATATGATACACTGTCGTTTTGTGAGGTTTTTGTCCATTTTGAATTTTTATGATTTTTAAATATATTCACTTTTACGTCATAGTATACACTGTCGTTTTTTGAGGTTTTTGTCCATTTTTACTTTTTGTGATAATTGAATAAATTCACTCTTACGTCATAGTATACACTGTCGTTTTTTGAATTTTTTGTCCATTTTTACTTTTTGTGATAATTGAATAAATTCACTTTTACGTCATAGTATACACTGTCGTTTTTTGAGGTTTTTGTCCATTTTTACTTTTTGTGATAATTGAATAAATTCACTTTTACGTCATAGTATACACTGTCGTTTTTTGAGGTTTTTGTCCATTTTGAATTTTTTTGATTTTTGAATAAATTCACTTTTACGTCATAGTATACACTGTCGTTTTTTGAGGTTGTCCATTTTTACTTTGTAAAAATTGAATAAATTCACTTTTACGTCATAGTATACACTGTCGTTTTTTGAGGTTTTTCTCCATTTGTACTTTTTGTGATAATTGAATAAATTCACTTTTACGTCATAGTATACACTGTCGTTTTTTGAGGTTTTTCTCCATTTTTACTTTTTGTGATAATTGAATAAATTCACTTTTACGTCATAGTATACACTGTCGTATTTTGAGGTTTTTGTCCATTTTTACTTTTTGTGATAATTGAATAAATTCACTTTTAGGTCATAGTATACACTGTCGTTTTTTGAGGTTTTTGTCCATTTTTACTTTTGATGATAATTGAATAAATTCACTTTTACGTCATAGTATACACTGTCGTTTTGTGAGGTTTTTGTCCATTTTGAATTTTTATGATTTTTAAATAAATTCACTTTTACGTCATAGTATACACTGTCGTTTTTTGAGGTTTTTGTCCATTTTTACTTTTTGTGATAATTGAATAAATTCACTCTTACGTCATAGTATACACTGTCGTTTTTTGAATTTTTTGTCCATTTTTACTTTTTGTGATAATTGAATAAATTCACTTTTACGTCATAGTATACACTGTCGTTTTTTGAGGTTTTTGTCCATTTTTACTTTTGATGATAATTGAATAAATTCACTTTTACGTCATAGTATACACTGTCGTTTTTTGAGGTTTTTGTCCATTTTGAATTTTTTGGATTTTTGAATAAATTCACTTTTACGTCATAGTATACACTGTCGTTTTTTGAGGTTTTTGTCCATTTTTACTTTTTGTGATAATTGAATAAATTCACTTTTACGTCATAGTATACACTGTCGTTTTTTGAGGTTTTTGTCCATTTTTACTTTTTGTGATAATTGAATAAATTCACTTTTACGTCATAGTATACACTGTCGTTTTTTGAGGTTTTTGTCCATTTTTACTTTTTGTGATAATTGAATAAATTCACTCTTACTTCATAGTATACACTGTCGTTTTTTGAGGTTTTTGTCCATTTTGAATTTTTTTGATTTTTCAATAAATTCACTTTTACGTCATAGTATACACTGTCGTTTTTTGAGGTTTTTGTCCATTTGTACTTTTTGTGATAATTGAATAAATTCACTTTTACGTCATAGTATACACTGTCGTTTTTTGAGGTTTTTGTCCATTTTGAATTTTTTTGATTTTTGAATAAATTCACTTTTACGTCACTGTCGTTTTTTGAGGTTTTTCTCTATTTTTACTTTTTGTGATAATTGAATAAATTCACTTTTACGTCATAGTATACACTGTCGTTTTTTGAGGTTTTTCTCCATTTGTACTTTTTGTGATAATTGAATAAATTCACTTTTAAGTAATAGTATACACTGTCGTTTTTTGAGGTTTTTGTCCATTTTTAGTTTTTGTGATAATTGAATAAATTCACTTTTACGTCATAGTATACACTGTCGTTTTTTGTCCATTTTGAATTTTTTTGATTTTTGAATAAATTCACTTTTGGTTGGTTGTTTTGTTTATACTTATTGGTTAAAGTTATGATCCTTATCTGGTGATGGCGGATTTTTTTAAATGGGGGTGTGTGACGGTTCCGTCAGTTTGTTTAATCCTGAGTTACAGGTGATTGCCTGAGGGAAGGCGTGGTTTCGCACCTGAACCTAATTATGTCCCTTTAAGAGGGACTGGATCAAACCGAGCAGGAGTGAAGAGCACGTTTGGGCCTGGCATTGAATGCAGGAGAGTTTTGTCCGTCGTTTGTTCATCATGAGAGAGCCTGAGATCTGACGTTATGTTGGAGTTGGAGGGAGACCACAGCCGCATCGGAGTTCACGTTGATTGATCTTCCCCGTGTCGATCCGCATCACCTGTTTGTTATTTGGTTGGATTGATTACATGCATTTCATACTTGCACTTGCACGCTTGCATACTGACTAACATGTACACTGAATATTCAACATTTTATGTTAATATTACTTTATTGTATTAAATATTATTCTTTATACAGCGGTTGTGTGGCGTCTCCCTTTGTTTGTTGCGGTTTACGAATGGAAATCGTAACATTACTTTTTGTGATAATTGAATAAATTCACTTTTACGTCATAGTATACACTGTCGTTTTTTGAGGTTGTCCATTTTTACTTTGTGATAATTGAATAAATTCACTTTTACGTCATAGTATACACTGTCGTTTTTTGAGGTTTTTGTCCATTTTTACTTTTTGTGATAATTGAATAAATTCACTTTTACGTCATAGTATACACTGTCGTTTTTTGAGGTTTTTGTCCATTTTTACTTTTTGTGATAATTGAATAAATTCACTTTTACGTCATAGTATACACTGTCGTTTTTTGAGGTTTTTGTCCATTTTGAATTTTTTGGATTTTTGAATAAATTCACTTTTACGTCATAGTATACACTGTCGTTTTTTGAGGTTTTTGTCCATTTTTACTTTTTGTGATAATTTAATAAATTCACTCTTACGTCATAGTATACACTGTCGTTTTTTGAATTTTTGTCCATTTTTACTTTTTGTGATAATTGAATAAATTCACTTTTACGTCATAGTATACACTGTCGTTTTTTGAGGTTTTTGTCCATTTTTACTTTTTGTGATAATTGAATAAATTCACTTTTACGTCATAGTATACACTGTCGTTTTTTGAGGTTTTTGTCCATTTTGAATTTTTTTGATTTTTGAATAAATTCACTTTTACGTCATAGTATACACTGTCGTTTTTTGAGGTTTTTGTCCATTTTGAATTTTTGTGATAATTGAATAAATTCACTTTTACGTCATAGTATACACTGTCGTTTTTTGAGGTTTTGTCCATTTTTACTTTTTGTGATAATTGAATAAATTCACTTTTACGTCATAGTATACACTGTCGTTTTTTGAGGTTTTTGTCCATTTTGAATTTTTTAGATTTTTGAATAAATTCACTTTTACGTCATAGCATACACTGTCGTTTTTTGAGGTTTTTGTCCATTTTTACTTTTAATGATAATTGAATAAATTCACTTTTACGTAATAGTATACACTGTCGTTTTGTGAGGTTTTTGTCCATTTTTACTTTTGATGATAATTGAATAAATTCACTTTTACGTCATAGTATACACTGTCGTTTTTTGAGGTTTTTGTCCATTTTGAATTTTTTGGATTTTTGAATAAATTCACTCTTACGTCATAGTATACACTGTCGTTTTTTGAGGTTTTTCTCCATTTTTACTTTTTGTGATAATTGAATAAATTCACTTTTACGTCATAGTATACACTGTCGTATTTTGAGGTTTTTGTCCATTTTTACTTTTTGTGATAATTGAATAAATGCACTCTTACGTCATAGTATACACTGTCATTTTTTGAGGTTTTTGTCCATTTTTACTTTTTGTGATAATTGAATAAATTCACTTTTACGACATAGTATACACTGTCTTTTATTGAGGTTTTTGTCCATTTTGAATTTTTTTGATTTTTGAATAAATTCACTTTTACGTCATAGTATACACTGTCGTTTTTTGAAGTTTTTCTCCATTTGTACTTTTTGTGATAATTGAATAAATTCACTTTTACGTCATAGTATACACTGTCGTTTTTTGAGGTTTTTCTCCATTTGTACTTTTTGTGATAATTGAATAAATTCATTTTCACGTCATAGTATACACTGTCGTTTTTTGAGGTTTTTCTCCATTTGTACTTTTTGTGATAATTGAATAAATTCACTTTCACGTAATAGTATACACTGTCGTTTTTTGAGGTTTTTTGTCCATTTTGAATTTTTATGATTTTTAAATAAATTCACTTTTACGTCATAGTATACACTGTTGTTTTTTGAGGTTTTTGTCAATTTTTACTTTTGATGATAATTGAATAAATTCACTTTTACGTCATAGTATACACTGTCGTTTTGTGAGGTTTTTGTCCATTTTTACTTTTTGTGATAATTGAATAAATTCACTTTTACGTCATAGTATACACTGTCGTTTTTTGAGGTTTTTGTCCATTTTTACTTTTGATGATAATTGAATAAATTCACTTTTACGTCATAGTATACACTGTCGTTTTGTGAGGTTTTTGTCCATTTTGAATTTTTATGATTTTTAAATAAATTCACTTTTACGTCATAGTATACACTGTCGTTTTTTGAGGTTTTTGTCCATTTTTACTTTTTGTGATAATTGAATAAATTCACTCTTACGTCATAGTATACACTGTCGTTTTTAGAATTTTTTGTCCATTTTTACTTTTTGTGATAATTGAATAAATTCACTTTTACGTCATAGTATACACTGTCGTTTTTTGAGGTTTTTGTCCATTTTTACTTTTTGTGATAATTGAATAAATTCACTTTTACGTCATAGTATACACTGTCGTTTTTTGAGGTTTTTGTCCATTTTGAATTTTTTAGATTTTTGAATAAATTCACTTTTACGTCATAGTATACACTGTCGTTTTTTGAGGTTTTTCTCCATTTTTACTTTTTGTGATAATTGAATAAATTCACTTTTACGTCATAGTATACACTGTCGTATTTTAAGGTTTTTGTCCATTTTTACTTTTTGTGATAATTTAATAAATTCACTTTTACGTCATAGTATACACTGTCGTTTTTTGAGGTTGTCCATTTTTACTTTGTGATAATTGAATAAATTCACTTTTACGTCATAGTATACACTGTCGTTTTTTGAGGTTTTTGTCCATTTTTACTTTTGATGATAATTGAATAAATTCACTTTTACGTCATAGTATACACTGTTGTTTTTTGAGGTTTTTGTCCATTTTGAATTTTTTGGATTTTTGAATAAATTCACTTTTACGTCATAGTATACACTGTCGTATTTTGAGGTTTTTGTCCATTTTTACTTTTTGTGATAATTGAATAAATTCACTTTTAGGTCATAGTATACACTGTCATTTTTTGAGGTTTTTGTCCATTTTTACTTTTGATGATAATTGAATAAATTCACTTTTACGTCATAGTATACACTGTCGTTTTGTGAGGTTTTTGTCCATTTTGAATTTTTTTGATTTTTGAATAAATTCACTTTTACGTCATAGTATACACTGTCGTTTTTTTGAGGTTTTTCTCTATTTTTACTTTTTGTGATAATTGAATAAATTCACTTTTACGTCATAGTATACACTGTCGTTTTTTGAGGTTTTTCTCCATTTTTACTTTTTGTGATAATTGAATAAATTCACTTTTACGTCATAGTATACACTGTCGTATTTTGAGGTTTTTGTCCATTTTTACTTTTGATGATAATTGAATAAATTCACTTTTACGTAATAGTATACACTGTCGTTTTGTGAGGTTTTTGTCCATTTTTACTTTTGATGATAATTGAATAAATTCACTTTTACGTCATAGTATACACTGTCTTTTATTGAGGTTTTTGTCCATTTTGAATTTTTTTGATTTTTGAATAAATTCACTTTTACGTCATAGTATACACTGTCGTTTTTTGAGGTTTTTCTCCATTTGTACTTTTTGTGATAATTGAATAAATTCACTTTCACGTCATAGTATACACTGTCGTTTTTTGAGGTTTTTCTCCATTTGTACTTTGTGTGATAATTGAATAAATTCACTTTCACGTAATAGTATACACTGTCGTTTTTTGAGGTTTTTTGTCCATTTTGAATTTTTATGATTTTTAAATAAATTCACTTTTACGTCATAGTATACACTGTTGTTTTTTGAGGTTTTTGTCAATTTTTACTTTTGATGATAATTGAATAAATTCACTTTTACGTCATAGTATACACTGTCGTTTTGTGAGGTTTTTGTCCATTTTTACTTTTTGTGATAATTGAATAAATTCACTTTTACGTCATAGTATACACTGTCGTTTTTTGAGGTTTCTGTCCATTTTTACTTTTTGTGATAATTGAATAAATTCACTCTTACGTCATAGTATACACTGTCGTTTTGTGAGGTTTTTGTCCATTTTTACTTTTTGTGATAATTGAATAAATTCACTTTTACGTCATAGTATACACTGTCGTATTTTGAGGTTTTTGTCCATTTTTACTTTTGATGATAATTGAATAAATTCACTTTTACGTCATAGTATACACTGTCGTTTTTTGAGGTTTTTGTCCATTTTGAATTTTTTGGATTTTTGAATAAATTCACTCTTACGTCATAGTATACACTGTCGTTTTTTGAGGTTTTTCTCCATTTTTACTTTTTGTGATAATTGAATAAATTCACTTTTACGTCATAGTATACACTGTCGTATTTTGAGGTTTTTGTCCATTTTTACTTTTTGTGATAATTGAATAAATGCACTCTTACGTCATAGTATACACTGTCATTTTTTGAGGTTTTTGTCCATTTTTACTTTTTGTGATAATTGAATAAATTCACTTTTACGACATAGTATACACTGTCTTTTATTGAGGTTTTTGTCCATTTTGAATTTTTTTGATTTTTGAATAAATTCACTTTTACGTCATAGTATACACTGTCGTTTTTTGAAGTTTTTCTCCATTTGTACTTTTTGTGATAATTGAATAAATTCACTTTTACGTCATAGTATACACTGTCGTTTTTTGAGGTTTTTGTCCATTTTGAATTTTTTTGATTTTTGAATAAATTCACTTTTACGTCATAGTATACACTGTCGTTTTTTGAGGTTTTTGTCCATTTTTACTTTTGATGATAATTGAATAAATTCACTTTTACGTAATAGTATACACTGTCGTTTTGTGAGGTTTTTGTCCATTTTGAATTTTTATGATTTTTAAATAAATTCACTTTTACGTCATAGTATACACTGTCGTTTTTTGAGGTTTTTGTCCATTTTGAATTTTTTTGATTTTTGAATAAATTCACTTTTACGTCATAGTATACACTGTCGTTTTTTGAGGTTTTTGTCCATTTTTACTTTTTGTGATAATTGAATAAATTCACTCTTACGTCATAGTATACACTGTCGTTTTTTGAGGTTTTTCTCCATTTTTACTTTTTGTGATAATTGAATAAATTCACTTTTACGTCATAGTATACACTGTCGTATTTTGAGGTTTTTGTCCATTTTTACTTTTTGTGATAATTGAATAAATTCACTTTTACGTCATAGTATACACTGTCGTTTTTTGAGGTTTTGTCCATTTTTACTTTTTGTGATAATTGAATGAATTCACTTTTACGTCATAGTATACACTGTCGTTTTTTGAGGTTTTTCTCCATTTGTACTTTTTGTGATAATTGAATAAATTCACTTTTACGTCACAGTATACACTGTCGTTTTTTGAGGTTTTTCTCCATTTGTACTTTTTGTGATAATTGAATAAATTCACTTTTACGTCATAGTATACACTGTCGTTTTGTGAGGTTTTTGTCCATTTTTACTTTTGATGATAATTGAATAAATTCACTTTTACGTCATAGTATACACTGTCGTTTTGTGAGGTTTTTGTCCATTTTTACTTTTTGTGATAATTGAATAAATTCACTTTTACGTCATAGTATACACTGTCGTTTTTTGAGGTTTCTGTCCATTTTTACTTTTTGTGATAATTGAATAAATTCACTCTTACGTCATAGTATACACTGTCGTTTTGTGAGGTTTTTGTCCATTTTTACTTTTTGTGATAATTGAATAAATTCACTTTTACGTCATAGTATACACTGTCGTATTTTGAGGTTTTTGTCCATTTTTACTTTTTGTGATAATTGAATAAATTCACTTTTAGGTCATAGTATACACTGTCGTTTTTTGAGGTTTTTGTCCATTTTTACTTTTGATGATAATTGAATAAATTCACTTTTACGTCATATGATACACTGTCGTTTTGTGAGGTTTTTGTCCATTTTGAATTTTTATGATTTTTAAATATATTCACTTTTACGTCATAGTATACACTGTCGTTTTTTGAGGTTTTTGTCCATTTTTACTTTTTGTGATAATTGAATAAATTCACTCTTACGTCATAGTATACACTGTCGTTTTTTGAATTTTTTGTCCATTTTTACTTTTTGTGATAATTGAATAAATTCACTTTTACGTCATAGTATACACTGTCGTTTTTTGAGGTTTTTGTCCATTTTTACTTTTTGTGATAATTGAATAAATTCACTTTTACGTCATAGTATACACTGTCGTTTTTTGAGGTTTTTGTCCATTTTGAATTTTTTTGATTTTTGAATAAATTCACTTTTACGTCATAGTATACACTGTCGTTTTTTGAGGTTTTTGTCCATTTTTACTTTTTGTGATAATTGAATAAATTCACTTTTACGTCATAGTATACACTGTCGTTTTTTGAGGTTTTTGTCCATTTTGAATTTTTTTGATTTTTGAATAAATTCACTTTTACGTCATAGTATACACTGTCGTTTTGTGAGGTTTTTGTCCATTTTTACTTTTGATGATAATTGAATAAATTCACTTTTACGTCATAGTATACACTGTCGTTTTGTGAGGTTTTTGTCCATTTTTACTTTTTGTGATAATTGAATAAATTCACTTTTACGTCATAGTATACACTGTCGTTTTTTGAGGTTTCTGTCCATTTTTACTTTTTGTGATAATTGAATAAATTCACTCTTACGTCATAGTATACACTGTCGTTTTGTGAGGTTTTTGTCCATTTTTACTTTTTGTGATAATTGAATAAATTCACTTTTACGTCATAGTATACACTGTCGTATTTTGAGGTTTTTGTCCATTTTTACTTTTTGTGATAATTGAATAAATTCACTTTTAGGTCATAGTATACACTGTCGTTTTTTGAGGTTTTTCTCCATTTGTACTTTGTGTGATAATTGAATAAATTCACTTTCACGTAATAGTATACACTGTCGTTTTTTGAGGTTTTTTGTCCATTTTGAATTTTTATGATTTTTAAATAAATTCACTTTTACGTCATAGTATACACTGTTGTTTTTTGAGGTTTTTGTCAATTTTTACTTTTGATGATAATTGAATAAATTCACTTTTACGTCATAGTATACACTGTCGTTTTGTGAGGTTTTTGTCCATTTTTACTTTTTGTGATAATTGAATAAATTCACTTTTACGTCATAGTATACACTGTCGTTTTTTGAGGTTTCTGTCCATTTTTACTTTTTGTGATAATTGAATAAATTCACTCTTACGTCATAGTATACACTGTCGTTTTGTGAGGTTTTTGTCCATTTTTACTTTTTGTGATAATTGAATAAATTCACTTTTACGTCATAGTATACACTGTCGTATTTTGAGGTTTTTGTCCATTTTTACTTTTTGTGATAATTGAATAAATTCACTTTTAGGTCATAGTATACACTGTCGTTTTTTGAGGTTTTTGTCCATTTTTACTTTTGATGATAATTGAATAAATTCACTTTTACGTCATAGTATACACTGTCGTTTTTTGAGGTTTTTGTCCATTTTTACTTTTTGTGATAATTTAATAAATTCACTCTTACGTCATAGTATACACTGTCGTTTTTTGAATTTTTGTCCATTTTTACTTTTTGTGATAATTGAATAAATTCACTTTTACGTCATAGTATACACTGTCGTTTTTTGAGGTTTTTGTCCATTTTTACTTTTTGTGATAATTGAATAAATTCACTTTTACGTCATAGTATACACTGTCGTATTTTGAGGTTTTTCTCCATTTGTACTTTTTGTTATAACAGGGGAGCTCCAGTAACACACATACGTCTCCAAAGTGGATTACATATGCATGTTAAAGATAGATAATTACTAAATGTTTATTCAACATCTGACAGGAATTTTTGATAAGTATTGCAGATGAGCACATCACACAATAAAATAGACATCTGATACATCTGAATAGATCAGAATGGTGTGTGTGTGCGCTATAATGAAGAGTTCACTGTTGTCAACTCTGCTTACTTTACATGAACCTGAGCAATGTAAATAAACAAATCTACATAAAGTAACTAAACATAAGTTATCAATTTAATTTGTCCATTAGTACTGTTGATAAACTGAGGAACATTAACACATCAGCAACTACATTTAAATGTAGTATTGAACATAAATCACATAGGTAACGGTAATCTTGTCTGATGTTACAGGGACAGAAGAGCTTGTGTGTGTGTGTTTGTGTGTGTGTGTTTATCTGGTGGAGAGCGGCTGATAAAGGAATGCTGTCATCAAAGGCTTTGATTCAGTATACTACAGAAATTAATAAAACATCTATTTAAATCTTAAGTTGTATTTTATTTCAAACAGTTATTTTAGCACTTTTCTGATTCTTGATGGCTCTGTATTTGCTGCAGAGCTTTTGTGGAGCAGGGCCTGCAAGACACGGGTGTCATGTGTGGGGAAAACCTGAAACGCAAATATAAATAATATCATTTAGTTACTTCTAATACAGAAATCAAATGGCATTGTGCTGTTTAAATGAGTGCTTTTGTATTATGTTTGTGCATTTTTGTAGGATCTGAGATGTCAGCATACGGGTGTGAGCACTGAGGATCCTGGACCCTTCATCACTTCACCTTAGTGCATCATCTGGGCCAGATATTGCTGTGGTCTCTTCATCCTCAGTAAACCCAGAGCCAGTGAGACTTCTAGAAAAAGACCAAAAGCGTCTAACAGTGCACTTATTACAGGGACGATCCCCCTGGAGCTAAGAGCCTTGCTCAAGCACACACTGGTGGTGACGGTTACGGAGATCAAACCAGAAAGCCCACTACACCGCAAAAGTCCAAACGCTATGAGGGACATGATGGATGGCTAGGACAGATGAAGGTGTTCACGCTGGTCAACTGCTTCATGAATATAAAGCTGCAGAACTGGCACACCTGTGTTGAGACGGGCAGCAGATGTGGCGTTCACCTTCTGTATGTGTGATCGTTAGAACAATACATTTGAATAAAGCTTTGTTTCATGTGTTGACTTTTATTCATTTCTTGTGATGTTTACTTTTATTAATTCTTTTACTCATTCATTCATGTTTCCTTAGTTGTCAGTAAATAAAATTATTCACATCATATTCACATTGGCTGCATCTGTCTAATGTGTATTCATGGCATGCATCGCTATGTCATATGACAAGTTGCCTTTTGTATGTTCTACTAAAACGATATATATATAAAAAGGTAATATAATTAAGTATTGGTCAGCATTTGTCATTATTATTGTAAGTGTTTGTGGGTGTGCTAGCAGTGCAGTTCATTCTGGGGGAAATCTTTTTTTTTAATAGTATTACTTACGTTTTTCGAGTATACAATCAACAGTTTCCTCCAAAGGCGAGATCTCTGAGCAGCTGAAAGATTTTTCTGAGCAGACATTACAAACACTGAGGGAAACCGCACCGGTCGGGCTGTGGAGTTACTGATGCTGAGCTCTTACTGCACCTGTCACTCATATCTTTTTTTTTTATTGTTTTATAATTGCATGGTGGTATATTTAACAACGAACAATCATAATGATAAAACTAATGGGTTTATGTACATTATATACAGAGAAAAAACAATAACAAGGTTCGATATCTTGAATAAATCATCATAATGCAATAATTTTTATTTATTTGTTTTAGTTATTTCATAAGCCTGGGATCAAACAGGAGTTAAATTTAACAAGAAAAAGAGGGAAATATAAAGGAGATTTAGCCCACTTTTGCTTGTGGATGACATTTTTTTTGCATATAAAATAAAGAAATTAACAACATATTCAAGAGATCACGATTTGGGTTTTTTGCAAGGATAAAAAAGGATGAAATTGTCAGATTAGTAGGGTTAAAATGTATTTCTTACAATGACAAAATAAATGGGCAGCTGTTTCTTAATAAAGACCACAAAAAATGAGCACGTTTAAACCAATATACAGATTAATTAAACCTGTCACACGAGTTGTTGCGCTTATGATATCGTCATGGGTCACATGATAACGTCAACATGGCGCATAAAGTGCGGATCGCATTCATACTTAACGAGATCTGGATATATAGTGCCTACTCTTTTAGCGCTCGTTAAGTAAGTACTTATTGAAATTGAGTACCTACTCAATGAGTATGCGGTTCCGAACGCAGCCTATGTGATTCAATTGTGATTCAAATTAAATGACGTTGAAAACGTTTTTGTAAGAATAACTATCTTTGAAAAAAGTCGTGAAGACAGTCAAAACTGAGGTTAGTCAGCCTACCCAAAAAATGAAAATTCTGTCTTTAATTACTCACCCTCATGGCGTTCCAAACCCACCGCAAGACCTTCGTTCATCCACCACCGGACGGGACACAAACTGTTGATAAAAATCAAAATGATAAAATCCGAGAGGTTTCTGAACCATATAGGCTGCAACAAGGCCCAGAAAGGTAGTAAAGACATCAGGTGTGTGTGTGTGTGATCGGCGAGAGGTAGCCGCGTGTAGTTGGGGAGGAGCTGCAAACGAAAACGTGAAGTCGGACACTTTCTGCTTCCCGTAGTGACGCTCCCGTAGTTTGGATATCACAGCTGAGTTATCTTTTTTTAAAGATACACTGTGTTACTTTTTTAGTTTATTCTTAGCTAAAAACACTTTGTTCTTTCAAAAATATATGTGCTCATTAATGTATATTAACTTCTTTCAAGTTATAAAGTATTCTCGTAAGTTTATAATATGCCATTGAAAATACATTGAGGAGTTTGAATGCTGGTCGCCATGTTGCCCCTCCATCTTGAAAGTACATTAGCCAAAGAGGGACATACCCGTAAATTCAAGCTTCGCCTTTCGCATTTTAACACTCAATGGCACTCATGGACGCAGTCGAACTGGAAGCCATGTTAATCTTGGACTAAATCGGCCACCGTAGGAGTTAAAACGAAATCAGAATTGAGAGGAACAGAAACTAATATTCACGGATTGTCATATACCTTTTCACCGCTAGATGGGGGAAAATATCACACAGTGTAGCTTTAAAGGTGCACTATGTAGTATTTTTTTGCAGTAAAATATCCAAAAAACACTAGGCCAGTATATGTAAAGACCATATATTTTTCAGTTGTGTTCTTACAATATCCCAAATGTTTCCAACTACCGGTATTTGTACATAGTGAGAAAATTTATATTTTAGCAAAGGAGCCAGAACGTCTGAGGGAGTCGCCTGTCACCCTCGGTTTCTGGTTTTATTTGGCAGAAACGCTTTACTCTTACTGCAGTGTGCAACAAGTGCCACAGCAGCCGCTGACCGAATGCAGAGTAACATCATAAGATAATTTTAAACAACCTTAAATGTATCTAATATGATAAACAGAGGAGTTACCTCATACTCATGACCAGAAAAGCGGAAATGGCGCCCGCTGACACATGACAGCTGTGTCATGTCCTGTCATAATAAAAGTCCCGCTGCTCGCGAGCCGTGTGTTGCTAAACAATTCATCCAGCGGCCTAGCCTGACAAGCCAGACACACATCAAGATGTTTGGTCTGGAAACTCACCATTGACAGGGCTCAATCCGAGGGGCGGGATAAACGGTTGTCCTTCAAACTCCCTCTGCACACAATAGGATAGAGCTACAACTAACCAGAGCAACGTGAAGCGGAGCTAGTTGAAGCTAGTAAACATGTGAGGATTAAACTTTCGCCGTATCCGGTCGGCAAAACTCCGAACACATCTTCCCTTCTTAAGAATGATTTCAGTGCCGTTCTTTTCTCAAATAAAAGCTCAACTCCAAGTCTTCAAGAATCTCGGTCAAAGCTGATTCGAAAGACCGCCGTTCGCCAGTTTCTGTTTACTAGAAGCACGCAAGCGCAACTCTGCCGTCATTATGTTAAGCCCCGCCCACCGACTCTATACGATGTGATTAGCCCGACCAGAGTTTGGTTTTTACAGCTCAGAAATGTATTGAGAGTAGCTAGACGACACTTGCAGCGCTACCAGTGGCCTTGCTCAGCTCCTGCTCTGCTTCATACTACAGTAACGTTAATCACATTCATGAACATGATTTCTGCCTGAGTTAGCCTGGATGCCAGCCGAACTTAGCCCCGCCCACAATTTTTTTAGGTCGGGCGGTTCGGTCCCGGTAGTACACATTATGTGTAGTATTTTACACATAAAATAATAATGTGTTATTTTGGCACAGTTGCCTGCTAAAATTGGCATTCATGGGTCTATATATCACATAATAGTCGACCCGCGGACATAGAAAACAACCCACGGAAAAAAAATGCGGACTTGGCAACACAGTGCAGTTGAGCTCTGTCTGTGGATATTTGACAATGCGTCGCTTCGTTGCTTTTATTGGTTGTAGGTCTATCCAATTGAGGTCTTTCCTGGTTCGGTTGAAACGCGCCTCATAATCACAGCCCAATGGAGCAGTGAAAGACTCATATTCTGACTGGAATTGATGTCAGGCTATGCCTGAGTCCTATCCTAATTATTTTCCACCGGCTATGAGGTGAAGACCACATGTCCCAAGATTCTGCGCTCAAACTTGCCGTCATCAAACTACGCCTTTGTTTTGAATAGGCGCTCTCTAGCGGACGGAAAAATTACATAGTGCAGCTTTAATGTTCTGAAGCGACAAGAATACTTAGTTTTTGAGAGCAAAATATAAATTAATTTTTCCCATTCTCCTATGCTATTTAGGTATTAAACACAGTCCAGCACTTCTGGCTTCAATGCCAGAACGCCAGCTCTCTATTGGCTGACGCCGTTCACTGCGTGTGCTGCTGACACAGGAGCTGGCCAATAGTGAGCCGGCGATCTGACGAGGAACCCTTTAATAATTATCACATGATTTATCGTTATATATCGTTATCGTTTTGGTGCTAGTTTTTCAAATAATTTGCGACATTTCTTGTGTTTTATGATTTTAAGAACTGGGAAAAAGGTCTGTGAAATCTATACACAAACAAACAATAAATAAATCATGAGGCATAATAGACATTTTCCAGTTTTAATGTCACCTTAATGCATTAAAAAGAAAAACATGAAATCTGTTAGTTTTATTAAAAACCAAGCCCTGGGAAATACAAGTGCCTTAAGTTGAATAAACACACATAATTCATTTAATGCATGTAGTTTTATGCATATCTCAGTGCATTCACATCTTTCAAATAAGCAATTTTCAGGACAGAATGCAGAAAAAAATACAATATTTTGACACTACAGAGGGAAATATTTTATCTGCAGAAGCAAAAATGACTGGTACATGACACTCAGAGACGGGCGAAGAAAAAAAAAAAACTCGTAATAATGCCCCAGGAGTCATAATCATGATGCCCAGAATAGTGTTGGTAATATAGAGAGGTGCTCAGGATGTCAGTGAAGAGCTACAGTGCTATTAGCACAACACGTACACTCAAACCTCAGCCTCTGGTTCAGCTCCATCAGGAAACAAGCGCATATGCACAGCCAGTCGCCTGGACACGCGAACAGGCCTGATGAGAATAGCACCATGTCATTTCACAGGGATTTGAGCAGAATAAATACACAGCAATTTCTCCCTCGAGGGCTTATCATACCTGGGAGAGTATGATGAAACCTCCTGCAATATGGTGTCTCATTTTCCCCCCTAGAAATCCAAGATATTTGCTCATAATCAAGCAGGATGTGCAATGACGACCACAGGTTTCAGGTTTTACACACTTTATTCCTAAAACATTGGCTGCACCATCCATAGCGGCACACGATTGTATGTACACATTTATATACACGCGCACAATTCTCTAAATCTGTGATATAAAATATATAATCCGACAATGTACCTCTTGTCCTCTTATTTGAACACATTAAATTGCTGTACAGGAATTCTGTAGCTACAGCCTATCTTAAAGTCCCCACCACACAAAGGTAAGAACGTGAGCTCCTGTATACTTCATCTGTACACTGTGACAGTAAAAATTGTGGAGAAAATATTCCTCTAAATATTCCTCTAAAAGCAACCTACAGCAAATTCACTTGTCGGTTCTGTAATTAAGACAATTACATATATGACAAACCATTTTCATTTAATTTAGGAAGGCAATATGCATCTTCCTGTGTTTATATAATATAAAAGATTAAGAAATTACACATTTAAAAACATACAATAAATAAGATATATGCAGGCATTTTTCAACTGGATAAAACCTGACCCAAACTGCACTTTCAGGCCTTTTTCAGTTCATTGAGATGGTCTAGTTTCTTTCCCTCCAAGTCGTTGAGATGGACACTTGGCATAAACTGGGCGTGACGTTAAGTGCACTGTCTGATTGCACTTGGTTTGTCCAGCCGTGTCCACAGCGGCAGTGCAGCGATGCGGTGTCTCTGCAGGGTCTGTTGTGTACGATGGCAACAGTTTGTGCAGAACCCCTCGTTCGTTAGAGCATGTTCATAATGAAGTTGTACATTTGGTTGAGCACAACAAAGTGCACGGGCAGACAAGAGCGCCGGTCCTGAGTCGCTGGGTCACAGGTCAGCCACGAGAGGGCATTGTACTGCTCCAGCACAAATCTGCAAACACAACAAATGTGAGACCGATAGAAACAGAAGAGGATATCGATTGCAGTGCTGTGGCAGCGATGCAGAAAAAGGGCAAGACTGAAATATGCGTTTACTAATAAGCTAACTTTTGAGGTTCAAGGATTTAGTTTGGTTCCAAACCCTTAAAGGGACAGTTCACCAGAAAATGTACTCACCCTCAAGTCATCCTGGGTGTATGTGACACTCTTCTTTCAGACGCAATCTGAGACATATTGAATAATGTTCTCTCTTCCGAGCTTTATAATGGTAGTGAATAGAGGATGAGATTTTGAAACCCAAAAATCCATCCATCCATCCATCCATCCTAAAAGCTCCAGAGGGTTAATAAAGGCCTTCTGAAGAAAAGCAGTGTTTTTTTAAAGAAAAATATCCATATTTAATAACTAGCTTCCGACAGACGGCTGTACGCATCGTTTTACGGTGAAAGAGGAACTTCTGACCCGACGCATTGATGTCCTTTATTATACAGAAGGCCTTTATTAATCTCCTGGAGTACTGTGGATTACTTTAATGATGGATGGATGCACTTCAAAATCAGGGCCGTCATTCACTGCCATTATAAATCAATTGGAAGTTGTGTTCGTCTGAAAGAAGAAATATATACCTAGAACAGGTAAATCATGGGGTAATTTTCATTTTTGGGTGAACTATCCCTTTAAGACACTTCATACTGGAAAAATAAAAGATATTTGAATGAAACCCGAGAGATTTCTGTCCCTCTATTTACAGTCCATTACATCAAAACTTTGACGTTTCAAAACATTCATAAAGAGATCATAAAAGAAATCCATATGAATCAAGCAATGTGATCTAAGTGTTCTGAAGAGAGACAATTGCTTTTTTATGATGAAGTGATTTAATTAAAACTATTAGAGAGAGCACGGTACTTTTTAAATCCATAAGTGATTAACACACTAGTTTTCACAGAAAATAAATAATAGGTGTCAAAATGCATATGCAACGTCGCAGGTTTTGGATTGGCAAATCATTCAGGTTTCATTAAAAGTCTTCATTTGTGTTTCGAAGATAAAGTCTTGTGTGCTTGGAATGACATGAGCGGAAGTAAATGACAACTACGGGTGAATAATCACTTTAAAATAAATCATGTCATTAAATATATATAAAACAGGTAAAACATATGTCTAAGGCTTTTCTCAAGTATGGTCCGCAAGATGGAGAAAGCCAATTTATTTAATCAAGTCCAGTCCGGGATGTTTCATTAGTAAGCTGGCCTCCTCGTATGAAATGGAATCAGTGAAAACCCACCTGTGTTCATATTATAAATGTAAAGAAATATACAAGGAGGCATTGGGATATAGACAAGAGTGGCTGATACCTGAGCACATCTGAGGTATGGCTGGAGTCCAGGGGGTGGGAGTGTTTACTGTGCAGCAATTCATCTGACTGCACTGACGAAACATTAAGGTGCAGAGAAGCCTGACAGGAAGACATGAACATTCATTATATGACACCTATGCAGCTCTCCTAAATAGGTAAGATCATGAAATGTGTTTTGGACAATAAAGCTGTAAAGCATCTTTGTTTACTGGAGAGCTCACCTTCAGGAAGAGAGGACATTGGTTCTTTGCCTGTGGGCAGGAGGACCAGAACCAGTCAGGCAGTGGACCCGCTTTAGCCGTGGACACAAAGTAGCCCAGAGCCATGGGTTGCTGGAGGATGTTGGGAGATTCGTCGTGAGACTCCATCCTGTCTGTGCTCTGGCCCTAAGGGTGGAAAAGAGAAAATTCGAGGGTGAATTCAGAGGTCTATAAAGCACTGAGAAATGTCTTCAGTGACTTAAGGCCCGGGTATACTCCATTTTACGCATTCCGCTCCGTCTCGTGCACAGTTGAGTGCACGAGCCTTTCAAAGTAGACTTTATTTTCAAGCACTCAAGTCACTCGCACATCCACAGTTGTACGTACACCATCCGCACGGACACAAAAATTGAGCTGCACATTGTGTGCGCGCAGACGTCTGAAGTATACTGTGCGCTAGAGCTGCAGAATTCATCATTAAAAAGCTCACGTTCTCACGATTCTGCAATGTCTTTTATGCCTGTTTGACATGTGTCAGCAGAGCATGAACAGCGCATATTTTGCCGCTGCCTATGTTAATGAATAATGGGTGTCCACTGGCACGAAGCAAGCGGAGCAGAGCGAGCGTTTTCAATAAATTCCTATGGAAGTTGAGCTTCAATACACTGATAAAAGTGTAATGGGATAAAGGTTTGGGTATAAACATGGTACTGATTAAAATAAGAGTAAACAATCTTTTTTTGGACACTTGTATGTATTGTATTGCTTATTTTTACACAAGAAGGCGGGGACTAGCTTTTTAAAAGTGTTCATCATTGAATTATTAATTTAAAATATTTATTCACAAAACTTAACAAGTTGTGATAAGACATTGACTCCATTCAAATATATATATATATTTTTAAATAAACCAAAGCAATGACCATTTTGTCAGAACCTCTAGTTTGCATGTTATTTTGGTTAGTTGTCTGAATGGATTTTTGTGGGAGAATTGCAATCTCCATTTTACACACACAAAAAAAATTGTTATTCTCAATTTATCCAGAATTGTGCAGCTCTACTTGAGTGAAAAGTATGGATACAATTCAAAATAATTTCTCATTATTCCCAAACTGATAGATTCTGATAGTTACAAGATACACAATCGATCAATATGTAGGGGTCAAGAAGATTTATATATATTAAAAAAGGACAATAAATTTATCTAAAGTGACAGTACAGATATTTTTATTGTTGTGCTGATATTTAGAATTTTCTATGTCAAAGAATCATGAAAAAAATCATGAATATAAAATGTCAACATAGATAATATTCAGGAAATGTTTCTTGAGCACCAGATCAACATCATTTACTGATGTAGAGTACTGGATCACAGGAATACGATACATTTTAAAATACATCCAAAAGTACTTTTATATAAATGTAATAATGTGTCACAATATTACAGTTTTACTGTATTTTTACTGTATTGTCCTGTACACCACATATAAAAAAATTCAAAACATTTCGAACAGTAGTGTATGTTAAATTTTTTCAAAATGAGAGAGCAAACAAGTTTACCTTGCTGCCGTCTCCACCGTGGTGGTAATGCGAGCCTGGCGACTGTACTGGGGAGGTGGTGGGAGAGTTGGGTATAATGTTAATGAGATCAGGGTCAACCAGATCATTCTCTGACAACAAGTCCAAGATCACATCCATGCCACCCATTCCATCCGTGACATCTGCAAACACAACGACAACTAATATTAGCCTGCTATAAACACAATGATAAAGTAGAAGAGCTTGACAGGATGGAGGTGAAAGTGTCAGACCGTTGATGGGATTGAAGGCCTGGAGGCCGGCAGAAGTGGGGAACACAAGGATGTGAGTGCAGGAGGTGTCCTGAGGAGTGTTTAACTGGGATGTCTGCATGTTCAGGGTCGTGCTGCGGCCAAACACAGAGCCCGTGGACACGGAGTCTATGGAGAAGAAAAGGGAAATCATGACTAGGCTCTAGACTGAAACGTTCAAAAGTTTCTAAAGTACAGCCCAATTCAGAACAGCCGCTCTGTGTGAGAGCTTCACATTAATTACCTGGCATGATGACAAAGGAAGCCTGTGGCTCCATGGCAACTAGACAGGTACTGAGGATGCTGGGACTGTCCGCAGCAGAAATGCCGCACATCCTGCACATTTCCTTCAGTCGCCTGCCAAGAGACTGCAAGTTTCGCCTACTCAACAAAATACTCCAATCTGATTGGAACAAAAAAAAAGGAGTTAGACCAACAGCAAAGGGCACCTGATGCCAAACAGATATATTATTGATCAATTGCAATACTTACCACGTAACTCCCCGTGACCTATCCTTCCAAGCCTGCCGATCACAATTCGCCAAGGAAGCGAAGTCATCTGTACAAGACCCAGGCACCATTCCCAAAGCTTCTGAATGCCCTGCCGCCTTGCAGAGCCCTTTTTCCTCCGAGCTCTGAGAGAAAAAAAAACACACAAACATCCCAGTCACACACACAGGCCTGGGCTTGAAGAAACTACGGCAATCAAAGACCAGCTCGTGAGCGCTCACCGGTTGGGTACATCGATGCTGATGATGCAGGTTTCCAGCAGCTCTCCGTACTGGTCAGTGCATGAGGCCAGGAGCCACCTCTGGTCATGTGACAGGCAGTAGGCCACAAACAGCACGTTGTATTTTTGCGAAGCCTCTCCAAAAGTCTCCCCCAGCTCTGTCTGTTTGTCCTTCACAGGTGCCAGGATGAACGGCGGTGCGTAGAGATGTAAACACTCTGGTCTCTGAGGGCGGAAAGGACCAATATGTCAATATTATTATTTATTACAAAGCTCTTTTAGAAAGCTCTTTGGATTATTTGAATGAAAATGGTAATCTCAGGTGGTCTTCCACTTTCTGGATGCCCATATTAAAATAAAGGAAGTTATATATTTTATGCATAAAGATGCATTTATACAATGAAACAATGAAATGTATAAAATATCTAAGAGACTAACATTTAATAATGTTTTTAAGTTGACGATTTCATTTTTATAAATAAGAATGAAATGTAAATAAATATCAAATTTGGTAAATTTGCAATTGAAAACTATTCAAATAAATAAACCTTGTTACTAAATATTGAAAAAAAAAACTATTATGTTGTTACTTTTTCACAGATCTTCTAGCACTTTGCCAATATATTTATATTTGTTATATTATGATTAGTGCTGTCAATCGATCAAAAAAAATGAACTAAATAAAATTGCACATTTTCTCTGTAATAAATCGCAATTTAAAAACATTAGATTAATATTTTTACATTTTAATAAATTTAGTTACTCTCCAAATTTATGTAAAAACAACTTAGACAGCATATTTTAAATATGTGTTTAATTACATCTCTTAATGAATGAAGGCCGGTATCAATGATAATAATACAGCTACGGATGACTCTTAATGATAGCTTTCAATAATACTGTACTGTTGAATGTCCATCAATTTCCATCATTTATTGGGCTTTTTAAAAATACTTTTAATTTATGTGAACTTAAAACAATCTTCACATAAACTCATTATAAATATCATTTACTTGTGTCCTTCCTGTCTAACAGACAGGAATTGAATAAAGATATCAAACAGTCTGCACTGCATAAATAATAAATTAAATATAGATTAATCCTTATTAAAGCTACAATTTTCTCTGTTACCTTTGTTCTTTGATTAACATTAATCACAGACATCACAGCAACTGGTTTATTAATCTGCTGTCACTTTAAAGGTGCCATGTGTAAAAATTAAGGTAAAAATATCAAAAAATGACCTACACGCATCAAAAGAATGAGAAGAAATAAGGGTGATGATGTAATTAAAAAAATGTCAAGTTATAGTGCTGTAGAGATATCGAACTTAATTAGCAGTAGCATTACTAGCCCCGGCCCGACAGGTATCGTAATACCAGTCTCGGACATGGGAGGCGGTATGCGGGCAACATAACCACCAGCCAATCTGGCGTACTTGAACCTGATGTCAATCGTGTGGAAAGTACAGCCCAATACTTCATTTCAGTTCAGGGAAGAGAGCAGACGGACGGCCGAAGCCCTTGGCCCCTTAAATGTATCTGATATGATAAAAATAGCTGTTTTTACCTGACCGGAAAAAGCGGAAGTGCAGGTGCCCGGCGACTGTGTTCATTCCCGTCATAATAGAAGTCCCGTTTCTCACGAGCCGTTTAGAATAGGCGCCCTCCAGTGGACGAAAAGTTGCACCTTTAAGATCTGCCGATGCTGAACATGACACGCATCTGACGCGCTGTCAAGCGCATCTCATTTTCTCACAACTCTTTAAATTAATCTAAGATGTAATTTAAATCATTTAAGACTGCTCTGACGAGAATACTCAACAAAATGGGCATTTTGGCATAATTCTGTGTGTTATTGTTTGTTCAAGCACGAAAGATCTCGATTCTGGTGTGCGTCTTTCTGTGCTTCGTTTGTGTGTCAGGAAATTAACTGACAGCACGTTCTCTTTTGTCACGTTTGAATGGTTTAAAAGCATTTGCCTGAATAAGACCGTGATCATATAATGTAACACTAACCCAAGGATGACTGAAAAAAAACATTAACGTTAATATTTTAAATGCTTTAACCTGAAAAACAAAATGATAGAATTATATATTATTAGATGTACCTCTTTGCTCTGTAGTGCAGTGTCAATGGCCAGGCCGGGGCCGAAGCCTGTTAGCGTTTTGACATTAGTGGACGTTGGCAGACGCCGTCTGCACTGTGTGTAAACTGAGAAAGCCAGAGACTTCAGGTGCTGTGCGTATATATGGCGCTCCTCACTCCAGACCGGCTGCAGCAAGTACTGGCTGGGTATAATCTGGTAGAAGAAAACACAGGATGTTAAGCTATGAAACAATACGATCAGAAAGCTCAGATCAGATGCATTCTTACTTGGACATATACAGCATTCCTGATGTGAGGAGGAAGAAACTGAAGCATCTCTAGATAACAGCGGAGAAGACCCATCGTCCACACACTAGAATTGCCGCCTTGGCCGGTCTCCTCATAGCTGAAGGGGTTCACTATGTAGATTACTATAGAGGGAGGATATGTGACGGCGTGGGAGTCTCCGTCAGTCGGCACCCCCACCTTCTCTCTCTCCATCGTGCTGTGACACAGATAAAAACCACGGATCAGAGCACATATCTGAGAGAATCAGTAAGAATCAGAGTGTTTGGACATGAAAAGCAGTACCTCTCAGGAGGCTCAGACTGGACCTGAGGTTGGCTGGTGGCCGATGAGCCATCCCCAGGTGTCCCTGCACTCTGGCCACCGCTCGGCTGACCGGACTGCAAGCCCTGAGTCCCAAAGGAAGGCAGGGAATTGGGCTTGGAAGACGGCAAGGTACCTATGCCCTGAGAGGTGTTGGACGTGGTGGTGGTGGTGGCGGCGGTGGTTGTGGTGTTAGTGTTGGTGTTGGTGTTGCTGTTGGTGGTAGGGGTGGTGTTCTGAGAGCCTGTGATGGGGCTGCTGGAGCTGGAAGTTTGCGAAGAGCTGATAGGGTTTCGTTGGGAAAGCAGTGAGCTGTCCAAAGACTGGGATGCCAGACAGGACACTGAAGAAATCAGAAATATTATCAGATATATATAGGATACATATTATTCCTCATAACATCGAAAAGCTATCAATTCGCTTCTGCTCATACCCAAGTCGTGTCTGCACACTTGCGCGTAAAGCCTGAGCTTGTTGAAAGCCTCGCTGCTGCTGTTGATGGTTTTCGGGAGCCAGTCAGTGAGAGTCTGATCTGTGAAAGGCTGGGATCCAGTATCACTCACAGTCACAATGCCATCAGCGTGAGACTTGGCGATGGGCCTGTGCTGACCGAGCCGACAAGACTGCAGAACAAAAAGAAAATCAATCAAGTCAGATTTATTTATATAGCGCTTTTCACAACACGCACTGTTTCAAAACAGCTTTATAGAAAATCATGATGTTAATGTTTACAATATGTATCTTCAGTCACATTTATGAGATAAGTGATGGATTAGTTACACTTTGTGACAACACAAGAAATCACGCAGTTGCGTTATCACTTTACGTGAGTGAACTATGCATGCACAGATTTGCTATATATTAAATAAATGAAGGCAACTAATATGAAGAGTGAAAATACAGGTATCGGTATCAGCAAGTACTAAAAATGAAAGTATCAGAGAGTATCTTTTTCCTCGTTCTGGAAAAAGTGGTATCAGTGCATCCCTAATTAATTTGTTAATCATTTGAATTATTAATTTGTTATGTGCTAATATTGAGAATTATGTAACCTGCAATGCTTTGTTCAATTTAATAATTTGGTGTAGGGCATTAGAATATTCTAACCTCATATACTGCTGTCAAGTCTCTGAAGAAAGTCTTGGCTCCATTAAGCAGAGTTTCGTTGTCGGGACACACCACCATGTATCCAATGTCCCTTTGGGAGCTGTACGGGTCCAGCAGAAGCTTCTCCCAGTATGGCAGAGCGAAAGGAGAGAGCACCACGAAGTCATACTCGTAACCCACCAGTAATGTGGGGATGGGGAGGGGCTCTGGAGATTCATCCGTGCCTGAGAGAAAAGTGTTGTGTTAAAGGGTTAGTTCACTCAAAAATGAAAATTCTCTCATTAATTACTTACCCTAATGTCGTTCGACACCTGTAAGACCTTTGTTCATCTTTGGAACACTAATGAAGATTTTTTTCCGCCAATGTCACGTGATTTCAGCAGTTTGGCGGTTTGACACTCGATCCGAATCATGAATCGATTCATATTATATCACACTGATTATATACACTGATTCATAACCATTCGTAACTTTGTTATGAAATCGCCCATCACTAGAAGTCATTATTTAGTTTTTTTGCACAAAAAATATTCTCTTCGCTTCATAAAATGATTGTAGAGCCGCTGTAGTGAGATGGACTTTGTAACGCCGTCTTTAGTGCCTTTATGGGTCTTGAGAGAGGAAATGACATTGGTGTCAATGAAGGCCTTTCTGAGCCATCGGATTTCAACAAAAATATCTTCATTTGTGTTCTGAAGATGAACGGAGGTCTTACGGGTGTCGAACGACATTAGGGTAAGTTATTAATGAGATAATGTTCATTTTTGGGTGAACTAACCCTTTAATACACCTATATAATTTATAAGCTATTCAGAGGATGGTGTATGTTGAGTTAGGCCTACCGTACGATCCCCTGCCAGCCATTTTATGGAACTGCTGCCAGGTGAGGGGGCCCTGGACCCCCCAAGAGCGCACAGACCTCTTCTTCTGAATGGTGTCCTGCAGGACAGGCTGAAGTGACAGAAGCATCCTCAACACATCCTGGGAGAACAGCATGCTCATATCGAAAGCTGAAATGACAGAGAGAAAAACTATTTAATTCTAAGCACATTTAGTTTGAGAAAACTGTTTTATAGGTTACTGGTAGAATTTGCTAGAGGCCTATGGGGATAAGCCACCATGAAATGACAATTTACACTTAAATCACACCCCTTTCCTACATTCAACCTTAAGCTCGCATCCACATCTGTCTCCATCCAATCAACAACTGACGAATAGAAGTAAGTCCCATCTTACATTTGTTCCTTTCTTGATAATCCATCTCACTCAGATGTACATCACAATACGGAAGAATATCTGTCACTACTTCAGTTTCATCGCAACAATCAAATCAAAAGTGTTGTAAATTACTACATGTTATTTCAAAGATAATATAGAAACAGCTCCCCCTTAGAAACGAATGAATACATGCAAAATAAAATAAATACAAAATTTTAATTAACAGAAACAGTACTGATTTTAAATAAAAAACAACAGTTATTAAGGGGGGATTTTAATGATTATGAATGAAGGCCAGTATCACTGATACTAAAACAGCTACTGATGATAATGAAATAGTGTTGCAGAATATACTGGTACTAGAAAAGTATTGCGATTACCTGCTATTACAAACAGTACGATATGGACTTGTATTAGTACCGGTACTTTAAGGAGGACTGCGCTAATATGAGCTGTATTTCATAATTTGCATCGATGTGTGACTGCAGGTGTCAGGATGTGTGTGCAAAAAGCTCTGCTTCCACCGTTCACTAAACATTTGAAGTAGAAGAGTTAAATATATATGCGCAGCGCATGACAAAGAAAGCAACAGAAATATGCGTGTACGAGAAAACGCAAAAGCGTGGCGCGGGATGTGCTCGCGCTGCCAGACTCTGACCCGAAGTGCGCGCATACGCCTTTTAGACAACATGCGATCGCGATTATCGCTTGGGTTTGAATGATCAAAAATATGTAAAAATGCACGGCCTGGCGAGTATTCAGCTAAACACAGTCGGATACGTCTTTAGTGAACGTATACAGCTCAGGTAATTAGATCAGTGCAGGTCTTAAGCCAGACCTAATATTATGTGTGATTAATGTTAATCAAACACCAATGAAAAAGAGAAAACCACCAGATGCTTGGCTAAATAACTAAAATATATTTATTAAGAATCGTGTATAGTTAAATTATAGAGTGAGGTCTAAGCAGTTTTATATTTGATTATTTAATTTCTTTCTTGACTTGCTACTCTTAAATAGACCCAATGCAGCTGAAAAATAAAATGTGTCATATGGTTTGTAAGTTGCATTTTTTTTTGTAAGTTGTCGTGATTTCCCAACACGTTGAACTGAGCAATTGTACCATTTTAATAGGCTATCATTTTTTAAACGCATAAAGCCTAGTTCAGTATTGTCCGACACGATCATATGGTAGCCTAATGCGTATCAATAGTACGAGTGTGCAATATCGTGGAATGTATGATACACACTTTATGGTGTATATGACACACTCTTGGGTAAGATGGGGGTGGCGGGGTGGGTGGTTTGATATGATACGCACTTTAAGACGTATTATACGCACAAAGTCGGTGGAGAGACGCACACTTCGATTAGACTGGATAAACACATCATGCAGCATCTTAATTGTTAAGAAAACAAAATGAAATAAAATAATAAATCAAGCCTTTTTATCACACAACACTAGGCTATATATCATACAGCATTCAGAAAAAGAACAGTTTGCGATTTGCGATACTAAGGGCTTTCACACTTTCCCAAAAGTGGGCTCTCTCTCAGCTGACCTGCTGATGAATTCGCCAAGCGAGTTCGAAACATAAACATCGCGTTCATCAATAATATGCATCTAGAGCTGAAATGGACAATGATGGGCCGTCTCAAGAACTGCCTGCTCTCGTCGCCGCACCTCTAAGCGCACATCAGAGCCTGAAACATTTCTCCTCCACAGGCTGGATTAATGGATATTAGATATTATGCCAGGGAGAATTTACTACTTTTAAAAAATGCGGGTCAGGAAGCGGGTTGGGAAACGTTACAATATTTTCTTCTCTTTTTTTTTGCGGTCCGAGTTGCGGGCGGGTTATTTGAAAACGTCGGTCAGGTGCGGGTTGTTTATTGACCCACGCATCACTGGTTCACACTGACAGTTATTATAGCAATAAGAGGAGGGAATGGTAAAAAAAAAAAAAAAACAGGGCAGGAACATGCTGTCCAAGTGAATTTTTAGTTAAAAATAAAATAAAACAATGCATAATAAATTCTGTTGTCATATTATTAAATTATTTTTTTCTGTGTTTTTTTTTTTTACCTTAGTATCAGTATCAAGGTATTTTAGTCTGGTATCGTATCGAAGTCATAATTTTGGTATCGTGAAAACACTACTATGATTTTTTTTTTTAAACATTAATTATAGACATTCAACATTACAGTATAATTATAGTAATTATAATTATAGTAAAAGCTTTATAAATGTCAACATTTATTAGGCTTTAAAAATTATTTAAGTTATCAAACAGTCTGCACTGCTTAAATACTAAATTAAATATAGATTAATCCTTATTAAAGCTACAGTTTTCTCTGTTACCTTTGTTCTTTGATTAACATTAATGACAGACGTCACAGCCACTGGTTTATTAGGCTGCTGTCACTTTAAAATCTGACACTGCTGAACATGACGTGGCTCTGTCACGCGCATCTCATTATCTCACAACTCTTTAAATTCATTTAAGATGTTATTTAACTCATTTAAGACTGCTCTTATGAGAATATTTGAAAAAATTGGCATTTTGCCATAATTGTGTGCACTATTGTTTTTTTAAGCACAAAAGAGAGTTTAATTATGGCGTGTATCAGGACATTCACAGAGAGCACATTCTCTTTTGTCTTGTGGCGCTTGAATGTTTTAAAAGCATTTGCATGATAAAAGTGTGATCATATAGTGCAAAGCTCGCCAAAAGATGTCAGAAAAAAACGGAAAACTGTGAAACTGACAAAAATTATTCACGCTAATTTGACCTTTTCAGTCATTTCGAAGCCTCCCACTGAGCCCCAGTCCCCTGGTTGAGAACCACAGCTCTAAAACTTGCACTGAAGGAGTAGTGTAAAAACAAGAAGAATCAACAAATGTGCCAAAAACATCACAAGAGGAAGTCTCACCATTGCGTTTGGCCCAGTGGTGTAAAGAGGAACTTTTGACTAGCGTCTCATCGACTTTTCCTCCTGACATGTTGTCCATGAACTGTCTGCCGTGCTCCAGAGCCAAGTAGCAGTCACTGTAATAGTCCCTCTCCTCCAGGCGCATGGGCGGCTTGAGACTGGTGCTGAGAAGCTCGGGCCTGATGATGGGGGAGAACGGGTTAGTGCACAGGTCCTGCAGCAGAAGGACAAGATCATCTGGGACCTGCTCTTTAAGGACCGCCCCTCTCTGAAGTGAGGTTGCGCGTACAGCCTCAAAGTGCTTCTCTGTCTCCCGTCCGGCATCTGAACCCCGTCCCATGATGTCCAGCTCATCCTCCAGAAAAAGGCCGGCCCCGTTGCCATAACGGCGGTTCATGACCGCACTAAAACCGCAAGAGCAGGGGTCCATGCTCGAGTACTGTGAGTCCATGTTGGGATCGCTGATGTAGACGCCCACATCCGCCCCTGTGATGTTCATGTTGCAGACGCAGATGCAACAGCTGTCAAAGTTGCAGTCCTTGAAGAGGTTCATGACCGACTCGGAGAGGATGAGTGTGACGTATAAGCTGTGCGCTTCCGGGATGGAGGGCACGGTGGCCGGCTCGACCGAATTTAAAGGTCTGCAGGTGGAGGGCGTAGATGCGGGAGAATAGAGGTCGGAGTTCTCGTATTTCAGTGAGCCCTGGACGCTGGCGGGGCCTCTAGGGGTGCGTGGGGTCCGGGGTGTCCGTGGCGTTGGGGCGGAGATTCGAGGGGTGGCAGGGGAAGGCAAAATGCCAGCGCCGCTGTTGCTGGGTGGGGCGCTGTTGGACATAAAGGTGTTGTATGGCTGAGGGGTGCAGCTCTGGTCCTGTTCAACTGCACTTCCCACACTAGGGATGTTACTGTCAAAGAAGAGGAGAACAAATCATCACATGTAGTGGACAAAATATCAAAGCTAGTGATACGTTGAAGAAAAATGGCACAAGCATACATTTTAAGCAAAATGTGAATGACAAAGAAGTTTGTTTAACCCTTAGGTGCGACTCAATCCTGAAATAAAATAAAAATGTCCTTTATCTAAATGGCATTAGACTTGATGTCGTGGTTGACACTTGCTAGCTCTACAAACAAAAAAATTAATTGGAATGATATCTGGTTGTAAGTTAGCGTTCCCCCCAACACTGCACAAATGTAAAGTCTAAACATCAATAAAGTGAGTGATCTTACATTTGTTTTAAAAGAACTGCATTACGTTACAGAACCACATTTTACTGTACATTAAAAACAAAGAGCGCATAAGGGTTTGAACTTTAAACAATAGATGTATTTTTCAAAATGAAGAGAAAAGGGTATTTGGCCTGACAGCCCCTTTTTGTCAGTTGGTTAAAATTTGTATTCACCTCCTGAGTTATTTCAATGCAGGGAGACATGATCCAATTACAATTCGAAAGTCACAACATGCTCTGCTTTGACCGGCCAATAGAAACAAGTAGGTATAATTAAGTGTAGGGCTGTGCGATATTAAAGAAAAATGTGATATGCAATACCTCGTTAAATAATGGGCTATTCGATATGCTATACAATATTGCTTTAAGTTTGTAAAATCTGTTTAAATTATATTAAAACACTTATTTAAAAAATGAAAATGATACCATTTGTGTGTTTCACTTGTCTGGCTATCACTAGACCAAGCTCAGTTTAAATTTGAACATTGGTCTGGGAAGTCTGCTCTGCATTTTCTGCTGCACAAGAGGCGTGATCAACAAGCATTATTTGAATGACTCTGTATATAATTGGATAGTGCTTCAAACAATTAGACCACAAGAGGCGTGATCAACAGGCAACGACCCATCGTTTCTCTATCCTATGTACAGGTTTATCCTAGGCTGGGTTTACTCAGTCTAGTGTTTCAGTCTCTTCTTCTCTACAATTTGACAGTTCGAGTGTGTAAAAAAAACATTAAACAGAACTGAAGGGATCACACGCTTTCGGAGCGGCTTGTGCACACATTTCGGTGTGAGTGTGTCAGACAGCACGAGACTGCAAGTTGTTTTTCCACAAGTTTTGTGTTTAAAAACTCTATTTGATAAAAATACAGTAAAAATAGCAATGTTTTGAAATGGTAATAGAATTTAAAATAACTAGATATTTTTTCAACATTTAAAAACATTAAAACATTTAACATAAAACATTTCTACTGTCCCAAAATATTTGTAGTGTACATCTGCTCTTAAGCACAAATAGGAGGAAACTAGCCCAGTAAATACAGAGGTCATTGCCTAGGCTATGTTCAGACTGCCAGCCTTTTTTAGCATATCCAGATGGGATTTAAAAGTATGGAGAGGAACACATTTGGAGGTGGTTTGAGATGCGATTCCAATCAGATTTTTACAGATGCATCTCAGTCTGGCTGCTCAAATCGGATTTTAAATTGCCCTTTGCATCACTCATCACATACCACATCATCATCAAAACTGGCAACGGAAATGCCAGCAGTTTTCAAACGTTATGTCCAAAGATTTTGGCTGTGACCACAACGCAGAACATCACAAACTCAGCAATGGAGGAGACTGGTATAGTGTTGTGCGACGGAGGAGTTTTTTATTTGGAGAATGAGATAATGCACCTCCCTTTTCCCTGCATCAGTTTTGAAAGCCTCATCACATACGTCCGTACGCCTACGTGGTTACCAAAGCAACCCATGCAGATAGGCTGGTTATGACTGGACATACAAATCATATCTGAACACTTGCAATTAGTGCAGAAAGTCTACCTAAAAAGATTTGCCTGCGGTCCAAACTTAGCCATAAATGTTGATTTATCTGCATCTGGATCAATCGACCAATTTGGCAAACATTACACTGATGTTTAGGAAAGAAACAAAATCAGTGAATTAACAACTCCCACCATCCCTGGCTTACAGTATAAGTGAAAATATCCTACTCTGTTGGGAATGTTCTTCATAAATCCACCACAATCACCTTATAAACACGTGGCAAGTTATTGCTCTAGATTACAAAGAGAAGTTCATTTTGAGAAAAGCACTTAGATATGGTAGAAAAACATCTCTGCATTAAAACAGATGCAGGTATGCATTCTTTAAAAGTTGAGTGTGCTTGGCATCAATGCTGTGGACACATTCCTCAATTAAGGCTGCACTATGATTAATATTGAATGTCTATTTTGGGCTGGCAGCTGCATGGACTACAAACAGCAGAGAAGAATGTGTTCTGTGCTTGTCAAAAACCTGACCCACTTACTTCAACCACCACCTGCTATACATACAAGAATCCCCCTGCTAAATAAGGTAAATCAATCTATTTAAAAGCTTTTTAGGCTTCCAAACATGGCAAGAAACTGATGATGGCTTGAATTACTCAATGTCTCAAAGTTTTGTTTGCTACAAATAACAAACATGTAGGGCCCTATGGTTTCTGCGATGCGGAGAACGTGGACAGAATCAGCAATCATAAAAACAGAATTTACTGTATAATGCAGAATTTCACGGAAGTTGTCAAATCTTGGCTGAATAAAAAAAAAGCAGGTCAGTACATAAACCAAACTGCGATATAGACTAGTGTCTTTGAATAGTAAACCGCAAAAAGACCGTTTAAATATGAATCCTACCTGTTCTGCGCGTCTCTGTGTGAATAAATGGTGCAGAACGTGATTTCCCACACACACAGTTTAGTGAATTGTGACAGAAATATATTAATGTTGTACAGTAGAATTTAGCAACATCTCAATGTAATAATAATACTAACTAATAATAAATTATTATAATTTTAAATTTTTCCTTTTTAATTTAATTATAATTTTTTTGTGCAGCACTTTATTTGACAAGTTTATTAATTTTATATGATTAAAATATAAATTAAACTAATGTTTTATTCCTTCATTTGATTGCCATTTATTTTTTATTTAATGCCATTACTTTTTATTTATTAAAATAAGTAATTAATATACACCACAGATTTTCTGAAATATAAAAACCTTTCTTAGAAATGTAAATTAATTTTTAAATGAATACTTTTTTTTAATGATTTCAATTAAATAGACATGCGTTTTGATTATTAAAATTTAATTAAACCATTAAAATGAAGTCCAGATAAATGAAAACTGAAAAAAAAAAATCCCTTCCCCCCCCCCCTTTTTTTAAGACGAAATTTGGGGGAAAATAAAACAGATTCATAAGGCCCTAAACCTGCAAAGAATGTGAAACATTAAAATCTGATTGCAAGGAAGAAAATCCCTCATTTCTTGGCTGGTGTACCTGTCCTTGTTGAGGAAGGTCATGGCTGCCATCGGCTGGAGCATCTCCAGCTTGCCGACTGTCCAGCTGGGCCGGTAAATGCACTCTTCTGGAAGCTTGATGGGAAGCAGACACTGGCTGGGCAGCGTCTTCAGAGGGGCGTAAAGGGAGCAGCCGGTTAGCGCTTGGCAGGACTCCGTCTTAAACACGTAGGAAAGGTCCTGAAAATGAGACAAAGAACCAGGTCTTGCATCACAAAACCCCTCTTTATGAGAATATTCCTGGGAAGTCCCAGCTTCAAGTCCTACCTTAATCTCTGATGGTCTGGGGCTACAGAAACCCTCCTCCACCTCCATCTTGAAGTTCCCGCCGATGGCCCCATCCAGAAGAGACAGGCCAGCCGCTGACTCCGTATTGCCCATGTTTATAGGAGAGTAGCCCTGCTCCAGTGACGGAGGGGTTGGGAACATCTGGTGCAGGTCTGCAGAGCCTAGATCAATAAACACACACAATGAAGGAACAGAATTTTGGCACTATAAATAGAAAATAGTTAACAGATGCTTGCCATTAACGGTCTCAGTCTGTGAAGACATATTTTTGTTTGAGAAAACATGAAGCTATTGGATACTCTAGCTCTATACATGCCATAAAATAAATAGGAGCCCAATGACATTTCTAGGGATGCATTACAAATCTGGATAACAACCTATCATTTTTTTCAGCTTTATTTCTCACACACAAACGTATATTGATTCTAATATCAGCTAATAAGCAGAATGATACCAATATATGAGGGATATCAGAATTCTCCATATGGATAATATGAACTTATATCAACACCTTCGAAACCAAACTGCTCACACACTTCCAGTAACAACAATTATTAGATCAAAAGTATTAGTAATGAATGATGTAGATTCATCAGGGGTTATGATGTGGAGCACATACAAGGCAGGGGGTCTGGCACTGCAGGTTTTGGTTCTTTCCCACCAAATTTTTCCTCTGCTCCACCAGCAGCTCTCCTGGATCCAGGCTGTTTGGAGTAATACAAAGACAGAATCACTTTAACTGCTCCACTGTTCCCCTAGTTCAGCAAATAAAGAGCTTTATGACCACCTAAGCATTTTTCTAATGAGACAGGAGACCCAGGAACAAAGTGGGAAACATATTACTGAACTCTCTCTAATTTGGTACAGATATGGATATCACCATATCCAAAAGATTCATTACTGTTGGGGATTCACAAACTGTGATTCATAACAAAAAGTGATAAACAGTATAAAAATCAAAAAAAAAAATTTAAAGGTCCACTGAAATCAAAATTTAAGTTTTTTAGCTTTTAGTATGACTGTGTTAGCCTTAAAGTTATGAATAAGCCGGTATGTTCCAAAACTATGACAAAATTTGCATTTAGGAGATATAAGCATTCAAACTTTACAGTCTCCCACTTCCGCTAAAACGAATCACAGATTTTGGTGACATCATCGCAGACTTCACTCTCTCGTCAAATCTTCTGTCCAATCAGAATGCGCTCTAGAATCTAAAGCCCCGTCCCCTACACTGCTGAAGCTGAAATCGGTCAGTTGTTAACACACATTTACTAATTTCTACATGGTGAAAGGCACATAGCACACTATATATGTGATAGGAAACGATTCAGTGTAAATATGCTTTCATTTGTGGCGAATAAAGTCTGTTTTCACGTTAGTTTTACACACCGCAGCAGCGCACACACCACAACGGCTCTGGTCTAAATTTAGACTACAGACACGAGAGCGCAGTGCGGATCATATGCGCGAGTCCGCGCAGACAACAAACATATCGTCCAATTTGAATTCTGCACAGAATGCTGCATTTCAGAGCGATATGTAGGAGATTATGATGGTAAACAGTGTTAGAGGAAACTGGCTTTACCAAACAGAGAAAGGTCCACTCTTGCGCTCTAGTAAAACTGTATATTAACGAAACTCTATTGGCTGTTTCAAAAAAGGGGAGGAGCTGCTAACAGCTGGAGCCGTTTCAGGGGAAATCACGTCAACACATTGAATAATGAGGCGCGTTTCAAGGCACTTCACTGGGCCTTTAAGTTTGAATAACAAGGCCTTTTTACACAGTTGTGTGTAGGCCGTGCTTATCTGGCGAGTTTATAACAGTACTAACCGTCAGGTCATCTTCGTCAGAGTTAAAGAGGTTGTCCAGGTCATTAATGGACACAACCAGATCGGTCTCGTGGATCAAGCTGGTGGTAGGAAGTGGTTTACTGCCTGACCCCTGGGCATCTGTGTGCAAACAAGGTGCGTTCAAGCTCAGAAACATTTCCAGAAACACTGAAACATTTGATTCTGCTGAGGAAATAACTCACCATCAGAAGATAAACTGCCATCATCCCTCTGGAAAGTAAAATAAATTAATTAATAAATAAGGCCGTTAATTTTGAGAAACACAAACACAATTTTTTTTTTCCTAAGAGAATCCTTGTCTGACCTTGTTTCTCTTCCCGGTCTCCCTCTCGGGTCCAGGCTTTTTGTCTTTATCAGAGAACATAAACTCCTCGTCTCCTTCCACAAAAGCGTACGGATCAGATTCTCGCTCCTGGTTTTCGTTGCACACAGCTGCAGAAAGATACTGGTTTTTCTTTTGTTCGTACATCTTCACCAGCTCTTCCGACACCTTCAGAGGCCTTTTGGAGGAGGACATCCGCCTGCAAAAAAACACCCCACAAAACATTACACCTCCATTCACACCAACAGTACATTTTCTACACTAACAGTACAACTATATTTAGCATGATAGATAGCTTTTTTACTTAAGATGCATTAGTAAGGCTAGAAAAATGCATCAGCGTAATCAATTAAGTTCATTTACATTGAATAGGTCGACGTGTTGCACTGTTTACATTCATCACAAATCCCGTGTCATGTTTCACACTAAACAAAACTCTTGCGCAGCTCAAACACACTCTCTGAACTCAGTTACACAGCATTTAAAGTCCTTGTTGCTTGTTTAAAGTATCTGATGGATAAATTCAGGTATCATTTGGACTATCAATTGTGATTATACTTCCCGGTGTTATGGACATCATTTTTGATTCTGATGCATAATGCAGTGACTTCAGCTGTTTTTTTTTATTTTATAAAACTGCTGTTTCAGCTGGGTTTTTTAAAGAAAAAAATTTAATAAAATGTTGTAAGATTAATAACAGAAGTTATGGTTATTATTTATTGGGAGTTTAACAAAAGGATTAAACAACTGTTTTTTTTTTTTTTTTTTGGGATTAATCGATCATCAAAAGTATTGTTAGTTACAGCCCTATTTTAAAGAAATTAATACTTTCAAAATAAATGTTAAATTGATCAAAAATGACAATAAAGACAAGCCAAAGGCTATGGCCAGTCATAGCCACCAAATATAAACATCAGATGTGGAGCAATAACCCAAAGGTAAATTCTTTAGAGACAGCCATCAACTAGTCAAAAACATGTTTTCAGCCATTACTTTTCATCAAAGCTGCCTGATGTTATTGACAACCACTGAAGCAAATTACTTTCAAAAGGGCCAAAGTAATATTCTTTGTGGAAGCATAACTTGCCTTTTACATTCCATAGTTTAGATGTTAAAAGACTGACCTATTCTCAGGCAAGTTAAAAAAGCTTCATTTTTCAAAAAGCCAGGCCATGTTTTGAAAAATATGATTTTCTTGAGAATCTATTCTGCCAGCCAAACAAAAACTGCTAATAATCAGGTCTACTAAACAAAAATTACACAATTTTTGTTTTTTTTATTACATTTCCAAAGCAGAAAATGTGCTCTTGGCATTTAGTGTAATTATAGCATAATGACCACAATATCACTATTTAGTGTAGAAGGCGAGACAACTCACTCTGTAACTGAGACAACACCGTCCTGGCCTCCGGCCCGGTTACCATCCTCAAAGAGCGTGACCACAGGAAGCTGAGGCGTGTGGAAATCTGCATTCTTCCCTCCAGGAACCCTAAAGTACTTCCAGGGGTTATGCGACATGTCCTCGTTGGGATTTATGGCGGAGCCCATGTATATGGTGGCTTCTAGGGACTCTGGGTATGGAGGTGGGCAGGGTAAGGGCAATGGGTCAAGTGGAGAATCGTCTGGGGGTTTCTGGGGCACCAGGCAGGGCTCAGAGGAAGGATAGAAGTGTTGGTGCAAGGGCGAGGAGGAACTCTTTAGGCCGTCATTTGTGTCCTCTCCGCGCTCGCAAGGGTGCGGGCTGAGCCGCGGGGGCTGAGGGGAGCCGGCCATCTCATCAGTTGAGCTGTGCAGCATTGGGGTTTTGCTGGAGGTGACGTCAGCGTGGTGGAGGCTGGGGTAGCGGCTGTCCTCGTGGCCCTGCAGACACAGCCTGTGAACACCCTCTCCCTGCTCCAAGTTGGGCTGTTCCTCACATAAAGAGCTGCGGTGGTGGAAGGGCGTCTGGGGCCTCTTCGGCTGCTTGTCCCCCTTCTCTAGCTTCTCCGCCATCTTGTGTTTGGTAGAGGGCTGAGGAGGTTGGCCAGCAGATGGAGGAAGCCCTGGGGTGCTACATGCCCGCTGTTTCTGGTTCTTAAGCCTGGAGTGAAAAGGGAAAGATCTAAATAGAAGCATTCATTCACAAATTTTACATGTAATTTGTTGCAAATGTGCAGCTTTTGAGCAAACCTTGAGCAACTGCACTGTGACCTTTGAGATGACTCTACAAAGTCCCAAACAGTAGCTTTGTCCGTTTCTTCCTCGCAAGCTCCGTTAGACATGGATGAAAACTTTCTCCTGCAAAAAAACCCCATACCAAATACCTTAAGTTGCTTTTTTTTTTACATACAATAATAGTAATTTCCCATTGCCAGGTTATTTGCTCTGGCTGATTAGTAAAGCTGTAGTTTTTATTTTCATACTTGTTCTGGGCTCGGTTAACATTGCACTCCTGCCAGACTCGCTCCACCATTTGGCTGGCTAGACGGCGGGGGATCTTGCCTCCGTGATGACTACTGCTGTCCACACTAAAGGCACCTGACATAGCTGAGAGTTTCACCCACTTCTGGGCAGGCTGAGAAACTGAAATGAAAAAAAACTTGCCTTAACTTACAACAACAACCGAGAATGCAAGTGCTTTTGATTGTCCCTGGTCTTATCCATATCTCATCATCATTTTTAATAACAAAAAAAAAAAAAATGAATCCCTGCAGAATCAGTGAAAATGTGATTAATTTGAACAAAATAAGAGAGATTATACAAAATGCATAAAGAGCCAGAGGTGAAAACTTTATGAATTTAAAGATCAAGGTAAATTGTATTTAATTTGTCTTCCAGGAAACATGTAAGTATCTCTTGTTGCTTCTGAAGGACAGTAAATGTATATTTAAACGATAAGAAGGTATCTCAAAAATCATAGTCAACACTGGAGAGGGTTCAAATAAGTAAAAGATGCTGGAGAACTGAAGAATGTGCAGGATCCGGAGGATTTTTCTGAACAACGTTGACCAGTTTAACTGCTCAGGACAAACAAGGGACTCATGAACAAACATCACAAAACAAAAAAAGCTTTTTATTTATGTTAATTTATGTTAATATGCTTTTTGTTTATTTAAGACCTACCTATCTGTTTACAAGGATACTGGCCAAGACTGGCATTTTGACAATTTTGTGCAAATTAGAAGTAGTGAAAGAACTCAAAAACAGGTTATTTGCACACGTCATCTAAATCTTCCTTACGCTTTGGATGTGCAAACATAAAAATTCTAACACAACGAGTAGAATTAAGCTCTCTTTTACGTCTTCTTGCACTTGAATTTTTAAATTCAAAAGGCTTAAAAACACATGCAAAGGATAAACGTTAGTAAATTAGTGGTACCTGCTTGAGCCTCCTCAGGTGAAGTGGGAGGAGTCAGAGTGACAGAAGAGATGCCAGTATCTCCATGGACCAAATGACTGTGTTGACCTCCTGAGTAAGAGCCCAAAGAGGTGGAAGAGTTCACCGTGGACACGACCGGGATGTCCGACTGGGCCACCAGCACCAGGTTGGCTGGGTACACCATCCTGACCCCAGCTGCACCACATAAATTATTACTCACACTACAGATCATTTGATATGACCGTGAACTCACAATATGGTACAGCTAAAAGTTCTTTACTTACCAACAACCACTTCAACAGCAGCCAAGGAATCATCCTCCCAGTCGAGGTCATCCATCTTGTCGTCAGTGACCTCCTTGGTGCTGGGACCTATGGGATAGAATTGCTTCCATTCTTCGATTAACTTCTGGGTCGGTGGGTCTGAGAGCTTGAAGGACTGGCCCGTCAGAGTCCCACTCAAACCATACGGAGAGAGGATCACTGGGGTAAAACAGGCATGGAATACTGTGTCAATGTAAATGCAAGAGTGACACTTCCTCATAAAGTTCATTTTGTGGTAACATGAGAACAATGCTTAGGGCCATGAAGTAAGCCATAAAATGAAAGACAAAAGCTCTGCCAATATTTCAGACTGACAAGTTCACACTAGATCTGAAACAGGACAATAAAACAGAGGCATTTTCTTTCTGATGTTTTACAGGATTTTTTGATGAAAAGAAAGGACTTATTTGACATAGAAATCTTTGTAACATTAAAAATGTATTTACAGTCAGTTTTGATCAATTTAATGCATGCTTGCCAAATAAAATATACACTTTTTATAACCTCTTTCTGACCACAAACGTTTGAACAGTAGTGACTATTTTTGCTACATATTTTGCAAAAATAATAATATTTGTGAATGTGAAACGCAGTGTACATATTTGGTAACGCCATTAAAGCAAAATGAAAGTAACTGGAGCACAAACAATTGTTGCATTATCTCCACTCCTCCTCCTACAACTTCTGCAGCTTTCCACACCTACAATTACACACCATTCAAAACTGTGGGATGAGATCTGATAAGCACTGAAACAGAGAGTTTCATGACAAACCAAACAAGCCAAGTGAAAACTTGTTTTCATGTCCCAACATGGGTATGAGTAATAAAAATGCAAAGAGAGTCCATATATGTTTAATAATCGAAATTATGGCTTAATTTAATTATGGCTAATTAAGCATAATTTTGAAGAGCAAGAAAGATACTCATTGCAGTCATAAAAAATATATATTAAAAAAACAAACACATTCTCTATATTATCAGTCAATTTCCGTGAAGATAAGCATTACTTGCAAGGATGTTTGGCTCCAGTATACAAGACAATAAAATAAGAAGGTATAATAAGAATGAGTGCACTTGGCATTTAACATCATTGCTTTTGCAGAATCATCTAACAAGAGTCTAACATAAGCATTAGATTGCCCTCTGGGAAACGGTTAATGAACTAACACATGCCAGACAACTGCACAAGCCCTGTGAACAAGCTCTGCCAAAGTCAATCTTCAGCCATTACAGTTAGACCAACTGGAATAAAACTAAAATCAATCAATCTGTGACTGTTAGCCACTTATAATGCAGCGCAAACAAGCTTTAGATAAAGACGTTTATCCATGGCAATCTTGAGGAACAAGGGAAGGACTTTAAACTTCCACTTTAGGACTTTCCCTTTAAATATAAGCTTACGGAAGCTTATGAACTCACAATTTTTTAATTTTGTATTGTTAATCTCAATCCTGATATTATTTCTCACAATAATTTGCAATTATAAATCTAAGTTTAAGACATTTTCCTCACAATTGCGAGTTTGTCTCAATTCTGAGTTTGTTATTTCTAAAAATACAGTTTAAATCTCACATTTATAAATCGCGATTCAGAGATGTAAACCTAGAATTGTGAGACATAAGCTCAAAGTCAGAATTGCAAGATTATATCTCGTAATTCTGAGGAAAACAGAATTAAGTCTTAGTTTTATTTCCTTTTTTTTATTCAATGGTGGAAACGAGCAGTTTTGGCAGCTGTCAACAGATCTGAGATCAATTCATATTTAACCTGGAATTCACCTTTAAAACAAATAACAGTATTTCCATAGGTGAATTAAGGACTGACGTGGATTGGCTATAGGAGAACAGGTTGAGGAGAAACATCTTGTTCAGGGTAAAACATACTGTTCCAGCGGTAATGCAAGTCACAAGCTTGTGAACTCAGCACCCTGGGGGAACGGTGGTGATGTAACAAAGCTGAAAGCAGGAGAAGTACTGAATCTGGAAAACACCTCATCAGGGCCACAGTGGGGCTACACTGAGATAATGACTACCACAAGAGAAGCAGCGTCTCAGAGGTGTTAACATGATGTAGGCCTTCCATTATGGCTCCCTTGAGCAGAGGAGAAAACGTTTTTGCCACCAGTCTGACTGCTGAGGCAACGACAAACCACAAAAAAGACAACAGAACAAAGGGGAGGGTTTGTCATCTTTTCAGTTTCAACACTAAAGCGTAAAATTCCCTCTCAAGTCTACTGTCATTTTGTGCTTCACAGTGAACACAAAACTTTCCACTTTGTATATCAATGCAACTGTGACAATAAAAAAATTTTTTTTTGACAGACACTATGGATACAGGGCTAAGGATTGAGTTTTTCCTACTCCAATTTGAAATCGGATTCAATACAAGGGCCACGGATATAAACCAACCACTAGCTTTTTTCCCACTTAAATCTCAAAAGTTAAAAGAAATCCTGCATAGTATTGACACTTGCAAAATATAGCAAAACTTGTTTATTAGCTAAATAAACAAGTTGATATCTTTTGTAAGATTATTTCTATAATCTCAGACTCATATGAAGAGTAACAAAGCACAAAGATTATTATGGATGGGAGGCGCACTACAGTGTTTCATTTGTTCATCCATGAACTGAAAACAGGATGACTATTTGATTCTTAGGATTCACGGGATTTTACTCGCTCAAACGTGAGTGACTGCCATTACCGTTAATTACTACAGCCTATCGTTTGCTAGCTAGTTACGCCTTTGTCACGAAAATGCATATTAGCTGGTTGCAATAACTTACAAAAAAAAAAATGAGGAGGATTCATTTTATGAAAAGCCAGCCTGATGGAGAGCTGAGGAAAACTGGTGCCATCGTGGGCAGTATGCGGCAGTTTTCACGGACACGCCCCCAGCTTTTGAGAGTAGAGAATATTGCTTATTTTTTCAAGATTTTGATTAGCTATTTTATTTACTTGTCATTTTTTAAAATCATCATTCAAATATGGCTGGGTGGTTGATAACACAATTTCCTGTGGTGTGACAAACTCAGAACACGTTTCATTTTGACTTAACAGGGACTTTAATTTAAACGACGACCGTTCATGGAAAGGGGTGAATTGACATCCCCAGTGAACACTACAACAGCATGTAATGTAAAGATGGGACGGTATAAAAATGTTATATCACGATCACGGTTTTGTTCAAATGAGATTGAAGTGTTCAAAAAGATCTGATGCACACACTGAAAACATTTCAACAACTTTTAGATTTGAAAATCAACAAAAAAATAAAACAAGCAGCTCTGCATTTTTTTAAATCATTAAAAACATGAATCTCAATTTAATATGTTCCCGTATTTATTTGTGTTAAAAAAAAAAATCTGTGTAATAAGAGAACAATGAATATACATTATTATCCCTCAAATGTCAACCCTAATAGCCTTGTTTGAACTTGACCAGTTGCAGCAAACTTTTCTTTGCGGAAGCTTAACTTTTATTTCAAGTGAGTGAGAGCAAATAATTAAACTCTAAACAACATAGTGCCCAATTATTTCCCAGACATATATTTGGTATTGAGGTGTAAGTTAACGTGCCTTGCGTTTGCTATGACTATACAAACAGTGTGTGATGGTCACTGAAGACGACTCGGCAGATGTTAAGTGTTTCCTCCTATTGCAGCGACTTTCTTTTTGCATGTTCTGCAGATAGGGTGATCATCCTCGATTAAGTTTGCCTCAGGACTTTTGTAAAAGCCAAAATATGACCACACCTCAGATTGGGTCCTTTTAGAAGGCTGAAAAAAAGTCTCGAAAGTGCTGTCACTGCCTTCAACCATTTTTTTGTGTGCGCTGCGCCTGCTTCAGACTAATGCTGGCTGGACAGGATTTACCACAAATTTTCAAAATCACAATCAAATTAATGACAATTCAATTTTAAACTATAATAAATTTTATCGTGGTTTATTGTGAAACAGGCAATCGTCCCATCCCTAATGTAATGCACTGCAGATTTCATCTGGGCCTACTGATCATTAATGCTCCTCCTACCTTGAACTGAGCTGCTGCTCTGCTGGGCCAAGGTCAGGTGCTCCTCACTCAACAGGTACACAGGCTGGTGCTGGTTAATCTCCACGCTGGTGCACACGTTACTGTCTCCATGTACGAAGAACGTGAAGGAGCAGGACAGGTGTTCACTGCAGAGAGAGAGGAACAAATGGAGGATTACTCAAGGACTCTGGAGTCACTGCCTGGGAGAAAGTAGCACGCTTCCTGGAGGTCTCTGGGAATGGTGTGTTGACAGCTGAGGTCTTAACAGTGTGTTTACAGGTGCTACAGTTAGTGACTGAACAGTTAGTGGCTGAACCTTGACCAGGAGTCCTATGAAAAGAGTTAGGAAACACTAGATCCTTAGATACCTGCGTATACCATTACAAGTCCAGAAAGTCACCTATTAACTTCAACTTTGAAGTTTTACAAAAAAAGTTTGATTAAATGCTTGAACACAATGAATGCGTCACACTCCGACTTGCTTTGTAGCACACATGCTTAAAGTTAACAACCCAACACCTGTGAGTGTGTGTGACCTGCAGGGTAGAGTAAACAGCTGTTACAGTGTAACCAAACAGGCAGATGAGTGATCACACTCACGTATTCAGGAAACATCAACTGAACTCACCTTTTTTAAAGAAAGCCTTATTTTGTTTCTTCATATTATGTCAACATTTTTTATTGATTAATCATAACATTAAAAACTTTAAAAAGCAAAAAACTAAAATGAGGGAATGAACTATGCAAGGCTGAAGAAAAGCAAATAAATAAAAAAACAGGGTTACAATAGGTTATTAATCATTAATAATAAGTATTACCAATGTATATAGAAGTTTATTTGCAACTGCATATACACTATACAGAAACTTCTCTGATAGGCAGATTTTGTAAATAAGATTGAAATCACACTGACTGTTTTTCAGAAGCTTTAAAGTCAGCATGAAACGGAAATTCACCATATCTAGTTTCTAAATGTAAGTTATTGATCTTAAAGCCTGGTGCAGGTATGACACCAGAACCCCGAAGACTACTTCACTGCTGGTTCCTTCGAGACTTTTCTGAAGGGTTTTTAAAATGTTTAATTTATAAATAAAATAAAGTCTGTGGTAAACATAACCTGACGCCATTTTGTTCTACAACATAAATTACACACATTCCTAAAACAAATTTTGAACCAGGTGTGCTTATTTTAGAAAACATGTTTCTAATAAGTACGTTTGGGGTGTGTGAGTGTGTGTAATTTATGTTGTAGAACAAAACATCAAAGTATTATATTCAAGAATATATAAGGCTTTTTAAGTTTTTCTTTGATAACATTTCTAAAAACCAAGTTTAAAAGTCAACTGAAAAGTAAAGACTCCTAACAGAGTTCACTCAACATATGCTTAGGCAATAAAAGGGCAATAAGGAGGATCTTCACCCATTAACAAAAACATATGCGTTAGTCTGGAGTGGTCTGTTTGACACAGAGTGTAGATAATCATATAGTCCCAGCGACTTTTAAAATGGGCACCCTTTCCTCCACCAACCACAGGATTGACTTTGTACATTTTTTTTTCTATTACACTGATCCCAATCAGCTTGCCATGTGTTTATAATACGTTTGAGTTCTGAAGGTGTATTCAGGAATTTTTGAAACTCTAATAGGGCTGCATGACTAACAAAATTAAACTGCACACAATTTGGAAAACAAAATCCAAGAAATCTCTATGAGCATCATACTATCTGTAGCTGAAGAAACTGAAGCCTGAAATGCTCTGATTGATTAAACATGACTAATAAACACATGACTACGACAATATATGGAAAAGTTCTTCAAGCTTTCTCGAGTATTTTCATGATAATAAGCGTATATTTATATTTCAATGTAGGGCTGAATGACTATGACAAAAAAAATCATAACTGTCGATTATTCCCTTGAAATTGTAACTGTGATTAAGTATAAGTACCACAATTTATAGTGAATGATGTTTTGAATTGCTTTATAGCAGGATTGTTTGAAGCAACTGTATTTATTGCTCATTTATTTATTCATGCAATATCTATTGAGTCAGTACAGTAGCCTACACTTTAGTAATGTTTCTGTTTATCGTTAAATAAAATGAGGCATGGTATGCTAACCTTATCTGTATCTTACATAGCTTGTATCTTACATATCTGTATCTTACATATCTTACATAGCTAACCTGTATCTTACATAGCTTGCATACAAATTTATCTCGCGGCGCAACAATTTTACCTCTTACTGACCAAAGTCCAAAGTACTTCCAGACATTGCTTTTTAGATTTGAGGGATAAAATTGCTTTCTCTGCTGCGGTCCAGGTGGGCTCTGCTCTTTCTGCATCTTCCATGCAAGATGCGTCAACTTTCAGCATTGACTCCTGTGACCTGTCCCTGAACCCTCAGGCGCGGTAGCAAAGCAGACAGCAACGCCTACTACCGCGGGTGTTCCCCCCCCCCGCTTAAATTATTTTATTCGAATATTCATTTTCAGCTTCGAAATTAGTTTTTTTTTTTATTATTATTCGAATATATATTTGAATTTATAATATTCATTGACAGCCCTATACCCATCCCACAGATAAAACATTTCAACAGTCATGGCTGATGTTTATTATAATCGGATACCGCAACAATTTAATTCAAAATCGTTCGTTTGCTCGGCCCATTTCAAGCAAGCTTCGCTCAGCGTCTAAAACTGAAAAAAGGGGCAATTACAACTATATTCCCGCAAGTAGTAAGAAGTGATTTATCTACTTATTGACTGTTTAAACAAGACCTAAATAAATTGAAAGTTTCTTAGAGAGACAGAATTGTCTGGATAACGCAAGATGCTAGTACAGTAACAATAGGAAACTCCAAGTACCATACAAAACTAAATAGTGTGTCTAATGACAAAGGGTAATATTATTTTTATTACAAAATACAACCATAGATGTGTGTCATGTTAGTTTAGTTACTTACAGATCGTTCACTCGATCTCGAGCTAATGTGACTTTCTCCACTACATAAGTTAAAACGATAGTCATTTGACAAGGCTTTTATTCATTTTGTAAAAAAATATATTTATATTTTTGAGAACTGAAGTATGATGTTTTTGCATGCTTGTATTTCAGAGTACATCCCAGCCACTGCGTAGCCTACATTGTGACTAATGTTATATAAACATGTAATATCGTTGACGAAAAAAGACAAGTCTAAAATGTAGTTTAAAAAATGTAAACTTGAACAAAAAGCACTGGTTTTGGTTTTGTCGGGGGGAAAGAAGAGCGTTCGAGGATTCGTGCTTGCGGTTGCCAGATTTCAGTAATTTAAATTTAAATGCTTTTCTGTGAAAAGAACACATATACTATCCAGTGTTTTACCTAAACATGAGCAATCTGGCAACCAGATGCCCGCAAGCTCTCCCTCTCTCGCGCGCGGATGATCTGAAAACACCAATAAACAAGTAAGCTGCATTTAAGCAATCTCCATTTGAGATGTTCTGCTTAAAGTGACATTCAGTCGGTCTGTGTTCTGTCAGGACTCACAAGCCGCTTCACTGAACAACTGAACTTGTCTGAGGTCCTGAAATAAGCCAATCATATCAGAGCTCAACATTAATATGTATGACTATTCCAAATAAGGCAAAAACAGAGCATTACATTTGGAGGGTTGTAAATGGACCTGTAACACTGTATATGGACAATGTTTGCCCTTAAATAAGCCACATACCCTCTATGTAGATATCAGAGAACAATTTAACATTGTTTGAACTCAATCTAGGGCACCTTTAACAGTAACAAACCTTTCAATCCAAAATTGATGTTATTTCTGTTGCACTGTATTTATACTACAGACACTAACAATCTCTTTGATGGCATTTACAATTTGATTTTCTAGAACTTTACAGCCCTCTTTGCATGCCTAAACAGTGTAGTCCATTCTCATTCAGAAACACCAACACAGAGAACCAGAACTTCCTGCCTTTAATCCAACAGTGCATGCGCTCACTGGAGTGATGGAGTGACGGCCCCTGGTAACACCACGGAGAACAGCGCCAGCATCACTTTGTGCAGTGCCAGGCACGAACGACAGAGAAAGAAAGGGAAAGAGAGAGAAATGCGAAAGTCTGAATTCCTACATGTCTGTTAAGCACTCTTAGGAGCGACATGGAGTCCCCACGACAGACAGGTGGCACTTCAAAGCCCTATACACTACTGCATTTAAAAGCTTGGTGTCGGTACGATTGTTTGGCAAAGAAATGAGTATATTCAGTAATGAATCGATGCATTAAACTGATCAAGTGACCATAAACATTTATAACATTACAGAATATTTCTATTTGAAATTAATTTGGTTCTTATTAAACTATTTATTAAAGAATCCTGAACATTGATAATAATAAAAAATGTTTCTTGAGCAGAAACATGTCATTAGAATGATTCCTGAAGGATCATGTGACAGCGAAGACTGGAGTAGTGATGCTGAAAATTCAGCTTTGATCACAGGAATAGGCTAAATGACATTTTAAAATACATAAAATATAATTCAGTTATTTTAAATTGCAATTGTTTTTGCTTTTACTGTATTTTTAATTAAATTAATGCAGCGTTGAGACTTTAACAAAAGTGACTTTAAATGTTAACAAATGAGACCTTTTTTTTGGGGGGGGGGCAACTTTATCATTCAAATGCACTACTATTCCATTGTTTTTCTATGTAAATAAATACTAGTCTGACGTGCAAAACCGTGTGGCTTGCTACTGCTAACGTTTAGTCACATACAATAGTCCAAGCCACTAAGCAAATACAATTACAGTACCACATACAAATGTCCTGCTGTTGCTGCTGCTCCTGTTAAACTTCAACTATCCTGATCAGATACTGGATCATATCTGTATAGATTGATAGCCATGTTTATTAAGCCATGTTTTCTTTTGCACGTTTCAGGAAGTCACAGCTTTCAGACGCTTTCAACGCAATAGCTGCACACGCTCGTGATTCTTTAGCTCCGCCCACACGATACGCCTCCATCCGCTCGTTTTTTTCCGGAAAGACTCGGTACAGCATATCTTTCTTTTATAAATATGATAAAGACTTTTTGGAGATATGAAGGATGCAATACTACTCTATAGCTACTCAAGATTTACATGAGATTGACTGAAACTGAGTGTTTCACTTCCCTTTAATTTATTAACTAAATATGAGCAATACATTTATTACTGTATTTCCTAATCTTTGTTAACATTAGTAAAATACAGCTGTTCATTGTTAGTTTGCAGTGCATTAATGTTAACAAATACAACTGGATTTTGAGAATGTATAAGTAAATGTTAAAATTAACAAAGATTAATAAAGGCTAGGGGTGTGACGTGAAGTAAACTGTGACGAGATTTCTGCGCCGGGACTTTTTACTGCGCCGAGTCGAAGTACTCTCAGAAGTGCTGTTCCGCCACACATTATAGTTCTTCTTTTTAATCCGATTAGAAAAGCGCCACGTTTTATTTTGTCACCATACTAGGTCGTTCAACTATTTGTGTAACTGTATTTAAATAGGGAAAACATGGAGGTGTTTGGTCGCTTCTAACTTGATCTCTGTTTGGTACCATAGTGAATGAACTGGGCTTAGTGGGCTAAGCTAAATGCTATCAGATCGTCGCCGCACATCAGAGAGATTAAGTGCACGCACTCAGACGAGAGAGGTGTGTATCAACTTGATTTAGTTAAGGGGATAACATAGTTTAATATTAAAAAGCGGTGAAGTATCTCTTTAAAATGCTCATTCAGCACCACCTATTCCCAGAGTACACACAATTGCGAAATTGAAAGTGAAAGTAAACCGGAACGCTCATTCTACTTCGGGGGGTCTATTTGCACTTTGCATGTTGATTGCTTTGATTATGGATATTGTTTGCACTTAATATCTCTGATCAATTCGAGGAAGGAGTTCAGTTAGGAGGTCAAAAGAAGCTCATGTGCAGTTCTAAGGTCTGAAAAGACAATCATGCAGGTGAGAAGCCAGTCAGTTGAGTTTTTGGCAAAACCTTTACAGGGCTTGCTGTCTTTTACTGCATATGATCGTTCATAACTGAAATGACATGCATTACAAGATGATGAGTTAAAACATTTCAAATGCACCTGCAAACCATTTTTCTAGTCATGCATTTCATCATTGAGGAATTCTTAAATATACTATGTAAAACTCTCGTCTCTTTCTTGTGAACCCAATCTCGTGTCTCGTCGTCACACCCCTAATAAAGGATGTAGAAGAGCTGCCATTATTCATTCTTGTTAACTAAATAGTTAACCAATAAAACCTTATTATAAATGGTTCCCAAAGAAATGTACCAACCACAAACTCTTAAATACAGTGTAACGTCGGTATCAACATTCAAGCTCCCTTGTTCATGGAAACAATAAAGCACTAGACATGCTTAGCCACGAGTATCAATGCTTATTAGGAAGTCTGGATGTTTCGCATATTTTTAAGTTCAAGCAGAGCTGAACATGTGAAAGCGAAATGGTGGTTCCTGTTGACCTACCTAGTGTGAAACCGCGAAGTCAGTGTTTTGTGAGAAGAGTAAGCTCTTCATTAAAACGTAGACAGAGGAAGCAGCTACAATTTCCAGCTCTTGCATCCTTAACTGAGACAGAGTGCACTGAACACACACCCACAGCAGGAAGCCATATCCACCCACCTAAAGACATACCACAACACCTCAGCCCTGAGGGAGCCAATGACATCTATGCAAATGAGACAAATAATTAGATGGACCGCATCTTTTGCCCCTCCCAATATTATCCAAATATTTCACTTAAGACAGGAGCTTTGCTTGAATGACACTCTCTCACGCTAACAGAGCATCCCAGGAGGAAACACGACAGTACTGCTGGCTTCCAGAGCAGGAGCTCTTCCCCACACAAGGATGCCAACAGCCTGATGTCACTTGTCTGTGATAAACAATGAGGATCATGCTGTTAAAAGCCGCAGCTTACGGCATGCATCCGCATCGCTGGGCCTGAAAACACGGCAGGTTATCGCTGTAACAAACAAGTTGCACAGCTACTGTTTCAATCAGCGGTTTGCACATGTCTTTTACCTTTTGTTGATGGGCTTCTCATCCTTCTCGTAGGGTTTGACGAACCACTTGCCGATACGAATGAAGGATCTGTTCATGAGGCAGCGTTCCAGTAGGTTATGGATGGATTTGAAGAGCAGCGTTCGGCACTCGTAGGTCAGGCCACTCTCCCATGAACCGTCTTCATTAACTGTGCAACACAGAGACAGGACACATCAGTACTCTATAGAGTGGTGCAGGAAAGACATCACTTTGTAGGCCAAAATGTGGAAGAGTTAGCATTTTAGCACTTCCGATTCCATTGTCCTGATGTCAATGGGTTTTTGTTTTTTTGTTTAAACAGCTGAAATAAGGTCTGTGGTGAGCACAAGCTCAAGACACTTTCATATTTTATTCTATGTCAAAGCCAGTACCCCACTTGTGATTTTCTGAAGCGGTTATCAGTCTTGAAAAGGGTGGTTGCTAACAAGTGGCTAAATGGGACTAGAGAGGGGAGATTAAATGTCATTAACGTAGGCCTACAAAGTGACGTCATACCTGCTGCAACATTACAGGAATGTTCTTGCATTTAAAATAAACCATAATAAATCTATATCATGCCAAAGATCATTTACTGGTGCTGCTTTAAAACACTCCTGTGAGTGTTTGTGCAAGCGCCCCATGAAGGGCGTCAAAAGTTTCTATTTACATGTTTTTGCAGCGTTACGTTTTGCACCCAATCAGAGTTATATCTGGTGTGCGCATGAAAGTAAAAACACAATGTCAATAAGAGATACATTGCACAGCGTAGACAGCTTTATTGATTATATAAAGGAAGTTTTAGCAAGAGAGCATCTCTGTGGACCTCGCAAAGTCTTGAAAATGCGAAATAATAGACCTGTCACTTTTCTATGAAATTTGTCATGCATTACTTTGTTGTTTATTGTTGTTTTTACTTACATCTAAAATTGGTCACTAAGTGACTTTTTACATATACATTTACAGAGTTTTAAATATAAAATAGTTCTAAGCACTTTGTTTTATGATGTCCTGTCAGTGATTTTGTTTTGCATTTTATGAATAAATAGGATATGTTACTATTACAAACAGGTTTTTTTGCATCTATATTGGAGTTTATTTATTGTCAGTACTGGACTTGCAGTTCGTGTGTTGGGTACTTTTTAGTGTGTGTGCATGGATGGCCGTGTTCGTCCTCAGCAACAGAAGACCATTCATGACACATGAAAAACCCTGCATTTTATCCACATGCACAAATGCTTAAGTGGCTTAAAGACGCAATATGTAATTTTTAACCTGTAGAGGTCGCTTATTCAAGGTCCCGTTCTTCGCGATTCCATCTTTCAAACTTTAGTTAGTGTGTAATGTTGCTGTTAGAGCAAAAATAATACCTGTAAAATTATAAAGCTCAAAGTTCAATGCCAAGCCAGATATTTTATTTAACAGAAGTTCCCTTTCAAAGCCTACAGTGAACGGCCGGTGTGGACTACACCGCTGCACTTCCTTCAGGAATGACGTTACTAGAACCGTTTGTTGACTAACCCTCCGCCCACAAGAACACGCAAAATAGGGGGCATGGTCTTGTTGCTCTCCCATGTGGAGAAGAGCGCGCATTCAGCGCTTGCATCTCCCTGTTATGGTAAGAGGCGGGACCTTTCCGGGCAAAGTGCGCTAAGCTGCTGTCCAATCACAAGACGGGAAGCACTGACCCAATCAGAACTCGTTACGTATTTCTGAAGGAGGGACTTCATAGAACAAGGAAATCATCAGGCCGTTTTTAGGACAGAGGAAACAGTGCTGTACAGATAAGTAAATTGTGTGAAAAATACTGTGTTTTTTTACACGTGAAACATGAACTCGTGTTATATTGCACACTGTTAACATAATCAAAGCTTCGAAAACACGCGAAGAACGGGACCTTTAAAAACAAAAAGGAGTAGCTTGATGACGCCTGTATTTCACAGAGCTTTCATTATACCACAGACGAGCGCTTCTTCTTCTGCTCATGTGTATGTGGGGTAACGCAGTGCTGTTTTATCATATTAGATACATTTGAGTGTATCGAGTTATGTTACAGTGCTAATCTGTGCGTTTGCTCTGCGGCCACTATGAGACGCTTGTTCACACTGCAGTGAGCTAGATCGATATTAGTCATGGTAAAACATGGTACTCGCGGTAAATCAAAGATTTAAACAGACTAACTGTGTTGAGCTGTATAACAATGATTAGTTTGTCAATGAATGTATCCACACAGTTGCTCACCGGTCTAATAAAACACATTATATATTAAAGCGTCTTTGGTGTTTCCATGGTTTCTACAAAATAAAACCAGAAATCGAGGGTAACGCGGGTAATGATGTCATTGATATGCAACACACAGACCTGGTTAAAATGGCTTATTTCTCTGGATTTAAACATTCTTTGGGATAATGTAAGCACACAAGCCATCAAAATATATAACATTGTTCTAGTGGTTTTTGGATATTTTCATCCAAAAATCTAACATATTTTGCCTTTAACATCACTTATTACCAAAATATTGATCAAGCTATTATGGTAAGAAAGGTTGAGTTGCACCTTTAAAAAAAAAAAAAAAAAAAAAAAAAAAAAAAAGACTTCTGCCAAGCCAGGCAATCTAAATAAGCCTCATTAACTTTAATAACCATCGTTTCCTCTTTCATATATGAAGTAGTGTGTTAATTGTTATGCAGATAAGTCTTGCTGCAGACATACTAAAATCCTTCAATACTTTTGTTTCTGTTTTGATGTGAATACAGTTAGCAAACCTCAACAACTGCAATAACTGGTCTATGACTAATGTCTGGAAACACCTCCAGCCTAACCACTGATTTTACCATGAGAAATTCAGTATCAAGATCTCTTACTTCACACATTTCTTATTCTGCACGCACATACGTTACGGTTCGTGTCAGTTTAACAAGAAAGCAGACGTACATGATAGGTCATGGTGGACGAGCTCGGCAAAGTTGGGGTCGTCTCCCCACCAAAAGATCCAGAGCTCTCGCCGGCCCGGGGTCTGGTGCCTCCGCCACACGCTCAGCACGTCTGCCTTCAGGCAGCGACTGAAGCTGCACAGGATGGGGTCCTCCTCCGTCACCGGGAAGAGGATAGGGGACGAGGTGGGGCCCTGCCATACAAAACACTTCCATTTAATCCCGGTGAGGTCAGCCTGAAGGCAAAAGAGAGAGGGAGAATGTGTTAGAAAAATCCATCATGTGGGACGGCTTAGCAGCAACCAGTGATAAAGCGACAACTCCACTGGGGTTAATAGGCATGCATATGCAAAAACACAGCCAAAATGGCAATCTAAGTGTCCGATTGTGCAACTTTGATAAATGTAGACATGTAAGAAGAGTTTCTCTGTGACTAATGCATGATGACGACATCTGGTCATGCCCATAAAGCATCATGAATCAACATACAAGCGAAATTCATTGAAGCAGAAAAACTTTTTGACTTTGAACTAACAGACCAATTTGATAAGTTAAAACTTTTCTCATCTGCGTCATCTGTTCATGAGTCATTTACGTTTCATGTGCATTGATGATGAACAGTTTATATGACAAATCATATTTTATCCATTAAGGGAAAGCATATTACAATCGTATACATTTTATTTTGCTTGACATTGCCTTGATGTAACTTAAATTAAATTTTTTGCAGTGTCAAGTTTTAATACTGAAATATAAATGTTAATAAACGTTAATAAATAAAAATATCAAAATAGTGTTTCAAATTGTGATCATCTTTTGAACATCTAGAAAAAATAATGTAGGACATGACTTTGATTTTGAACTGATTTGATCTTTGGAGAACTGGTGTTTGCTAATTGCTGTGATATATCATGTAAGCGGCTGTAAGGTTGCTGGGAAGGAGGGAGGGATTTTCATAAACTGAAACCAATAGCAATTTTACTGTGAAAGCATATTGGATGTGAAACGTAGACCTGTTTATAGTACAAGCCCCAAACAAAGACGAGCTGTCATTTCAAATCTACATAATCTGCATTAGAGGTCAAATCACACAAATTCAACAGTCTGACCTGGATTAGTGTAATGTAAACAGATTATCCAATATGTCCACATATATGTGAGCTTTTGATACAAGGAGGAAGTGAAATAGGGCCTGACAGACAGGAAACTTGTCATGAATACTTGTCTCAGTGTTTACAGATCACTCTACAACCACAAATTGAGGAAACTAAGAAGTTGTATATAAGAAAATTGTCTTATATTACACACATAAAGTGCAACAAGCTATACCAGTACTTAACCAAGCAGATATTTAGACTTTCTTGTAACAGACAGACAAACAAAGCTAAAATGTTTTTATAATGTGTCCTTTCTTGACAAAGTTCACACATACTGTCTAAATATCAGGAAGATGTGAAACATTACCTCAACTTTTTTTTAAACTTATTTAACAGCACCATTCTTGCCTAGTGTATTAATAACCACAATACATCAAGACATTTTTATATTACAAAACGCTAAATTGTTAAGTTTATATATGCAAATGTGCTCTAATGTGCATATTTACAGGACAAAACACCTTAACATTGAATAAAGCCAATTTTGCTGACATATTGGATCTCTCTTTTTATCACTAAAAATACTGTAACTAGCCAGAAAAAAAACATTTTAATGATATAAATAAACCCCTCTTACCAAATATAAATAAGTAAAAATTCTCATGTGAAAATGCATAGTTTTACATTTTAAAAATATTTATGCAATCATGACTTAAAAATGTTGACAGAATAAAAGTCCTTAAAATCTATAAAGATTCTCTCTTTTTATGTTGCAAAGGTTTTTATAGAAGGCTCTTTTATCACTCCATTAATCAAAAAGATACTGTCAACTGCCAGAAAAAATAATAATATTAACAATGCTTATAGGAATGAAATATATAAACCATGTGAATGACATAAACAAACCCTTCTTACTAGACATGCACAAATAAAAATGCACGTCAAAATTAATACTTTTTTTTTAAATTCTAAAATGGTTGATGTAACTGTGATTTAAAACATTTGACAGAATAAAAATCTATAGTTTCTTTTTATGTTGCAAATGTTTTTTGTTTTTTTACAGAAGTCTCTTTTATCACTCCATAAATCAGAAAATACTGTCAACAGCCAGAAAGGAGAATATAAACAATGTTTTTAGGAATAAGATAATATATAAACCAGGTGAATGATACATAAAACCCTATATAATACAGATAGGAATAAAACAGGAAAGTTGTGTGCAACTATGCACTGAAGTGGCCATTTTAAAAACAATATGTATTGTAATTGAAATCTACACGTGCATAAACCTAATAAAAAAAATATGCAATGTGTATTTTTGAGTTTAATTTAAACTAGGCAGAAAGGAGAGATGCCATTGAAAGCAAAATAGTCCAAAATCTCAAAACTGGCCTCTGGTTTTGCATTGTTTATGCTGTTCAACACTCCGTAAAGCTGTTGTAACTTCATAACAACAACTTGCAGCTTGTTCCAGCCAGTTAGGTGAGCAAGTGTTTACCAACGTTAGCAAACACGACCTAAATAACACAACAAAGCCGTAACCATCGCGTTCACACAACACAACCCTGCATGTCTAATATATATTTATAAAGCGGCAGCAGTAGCGGTTTAGTTCGTATTAAGATCAACAGGCCTCGATTTGATTGACTGGCCGGCTAAAAATGGCTTCTGGCCCTCAGTCAGTTGATCTCTTACCAGACAGAATAGATTGGAGTGGCAGTCCTCCAGGCTCGCCCCGTTGGGTACAAAACAAGAACTCATCATCAAAGCGCTGTCCGGCGAGCCATCCTCTCTTTCAGATCCCAGGAACAGATAATGCGATGGCTTTTGGACCGGGTCTCCGTCTCTCGGACACAATCAGCAGGACGGGTTCGCGTCCAGCGAGCTAATTAGCTTAGCTCTGCTATTACTCCGCTAGAGGTTACTCACTTACCGGAAAAAAATTGCGCTAAAAACTTCCTGCGCGTATTTACCATGATCCGCGATGAGATATTGTTCTCCCCCGAGATTTGTTACATCAAATAATATGTAATTAAAGAAGTCCGAGGGGGTAGGGAGGCGAATTCAGCCCTCCCCCTTTAGCTTAGCATAGCATCAGGCTAGCTGGGGTTAGCCTGGCTAAGCGAGGCAGCAACAAACAGTTCAAGCCAGAAGAGTTCAGCTTTAAATGTCTCTAAAAACACTCTTTCCTTCCCAAGTCTTCGCCGGACTGCCGTCAACGGCTATTCACGGAGAAGCCGACGATGGAAGTAAAACGTTCTGGTTTAAAAAGTACAGTTAAAAGAGGCTGTGCTCAGCCGTGTCTCACTGGTTTGTTTGAATACATTGGTCGCATCCTTTAATGGCGGCCACAGGGACACAACTCTACTACACTCTCCAGTCTACTCTACTCTCGGCTCCGATTGGCAGCGCTGCGACTCAATAGAGGAAAAGAGTCGATCCTGGATTCCGTAAAGCTCCAAAGAAGAGTCGACTCACCGACAGCGCTGTCAACTCCTTTTAGGGCTTTTGGAAGCTTTAACACGCCACGGCCCCCCACAAAAAAACATGATCCTCTTCATGCTAGGGACCACCATTATTGGCATCGTTATAGTTTCTGGTGTAAAGAATAGATTTATACTGTAAACTATTTGACATTATTATTTTTAGATTGTGATCATTTTAGAAAATTATTCCATTAAGTTACATCATGTTTTTCTACTCATTATAGTACGCTGAAGAAAAAAACAGCAACTTAAAAATGTGCTTCATGTGGTAACATCTAAATGAATGGATTTTATTCAAGTAAAGAATTTTATTTAACGTTACTGAATCAACTTAAATATATTAGGTTATGCCAACAAAACTTAATTTAAGGGTAAGATCCGGTAGAAATAGCTTTTATGAAACATTAGCAGGTTACCACTTTTTAAATGTTATTTATTATTTTTCATTTATATATTTTGATATTTTTTAACCAGAATTGTATTAATTATTAAATTGCTAATTTTATTATACTGTTTTTCTCTAAACTTTTCCACCAACCATGCACGGCACTTCCTCGTGGCCCCTGGGTTGAATGGATCTTTACAGGAATATTTCATGTGTGAAGTTGCAGTATTTCAATAAAAAGTACATTAACAGTAAAAAAAAGATATATATATATATATATATATATATATATATATATATATATATATATATATATATATATATATATATATATATATATTGAATTATATATACAATCATAATAGCCAGTGTGACATAATTATTGATTAAATTTAGGATAAGATTAAATATTAAGTAATGTTCTATGATGAAAAAAAATTGTTTAATTAAATCTACATATATATGAGTACAAGAAAAAAAATTTTTTTATACAAATTTCTAAACCATATGATTTCTTAAATGAGAAATTTTGTTTTGATTAAATCTATATTTAGTTGTTTTTGTTTAGATCAAAAATAAAATTTACATTGTACTTTTCAACAAGAAAAATATGTTTTGTTTTTATCAAGTTATCAGGGCAAGTTATTTATTTTGAATTGCAAGTAATAAATAAAATATAGACGTAAACCATTACCCTATACATGTATTTTAATTGGATGAATGAAATTTGTCTTTCATATATGTATATCTGCTTTGTCCAGTGAATATGGGATAACAGTTTTTACAATGTGTAATATGCCATATACTCCATGTGTCTGAATGAAAATAATAACTCATTGTAAATCTAAACCAGGTATGTGCACAAATTAAACAAAGTGGAAATTACTGTTTTCTCGCTATAATTTCCCCACATGTCAAAAATAATACTTTTATGTTCAAATTATGTCTTATAGATCATAATGAAAAATCATTTATTAAAGAACGTCTGACAGAATAAAACCCTTCAAATCTTTTTCTGTTCTGTTTCATATGTTTACAGCATGCTGTATACACACAGCAGACTATATCTGATTCAGTCAGTCTGGTCTCACTTGTTATTCCAGCTTTTCATTAACCTCAACATATTTTATTGGTGAGCCATGTTCATTTTAAGCTTGGAAACTAATTATGTGAATCATTAATGAGAGAAGCTGGGCAGGGACATATGATGATGCTGACATCACAATAATAGCAACTATGGCTGAAAACATACAAGGGGAAGGTGCATGAAGTATTATGGCATGGGGATGAAAATGGCTTGGCTTTGGTGAATATGGCTTGCTACATTACTATTGCTTTATCTCATATGAGGGCAATGATCAGCCATTTTAATCTTATGACCTCTTAAATAAAACGTTTGATGAATTCATGTATATATAATATGCATTATTACATGAGTCTTGCTCAAACGTTTACACACTCCATGCAGAATCTGTGAAAATGTGATTAATTTGAACAAAATAAGAGATCGTACAAAAAGCATGTTGTTGTTTTTTTTATTTAGTCCTGTCCTGAAAACTTTACATAAATATGTTTGCATCATAAGACAAAAAAAAAAAAGCTGAATTTATAAAAATGAACCCATTCAAGAAGTTTACACATGCTTGATTCTTCATACTGTGTGTCGTTCCCTGGATGATCCACGGCTGTTGGGTCTTGTGATGGTTGTTCTCGAGTCTCTTGTTTGTCCTGAGCAGTTAAACTGCCCAACAACTGCCCAAGTCTTCCAGCATCTTCTGCATATTTCAACCCTTTCCAGCAGTGACTGTATGTATGATTCTGAGATCCATCTTTTCACACTGAGGACAACTGAGGGACTCAAACACAACTATTAAAAAAGTTCAGACATTCACTGATGCTCCAGAAGGAAACAAGATGCATTATGAGCCGGGGGTAAGAACTTTATGAATTTGAAGATCAGGGTAAATTGTATTTAATGTCTTCCGGGAAACATGCAAATCTTCTGTTGCTTCTGAAGGACAGAACTAAATGAAAGAAAGTGATATTTAAACAAAATAATTTTTTTGGACATCTTCATCCTGTTCAAAAGTTTTCACCCTTGGCTCCTAATGCATCGTGTTTCCTTCGGAGCATCAGTGAATGTCTGAACCTTTTTACAGTGTTTGAGTCCCTCAATTGTCCTCAGCGTAAAAAGATGGATCTCAAAAATCATACAGTCCCGGCGGGAGAGGGTTCAAATAAGTAAAAGATGCTGGAAAACTGAAGAATATACTGGACCTGGAGGATTTTTCTGAAGATGTTGGGCAGTTTAACTGCTCAGGACAAACAAGAGACTCAAGAACAACCATCACAAGACAAAAAACCAGCCGTGGATCATCCAGGGAACGACACACAGTATTAATAATCAATGTAAACCTTTGAACAGGGTCGTTTTTTAATTTTTTGGACTATTTGTAAACATCTTTTATGTAAAATATCTTGTTCAAGACAAAAAATAAATAAAATAAATAACATATTTTTTTGTGTGACCCCTCTCATTTTGTTAAAATTATTCACATTTTCACAGATTCTGCAAGGGCCGTGCAAACTTTTGAGCAAGACTGTATGTAATTAGCCATTTATGCTATTCCTGGAAAATTGGGGTTCACATCATGTCAGCTGGACGAGTTGGTCTGCTAAAGCCGTAAAAGATTGACCTGTTGTTTCAGACTTGTCATTGTTGTTGTTAATGACTTCATGCACATCTGAAATAAAACCATTATTTTGATTTACTTATTCAAAAGAATTAGTTTTTTTTTTTTTAAACTATTCCAATTCATTAGTTTTGACTGGCAGTTGACAGTTGACATTTTTTTTAATTTATATTACTATTATAATTATTTATATTATTAAATCACTTAACCTTGAGCTTTACACATAACGATGCTTACATTGATCTTAAATGTGAAACATCATTACAGTGTTTTATTCTTTTGGGTGCATTATCACACCCATTATGGGGTTGGTTAAGTTGACCCACCCCCTGCTGTGTGTTTGATATGCGTGCTAAGGGAGCTCTTTTGTGTTCGCAACACATTGAATCTCTTTCGTCATATCAATGGCTTTTGTTGTTGTTTGTTTGAGAAGCGCGCCATCTAGTGTACAACAAGACGCAAACATGCGTCATTTTCAAAACACATTATTTATGCCCACATATTATGATATATACCGTATAATCACATATCACACCACAAATCATATCACACATAAAGCAATGTATAAATCGTTTTTTCTTTTCACTAGGCTAAGCATATTGCCTAGTGAAAAGCCTATTTATACATTGCTATATTTGAGAGACTAAAAATGAGAGACATTTTTATAAATATTTTAAGAGTAAACCGTGTTTACGCCGTGTTTATTTTCATCTGTAATCCATGTTATATTTTATTGTAGTTTTCCCCCTTCATTGCTATTATTTAATTATTTAATTTATGTATTTTTATTAGCCTATATATTGTTATTAATGCTTTGGCTTTAATAAAAAATATTTATTTCACCATGCCAGTAAAACTGTTTGAATCTGAGAAAATAAGAGCACTAGAGAGAGAAAGAGAGAGAGAGAGAGAGAGAGAGAGAGAGAGAGAGAGAGAGAGAGAGAGAGAGAGAGAGCAAGCGCGTCTGACCAATTCATATCCTCGCACTAAACCATCAAAATTGAAAACTTAAAGGGATAGTTCACCGAAAAATGTTTAATTCTTTCCTTATTTACTCTCCCTCGAGTGAGTTACCTGTATGAGTTACATTTTGAAGAATGTCGGTAATGGGTCCTATGTGAACTAAACAGTTGATGGACTTATATATTGTCTGGACTTCCAATAGGAAAAAAAAATACTATATAAGTCAGTGGGGTCCATCAACTGTTTAGTTCCTATCTATATTATTCAAAATATCTTTTGTTTTCAGCAGAAGAAATAAATGCAGGTTTGGACGTGATGGTGAGTAAATGATGACAGAATTATAATTTTTGGGTGAACTACTTTTAAATTTAATTTATGGACATTTAAGTTTAATTTTAACCTTCAATAAATGTACATTTTAGGTCAAATCAAAGAAGTGCCTTTTAGCTGACCACCAGCAGCAGTGATAAATTCATTGAAGTGACGAAAAACGAGTGGAAATTCTGCGCATGCGTCCCTGCTGCCAACTTCAACAATGCTGATAGTAGGCCTGCCCTATTTTCTCCATATAAGATTGTCAGTCTCACGACATACTCGAACCAAGCCCATATGGGAGAACTGTTACCATATCACTAATGGCATTTTAATCCATGACATTGGTCTGTATGAATTATAGCAGATTATTGTATGCTCTTTATGGGTTTATGTGGATTAACGATCGTTAATCGCTTGTTGTTTTGACCAAGCAATACAACAACATGCACATTTTTTTCTTTAATTTCCAGTCATGAATTGTTTTGACCAATAATTGCTTTGTTTACATTTTAATTTTAGCTGAAACGCGTAATGTGCTGTTTAATGGTGGTTCCCATGCATGGCTTTGTAGAAAAATACAGAAGATTATTTTCGAAAATAAACCTAATTGGAGAGAAACGCGTCTTCATGTTGTTTAAAAAAGTGGACAGACTGCTGATAAAACTAAAATAATTCAAATAAAGAGGAAAGGCACACCACACTCAAAAATATGACTGATCACTGTACTCTTCACTGGTACAATGTTATAAATAATATTTAATGTCCCTAACTATTGCGCATGCGTCTTTTCTTTGGCTAGCGCTCAGTACCAAGGACAGCGGCGGCCGAAGACACGCGCACTGTGACCGAGGGTCGATGTGACGTCAAAGCACGCGAATCACAGTGTAACTCCGTGCATAATGTCACTCATAGTACTGTAAAAAAGAACAAAGGCTGAAATATCTGATCCTGCGTCATTTATTATATGTGATTTAATATATGTACACTGTAAAATAATTTTTCTTCCTATAGCCAAAATATCAAATTACAAGTCTTTCATATGTAGCAACATGCAGAGTACCCTAAAATTAACTGAAATGTTTTATCTTTGATTTCTTTTCCATGGTGCCCACACAGCAACATATACAGACTCATCAAACATTAGCTAAAAAACACGTTGGATGAAAAAATTATATTTTTTAGAAGACAAACTGGTACAAGTAGACTCCGTTTTTAGGTAAACAAAACCTAATTCGTTCTAAAGTGTATTTGCGTTGAGATTGGTTGGTTGTTTTTTTCAGTATTGATTATAGCGGAATGAAATTTCTGGTGCAATAAATAAGTCGTGCAATACATAAATAGTCCCTCTTGATTTCTTTCACAGGTAAATTTGAATAATCTCATACAAAATACAGTTATCTTTCATGACTAGATAACATGATTGGATCACTAAATTATCCACTTAAATATGATAAAAATAATTGAAAGATTAAAGATAACTGCAATTGCATAGTACCTTAAAATCAGTCTTCAGTCATGTGCAACTAAAATAAAAAACACAATTTCATCCCTATCAATTACAGTCACAACAGTCAAAATGATAAATGGTATGATTAAGAAAACATAAATCCCAAAAACCAAGCAGTGTTTTCATCAGTAGTTATGATTTTTTTTTTTTTTTTTACAATAAACACTCTCGTGACCCCTGCAATTTACAATTCTAAAAGATATTTCTCAGAGATGGTTGCACTATATATTCAAACGATAACATATATCAATTCCAGGAAATATATATATAGTGGCCCAAAAAGTATTTGGACATTTTTAGATACACAAAATGTATGAATTTCATTTCATTTTTTCTTGACAGTTGACTTTTCAATGACTTTGAACCAACTGGTCCGGAGGGGATTCATTTGTGAAATTCTACGCAAACATTTGCAATGTAGAAATTCCACATTAGTTATTGTCCTAATTTTGAACAGTATATCTATTATGGACCATTTCAAATCTCATAATGTTTTGCTTAAAAAAGTGTGCTTTTGTAATCTTTCAGTGTTTAAAAAAAAAAAAAGTTGCCAGCCACCACCAGAGTTTTGCTCATTTTCACATAAAAGTCATGGCCCCTCAGAATATTTTGTTGTAAGTATATCAAGCAATGTTTTAAAAGAAAGAACAAAGCCTCTGCTTTTGAAAAAAATAAAAATAAAAATAAAAAATCTGCATGCATGCTTTTTTTTTCATCAACACTTTCATATGTTGCACAAAAGCAACATATTGAGCAAAAAGCTGAAAACAACGTGTTTTTGTCAAAGGCTATGTCTGGATGGGATTCAGAACGATGATCAAAACACAGATGGAGTAGATAGAGTCCATCCACCCTTAATGTTTGCACAGTCCTATAGTTTGTCTTGGGTCGACCTTTCACTCGGTAAAATTAGGCCGTTTTGATTTATATGCTGTTTATTGTTGATAATTACATTATTTTTCATATGCATATGATTACATATGAGGGGCTGTCAACAAAAGTAGTCCAAATGGCCAGCCAAAGACTTTTCTCCATTGGGCTGCCATTTTTTTCCTGGAATCCGTACACCTGTGTGGTGTTTTGAGGGTGTTGGAACGTCTTATTTACGTGGGTGGAAATCAACCCGTGAAGCCTTTTTTTACCTGCACCAACAACTTAAAAATAGCCCAATTCCATGGGAAAAATACGGACTTGGCAACACTTGCTTGTTTCTGCTTTCTCTTTGTCTGTGTTTTAACCTAAACTGTACTCGTTCAGATGCGCAATAACACCCCCTGCCTTATAACGGAGATACCACGGAAAGTCGTAAAAACCTGTCAAGCGTTTTCTCATAAAAGATGAGATAACTCGTCAATAGTGGGGAAAGGGTTATTAATAAATGCCACTTGGTTTGATATTTTGTTATATAACGCAAAGACATTCATACATTTTTAAGTGTGGCTAAAGTGCCAAAATATTTCGGTGCCACTGCATTTCACACAAGCCTTTGCAATGTTAGTTGTGCAAAAACAGTTGTAGTGACTCCAACTGTAGTGTCATTTTCTCATAGATCCTGCAATCATGAGCATCTGTAAGAAAGATGTTCCTATTGATCTCCTTATGGCATGACAGTGGCACATGCAAACATTTTAGAAACAAGTGCTGTGCTGTCTGCATTGTTCCAGTGCTGCGTGAGTGCTGGGCGACTCGAGCATCCATTTCAGATGGATTACAGCATTTCATCCTGGCTTTCCCTGGCTGGAGTCCGTCTGCGCCGGAACCGCATGCTGGAGAAGATGGACGAGGCGGTGAGGGCGACGCGGCTCAGGCCTACATTTAGACAGTGTACTTCTGATGTCACTGGCACCTCAGCGAAGAGAGCCCTGTCACGGGACACCCGCATGATGCTGTCGCTGTTCTCAATGTCTTTCACTATATTCAAGATCTCCTGTCTCTCTGTTTGTCGGGTCATCCCACGGATATTGAGTATGGCAGAGACGTGCTTCCTCCTGCAAAATACAAGAAATATTTATTCACTCATTAAGTCGGCTGAAGAGAGCCATGCTATTTAAACTTAGAGTCAAATTTTAGTCTTAGAAGAATAAAAACTATAACTCCTACAGCTTTAAAGCTGCACTATGTAATTTTCCGTCCGCTAGAGGGCGCCTATTCAAAACAAAGGCGTAGTTTGATGACGCTGAGCACAGAATCTTGGGACATGTGGTCTTCACCTCACCGCCAGTGGAAAAGAATCAGGACAGGACTCGTGTTCATGGATGAGATTATTAACGTTACTGTAGTATGAAGCAGAGCAGGACCGAGTGTTGAGGAGCTGAGCAAGGCCACTGCAGTGATTGTTAATGAGATGAACAACACACGCCTCCTGAGCAACGGGACTGGTGTGGTCAGAGTGAGATGACAATGGCACATGCAAAGTTTGGTGTCAATATGCCAAAGGATTACAGCCTCAGAGTCATTTTGGCATCAACTTTGTTGCAGTATCATACGAAAACGTTTCGTCAATCGACAAAAAAAATCCATAACTTTTTGTTTGCACGGCCTGAAGATGATAAGATTTGATTTTGGTGAAAATCGGACAAACGTCTTGAAGGAGTTCGAGAAAGTAGCTTTTTAAATAGAATAAAAATGGCAGACAGGAAGTTCGGCCAAATATGGCAAAATTGGTATCTAAGTTCTCCGCATGACCCATAGAATCTATACGTTATTTCATTATAATACGTTAACTTAATCAAAAGTCATGGTTGTCATAACACACCAAGGTGTGTTAAGAATAAGCTAAAACATTTCGTAGATGTAGCCTCACGTTTATTTTGCGCGTTATTTGAGAATGGTATTAGCCTGGATGCCAGCCGAACTCAGCCCCACTCACAACATTTGAGGATGGGCGTTTCGGTCTGGCCTCGCTCCATAGAGGAGTAATTATCTCAGAACAGAAACTGTTTGGACCAATGAAATCATCATGGCAGACTTTAGACGATGACGGACAGATGATCAACAGTAATGTAATCATGCACGTCATCAAAGGGGCTTGGATTATATTTGTTCAAATCTTAAACGGAGAGCTTGTTTGTATCTGCATTCACCTTCACTATTTCTCTCAGAAATGATGTTGGGTAAGTACTCTGTGTATCATTAAATTCTTCTCTTTTTTTACAACACCGGGAAAGATGGTTTATTCCAGCGTGCGTGCAGACAGGGTTTCCAAGTTTTTACAACAAAACCCGCCAACTACTACCCTAAACAATAGCTTTTTGTTCAGCTGGGAAACAACCCGCTGAAAAAAAAACCCTGACTTGGCAACCATTGCAGTTGAGCTCTGTTGACATTTGACAACTAACGTAATGTAAAGTTTCAGACTCATATTCTGACTAGAATTGAGTATGACCACGTCAGGCTAGAACGGTATGACAAATCGACTTGAATTCCATAACTTTTGTCGGCATGGGATGAAGATGAAGCAACGGCCTAGGAGGAGTTAGAAAAAGTAGGTTTTTTCGGAAAATTCTAAATGGTGCAATCAAATGATCTTTAGCCAAGGAATAAGAGGATCTGGCCCTTACGGTTCAAAAGTTATTAGCACAAACGTAAGTGAATATTTCGACAGTTTGTGGCGCTAGATCGATTGAGTTAGAGACTCCAAACTTGCTATCTCTATCTGTGTGTCAAATATGATAACTCTCTCACAAGCGGTTCTATGGGCTGCCATAGATTCCCAGAATGCCAACAGATACAATAGGTGCCTCCGGATATAAATATAATGTAATGTAATGGGAATTACATTAATGTCTGTGGCATTGCTTAAAAAAGAAAAAAAAAACAGGGTGCAAAAAATCCTCATTTAACCTTCCCAGTTCATGGCTCCTGTTCATTTAAAGTTTTTCCCAGATCATAAAATGTGCGAGGATACGAATGATATATGAGAGAGATTCCAAATGTTCATCAGTTTAAAACCCAATGGGGTTGCTAATGCTAAACAATGGAGGCCGCAGCACATCTAGGCCATGTATCTGAAGTTCCAAGCTTTATTTAGCGCACATTCCACAAAAGAGAGCTTCCTCTGGATCGGCAGAACTCTTGATTAGGCAACTGCCCTCTCTAGGTTAAACCATGGAGCTGTGGGTCAGGCCCTGGCAGGATGCCTGCGTTTTTGCTTTGTCTTTGTGAGGATCCAGAGCTGGACAACTGTACACGTTTCACGCGAATCTAGGATAACCAAACAGTCTCCCATAAAAACCAGGAAACCGCAAAGGTCTTGTTTGCTTTTACAAGCCCCCCTTTCGCTGTCAAACAGAATGAGCATGTTTTGTCAGATGACCTGCGCTCTCTGCTTTTTGACCCCGATCATATCAGGGGCTAGTAGTCGTCCCGGCGTAGCGGCACTCCGCCTCTCAAGACACTCACCGTATGTCAGGGAATTCCCGTACCAGCACGCCAACTTCCATTTGGATGGAGGGAATGTCCTCCAAGAGAATGATCTCCGATAGGTGAGGGATAGCGCTGTCGAGCCATGAGGCGGAGGATTCCTAGATGGGGGAAAACAATCAAGATAACATCAGATCCGTCAAAATAAGATCCTTCATATCAGCCACTGGAACGTGTAGATGAACGCTCGGGTTAAACACAACTGCCCGGTACTCAAAACAACACTCACATAAATGGGCTATATTTTCCAAAAGTACAATGACTTCTGACAGACAGCCAAAGATCACAGGGCCCAAACAACGCCGACGTACAATCAGAAAAGGCTATTTTTACCCTCGTGTCTGGAAAAAACGAAAACCTAGGGGATTAAGTATAGGAGCACATGTTGTTCCGATTGAGAGTAGATATCTGTGTGCCCATTACACCAAAGCAGTTCTTCCTGACTCTCAGTTTGACCTTAAAGGCAAGTCATGACTTCAAAGGCCCAGGCCTGGACGTTCTTCCATAAACAAGGGCATCCTGTTGTCCAGCGAGGTGACAAACGGATGTTTTAACTGGAGCAAGGGGCGGACGCTGTGGCGGGGAAAGGAGCGTTTGGGTTGGGTCATAGAGATGCCCTTTGGAGCCAAGGGCCTGTTTGGCCATCTGCCTCTCCAGAAATGCCCATTCTTCATTCGTCTCTTTTGTTTGAAAGTTGTCGGCCGTAGATGATTTTGGTGTGATTAAAAGGTACTTAGCAACTAGCTAAAAACAGGACATGACATTTTGCCAAGAGTGATGATTCTGGGAATGAAGATTTCATAAAATGTTTAAAAATAATACATATCAAATAAAATTATTAAAGTGCCCCTATTATGTTTTTTTGGAATATTCCCTTTCATGCAGTGTTATAGCTGTTTGTGAATGTAAACGCTGAAAGTGCACAATAAATAAAGTTATCGTCTCCCAAAAGAAAGAATCGACTCTGAGCCGCCTTAGCGAGTCGATTTGTGTTACTGCATGACGGTTCTACCTCACTAGAAAGTATATTTTCGATAATACCTGCCTATGTTGTGTGTTGTCTGCCCATGAACAATTTGTCCTGCCTCAAACGCCATTTTACTCTGACGACTGCTTCTCAAATAATCTCGGAGATCAACGTGAAACACTTGCTCTTGAAAGATGGGTCAGTTCAAGTTTATTTGGACCAGCTTGCTCCTCAGAATCACAACCTGTAAGTATGAATAATTATTGATGTTTATATTTTATACCCGATGTTTAAAATACATTGTTTTATGTTTTATATTGTGTAAGTTTCTGGCTAACTCATGTTATTACTGTCTTACTGAAATACCTCTGCTCATCAGCTGTGGGCGTAAGCGGTAGACCAATCACAAAAGACTGGGCCATCTGACCAATCAGAGCAGAGTAGCTCACGGAAAGGAGGGACTTGTGGCGATGTGTGATGTATTTTATGAGAAAATAAAAGGGTTTTTTTGAACTTTGATGAATGTAAACCTGTTTTAGGAGACCTCCAAAGCAAAATTATGAACCGTTAAAATATCATAATAGGGCACTTTAATAAAAGTACAACGAATGAATCTCCAAATGTCCTAAATGTCCAGTAAGGTCTAGATTTGCCATGTTACAGTAATGTCTGGTTCGCTATCTTTCTGGGGACTCCATAGACATTATGATTTTTATACTGTACAAACCGTATATTGTCTCCCCTTACACAGACCCAACCCCTAAACATATCCGTTACAGAAAACATTCTGTATTTTTACATTTTCGGAGGAACTCATTCTGTATGATTTATAAGCTGTTGAACCCATATAATAAGCTGGTGACCTTAATTTATGTCCCCACAGTGACACGAGTTCCCATGAGTCAGTGGTCACACACACGCACACACACACACACACACACACACACACACACACACACACACACACACACACACACACACACACACACACACACACACACACACACACACACACACACACACACACACACACACACGCACACGCACACACACACGCACACACACACACACACACACATGCACACACACACACGCACACACACAGTACGTGCATTCACAAATTCAAGGCAGCATTTTAAAACTGTCAATATAAATCACCATACATGTGATGTATTTGCTTGTTTTCACTTCAAGAATGACCTCACTGCTGCTGACATGATCATATCGCTATAGCACTCCTTACACACGTGAGTTATTGCAGGCACATCATATCAGCAAGGCATATCGGCATAATTTCTTCATATCTGCCGATGCCTAAGCATTTATGTTTATTTAATATATATATACATATATTAGGGATGCCACAATACTCAATATAATATTGAACCGTTCGGTCCGGCATTTACGGTTCAATACCCACGGGTGAATTTAATTCATGGTTTTCCGCGGTTTCGCATTTAATTCATTATTTCCATTTCTCTCTGAAATATTTCTCTCAGTTTATTTCAGCTCTTTTTGAGTGTGCCTGTAAGTCTATGAGCTGATATGAGCAAATATCCAATCATATGCACTTAAGTTAAGGGTGTTTACCCACGTTTCAAAACCTTGCTGGTTAAACATTTCATTCGTGCATTACTTATGCACTGTTTTGCATTGAGCGCGCGCACTAAACGTCTGTCAAACACACGTGATTACTGGACAGTCTTACTGCGCTAATACTGTCAAATACACACACGGTTAACGTTTATGTACACAGTCGGTTATGTCTAAAGTGAAAGTAAAATCACGTGTATATGAGATGGTACCAGGTCTTCAATTGACAGCAGCGCAGCCTAGTCCTTAAAGGGACAGTTCATCTCTAAAATTACGTTAATAAAAAAGAAACAAAAGACCTTTAATACAGTAGCTTTTAATCAATGTTGTATATCGAAGACTATGTCGTTTTAATTTTAGCCTACATTTATTCATTAAATTTCATACTTAAATGCTACTGTACATCTCTGAGCTGCCAATGTAAATCTTTACAAATATATTTATTTTATATTATACAATACACTAGGAATGTGTACATGGGTTTTTAAGTAAAGTTTTAAGTTTAAGTAAGGGTTTTCAAGAGTTTTAAGTAAAATAAAGAAAGAGTATTGCAATACAAACATTTTCTCCTTAACCTTTTTCTCATCCTGCCGCCTAAGAATAGAATAGCAACAAAAAAAAAAACTAACCGAATCGAAAAACCGTGGTTAAAAACCGAGGTATGTATTGAACCGTGGACTAACTGTTTTGTTGCATCCCTAATATGCATTGTAATGCATTGTCATTGTAAATTTGTTTTGGGACTGGGACTACACACACACACACACACACACACACACACACACACACACACACACACACACACACACACACACACACACACATAGTGTTTCCATGTTTTATGGGGACTCTCCATAGGCGTGATGGTTTTCATACTGTACAAACTGTACATCCTATCCCCCTACAATGCCCCTGCCCCTAAACCTACCCATCACAGGAAACATTCTGCATTTTTACTTTCTCAAAAAAACTCCTTCTGTATAATTATAAGATCTTTTCCTCATGGGGACCAAAAAATGTCCCCACAAGGACAAGGATTTCGGATAAACTTTTACTTTGCTCATCCAGCTAAGTGACTCACCAAATCTTTGAAGAGAGCTTTTAGGTGCTTTCCTTCATCACGAAGGCGGCCTGCCATTCTCTTCCTCATTTTAAGAGATGTGCAAATGATTCTGCCCCTCATGATGGCCCGCACATATTCAGTCATCACGCGCCGGTGCACCTCCACCACCAGGACCTTAGAGGACAAAGTCATAAATAAAACCCCAACATGAACATACATCAAATAAATGGGGTCTTTTTTTCAGCCTGAAGGTTTGGGATAATAACCAGCTGACTGTACATTACCCACCCTATTGTATGGCTACACAAACAAATACATAATTAGACAAAAAAAATGTAGAGTCGAAATTATTTTAGTATGTAAAAATAAAAAGTTGAGACAGCTATACACCGTGATTTTGTGGTCAAATATTTTGGAAAATGACTATTAAAAAAGTGTCTAACAAAGCAGTCAAAAAGCATTTACATATATCTGGCAGATGTAAAAAAAAATGGCATTAATATCATCTTAGTTTACCTCGTAAGGTGGAATGTCCATCCTGCGAAACTTCTTGAAGTGTTCTTTTATGAGTGCCTCAATTTGCTCAAAAGGCTCAGTGTTGCTCAACCATTTCCGTTTAATCAGCTTATCAAAGTAGGGCTATGTGAGATGAGACAGAAAGCACTGGATTAGAAATGACATACTCAGTACACACTGGAATGCACTATATTTGCCTTCATCAGGATGTGAGGGCTTTCATATTTAGAGTCAAGAGAGTACAGCTAACTTCCTGTTAGAGCACCATCTTGGTAAAAAAGGATGCAGCAAAACTATGTGGCCCATGAGGGCTGGTAATGCCAGTCTGTTCAGCAAACACTGAATACTGTTCGGCGTCAGGCCAAAAACATCTAATTCACTAGTGTTTTTCACATAGTGCTGCTATTTTAGTGTCACAGAGACAGAGTAGCCGAGCAAAACAACATCCTTGAGAACAACCCATTGGGGAAATGCTGATAAGATATTCTTTATATTCTTGGACAGAGGTACACGATGAACATAAGGTATTTCCAGATATGTGCGTGTGTGCGCCACAAACATGTCTATGTGAGGAAGTGTGGGGTGATCTGTGGCAGCCTCACCCTGATATGTTCAAAAAGCCTGTCGTTCAGCACTCTCACACTCAAGTTGACTATCCTGTCCAGAGCGGTGTTGGCTCTGCGAACCGAGTCCTCGCTGGTTGAGGGGTCACACTGGCTGCAACGCTCCACAAAGCTCCTAAACACACCAAGTTATATGAACTGGTTACATGCCATCTGGATAACGTAATCAGATTCCAAAAATGATGTACTTGAAATTCAAATATTAAAATATATTACGCTTTAATGTAAAACTTATTTTGTATACTTTTTTTTATTGATTACATGTTATTCTCACTATGGCAGTAAATGATTCATTCATTGATTCTCCCTACTACTTCCTTTTTTAATGATAATTTTCCTTTCTAAAAAAGCCTACTGCCACTTATATACGTTCAGAAGGTCTTCCAGGTTTATGGAATTGCACACACAGACCATTTGATCACATCTTTCCATTTAAAGGTGCACTATGGAACTTTCCGTCCACTGGAGGGCGCCTATTCTAAACAAATGCGTAGTTTGATGGCGCAAAGTTTGAGCGCAGCATCTGTGGTCTTCACCTCACAGCCGGTGGAAAATAGGACTCGGGCAGAAATTACGTTCATGGATGCGGTTATTAACGTTACTGTAGTGTAAAGCAGAGCAGGACCGAGTGTTGTGGAGCTGAGCACGGCCGCTGGAGCGATTGTTAAACAAATACTCGCCTCGCGAATACCGGGACTTTTATTATGACGGGACGGGACACAGTCACCGGGCGCCTGCACTGATCCGCTCTTCCGGTTATGATCATGAGGTAATGTAGCTCTGTTCATCATATTAGATACATTTAAGTGTGTTCAAAACGATGTTATGACGTTACTCCATGCGTTCACTTGTTCACACTGCTAAGAGTAAAGCGCTCCTGCCAAATAAAACCCGAAAACGAGGGTAACGCAGATATGACGCAATTGACAGGCAACTTCCTCAAACCCTGTGCTGAAACGTCCCGGTCCTTAGTTAAAATAGCAATTTTCTATTATATATATTGTAAGTATATATATTGGATATTGTAGGTACTCAAGTGAACAAAATATATAACACTGGCCTAGTGGTTTTTAGATATTTTACTGCAAAAAGACTACATACTGCACCTTTAAACAGGGTTTTTCTCAACATTGCAAATCTAATCAACTCTTGACAAAGATTTTATTATTTGAATTATCAGTCACTGATTAATTTACGCACATATTAGTGTCTTTGGAAGGTTTTGGTCTTTCAAACACATCAAAATGTACAAACTCAAGTCATTTCATATTTGAATGCAATGCAGGGATTCTCTAACTGAGGTGAGGTCAGCTGAATCTCTTTGACCTGATATATTTACTTGAAGAACCCCCTGAGATTTTAGGTTAGGTCAATAATTAGGTCAATAATAATAATAACAATAACGGTAGTAATAGTAATAGTAATAATAATTAAACATTTAATTCATGGTTCTCTGATGTCAGTTAATGGTCAAATGACATGCAGGTAAACAAATAAAATCAAGCGTAGCGTCAGTTCTGGTCACGTCAGTGAAACTCGCAGCAGCTGACTGTCATCTGATCACGTCTACCTATAGGGATACGAGACGAGGTCTATCACAGCATATATATACAGTATATAAGCTCCTGCAGTATTATCGCGTTTCTCCAGAGCTCATTACCCTCCTCCATCCCCAGCTCCTCCTCTCGTCAGTCAGGATTTGGTATTCTAATTCCCCTAAATCCTAAATTCCCGAATAATTTTGTACATTAAATATTGACATTAATGCTATATGCGATACATCATGTTGGTTCTGTTCTGTTTACCCTAAGGGGGTTTATCACAGCTCTCGCTGCTCTTATCTATGCTAGGCTTAATGGATGCTCAGGGAGTTCTTGCAGAGAACTGAACCATACCGGCAATCCAAACTATACGCTAATAGTCAATCATCTTTGACAATAGTCTTTCTGACAAAAATATATTTTTTTATCGATTTTAATAAGCGTTTTATTTTGATTGTTTTTACTTTAAATTATTTATTTTTATGATTTAATTACTCAATAGTTTTTAATTAAGCTCACAAACCCCAGTCTTGGAAACCCTGATGTAATGTGATATTTAACATTCATTCCTCCCTCACACTTTGTAACAAATCCTTCCCTCATGGGTCAAAATGACCCGAAGCCCTAAAATTATTGTTACTTTTGTTTTTTTGTCCAGAAAGTGTTATTAAAAAAACAAAAAAACAATTGTTCAAATTACTAGATTTTTTCAATAAATAATAATTTAACCCGATTCTTCCCATTCTTTCAACTTAAATTCAAAATAACACAATTTTATGCATGACCCATTTAATTCATAATATAATCATTACAAAAAAGACATTAAAGACATTACAAAATCACTGGTGAAGTTTTAGCATTTGTTTAGTTTGAATGGAGCATTTCTAGGAATTTGTTTGGAGTTTTGGGTCAAAATGACCCGAGGGAAGATCAACTTTATGTTGTTGATAGCAAAGAATCGAATATATTCTCTTTCTCTTTGTATTTATGTATTAGCCTGACAAGCCAGACCCACATCAAGATGTTTGGTCTGGAAACTCACCATAGACAGCTCAATCCGAGGGGCGGGATAAACGGTTGTCTTTTAAACTCCCTCTGCACGCGATAGGATAGCGCCACAAACAACAAGAGCAACGTGAAGCGGAGCTCGTTGATAGATTAAACATTTGCCTTATCCGGTCGGCAAAACTCTGAACACATCTTCCTTTCTTAAGAATGACTTCAGTGCCGTTCTATGTTCTTTTCTCAGAGAAAAGCTTAACTCCAAGTCTTCCAGAGTCGCTGTCAAAGCTGATTCGAACAGTTTCTGTGTTTACTAGTAACGCAACTCAACTCTGCGGTCATTATGGCCCCGCCCACCGACTCTATACACGATGTGATTGGCCCGCCCAGAGTTTGGTTTTTACAGCTCAGAACTGTATTGAGAGTTGCTAGACGACACTCACGGCAGATTTGATTTTCTAGGCTATTTATGTATCAATATGGTACGATATTATCCTTTTCAAATCAATGTGATAAACGAGTTAGGTCAAAAGTAATCTAAAAATAATCAAAAAGCAGCCAGATTACAATTGCCTTAAATGTGTAATGTAATGGATTACGTTACTAACAACATTTTTTATTGTGTTTTGGAATTAGTAACTGACTACAATTTGTGAGTAATCAACCCAGCACTTTAAACACATTAAAACAAACAAAAGATCATGTATAAATGAAGGATTTCGAGGAAGCCAACCTAAACGGTGGACAGCAGTTGACAAGGGCGATGGTTTTAGAGATATAACCGTCTTCGTTTTCTCCAAAGCTGCTCACTAGCATCTCATGGAACATCTCCACCTTTCTCTGAAAACTTTGCATCAAAAACAAAATATTTAAGGATACCATGTGGTTATCATGACACATTTTCTATGGAAATTAACTAAAATAAATAAATACATGGATTATAATTTAGGCTCAGAATTTTGAACCCCATAGAGCCCAACATACACTACCGTTCAAAGTTAATATGCTCAACAAGGCTGCATTTATTGTGTGTCAGTGTCACATGATCCTTCAGAAATCATTCTAATATACCTACTGATTTGGTGCGCAAGAAACATTTCTACTTATATCAATGTTTCTGCTTATCTTCTGGAAATCGTGACACATTTTTTCATGATTCTTTGAAAACTAGAAAGTTAAAATGAACAGCACTGATTTGAAATAGAAATCTTTTTAACATAATAAAGGTCTTTACTGTCAATTAATGTATCCTTGCTGAATAAAAGTTTTAATTAAATAAATCATACTCACTCCAAACATTTGAATGACAGTGTCACTTTTCATGTATAATTTTCCCACCTGTATAGGAAATCCGCCAGTCCGTTTAGACTGCATTGAGCAACACGTGAGCCTAAATGTCTGTTTACGGCTGCAGATCTCTCAAGGTCCTCCTGTAGCCTCTATAATCAAACATATAAGAAAATATGGTATTAAGTGAATTAAAAACTGTTACAAAATTATTTGAATTTCTCAATTTAGTCTTGAGATATCTTGCTTATAACTTCAGTAACCTAATAAAGCGACTGACTATTTTCCCTAATACCCTTCATGACCACTAGGGCGCAATACAGAGCCTGCAAAAACAATATACTGTAATGGAAACATGCTCACAATGGGAAGTGTTTATTTATGTCGGTTCAAGCTAGGAGACAATGTTACACAGAGGTGCACAATTGCCATTTAACACTTGTTCCAACAAGAGACCCAGTGTCTAAAACCTGCTGCACATACTGGAGACGGAACAGCGGGCCATTATACACAAAATCAAGAAATACTGAGGAAAATGGATTATGGTAACATGCGATATCACGTGCTCTTGACTTCACATGTCAAGCACAATATCTTATTATATATAAACAAGCATAAATGGTCGATGTGGCCCTGCGCTGACCTGAATAACAGTGCGAGCCAGGGGTATCTGATACTCTTCGATGTTCAAGGTGTCCAGCCATTTCTTTTCCTCCTCCTCCAGAACCTGAGACAGTTCATTGGTCACTTTCCCCTGGAAAACACAACATTTCAACACACTCATTAACAGCGTACTTGCTGTGAGAGGGGGCGGCCAGAGGGCACTAGGTACATATTAGGGGTGGGTGATGTGACCAAAATCTTACATCACTATATGAGTAATAATCGATAACTATATATTATATTATATCTCAGTATTGGTTTAAATAAGGTTTCTATGATATCTACATTTTTGATACCACTGAAATTTCATAATTTTATCACCATTTTCAATATAATTTAAGAAAACTGATACTAGCCTAAAAAACCTCTAGCTTACTAAAGACAAGTAAACAGTGATACATAAAGAGCAAAGAAAACAAACTACTACAGAACAAAGACAGACTGAAAAACTTCAAGCACTAGAAATATACAGCTATTCTTATTAAAGTTACGAATGTAATTTAGTCAAGAGCAGTGAGAGATTTTCTCTCTTTTTTGTTGTTGTTTGATTAGCATTAATAATGACAGCAGGTAAATTTGGATGCTGTCACTTTAAGACCGACGGATCCACACTCGTGCGTTGTTCTTTCTCAATTTCTCTGTTCTTTCTCAACTGTTAATATTCACTGCAGACATAAATGACTGCTTACTTGCAAATACATGTCACTTTGACACATGGGTATGTGTATTTAAACATTCAAGCCCAATTAGACCGCAAAAAGCACTTACAGACTGTGCTGAGAAACAGTCTCTCAGAGAGTGAGACAGGTGTAGCTGCAGCTTGGAGTAATGAACGTGCCTAAATGTTTTTCTTTGTTGAAAGGAGTTTCTTTCCGGCAACTATGTTGGCCAATCAGTGGTAACTATACATGTATGTAATTTCCTTTAGACTGGGAGATGGCGGAGGTAAGACGCGTTGTAATAAGTCATAGATATCTATACGTTTATCTATGCGATTAATGCTTTATATATCATAGATCTGTTATGTTATTTTTATTACCTTATAATAAGTTATTTCTATCTACAAACACCGCGAGTCCCCTTACAGTGAAGTCACTATTTTGCACCGCCATGTTTCTACAGTAGCCCTAAACGGACAAACTTCTGCTACTCTCTGCTGTCTCAGATGACATCTTTGACTTATGTCAGTCACTGTAGCTTCTCTTTGTGCTTCGAAAGGGAGGAGTGGGCGATTGTAATTCGCAACCAATTTTTACTGAAAATGTACACAGTGCAGCTTTAATTGTTATTGACAGGCACATTACAGTGAGACGAAGTCCTTGGCAGTGTCTCCTTTTTTTCAACCAATGTTGTTAGACCATGTAAAAGACCCAAGATACTTACTTATTTGCAAAGCCACAGACTTTTGTGCGGTTTATCATACATGTAAGTACAAGTTTAGTTGTGCTATGCATGTTACATGGCAGATAATTTGGGTCATTTCATGTCAAATCAACCAAAACCAAATTTTGCAAACTTCCCAGACTCAAATGAGTCCTTTTGATTTGATTTTGTTAATATTTTTTTCTGAAAGACAAGCATAAATAGTGAAGAAAGACAAAATATTACATTTATTAAACGTGTATTTAATGAGAGTGTGCGCATATACTGAAACGAGTTGTCTTTTGCTGCTTATTGCGCTCCAACGGTTTGAAATCACCTGTTTTTAAAACGCAGTGCTTAAAAATGCACACAAAATATACGTTTTTGTGACGGTGCAGTACAGCAATAACCGCGTAACATATGAGCATAACCGCAATAGAGACGAAAGTCCAAAATCTCTGCCGGTTGACACATTTCTACTGGTTAATTGTCTACCGGTATATCACCCACCCCTATGAAACAATTGTATCCATGAGGAAACAATCACACTATTAAGGCATTTGTGAAATTAAGCATTCAACTAATGTCACTATTTTCTGGATGGGCTAAAGGATTATTAAAAGAACACATATTCATGTTGCTTAATGCGTGAAGGGAAAAATGTGTTGTCCAACTGACTCCTATTGTGTAGTGCTCAATGTAGACAGGAAAGCCGTGCGTTGACCCTGAAATGCCGCACTCTAATTGACCGTTCAGGTTGCAACGACCAGCCATCTCTTCGAGTGGACAGGATGTGCCGTTGCTGAAGTCACACAGAAAAGGCCAGGAGATACTTGGGGACGAGGTTTGAGAATTTCAGTTCTTACCCTGACTGAGTTGAGGCAGTCGAGCTCCAGTTTTTCCACCGTCTCGGTCGGCAGCAGTGGGCCGAGCTGCGAGAGGTTAATGGGTGTTGTTATGGTGACTGTTCCAAGGACATCTCTGCAGCAACAACAGGAAGAGCAAATCACAAACTGAGTCTGGACTTCACTCATAAGGAAACATTGAATTATGAAGGAACCGGAATGGGAAGGTACAAGAGTGGGTTTCACCTCTCATATCAACCAGAAGCTATTTATAACAATCTGCTTTAGGTTTGCTGTAGTCGTACGTGGCTTGACGACTGGATATAGTCAGTGCAACAATACAAACTAGAAAACAGGCTAACTATTGTGAAACGCCACAGTATTTCCTTTGCAACACTATGGTACATTACCGTTTAATTCAAAAAGTTGGGGTCAGTAAGATTTGATAATATTTTTGAAAGAAGTTCACACCAATACTCCAAATCCTGGGTTGAACATTTTGGGTCAATTTTGTTTTTGTTTTTTGCAGTGTTTAGGTAGTTTTTATGTTACCCAGATCCTGGGTCAGATGTAACAACCCAGTGTTTGGGTAGTTTTTATGTTACCCAGATCCTGGGTCAGACGTAACAACCCAGTGTTTGGTAGTTTTTTTGTTACCCAGATCCTGGGTCAGACATAACAACCCAGTGTTTAGGTAGTTTTTATGTTACCCATATCCTGGGTTAGACGTAACAACCCAGTGTTTGGGTAGTTTTTATGTTACCCAGATCCTGGGTCAGACGTAACAACCCAGTGTTTAGGTAGTTTTTATGTTACCCAGATCCTGGGTCAGACGTAACAACCCAGTGTTTGGTAGTTTTTATGTTACCCAGATCCTGGGTCAGACGTAACAACCCAGTGTTTAGGTAGTTTTTATGTTACCCAGATCCTGGGTCAGATGTAACAACCCAGTGTTTGGGTAGTTTTTATGTTACCCAGATCCTGGGTCAGACGTAACAACCCAGTGTTTGGTAGTTTTTTTTTTACCCAGATCCTGGGTCAGACGTAACAACCCAGTGTTTAGGTAGTTTTTATGTTACCCAGATCCTGGGTTAGACGTAACAACCCAGTGTTTGGTAGTTTTTATGTTACCCAGATCCTGAGTCAGACGTAACAACCCAGTGTTTGGTAATTTTTATGTTACCCAGATCCTGGGTCAGACATAACAACCCAGTGTTTGGTAGTTATGTTACCCAGATCCTGGGTCAGACGTAACAACCCAGTGTTTGGTTGTTTTTATGTTACCCAGATCCTGGGTCAGACGTAACAACCCAGTGTTTAGGTAGCTTTTTTGTTACCCATATCCTGGGTTAGACGTAACAACCCAGTGTTTAGGTAGTTTTTATGTTACCCAGATCCTGAGTCAGACGTAACAACCCAGTGTTTGGTAATTTTTATGTTACCCAGATCCTGGGTCAGACATAACAACCCAGTGTTTGGTAGTTATGTTACCCAGATCCTGGGTCAGACGTAACAACCCAGTGTTTGGTAGTTTTTATGTTACCCAGATCCTGGGTCAGACGTAACAACCCAGTGTTTAGGTAGCTTTTTTGTTACCCATATCCTGGGTTAGATGTAACAACCCAGTGTTTAGGTAGTTTTTATGTTACCCAGATCCTGGGTCAGACATAACAACCCAGTGTTTAGGTAGTTTTTTTGTTACCCAGATCCTGGGTCAGACGTAACAACCCAGTGTTTGGTAGTTTTTTTGTTACCCAGATCCTGGATCAGACGTAACAACCCAGTGTTTGGTAGTTTTTTTGTTACCCAGATCCTGGGTCAGACATAACAACCCAGTGTTTGGTAGTTTTTTTTTTACCCAGATCCTGGGTCAGACATAACAACCCAGTGTTTGGTAGTTTTTATGTTACCCATATCCTGGGTTAGACGTAACAACCCAGTGTTTAGGTAGTTTTTTTGTTACCCATATCCTGGGTTAGACGTAACAACCCAGTGTTTGGTAGTTTTTATGTTACCCAGATCCTGGGTCAGATGTAAAAACCCAGTGTTTAGGTAGTTTTTATGTTACCCAGATCCTGGGTCAGACATAACAACCCAGTGTTTGGTAGTTTTTATGTTACCCATATCCTGGGTTAGACGTAACAACCCAGTGTTTAGGTAGTTTTTTTGTTACCCAGATCCTGGGTCAGACGTAACAACCCAGTGTTTGGTAGTTTTTATGTTACCCAGATCCTGGGTCAGATGTAAAAACCCAGTGTTTAGGTAGTTTTTATGTTACCCAGATCCTGGGTCAGACATAACAACCCAGTGTTTGGTAGTTTTTATGTTACCCAGATCCTGGGTCAGACGTAACAACCCAGTGTTTGGTAGTTTTTATGTTACCCAGATCCTGGGTCAGACGTAACAACCCAGTGTTTAGGTAGTTTTTATGTTACCCAGATCCTGGGTCAGACATAACAACCCAGTGTTTGGTAGTTTTTATGTTACCCAGATCCTGGGTCAGACATAACAACCCAGTGTTTGGTAGTTTTTATGTTACCCAGATCCTGGGTCAGACATAACAACCCAGTGTTTGGTAGTTTTTATGTTACCCAGATCCTGGGTCAGACGTAACAACCCAGTGTTTGGGTAGATTTTGTGTTACTCAGATCCTGGGTCAGACGTAACAGCCCAGTGTTTAGGTAGTTTTTATGTTACCCAGATCCTGGGTCAGACGTAACAACCCAGTGTTTGGTAGTTTTTATGTTACCCAGATCCTGGGTCAGACGTAACAACCCAATGTTTGGTAGTTTTTATGTTACCCAGATCCTGGATCAGACGTAACAACCCAGTGTTTGGTAGTTTTTTTGTTACCCAGATCCTGGATCAGACGTAACAACCCAGTGTTTGGTAGTTTTTTTGTTACCCAGATCCTGGATCAGACGTAACAACCCAGTGTTTGGTAGTTTTTTTGTTACCCAGATCCTGGGTCAGACATAACAACCCAGTGTTTGGTAGTTTTTTTGTTACCCAGATCCTGGGTCAGACATAACAACCCAGTGTTTGGTAGTTTTTTTGTTACCCAGATCCTGGGTCAGACATAACAACCCAGTGTTTAGGTAGTTTTTATGTTACCCAGATCCTGGGTCAGACATAACAACCCAGTGTTTGGTAGTTTTTATGTTACCCAGATCCTGGGTCAGACGTAACAACCCAGTGTTTGGTAGTTTTTATGTTACCCAGATCCTGGATCAGACGTAACAACCCAGTGTTTGGTAGTTTTTTTGTTACCCAGATCCTGGATCAGACGTAACAACCCAGTGTTTGGTAGTTTTTATGTTACCCAGATCCTGGGTCAGACGTAACAACCCAGTGTTTGGTAGTTTTTATGTTACCCAGATCCTGGGTCAGACGTAACAACCCAGTGTTTGGTAGTTTTTATGTTACCCAGATCCTGGGTCAGACGTAACAACCCAGTGTTTGGTAGTTTTTATGTTACCCAGATCCTGGATCAGACGTAACAACCCAGTGTTTGGTAGTTTTTTTGTTACCCAGATCCTGGGTCAGACGTAACAACCCAGTGTTTGGTAGTTTTTTTGTTACCCAGATCCTGGATCAGATGTAACAACCCAGTGTTTGGTAGTTTTTTTGTTACCCAGATCCTGGGTCAGACATAACAACCCAGTGTTTGGTAGTTTTTATGTTACCCAGATCCTGGGTCAGACGTAACAACCCAGTGTTTGGTAGTTTTTATGTTACCCAGATCCTGGATCAGACGTAACAACCCAGTGTTTGGTAGTTTTTTTGTTACCCAGATCCTGGATCAGACGTAACAACCCAGTGTTTGGTAGTTTTTTTGTTACCCAGATCCTGGGTCAGACATAACAACCCAGTGTTTGGTAGTTTTTTTGTTACCCAGATCCTGGGTCAGACATAACAACCCAGTGTTTGGTAGTTTTTTTGTTACCCAGATCCTGGGTCAGACATAACAACCCAGTGTTTGGTAGTTTTTATGTTACCCATATCCTGGGTTAGACGTAACAACCCAGTGTTTAGGTAGTTTTTTTTGTTACCCATATCCTGGGTTAGATGTAACAACCCAGTGTTTGGTAGTTTTTATGTTACCCATATCCTGGGTTAGACGTAACAACCCAGTGTTTAGGTAGTTTTTATGTTACCCAGATCCTGGGTTAGACGTAACAACCCAGTGTTTGGTAGTTTTTATGTTACCCAGATCCTGGGTCAGACGTAACAACCCAGTGTTTAGGTAGTTTTTATGTTACCCAGATCCTGGGTCAGACATAACAACCCAGTGTTTGGGTAGTTTTTATGTTACCCAGATCCTGGGTCAGACATAACAACCCAGTGTTTGGGTAGTTTTTATGTTACCCAGATCCTGGGTCAGACATAACAACCCAGTGTTTAGGTAGTTTTTATGTTACCCAGATCCTGGGTCAGACGTAACAACCCAGTGTTTGGGTAGTTTTTATGTTACCCAGATCCGGGGTCAGACGTAACAACCCAGTGTTTGGGTAGATTTTGTGTTACCCAGATCCGGGGTCAGACGTAACAACCCAGTGTTTAGGTAGTTTTTGTTACTTTGTAAATTGGTGCATGTCTTCGGTAATATACAGGTTTGTGTACATTTAATTTTATCTATAAATTAATTATTGTGCTGTATATCGTATGTATTATGTATCAAAATGACAAAATATGTTATAAAATAGGATCGAAAATAAAGGAATTATCATGCAAACCAGTGGTTGTGTGGATTCGAAGTTTAGAGGATTAAGTTAATCCGTAAACATTGATTCTCATATGAAGTAAAAACAAATAAGTTAGTATTATAGCAAAAACTAATTTAAAGTGGCAGACGGCAAAGCTGACGGCAAAGCAAATTGCTGTGGACACTAATATAGTTATCGCTATAGCTATATTTATTGTTATCGTTCTTGGTGTGAACGGGCCTTTATGCTCACCAAGGCTGCATTTATATAGTTTATCAAAACTAAAAAGTATTAACAGTAATATTGTGAAATCGTATTACAATTCATAACAAATGTGTTCTATTTTGTTTTAAAATTGTAATATATTTATTATATAAAAACGAAGAAGAGGGTCTTCAGTATCACATGATCTTTCAGAAATCGTTCTAATATGCTGATTTGCTGCTCAAGAGACATTTCTTATTATTTTTGGTGAATAAAAAGAACAGCATCCATTTGAAATTATGAATTATTGAATATTTTTTATAAACATTATAAATGTCTTTAGTGTCACTTTTCATCAATTTAATAAATCCTTTCTGAATATATGTATTAATTCCTTTTTAAAAGATTTACTGACCCCAAACTTTTCAATGGTAGCGTTCTTCCTCTAAAATGTTCCTCTAAAATAATTTTGTCTGTCAAAATCTGTTCATCCTAAAGTCATTTTAACTTTCAAAAGAAGATTTTATGTTTTCGGTGAAACACAAAAATAGACATTTTGCATAATATCACTGGCTCTTTCTTATACAATAAAAGTAAGTGAGGATTGGGTCAATCAAAACATTAAAAAATACTATCAAAATAATCCATATAACTAAATACGCTAAATTCAAAGTCTTCTTAAGTCATATGAGATGTTTGCACGAGGAACAGCTTGAAGTTTGATTTGCCAAACAAAAAACTAAAAAAATTCTTGGTTACACTTTATTCTAAGGTTACAGTGTAATTATATGCGCAAGTACTGAGATTTAATTGTACTTACTATAGGGTTAGGGTAGGATAAGGGTTTGTTTGTGCATAATTTACTGTTATTACTATGGTAAGTACATAACATGTAACAAGGACACTGTAAAATAAAGTGTTTCAAAAATCTTCAATCATTTGTATGCATGCCTATTCAAACTCGCTACATTTTTTTTCCAGTTGCGAGACACAAAAGCACTGTCAAACCTGACACATTCAGAAGATGTCATACAGACAATTTTTATAGTACCGTTTTGGAGGTTCGTTTTGGTTTCATTTTTATGAGAATAGGCGATATAAAAATCCCTTTAAGGAACTATCTCTTTGAGGACATAAACCTAGTCAAACTACCGGTGTTTACCTATTGTAAATGTTGTAGAGCCAGTCTAGCATAGAGTATATGTCAATGATCTGCAGATCTCCATTGGCGATCGCCTGGAGACGACGGGTAACTGCCTGGTGGTAGCTCTGTGTGTACACTTGGAAGGAGTCATATTCCACCGGATACACAGATACCACATTACGCCGAGCCGCTCCGAGGTCCTCCACCATACGGACTCTTAGCTTATCCAGGTAGGCTGCTAGCTCGCCTGCCCGTGCTTCTTCATGCTGGGGTAAGTTTGCATTAGCCAACTCGACGACCGCCTCCCTCCAGCGTTTCTTGAACTCCCTCGGTCGCGGGCCTCCTGGAGCGGCTCCTTCGCTCTGAGCCCAGTCCCGGTCGGCTTGCTCCTCCTGCTGAAGCACCTGCACCACCAGGCCCAGGTTGGGTCTGGCGGTGGGGCAACGCAGAGAGTCCCTCACCACGTCCCACAACTCTTTCTGCAGGGCCTCGTACAGCAGCTCCACATCTTTGGCTTTGCGCCGACTGCTGTCTTTGCTGCTGGGGCTGCTGAAATCCTCAGTGCCCCCTGCCGTAGGAGATTCGGCCTCCCTACACTCCTGCTCCAGCTCCAGAATGTGAGTGTCAGCCAAAAACAAATCTCTTTTTGTCACCAACTGCAGGATCTCCAACACTGACAAAACAGAAAATAATGTTATCCGTTAGTCACACAGCAGAGACTTAATACTACATTCTTTTATTGTTTAATCACCCTCGTGTTGTTTCTAAACCCGGACACTGTAAAAAAAGAAAAAAGAAAAAGGGTGACACTTTTTTTTTTCTTCCAGTTCTCACTATTAACTAGTTGCTTATTACCATGCATATTAAAAGGGTATATGCTGTTTATTAGTACTTATAAAGCACATATTAATGCCTTATTCTGCATAACCATATTCTCCATGCCTTAAACTTAAACACTACAAAAACTACTAACTATTAATAAGCAGTAAATTAGGAGTTTATTGAGGCAAAAGTCTTAGTTAATGTTAAATATGTTTTCCCCATTCTAAAGTCTTACCAAAATAAAGACAGATTTTTCAACATTATAAATAAAACAAAAATGATTGGTTTATGTTTTATGTCTAATTCAATGTTACTTGCTGTTTCTTTGTCATTGTTTGTGAAATAGACTAGCAATGTGTGAGTGGCAACTACATTTTTTGTCAGCGTTTGCTAATATTTTCAATGGAACTCACAAAAAGGAAATTTCACCTTTGTTTTAAATCAAACATGGTGCCACGAACCAGTAAGATTTGATGTTGCTGATGTAAAAAACACACAAAAAACACTCTAGATAGTCAAAGATTTTGATATGGAATAAGTTTTGAAGGTTTAATCAGACTGCATTATATTATATTATATTATATTATACTATAATATATTATATTATATTATATTATATTATATTATATTATATTATATTATATTATATTATATTATATTATATTATATTATATTATATTATATTATATTATATTATATTATATTATATTATATTATATGTAAGGGATAATGTACACCCAGCCGGTTGTTATCACAGAATAAACCCGGACAGAGTGATCAGGACCCTGACGCGAAGCGGACGGGTCTTGCATCACTCTGAAGGGGTTTATTCTGCGATAACAACCAGCTGGGTGTACATTATCCCGCTTATTACACGCTACTAGTCTCAAATAAATTAGACACAAAATATTGTCTTGAGATTAAATATTTTATTAGCTCTTACGCAAAGATTCCGCGAAGAAAAACAGCTCCAACCTGCTTTAAGCCTTTATCTATTGCTGCTTAATGTTGAAAATTAATGCTGAAAGGGTTAGTTCACCCAAAAATGAAACCAAGCCTATAATTTACTCACCCTCTAGTCAATGTAGGTGTATATGAAATTCTTCATTCAGACAAAACAATCGGAGTTATATTTCAAAAGTCTAGGCTAACGTTAATCCAAGCAGTAGTTGTAGCTGTTTTTAAAGTCCATAAAAAATGCAGCTGTCCGTCAAATAACGTGCTCCACACGACTCCGATGGGTTAATAGAGCCTTCTGATTCGAATTGATGCGTTTGTGTAAGAAAAATATCCATATTTAAAACTTTATAAAGGAACCCCGCCAAGATGGCGCCAGCATTAAGCATAGAAGTAGTACCGGTCAAGATAACTCGTAGTACCCGTATGAGCGGGTGTTATCTGGAAATAACATACCGCTGGAATGCGCGATTGACCAATCAGAATCAAGTATTTCACAGAGCCGTGTAATATTATATTATATTATATTATATTATATTATATTATATTGTATTGTATTGTATTGTATTGTATTGTATTGTATTGTATTGTATTGTATTATATTATATTATATTATATTATATTATATTCACAGCATTGAAGTAAATCATATATATTATATTATATAATAATACTCCTTCGTCAATGTGGTAGACTGATTCACAGCTTATCGGGAGAAATGCTGTTTTCTTTTTCTTTGTAGAAGCTGTGCTCGCATTTGTCTTGAGAAACCACGATATACGAGGTAGCCTAATTCTGTGATTTATAGAATTGGAAAAAAAAATCATGTATACATGAATCAAATATAACTCCATGGATATCCAACAAGCAATTTTGCTTTTAAAAGACGTCTAACAGCCGTTAAAACACAACCCAGACATCTAGACTAAAACAAGGGAAAGTTTGGGCTGTCAGTGAAAATTTAATAGAAGTCTAGCCAAAAGAAAAGAAACCAAACACCTTGTAATCACTGTTGGAATCCAATCCATGCTTACATGATGGAATATCACACATTGCGCAAGTTATTTAGGCAAAAGCGACATGTAACCAAATTCAAGGTTAATCTGGCTAGAAGTGGGTTACTCATATCCAGACTATCGGGTCTATAGTTAACTGAGACAGTGAAATGACGGCTATTGTTTGATGGGTATCCACTCAACCATGAAAAAGTGAATAAGTCATGGAGCCTTGGACTATAGTTGTGGACTATGAGGGCAGAGAACCACTGCTTTAAAACATCCACTGGATTGGAGAAGATAGAGAAGATGGGAACATTATCTTGGCCATCCAATACAATTCTTCAGAATTCCCCTATTAGTAAATTTCATAGCATTAAAACTAAAACACAAATGCCGTATATCTTCCAGATGGTCTGAAGTCCGGCCAATGCACTTCGCTGGCTATAGTTTATAATGATCTCACTTGTGTTTCTCATGTGCAGCAGCACTTTTTTACATTCCAAAGAAATCTTTGATGAAGCAGACGGGCTCTCATTGAGGTCAGTGCTCACACCCATCCTTCATCATTTCCATTTCTATCCTTTGGGATGTGCACATTTACATGGGCTAACAAATTTGTCTGATTACTGGAGACAGGTTTTGGCAGGCTTCAAGTACAGTGTGTCATTAACCAGTCCACAGAAAAAAGTCAAGAGGTCACCAAGTTCACATACTGAAAGGACTAACGAAGCTGCTCACCAACATTGTGTTACAGATACAGGGGACCAGTGATGTTGAGCTTCTGCAAGAACCAATGAGGGTCAGTCTCGTGTTACGCATCACGTTTGAGCTTCTGCAAGAACCAATGAGGTTCAGTCTCATGTTACGCATCACGTTTGAGCTTCTGCATGAACCAATGAGGTTCAGTCTCATGTTACGCATCACGTTTGAGCTTCTGCATGAACCAATGAGGTTCAGTCTCGTGTTACGCATCACGTTTGAGCTTCAGCAAGAACCAATGAGGTTCAGTCTCGTGTTACGCATCACGTTTGAGCTTCTGCAAGAACCAATGAGGTTCAGTCTCGTGTTTTATCCAGCATGTTTGAGCTTCAGCAAGAACCAATGAGGTTCAGTCTCGTGTTACGCATCACGTTTGAGCTTCAGCAAGAACCAATGAGGTTCATTCTCGTGTTACGCATCACGTTTGAGCTTAAGCAAGAACCAATGAGGTTCAGTCTCGTGTTATGCATCACGTTTGAGCTTCAGCAAGAGCCAATGAAGTTCATTCTTGTGTTACGCATCACGTTTGAGCTTAAGCAAGAACCAATGAGGTTCATTCTTGTGTTACGCATCATGTTTGAGCTTCTGCATGAGCCAATGAGGTTCATTCTCGTGTTACGCATCACGTTTGAGCTTTAGCAAGAACCAATGAGGTTCATTCTTGTGTTACGCATCATGTTTGAGCTTCTGCATGAGCCAATGAGGTTCATTCTCGTGTTACGCAACACGTTTGAGCTTTAGCAAGAACCAATGAGGTTCATTCCTGTGTTACGCATCATGTTTGAGCTTCTGCAAGAACCAATGAGGTTCATTCCTGTGTTACGCATCATGTTTGAGCTTCTGCATGAGACAATGAGGTTCATTCTCGTGTTACGCATCACGTTTGAGCTTCAGGAAGAACCAGTGAGGTTATTTCTTGTGCTATCTGTGCCATTGAGGTTTGTTATCATGCACCAAGCAAGTCCTGTTGAGCTTTTGCTTGTGCTCGCTGATCAGTGTTTATATGTAAATGAAAGCCTAAATTTAATCTTTTCTCATATAAAGCGATTGTGTTTGTTCAGAAAATGTGGACTAAACCTCTCAATTTGTATGGATTCGTTTTATGATCTCTTTATGAACTTTTTGAAGCATCAAAGTGGTAGTTGCGTGGACTCAATTGAAGGACAGAAATTTGATTAAAAATGTATTCATTTGTTTATTAAAAACATTTTAATTTGAGTTCTGAAGATTAACCAAAGTCTTACAGCTTTGGAACATGGGGGTGAGTAAATGAATACATCATTTTCATTTTTGGTTGAACGAACCCTCAAGGCTTGCTTTCTGACAATTCTCAACACGCATCTATTGAGGTAAAGATATGTCACAAATCAGCTGTGCAAATAATTGGCCCTGGTGCTGAGTTCCTCCTCAGAACATTGAGCGGACAGTAAGAGGCCCTTTGCGGTGCTGAGTTGCCCATATATTTCCTGTGACTTCCTGACCTGTTCTTAGAGGGAAGGATGCGGGGGCGTTCGGTTGGCGCCTGACTCATCTGTCCCTATCCCTATCGAGTATGGACTGTCCAGTAATGCCATGATAGACCCCACACCCTTCTCAACCATCTCGCATAACAACAGCCAACAGCCCGAGTGTGCCAGTCCATCGGAAGGAGATCTAAATATAAAATACAATACCTCAAGGCTTATCGCTAACGCAGACAGGGGATAAGGTGGAAAATTAATGTGCTGCCTGTTAAAAATTAGAGTCACTTCCTCTTCAACTCATCCACGTGAAAAGTCCTCCACCCAAGGACAACATGTCACTGTCTCATCTAAGTGACTTTGAGACTGGACTACTGACATTCAACCCTAGGGGAAGTAAAAGTTGACCCTGTAAGCTTCTGTCTGAGAAGAAGTGTTGTGCAAAATTCAGAATTAAGAAACGGGCTCCCTAAAACTGGTCACACCTACAGGATGGAATGGGAATTGAAATTACAGGAATTGAAATTTACTGAACTGCTCTTCAAAGAAATTCAGGTTATGGCCTTCCGGGTAATGAAGTGTTCTTCCACACCTGTGCATAAATCTGTTTTTCTAGGCCCATAAAACCTTCAAACGTCAAGGCTTTTGCAGACATAAAAAGGTTATGTTCATGTGCTAAATAATACAGGACATACATCAAAAGTTTGGGCAGAAAGAAATTTTTTTCAGCAAGGGCATTTAAAATTGATCAAAACTGACATTTTTTCCAAGTATTTCCAATTTAAATAAATGCTTTACTCATCAAATAAACCTGAACAAAATGTGCTGTGGAAACTACAACTGTTTTTATCATTGGTAATAATAAAACATGAGAACCAAATCAACATATTAGAATGATTTTTAAAGAATCATGTGACACTAAAGACAATAATTTCACAATTTTTTTTAGTTTTTACTGTATTTTTGATCAAATAAAAGCAGCCTTGGTGAGCATAAATGACCTTTCAAAAACATTTTATGGAATCTTATACCAGCTACAAACTTTTATATACTGTTATACTGTACTAAGAAAGAGAAACATTTTATATATATATACCTATATGACTGTATGACAGAACTGTATGCATTTGTGTTGAATGATAGACTTAATTATTGGACAAGCAATGATCCAGATGTTGAAAGCCATGTAGTTTAAATGGTTTTATCCCACAGTCATTAAAATGCGGACCGATGCCAGTAACTGAGCTGAGCTGTGCAGAGGACAACACTAGTTCTTTGTTTCCAGACAGTCTCAAGCACTAAATTCATGGTGTGTGGAGCTTACTTCACTTAAGCATGGACATGTCACCACCCTTCCTTAATGAAAACCACAGGGATCGAAGTGTTGCCTTTTAAGGGCACATATGGCACATATGCTACACATATACCCCCACCACGACTTCCAAGAGGAGGTAACGGTATTTGCTTTTGGCCAAGGATTTTAAAGGGTGGGGGCTGACAACCAGCTCAACTCAATAGATCTGACTAAGCAAGATATCCGCTAACATAGCACCAACACACCTGCACAACCAACACCTCTCAGCAGGACCAATCAGCCGTTACAAGGAAAAGATTAGCCTGGGTTCTAGGAATGTAATGGAATATGATCTGTTCTTTGTCGTGCCACAGGTTCAGGACCATTTTCTATTAACCCTCTGTGTTTCAGTGTCAGAAACTTTTGAGAAACCCAAGAACTTGGGGAATAGCAGCCCACAGAAACTCCCTTTCTCATTCATTCACTTCCTCCATTTAATGCTCAGCATGTGCAGAGTAGACATATTTTCCCCAGAAGTGAAATATTTAATAAGTGAAGGGCGATTGTATTTCCTGCTGCTGCCTTAGCAGCACAGATGGGTCCAGTAATACTTGGCGGCATCGTCCCCTGTGCCCGAGCCTGTCCAGAAGGAATTCCACACGCTAAAATCTTGTTTCAACATCCAGGCCCAGTGAGACGAAGCGGCTATCAAAGTGACAACTGGCCTCGCCTGCCACTGGAGACCTTAGGTCAGGATTTGAAAACGATGACATGAGCCCTTCCCTCTCCTTTCTTAATTCATTCGGACATGGCCAACGTCAACAGAACAAACCTAAATTGGACCATTTGGAAAACGCGTACTCCACCTTACACTAAGTGGAACCCTGCCCTCACATAATGCATGTTGGTTTATTTGACATGCACAGACAAATCTTCCTGCCAAGTGTTGGACAATAGCTGGATAAGGTGGAAGAGTTGGCTGTTCCCTTTTCTGAGGGACTCTGCCAGTTGGCATGCAGGAATATTTGCTATCATAAACAGGAGTGCATTGATTGCAAATGCTCCACTCAGATACTGTTTCCATGGCGGCCATGACAGAACGGCTCTCAGCTGTAGTTATGGCTTATGGTTGGAGGTTGCGGGTTGTAGTTTGGTGAGGTCTGGAAATCATTCACTAGGATGAGGGGTAAACGCCCTTCTATATGGCTGCTTTATCGATTCAGTCAGATGTCATCATACATTCTGCCAATCCCAAAGACAACTGAATGCATTCAGTTTTGACAGACACCAGCCACCCGAACGCAACCTTGCTCTCTGAACAATGAGGTTTAGTTGCAAAATGCTTTGCGCACCAAGAACAATTTCTTCATATTGTTATGACAAAGCTAAATTGAAAAAATTGAAAGCATGGCATTTTGTTAAAAGAAAGGACATTTTTGTTGAGCATAACAATCTAAATGAAATTTAGCATTGAAAATGAATTAAAATGTCAGAATATTTAGTATTTGGACCGTTCTTCATTTGATTTAATGTCATGCAGTTGACACCAAACATTCCAGATATTCAATGCGGTTTTAGTTTTTTTGGAGCCCACTGAGTGTGAATATAACAAAAATCAAATAAATATTGCATTAAAGAAAACAAATATATGCTTGAAATAAAACATGGTTTTCATCACACGCCACAATATAAAATTGTATATCTTAAATTCCATGGATAAACACAAAACAGATCTTATAATACAGTATATAAAATAATCTTATATATGTATATAAATCTTACAAATACTACCCGTCAAAAGTTTGGAGTCGGTAAGATTTTTAAGAGTTTTTAAAGGAGTGATGAATTGAGAAATCAGTGAGCCTTTGGTATATTAAAGGTCATGGTAATTTATTTAAAGTAACTTATTCAAATGAGCGGCACTAACAGAGCAATCGCGGAGTTAGTTTCAATTGAACGAACACATGCCAAGTGTGAACAAAACCCTGAAAAGAAGTCCTAATGCTCACCAAGGCTGCATTTATTTGATCGCAAATACATTAAAAATGTAATATTGTGAAATATTATTAACATTTAAAATATATTCCTATGATGGCAAAGCTGAAAGTTCAGCAGCAGTTACCCCAGTTTCCAGTATTCAGTGCAGTTCTGCTTAAAATTTTCTTTTTTCTTTTTTCCAGCATACAAAATGTTTTGCCAACTCCTCAAGTGAAATCTGATCTGGTTGACAATTGACACACTCAACATGAACAAGATTGACGTCCTGTTCTTTGCTAAATTTTCAGCAGCCGAGGCATGCATGGCATTGCACATTATATGAAGCGTTACTTCCTTATTTAAGGTTTATTTTGCCCCATATATCTTTGAATGCATCATTGTGAAGATGTTTGATAACATTCATAAAAAAGAACATTCTGTAAAATAAATAATGAAAGTCTTGATTATCATTCACTCAGGAATGTGCTGCCACTTGACAACAGCTGCATGGATGGAGCAATGCTTTCTTTTGTCACAACACTTACGTCTGCAAAATTATTTAGGCTCATACAGAAGAACTTTTCTGGAACACTTAAAGGGGGGGTGAAATGCTGTTTCATGCATACTGAGCTTTTTACACCTTTAAAGACTTGGATTCCCATCCTAAACATAGACAAAGTTTCAAAAACTAATGTTGGACGTTTGATGGAGTATTTCTGTGTTAAAAATACTCCTTCCGGTTTCTCACAAGTTTCGGCGAGTTTTTTTCGAGTATGGGTCTACTTGACGTTAAATAGAGCGGAAGGTCCTTGTATGGGCTGTACGGGCTCTTCTCCCGGTAGGGTGCGCGCGCCCGTGACTAGAGGGAGAGAGAGGAAATGCACGCTGTAAACAGTCTCTCAGGTGCAGATCCAGTCGTCCGTGAACACTTATGACGCGCCGCGCTCCACTTTATTCCTATGGGTGACGTCGAGCGACTTCAACGTTTCAGCACAGCATTCCAGGAAGGCAGCGCTGCATTTGAACCGATTTGAACGCAGAAATGACGGGAAGCTTCAAGGCATCGCTTCAGTCGCGTCGCAAAGTGGATTTCCACGGTCACTGCTGTCACAGGACTTCACCAAATCATACCAAAGAAGTGCGTTTTTGACAGAGCGGTCCTGCTTTGGAAGATGCCGGTGAGTAAATCAACTTCAAATGTCTCTGCTATTGGCTACCGTCGCATGAGTAAACATCAGTAAACGATACGATCGCGTGCTTCGTCATTCAAATGCGCTAACGGTTACTCCATTGTTGTTCTGTATAACGTTACACTATTCTGACTCTGACGTGCAAAACCGTTTTGCTTGCTACCTCTAAGGTCTAGTCACATACAATAGTCCATAAACCGAATCATGTCCTCATAAACTGCACACAAAGGCCCCTAAATACAGTACATACCACAGAGACGGACATCCTGATGTTGCCGTTTCTCCTGTTCAATTTATTTCAGCCTCAGATTTGATTGTGGATCATTATCTGTATTAGCTGAGATAGATGGGTTTCTCCACGCTTGAGGACGTCACCGCTTTGCGCGCTTGTCATTCTTTAGCTCCGCCCACACGATACGCTTCCAGGCGCTCGGTTTTTTCCGGAAAGACTCGGTACAGCCCATATTTCTTTTATAAATATGATAAAACTAAAGACTTTTCGGAGATATGAAGGATGCAATACTACTCTATAGGTACTCAAGATTGACATGAGATTGACTGAAACTGAGTGTTTCACCCCCCCTTTAAGAAAGGGTTACAAAATCAGATACTAAAGTGAAACATGGGTTTGCATTGAAATCGTGGGTAACACTTTAGTTTTAACTGTTCCTTCATTAAAGGGTTAGTTCACCTAAAAAAAAATTCTGTCATTAATTCCTCACCCTAATGTCGTTCGACACCCGTAAGACCTCCGTTCATCTTCAGAACACAAATGAAGATATTTTTGTTGAAATCCGATGGCTCAGAAAGGCCTTCATTGACACCAATGTCATTTCCTCTCTCAAGACCCATAAAGGCACTAAAGACGGCGTTACAAAGCCCATCTCACTACAGCGGCTCTACAATCATTTTATGAAGCAACGAGAATAGTTGTAGTGTGGAAAAAACCTAAATAACGGCTTATATAGTGATGGCCGATTTCAAAACACTGCTTCTTGAAGCCTTGGAGCGTTATGAATCAGCGTATAGATTCAAGATTCGGATCGCGTGTCAAACCGCCAAACTGCTGACTCAAGTGGCGATCTGAACCGCTGATTCGATACGCTGATTCATAAAGCAGTTCGAAGCTTCACGAAGCTGTGTTTTGAAATCAGCCATCACTATATAAGTTGTTATTTAGGGTTTTTTTGCGCACAAAAACTATTCTTGTCGCTTCATAAAAAGATTGTAGAGCCGCTGTAGTGAGATGGGCTTTGTAACGCCGTCTTTAGTGCCTTTATGTCACATGCCTGTCCTGTTTTGTGTGCACATATGGGTTTTGTCATGTCTTGCATGTGCTCCTGTCATTGTCTGATCCCTCCCCCTTGTTATCTGATTAGTGTTGATTTCTCCCACCTGTTCCCTCTTGATTTCTTCCCCTTATAAGCTCCTTGTGTTTGTCAGTCTGTGTTGGATCCTTGTGTGTGTAATGTCTGCGTCTCCCGTCCTCCCCGTGATTCTGTTGGTTTGTTTAAGTTTATATTTTATTATTCTATTATGTTTTTCCCCCTCGTGGGTTTTGTTTTGAGTTTATGTTTTATTTGTTATAAATAAATATATCATTTTCTGCACTTGAGTCCTCGCACCAATTTCCTGTTTCCTCGTGTCCGTGACGTAACAGAAGGATCCAACCACTTGAGGACTCAGCAGGACTTGTTTTTTTTTGTTGTTTTCGTTTTTGTTTTTTCTCCCTGTATCCTCCTATGGAGTGGGAGAAGAACCTGCGGGTAATGCGTTACCTGAACTCCCGGTACATCCGTCAACAGGGGACGGATGTGCAACAGTTCGCAGGCAGGTTCCTCATGGAGGTGGACCATTTTAGACTCAATGAGGCAGAGTGGAAGGAAACTTTTAATCTCTGCCTCGACATGCCCCTCTGTCCGGAGGTAATGGATAGTATGGGGAGTCTGGGATTCTGGGAATTCATCGACTGCCTGGGCCCCAGTCCTTCCATGGTCCCAGTGCTGGTGGATCATATGCCGGTGGTCCCAGTACCGGTGGATCGTGTTCCGGTGGTCCCGATTCCGGCGGATCGTATTTCGGTGGTCCCAGTACCGGCGGATCGTGTTCCAGTGGTCCTGAAACGGAGGAGGAGAAGGAAGTCTCCCTCTGTGCCTTTTCCGGTGGTCCAAGTTCCAGTGGTCCCTGTGCCGGTGGTCCCTGTGCCGGTGGTCCCTGTGCCGGTGGTCCCTGTGCCGGTGGTCCCAGTGCCGGCGGATCGTATGCCGGTGGTCCCAGTGCCGGCGGATCGTGTTCCGGTGGTCCCAATGCTGGCTGATCGTATTCCGGTGGTCCCAGTGCCGGCGGATCATTTTCCAGTGGTCCCAATGCTGGCGGATCGTATTCCGGTGGTCCCAGTGCCGGCGGATCGTGTTCCGGTGGTCCCAGTGCCGGCGGATCGTGTTCCGGTGGTCCCAATGCTGGCGGATCGTTTTCTGGGTGTCCCTGTGCCGGTGGATCGTGTTCCGGTGGTCCCTGTGCCGGTGGATCGTGTTCCGGTGGTCCCTGTGCCGGTGGATCGTGTTCCGGTGGTCCCTGTGCCGGTGGATCGTGTTCCGGTGGTCCCTGTGCCGGTGGATCGTGTTCCGGTGGTGCCTGTGCCGGTGGATCGTGTTCCCGTGGTCCCCGTGCCGGTGGATCGTGTTCCGGTGGTCCCTGTGGCGGTGGATCGTGTTCCGGTGGTGCCTGTGCCGGTGGATCGTGTTCCGGTGGTCCCTGTGCCGGTGGATCGTGTTCCGGTGGTCCCTGTGACGGTGGATCGTGTTCCGGTGGTCCCAGTTCCAGTTGTCCCTATGCCGGTGAACTCTATTCCGGTGGACGCCGCTGGGCATGAGCTGCCTCCCAGGCGCCCTGCTCTCACCGCGCCTCCCAGACGCCCTGCTCTCACCGCACCTCCCAGGCGCCCTGCTCTCACCGCGCCTCCCAGGCGCCCTGCTCTCACCGCACCTCCCAGGCGCCCTGCTCTCACCGCGCCTCCCAGGCGTCCAGCTCTCACCGCGCCTCCCTGGCGCCCTGCTCTGCCTGCGCCGCTGAGGCGCCCTGCTCTGCCTGCGCCGCTGAGGCGCCCTGCTCTGCCTGCGCCGCTGAGGCGCCCTGCTCTGCCTGCGCCGCTGAGGCGCCCGGCTCTGCGTGCGCCGTTGAGGCGTCCTGCTCGGCCCGCGTCGCTGAGACGTCCTGCTCGGCCCGCACCGCTGAGGCGTCCTGCTCTCCGTGCGCCGCTGAGGCGTCCTGCTCTCCGTGCGCCGCTGAGGTGTCCTGCTCTCCGTGCGCCGCTGAGGCGTCCTGCTCTCCGTGCGCCGCTGAGGCGTCCTGCTCTCCGTGCGCCGCTGAGGCGTCCTGCTCTCCGTGCGCCGCTGAGGCGTCCTGCTCTCCGTGCGCCGCTGAGGCGTCCTGCTCTCCGTGCGCCGCTGAGGCGTCCTGCTCTCCGTGCGCCTCTGAGGCGTCCTGCTCTCCGTGCGCCGCTGAGGCGTCCTGCTCTCCGTGCGCCGCTGAGGCGTCCTGCTCTCCGTGCGCCGCTGAGGCGTCCTGCTCTCCGCGCGCCGCTAAGGCGTCCTGCTCTGCCCGAGCCTCCCTGGCGCCCTGCTCTGCCCGCGCCGCCCTGGCTGCCTGAACTCTGCGGGCCGCCCCGGCCGCTTGAACTCGGTGGGCCTCCCGAACTTGGTGGGCCGCCCTGGCCATTCGAACTTTGTGGGCCACCATGGCCTCCTGAACTTTTTGTTTTCCTTGTCCCTCCCTTGTTTACCCCTCCCTTGTCTGTTCCTTCCTTGTCTGTTTCCCCTTTCCCTCCCGTGCCCCCCTGGTCTGTCCCTCCCGTGCCCCCCTGGTCTGTCCCTCCCGTCCCTAGTGGAGGGTCTGGTAGCCGCTCCTTAAGGAGGGGGTAATGTCACATGCCTGTCCTGTTTTGTGTGCACATGTGGGTTTTGTCATGTCTTGCATGTGCTCCTGTCATTGTCTGATCCCTCCCCCTTGTTATCTGATTAGTGTTGATTTCTCCCACCTGTTCCCTCTTGATTTCTTCCCCTTATAAGCTCCTTGTGTTTGTCAGTCTGTGTTGGATCCTTGTGTGTGTAATGTCTGCGTCTCCCGTCCTCCCCGTGATTCTGTTGGTTTGTTTAAGTTTATATTTTATTATTCTATTATGTTTTTCCCCCTCGTGGGTTTTGTTTTGAGTTTATGTTTTATTTGTTATAAATAAATATATCATTTTCTGCACTTGAGTCCTCGCACCAATTTCCTGTTTCCTCGTGTCCGTGACGTAACACTTTATGGGTCTTGAGTGAAGAAATGACATTGGTGTCAATGAAGGCCTTTCTGGAGAATATCGACAAAAATATCTTCATTTGTGTTCTGAAAATGAACGGAGGTCTGACGGTTGTCGAACGACATGAGGGTGAGGAATTAATGACAGAATTTTCATTTTTGGGTTAACTAACCCTTTAATGAATAACTACACAGGAACAAATGAGTAACGTTATATTAACATTCTAGTAACTACTATTAACTAACAAGAAACTCTGATTAACAAATTGCCTTGGTAAGTAATAACGCTCAGTTGAATGAGGTCATTTAACTATTAGCTAATCAGTAACTACTGTTTTTTCACAACTCCCAGAGGACTATTAAGAACTACTAAATACAGGTTCATAAATATATGAATAATGCATAATTATAATTAACTCTAAAGTGAAGGTAATGATAACCCACTAGTAATGATTCAAGTGTTACTACATTCCTCAAAAGGAATGACTGATGATTTGGATAAGTTTTCTAAAGTGAAAAAAACATGATCACTCTGTAGTGATTACTGAAATCATTGTGCATTTGAGGTTTTTGTAAGGTTTTTGATATACGAGTGGGTTATCATGATCTTCACTTAAGAATACTAATCCAAATAACTAATAATTCCTATAGAAGTATGTAGTAACACTTGAGTCACTACTATCCAAAACCTTACAAAAATGTCAAGAGTTTATAATGACTTCATTAATTACTAGAGAGTTATGTTTTTTTTCAATTTAGAAAACTTATCTAAATCATGAGTAATTTCTTCTGAAGAATGTAGTAACACTTGAATCATTACTAGTGGGTTATCATTACCTTCACTTTAGAATTAATTAATTTAAACCGGGGGGTCTGGGGGTTCTCCCACAGAAAAAAAATAAAATGTCATAGATGTGATTTCCTGCATTATGGTGCGTTTAAGGCCATATCCCTTTCCTATACCAAAAAAGACCTCAAACCAGTCAATCCCAATAGTCTAATAAAAAGACTACATTCATTTAACCGCCATAGAAATCAACAGTTTCACAGATAATGATAATGAACAAGTTGCATGTTTTTTATGCTCCGTGTCCAGGTCCAGACAGAAAAAGTGCCGTTTACTAAACGATTGATTGGGCCAGACAAAAATTCAGAAATCACTAAATTATTTACCGTGGCTATAGAGTAGGGGTAAGACGCATGGCATCAAGTTTTGACGCAAATCGATCAGAGGTTCGAATCCGCCTTTTGCCACACTCGCTCTACTCCCTTTCCCCATCACATATCAGATCGGAAAGGCATTTATTTTCAATAAAAAAGAGCAAATATTAACAAAGGGGAAAAAAAGCGTTTAACATGTGTGTAATAAAAAGACATGAGCTGAATTAGAGACGATAAAAGTGAGTGGGTCCCACCCACACACAATGGTTTCGACGGCCATGCATTATGCATTATTCACATTACTATGAACCTGTAGTTCCTAATAGTCCTCTAGGATGTATGAAAAAATTGTTACTGATTAGCTCATAGTGAACTACCATGTTCAAATGAGCTCTATTACTTACTAATTTATTAGTCATAGTTTCGAGTTAGTTAAAGGTCAACTGAAATCAAAACTGAAGTTTTTTAGCTTTTAGTATGACTGTGTTAGCCTTAAAGTTATGAATAAGCTGGTATGTTCCAAAACTATAACAAAATTTGCATTTAGGAGATATAAGCATTCAAACTTTACAGTCTCCCACTTCCGCTAAAACGAATCACAGATTTTGATGACATCATCGCAGACTTCACCTTCTCCGATTCCGCGCAGACAACAAATATCAGACCCATTTGAATTCTGCAAAGAATGCTCCATTTCAAAGCGATATGGAGGAGATTATGATGATAAACAGTGTTAGAGGAAACTGCTTTACCAAACAGAAAGGTCCGCTCTAGTCAAACTGTATATTAATGAAATGCTATTGGCTGTTTAAAAAAAGGGGAGGAGCTGCTAACAGCTGGAGCCGTTTCAAGGGAAATCACGTCAACACATTGAATAATGCGGCGCGTTTCAAAGCACTTCAGTGGGCCTTTAATGCTGCATTAATCCCTTGTTCCTGTGTAGTTATTCATTAATGAGGGAACAGAATTCTAAGGTGTTATCCAATTGTGTATATTTAATATGACATATATCAATGTGTGAACAAAGCAAATTACAGACGGATAAAGTGTCTGGTGGTCTTTTCAGCTGATAGCTGAGAGTTGCTAAATGAATAACTTGGAAACCCGCCTGAC